>NC_092142.1:26360086-26967899 GCF_043159975.1 Macaca nemestrina | reverse complement strand
ATAAGTATTATTATAGATGTTTTGTTTTTTTTTCCTTTTAGCATCCATTCTGGAAAAAGTCTTCTGAGCCACATACTAGGGACAGCTCTTTTTTTTGGCTTCTCATAAATCAACTTGATAAGTCCACTTTTAAGAATAGAACGTAAACCCTTCATTAATAAATTCACAGAATCCTCATTATAATGGCGGAGGAGGTTGAGGCCAAGAAAAGCTAACCAACTTCTTCATGTTCATCCAGCATTAATGTAAGGCCTCAGCTCTCAATAAGTTTGGGGACCCCTGGAAGTCCCCTAAACCCTTTTGGGAAGTCCCAAAGGCCAGGTATTTGTTCATAAAAATACTAAGACATTGTTTGTCATTTTTATTCCCATTCTCTCATGAGTATATGAATAAAAAAGTTAATTCCAGATTTCATATTGCAGTTAACCCTCAGAAATGACTGTTCATCAGACTTTAATATGATAGAATAGACACAGTCACTTGAAAAGGCCACTAAAGCCCTTTGTTCATTTGTAGTTGTGTATCTGTGTGGAGCTGCATTTTCTTCACGTACTTCAGTGAAAACAATCTGTTGCAAAACAGTGGAGGCAGAAGCAGTTGGGAGAGTCTAGTTATCTTTTAAACCAGCCACTAAAGAGATTTCAAAAATATAAAAACTGTATTACCCTTCTCACTAGTTTTGGGTGAAATACAGTTTTTTTCATTTAAAAATGTAATGCTAACATGATGGCTTTGTAATTAAATGAATTAAATATTTAAACACTTCTCAGCTTTAATTTCTAATATGGCAAATATCAATAGAAGTAACCCTCCTAAGAGCTTTCTCTTTGGGATGCTTAGTAATTTTTAAGAGTGAGGACTTCTGAAACCCAAACATTTGAGACCTAGTGCTATAAAGTACAAAATAAAATGTAAACATTTACCCAGTATCTCATATAGAAAGAACATCAAATAATATTTGATCACCCCAGACGTCTCTACACAGGGATAAGACAGATACAAAGACAAACATAGTATCAGATTATATATTTTTTGTTTTAATAACAATTAAATTTTAGTTTTACTTGATTTTTTTTTTTTTTTTTGAGATGGAGTCTCACTCTGTTATCCAGGCTAGAGTGCAGTGGGCATGATCTTGGCTCACTGCAGCC
This sequence comes from Macaca nemestrina, assembly GCF_043159975.1. Taxonomy (NCBI): domain Eukaryota; kingdom Metazoa; phylum Chordata; class Mammalia; order Primates; family Cercopithecidae; genus Macaca; species Macaca nemestrina. The sequence goes on along the minus strand of NC_092142.1, from coordinate 26,966,748 downwards.
TCCGCCTCCCGGGAGCAAGCGATTCTCCTGCCTCAGCCTCCCGAGTAGTTGAGATTACAGGTGGCCTCTACTACGCCCGGCTGATTTTTGTATTTGTAGTAGAGATGGGGTTTCACCATGTTGGCCAGGCAGGTCTGGAACTTCTGACTTCAAGTGATCTATCTGCTTCAGCCTCCCAAAGTGCTGGGATTACAGGTGTGAGCCACCGTACCCAGCATTTTCTTGATTTTTTTTTTAAAGATAGAGGCTCACTCTGTTGCCCAGGCTGGAGTGCAGTAGTGCGATCTCTGCTTACTGCAACCTCTGCCTCCTGGATTCAAGCAATTCTCCTGCCCCAGCCTCCTGAGTAGCTGGGATTACAGGCATGCACCACCATGCCCAGCTAACTTTTGTATTTTAGTGGAGACAGGGTTTCACCATGTTGGCCAGGCTTGTCTCGAATTCCTGACCTCAATTGATCTGCCTGCCTTGGCCTCCCAAAGTGCTGGGATTACAGGAATGAGCCACTGTGCCTGGCCAGGTTTTACTTAAATGTAACAACGTATTAAATTTAAGGAATTGCTGACCTTGAGGTGCTTTTTCTACAATTCTATAAGAAATATTAATTTCTAAAAGATACCTGTATGGTTAAGAAAAAATGATAAAAATCAATTTTGTACTACGTGTTCGAATTTTGTGTATCACCTCCCCCTCACCATGTTTAATTTTAGACCATGTATTTTGGGACTTCTTCCTTGTGAAAAATGGGAAAGTTAGCTAGCTAACTTTTTAGCTAGCTAAAAAGGAATTACCCTCTGTAATTCCTACGTCTGTTTAGTCTTGAGTCTCTATGTAATTTGATGCTGGTGTGTCCTTTTGCTACAGCTTCTCCATTCCTTAATTCTTTATTTTGATTTGTCTCTTTATCCCTGTGGTTTCTTTGTTTGGTATCCTCCTTGAGAAGAATTTGTGGAGTTACCTGAGTTTTTGCATGTTTGAGAGAATGTCCCCAGGCTGTGAATGTTACTGTGGAGAAGTCTGACTGAGGTGTTTTCTCCTTTGTATCTGTACTTTTCTGCCTACACTGCTTCCTCATTTTAAACATTCTTAATATTGATCACTCTTCATCATTTTTTTCTTGGAACAGGATAAACCTTTTCATGTTGTAGAGTCACATCATATTTCAGGAAATTTTTCTTCTTATTATAGTTTTTTTTTTTCTTTTTTTCTTCTTTTTTTTTTTAAAGACGGAGTCTTGCTCTGTCACCCAGGCTGGAGTGGAGTGGTACAATCATAGCTCACTGCAGCCTTGACCTCCCTGGGCTCAAGCGATCCTTCCACTTCAGCCTCCTGAATAGCTGCGCCTATAGGCATGCGCCACCATGCCCGGCTAATGTTTGTATTTTTTGTAGAGATGGGGTCTCGCTATGTTGTCCAAGCTGGTTTTGAACTCCTGGGCTCAAGTGATCTGCCTGCCTCAGCCTCCCAAAATGCTGGGAATGCAGATGTGAGCCACCACTCCTGGCCTGTTGTTATAGTTTTAAATATTTTTCTTCTTTTGTCTTCTCTAAAATAATTTTACAGCTTTTTTCCCTGTTTCATTTTGTTTGATTTCCTTTAGTTTAGTGCTTTCAAAAATCAAGCAAGCATAAGAATCGCTTGGAGTGCTTATAAGAACACAGATTCCTGGGCCCCAACCCCTTCAGGCTCTACTCCAGTAGGCGTGGGTTGGGGCCTGATGATTTGTATTTCTGACAAGTTCTCTGATTACACTACTGGTCCAGGTTCACAGAGTAGCCCCATGTTTCTCCAGTTTTGGGTCTTGGGGTCCCTTGACTCTTAAAAAATTACTGAGGTCCTCAAAACACTTTGTAAGTTATATCTGTTGATAGAAAAACTGAGAAAAATATAGAAATAGTCATTAATTCATTTAAAAATAACTGATGAACCCATTACATATTAACAGATAATATACTTTAATTAAAAAACCTACATTTTTCAAAGCAAACAGAAAAATTCACTGAGAAGAGTGGTGGTGGTTTGCAGTTTTGCAAATCTCTAACATGTGGCTTAGCGAAGGGCAGCTTCTGCATTTCATCTGTTGCAATATCCTGTGTGATGTAGCCTCTGGAAAGCTCCATTGTACACTTGGAGATAATGAAAGTGGAAAAGGAAAAGAGCATCTTAGTATTCCTTTAAAAATAGTTTTGAATTTGTGGACCCCCTTCCCCGTAATCAACAGCCATTTTAATGTAGATAACCTCTATCTTTTGTTTGGTAACATGCTCTTGTAAGAACTTACTGTTTTGTGTCCATATATTTTAATATGTAAGTGATATAGTGAAACTATCATTCTGTTTCTTTCTTTTAATTCAACTGTATCTTTTTAAGGTCTCTCCAAACTGTTGCCCGTCTATGCCTTAGTCCTCTATCTGCTCACTGTGTGATATGATATCTGCCTCTGCATTCCCTATCTTCTCCCACCAAGGAGGAGGTCAGACTGCCTCTAGCTCTCCCCTTCATGCACCTCTGCCTGTCCCCTCATGGACCCGTGTGAGGGTTGTGTTGGGAGCATACCAGGAGAATGGTCAGGCGAGAGGATATGTGAATGTTTAGTAGGATTCCAGAGTGCCAGGTCCTCCTCAGAATGGCCCTTCCTCCTGCACCGCCTTGTGAAGGTTCCTACGTCCATTCCTTGTACTTGACGTCTGGCATTTGCCAACATTTTTTCCGACTCCTTTTAATTTGCTTTTTCTGATTACTAATGGAATTTGAAATCTCTTCATATGCTTTAGAATTTCTTCTCTGAAAATTGTCTCTCCATATCACCTGTCTGTTTTTGTACTGGGGTTGTTGTGTTTACTGATGTGTAGCATTTTAAAAATAGATTTTAGCTTTCAGTCCTTTTCGATGTTAGAAATTGTGAATATCTTCTCACAGTCTGTTGTCCGCCTAGTAACTTTCCCTTAATGTTTTTCGTTGATTAGGAATTCTGTTTTTGTTTTTATTTTTTATTTTTTGAGATGGAGTTTCGCTCTTGTTGCCCAGGCTGGAGTGCAATGGTGTGATCTTAGCTCACTGCAACCTCCACCTTCTGGGTTCAAGCAATTCTTCTGCCTCAGCCTCCCAAGTAGCTGGAATTACAGGCATGCACCACCACGCCTGGCTTACTTTGTATTTTACTAGAGACAGCATTTCACTATGTTGGTTAGGCTGGTCTTGAACTACTGACCTCAGGTAATCCGCCCGCCTCGGCCTCTCAAAGTGCTGGGATTACAGGCATGAACCACTGCACCCAGCCTTGATTAGAAACTCTTAATTTTGATATGATATTCATCAGTATTTTTTGTTAAGGTTTTCATTTTGGTGGTTTTAAGGAGTCTGTTTCTCTCTTTTCTTATATTTCAAATACTCTTATATTTTCTTCTGTTAACTTTAAAGTTTTATCTTTGGTTTAAGTCTTTAATTCATTTGGTGCCCAACTTTGTATGTGGTGTTAGGGGTTTTTATTTGTTTATTTATTTAATGGTCATGTGTCATGCTTTTCAACAGCAAGGTCATGATTTGGGGGAAGACTAGCAAGAAAAGAAAAACTTGAGTGGATTTGGGGTTTTGCAGCCAGAGAATAATCCCATCTTCTCTTCACTTATGTCTCCTGGGAAACCGCTATTGTACAAATCTCACTAAAACTAAATTTAAGTCAAAACACTAAAGATTATATCCAGATCCCCCTCGCTAAGAATCATAATCAGTTATCTTATTTGTACTGTACTGTTAAAATTTCCTAATTAGTGTTTAACTTTGAGCATATAGATTTTATTTTTTTATTTCACAGCTAATTAAACTGATATATTTAATTAGCTGTGAAAAAAAAAATATATATATATTTTTGAAGGAGAATTACTTAAAGTTATTTGTAAGAGATTTGATGCTGGATAGCTTAAAAGCCTTTCCTATTTTTCAGGTGACTTACTGAGTAACCTGTTGCAGAGTCCCAGTTCAGCCAAACTGTTGAATCAGCCAATTCCCATCCTTGATGTGGAGAGTGAGTATATCTGTTCCCTGGCCTTGGAGTGCCTGGCCCATCTCTTCAGTTGGATTCCTCTATCTGCCAGCATCACCCCATCCCTCCTTACCACCATCTTCCACTTTGCGCGATTTGGCTGTGACATCCGTGCCAGAAAGATGGCGTCAGTTAACGGCAGCAGCCAGAACTGTGTCTCGGGTCAGGAGCGCGGCCGGCTTGGGGTCCTGGCCATGTCCTGCATCAATGAACTCATGTCCAAGAACTGTGTGCCTATGGAATTTGAGGAGTATTTACTGCGTATGTTCCAGCAGACTTTCTACCTCCTGCAGAAAATCACCAAGGATAACAATGCCCACACAGTGAAGAGCAGGCTAGAAGAGCTCGATGAGAGGTAATGAAACCAGGCGTGGAGCTGGTGTGCCCCAAGAAAGGGCCCTGACTGTTTACCATGCTGTGCTGCATGGCATCTGTAATCCTCTTTGATTTCAGAATATGGGGCTCCTGGTGAGGAACAGAAAGGTAGGTGTGTGCCAGTAAGTCTGAGATTAGCTGGAAGGGCTTGGGTGGTTAAGGGAAGTGACTGAGTTTGAAAAATGCTTGTGCCTTGTGTAGGTTTGTTGTCTTTTCTCCCCATCCATCTCCTGTCCTCCCTTCTACTCCTCTTGCCCCCTTTTCCTTACTATTTGCTTGCAGGTCTGAGGTGGTGCAGGGACTGAAACTGCTGCTCCTGCGTAGCCAAGAACAGGAGAAGAGGTCCGTGGAGGTACAGGAGTTATAATCGCCCTTTCTCACTTGGTGTCAGTTTTTACTATTTGACTTTTCCCAAGTGAACATCCTGCAGTATACAGGAATTGTTATTATTGTGAGTTTTACATCAATGGCAAGTTTTCATCAAACTATAGGAGGGATGTTAATGTGTGCACAGGTTAATGTAGCACACAACTGTGTTTCTTTGTTATTTTCCTCTCGATGGCGCCTACAATGACCTCCTTTGTTTTTTTAAAAAGCACTCTAAAAGATGATTCTATCATGGTACTCTGAGGCAGGGTTTCATGATTTATGTCTCTTGCAGATGAGGTCATTTATGTATCTTACAACTTTGGTTAACATGATACTACTGCTGTATGAAAACAAGAGGGAAGTTGGAAACTTATATTATGAACAATCAGATTGACTGTTTAGAGACTTTCAAGCAATAAATTGTATCGAATTAGTAAATATTTACAGATGACATGGCAGCGAAAGTTACTAATATTCTCAGTTTTCCTTAGATTGCCCTTTGTTATTAAGCTATTTTCTTTCCCTTAGAGTAAATAGCAGAATATAAAGTCAAGTACCTAAAGTTGAAAGTTTTAGTGCTTTTTAAATTGGACAGTTTTGTAACATTTTTCTAAAATTAAAAAGTTGGTATATAAGATTATTTTGGTTTGGGTTATTGTAAAACCGTCATGTTTGCTCTCTATAAGAACACAATCTGATATGGTAATATGTTCTTAAAAATTATTTGGTGATAGCTTTCTACATGAATTCAAAGGCATCATTATTCACTTTCATATTCTTTCTGTTTGTTGTTAAGAAAGCCTGTATTACCTTCATTTTTTTTTTTTATGATCTGTGTGTCTCATGTCAATATCTCATATGTTAATTTAAAAATCTAGCTGCTTGTATCAATTATCAAATAGCAGTTGTTTTGACTTTAATCATAATGTAGTCACAGACAACTTTGTTGTGGCTTCCATTTGTGGATGGTATAGAAATGTCATTATGGATTGTCTATGTACTGATGTTACGTGTAACTTTTGTGCTCTTGGTTTTACATTTTAATCCTGTGCTTCCTATTGCCCTGTGAAAGCTGAGAGGTGCCTGGGAGCAGAAAGGTGACATAAGTAATGCTGTGTGCTTGCTTCCTGGCTCTGGGTCCCCTACCACTAATTCTAAACAGCTCAGTCTATTCTCAGTTGTTTAGGAGCTGCTAACCAGATCCTTGGCTTCTCTTTCCCTCTACTGCCTTTCCTTTCCCCCTAACTTTCTACTGTTCATTAGCACCTGTACCAGAAGGTGGGCAAGGGAAAGAAAATGAGGTGAAATAAAATCTGTAGTTTTAGCTACTGAACAGCCTTGTTTGTATTTTTAAAAAATTGGGTTAGATACTAAAGTAAAATTGAGATTGTTCTGTATTTAGCCCATGGCTTTTTTTTTTTTTTTTTAAATGGGTAGTAGGGAATTGAGTGCATCTTCCTAAAGAACAGTCAGCTGGCTGGTGACTTTGAATATCCATGTAAAACTGTCATAAGCGAGTGAGGAAGGAGTTCCTACTCTTGAGTATTAGTGATTGATGACACCAGAGAGAAGTGTCTTTGTATGTTCCTGTCTCTAGAAACAGTTGATTTTAGTGCCTTACTGTTTTTCGAGTACTTGGCCCCATGATCCACAGAGACAGCCGTTCTCTTTATCAAAACAAATTAATATGTATTTTTAAAAAAGCTGCAAATAAGCTCGGCCACATAGAGGTCAGGCAGGCAGGCTGGCCACCCTCAGGGAGATAGGTCCCAGGAGCAACATGGGACATGTTATTTCTGGGCCAGTTTTGCTTTTCTGAGTAGTAGTTTTCTCTCCTTTTATTATTTCACATATCTTTGTTTTGAAAAATAGCTTTCGCAGTAATGAGTTTCAGAATTGCTTTTAGCCGTTATTTCATTTTCAGCTAAGGCCTAGTATGTCTTTACCTTTTTGTGTTGGTCTCTGAAATGTGATTTATGAAAGTATGGCCATCTCATTTTCTAATCACCTTTTGGTATTTAGGGGCTTAAAATGACAGTTTCTGAAATGTGAGAGTGATGATGTGCTGTGTATTTAATAACGGAGATCTCTTATCCTTGCAGCTGTGACCCACACTCCTCTGTGAAATGATTTTGTGAATACAAATGAGTTGGGGATTCACTGTGAAGTGAAAAGAAAGAGCACTGGATTGGGAGTGGATGATAGTCCCGTTCTGCCATGAGTTGGCTGAGTGACTTTGGGCTGGTCACTTTACCTCTCTGGGCTTCATCTGCAAAATGGAAGCATCAGACTAAAGTCCCTGAGGCTTGCCCAGCTCTAATAGCCTTCCTCCCTTATGTTTGAAATCACTTTTAGAGTATTGGGATATGCTGTGTTTAATTAGCACCAGGAACCAAAGGGGGAAAAAATGGCCATTAGGTTGCAAGCCTGAGTACATCTTACCTGGATGCCATGCCATTTGTAGCCTGGTTTTGTTTTTGTGTCTTTAGCACCATTCATTTTAGTATTTTGGCCTCCTGGAAAGAAAACCAGCCTTCTGGACTTGCCAGATTGAAATAATACAGTGATCTGCCCATCAACTTTTTGATTTCCCTTCACTTTAATTGGGTCACAACACAAATGACTTAGTAAATATGAGCGCACTAGATTATAAGAAGCTTTAGCAGACAGTGTCTGAGAATTAAAGTTGCTTTTCTGCTATGTTTCAGGTGGTTAATGGAATGAAGGGTTGCCTGTCCTGTAGGTAATTGTTGCAGGCCTTTATATTTTTAAAAGAAAATATATTACAAATTTGTATAGTTCTGTCCTGAAAGAACTTTGGATTGAATTTAAGTTCTAAGGAGGTGGCTGGGTTTCTTATTGTCACCTTTTGTCTTGTCTCGTTTAGCTATATCGAGAAGTTTACCGACTTTCTTCGGCTCTTTGTGAGTGTTCACCTAAGAAGAATCGAGTCTTACTCCCAGTTCCCTGTGGTGGAGTTTTTGACACTTTTGTTCAAGTACACATTTCATCAGGTAAAGCACCAAAGCCATCCTTCCCTTCCAGAGAAAAGGTTTATTACCTTGTTACTTTGAGAAGAAAAAACTTTTTCTTTCAGCTTTATTTTCTAAACATTAATATAATGCTTATTATGTGAAGAGTCACAGGTTTAATCTCCCTAACATCCCTGTGAAGTAGGTTCTATTACCATTGTCATCTCTATTTTGCAGGCAAAGAGTCTGAGGCACAAAGAGTAACTTTGCTTAGAGTCATACAGTTAGTAAGTGGTGGAGCTGGGATCTGAACCCAGAGTCAGGGCTCTTGACCACTATTATGTGAGCAAAGCCAAAGACAGGAAAAGTCTGAAATTAGGGCCTTTAGTTCTATTCTGTAACTGTCATTGAAACCTCCCTCAAGAAGATTATATATAGTGAAGCTCTTGAGAGTTAAGTTTTGGTAGTGTCCAATTTTTTCTCCCCCTCAACAAATGTTTTTTGAGTTCCTATTGTATTCTAGGAGCTAGACATATAACCTTCACAAGCAAAGTGTTTGCCTGCTTTGAGTTGACTTACATTCTAGTGACCCTACTCATTCTAGTATGTGTGTTTGTATGTATATACACACACACACACACACACACAAACATATAAAATTATATATGTGGCTTTATTGAGGTATAATTGTATATACCATGAAATTCACTCATTGTAATTGTATAATTCAGTGATGTTCATTGAATTCATAGAGCTGTCCAGGCATCACCACAGTACAATTTTAGATATTTCTATCACATCCTAACCCCTGTACCTGTTGGTGTGTGTTTTTATTTTAGTTTTTAAAGTTTTTGGTAGTGACTGGGTCTTGTTACATTGACGAGGCTGATTTTGAACACCTGGCCTCAAGTGAGCCTCCTGTCTGGGCCTTCTAAAGTGCCGGGATTATAGGTATGAGCTACTGTGCCCAGCCATGTGTTTTTAAAATAAGCTTTTTAAATTAAAGTATGACACACATACAGAAAAGTGCATAAATCTTATGTGTATTAGATGAATTTTCCCCAAATCGACATATGCATGTAACCATCACCTAAGTCAAGAAATAGAATGTTGCCAGCACCCAGGAAATCTCCTCATGTCCTTTCCAAGCACTTCCCCTCTTTTCTCCCCAGAAGTAACCCCAGTCCTGACCTTAATACCACAGACTAATTTTGCCTGTTTTGGAGCTTCTGTGAATGAAAGCACATAATGTATGTTTTATCTGTGTTTTTGTTGGCCATCGTGTTTGTGAGCTTCGCTTGCGTTGTGTGTGGCAGTCGTGTGTTGATTTTCATTGTGCTGTTGTTAAGTCATTGTTTGCAAGTCCACTCCCCTGCTGATTTGGCTGCTTCCAGTGCTTGCTGATCTTGCAGTGAGCATTCTTATACGTGCTTTTGGACGTACACAGGTTACTCTTTTTGTTGGCATGTACCAGGGATGAAACTAACGGGTCGCTGAGGACATTTGATTTTAGAAGTAGTTTTTTTTAAAACCACTAGTGTTGTAGCTTAATGTGGCTAGAGGAGAGACAAGGGTCTAGGCTAGAAGGGTTGTGTATATGACTTGGAGCAGGGGTTTGATGTGAAAGCTGTCCTTTCTCAAGGAAGGTCTTGACATGTGAAACTAGAAGAGTACCCAGTGGTAAAGATGAGCCAGTTCTGGGAGCAGGGGTGGGAAGGCCAAAACTTGAAGAAGCTCAGAGGTGTCACGTAGAGGGGCAAGTGCGTGCAGAGCATGAGGAGAGCCGTGCCGAGCTCACTAGTCCTTGGGAGAACTTGAAGTGGCTGCAGGAGGGTGAGGATGTAGGGGAGAAGCATCAGAGGTGGGACAGTTTTGAGAAATCCAGAGGAATTTTAAAGGAGACCATGAAAAAGGAGGATTTGAGAGAATGTTGAGTGAGTGTTAAATAGCGTAACAGAAATGGGGGAGCTGAGGAGCCAGTGCTGAGGCCAGAAACAGGAGGCTTACTTGGGGGAGATGGAATGACAATGTCTTGACATTTCACTCTCTATGTAAAATGGGGTCTTCTAGTGTGTATAGTATAGAAGAAAGTGAAACATCTTTTAAAGTAGGCATGTCTTATGCCTGATTCTTTGGATTGGACCCAAAAGTTTTGTGTTTGAGGTCTGCTTATTTCTATTAGTTCTGTGTCCTTGGAGATACCTTAAATTTACTTAGATTTCAGTTTCCTCACCTAAGAAGATAGACTGCAGTGGACATCTTCAGGTCTTTCCCCTTGTTTATTTTTGATGATTCTTTCAATAGACTCCTATGTGTCATCGAATTGAAAGTGGTGGTTTTATATATTTATATATTGGGAAAGTAATTGGGAAAAAAGTGTGCCCGTGAAGCCAACCACAAGCTTCTTTCCTTCTCTCTCTACCTGCAATCGTCAGACGAGCTCCTTTCTGCTTTCCTGTCTCCTGTATGAGGACCTTCCTTTCTGGGAGCAGGCTGGCCACCTGTGGGAGTAGCTGTGTCTTTGAGGTCCAGACAGAGTCAGATTCTGAGCACTAGGTAGAGGGACAGGAACCTGAAAAGTACACTGTCCCAGCTTACTGTGGGTAAACCAGGGTAGACAGCCCTTTGCTGGGGAGGTAGAATGGTGAAAAGGTGGCAAGGTGCACTCTAGGACCAAGGCCTGCTTGTAGGGGAGGTCTTTGGAATAAGACTTAAGAATAAGAAATTAAATGATCTCAAGAGACAGCTTTAAGTTCTCATCTGTTCACTAACAAGTATGATCTTACTCTATCATAGCTTTTTAATAAAGCTATGATAGCTTTATTAAACTGTAATGTGGGAAAATGTGTCTTTCTCTCGTCTAGAGGGTTATATGAATATACTTACTATTTTTGTCTGTTGTTTCTAAAATTCACAAATTTTAGTACGGTCATGCGTTGCATCCCTTAATTGACAGGGATGTGTTCTGATGAATGTGTTGTTAGGTGATGTCATCATTGTGTGGACCTCACAGAGTGCACTTACGCAAGCCTAGATGGGAGAGCCCATCACACATGTAGGCTAGGTGGTGCAGGCCACAAACCTGTACAGTGTGTTACTGTGTAGAGTACTACTCTACTATTTGTACTGTGTAGAATACTGTAGGCAGCTGTAACACAAGGGTAGGGATTTGTATCTAAACATAGAAAAGGTAGAATAAAAATACAGGGTTATCTTATTGGGCCACTGTCATACATGCAGTCTATTATTGATGGAAATGTTGTTATATGGTACATGACTGTACTGATAAACATAATTTTGAAGAACAGTCGTAAGACAGAAGATGGTGCTAGTATCTTCTTTAACTATTTCTCCTTTTCTTTTTCTTTTCCTGCATTTTTCTTTGCAGTGCTCAGCAGGTGTCTGCTGCCTCCTGCCTTGCCTTGCTCACTGAGCCTCTTGGCTATGTATAATCCTATGTCTCTCTGTCTTAATGCTCCTAAGCTTAGTGCATCCTCACCACTCCTTCTTGTTCTTGTGTTTTTCATTTTGCCCGTTCTTCCTGAAACCGTGCCTGAGATGGTATACCCTGTGGGGAAGGGCTGTGGACCAAGAGCCTTAAGATACACCTTCTTCTTCTTCTTCTTCTTTTTTTTTTTTATTGAGACAGAGTTTTGCTCTTGTTGCCCAGGCTGGAGTGAGATGTAGCGATCTTGACTCACTGCAGCCTCTGCCTCCCGTGTTCAAGCAATTCTCCTGCCTCGGCCTCCTGAGTAACTGGTATTACAGGCATGCGCCACCACGCCTGGCTAATATTTTGTATTTTTAGTAGGGATAGGGTTTCACCATGTTGACCAGGCTGGTCTCGAATTCCTGACCTCAGGTGATCCACCCGACTCAGCCTCTCAAAGTGCTGGGATTACAGGCATGAACCACCATGCCTGGCAAAGATCCACTTTCTAGTTCTGATTTTGTTCCTTAATTGTCTTGTTACCTTGGCAAGACATGACTCGACTTGACTTCTGAGCCTTGAGTTCTTTATCTGTAAAAGAGGAAGATGCAAAATATTTGTCCACTTTCCAGGACTCTTAGGGAGATCACAGAGACCAATGCAAATGAAAACTAAACAGCATAAACCACTTGGAAGATAAGAGTGGTGTGATTAGTTTCTTAAAGAAACCTGCCTGGCCGGGCGCGGTGGCTCAAGCCTGTAATCCCAGCACTTTGGGAGGCCGAGACGGGCGGATCACGAGGTCAGGAGATCGAGACCATCCTGGCTAACACGGTGAAACCCCGTCTCTATTAAGAAATACAAAAAAAAACTAGTCGGGCGAGGTGGCGGGCGCCTGTAGTCCCAGCTACTCGGGAGGCTGAGGCAGGAGAATGGCGTGAACCCGGGAGGCGGAGCTTGCAGTGAGCTGAGATCCGGCCACTGCACTCCAGCCTGGGCGACAGAGTGAGACTCCGTCTCCAAAAAAAAAAAAAAAAAAAAAGAAACCTGCCTGGATTTTCAGAGATCAGTTAGCCCTGGAATCTGAAAAGTAAATTGGAGTCTAGGTCCATTTAAAAAATGGGTCTGTGAAGGTTTTGAAAAGTTAGGTGACTTCAGAAGTGGAGCCAGCCCATCATCTTGATGACCGGAATGAGCCATGTCCACAGGAACTATCAGAGGCCAGGTCATGGGCATTCTGTGGGCAGGGCACAAGCCCTCACAGTGGGGCCTGCAGGAATGGATGTGAAAGGTGGTGCTTCAGGTTATACAGGGATGTCTGCTCACCTTTCCTCCAGCCTTGAGCATATAGCAAATCCTCAATTCACATGCATGAAGTTTACATGTATAATTATAAAGTATTTTGACGGAGCTATAATACTTGGATTTATGTGGTAGCCTTTCTCAAAGGCTCTTCCTTATGCATCTGATGAACTGTGCTCTTTTGAGGGGGCTGGTGGATAGTTTTGAACCAAGGAGGGATAACCTTGGTGATTGACTTGAGGGAAGCTCAGCAAGTTGAACCCAAGACAAGAAGTGTGTCTCTTGGATGGGTGAGTCTGGTGGCCTGTCCAAGGACTGTTCATATCATTTCTTTCTCCTTTTTTTGAGACAGGGTCTTGCTCTGTTGCCCAGGCTGGAGTGCAGTGGCACGATCTCAGCTCACTGTAACCTGCACCTCCTGGGTTCAAGCGATTTTCCTGCCCTAGCCTCCCTAGTAGCTGGGATCACAGGCATGCATTGCCATGCCTGGCTAATTTTTGTATTTTTAGTAGAGAGAGGGTTTACACTATGTTGGTCAGGGTGGTCTCGAACTCCTGATCTCAAGAGATTGACCCGCCTGGGCCTCCCAAAGTGCTGGAAGTACAGGCGTGAGCCACTCCGTCTGCCTGCCATATCATTTCCATGTGGCTTATTCATTGTTTTTCCTAGTTATTCTCCTGGTTCACTTCATGTCATGAATATTGTCAGTATTGCCAAGTATGAGGTGGAGACAGGACTTGGTCATTTTGTTTTCTGAAGTTGGTCCTGTCTAGTTCCAGAGCTACCCTTTGGGTTGTGAAGTTGGAGTTTGCCTGGCTTTTTAAGTTCCACTTTTTCTTTTCTTTTTTTAATATATTTTAATTTTTTTTTCTAAAATATACACACTGGGCCTCACTATGTTGCCCAGGCCGGTCTCGAAGTCCTGGTCTCAAGCAGTCTACCCACCTTGGCCTCCCTTAATGCTGGAATTACAGGCATGAGCCACTGCACCCAGCCAAGTTACACTTATTCTGTCTCAGACTTCAGCTTAGGTACAGAGAACTCCCACTGGATACCACCACCCAATGTTAGTTATTTCTTGGGCACCTCCATGTATGCCCTTGTAAACGTCTAGATTTCCATGTGGGTCAGCAGTGGAAAGAAACTGATCCAAGAAGGTGATGTTATTGTTTATTTTCATATTTGATCTTGTCACCAAATATGTGGTCCAGTGAGACAGCCACTAGCAAAACCAAAGGAGTCTTTCAGGTAGTGAGCATTTGAGTGGAGATATCAGGGGTTGGAGCCACAGGTTGAACCGGAATGCATAGGGGAAGGATTGGTGTTGGAGATTGTGTTGCCTGGACTTTGCATGAAATAGAATCTCAGAGCCCCTGAGAAAATTAACTAGTGCAGTGGTCTTCATTGTACTACTAGGATCCTACAAAGACTTCTCACTTTGTTCCTCCACATCAGCACCTGGTTAGAGGTTGCTATTAGCAAGTTTGACACCCCTGCCTTTGCAAATAGGATAATGCCCTGAGGGTCAGACTTAATGAGTTCATTTTCAGTCTGTTCTATAGGAAGACTGCAAGTGTTACTTTCCTTACATTCCAGTGTGTGAACCTGTCAGCTTTGAAGCCACTGAAACTGATTTTTGCTTTCATAATGGTTTGTAGTGGAAAGAGCATTGGCTGGGGGTAAAGGGACCTGTTTTTAACTCTAGCCTTAAACAGCTTACATCTCTGAATCTCAGTTTCTTTCTCTTGAAAATAGATTTAAACTAGATGATCTGTAAGAGCCCTCTCCACCATCTCAGATTTTTTTTTTTTTTTTTTTTGGAGACAGAGTCTCACTCTGTTGCCCAGGCTGGAGTGCAGTGGCACTATGTCGGCTCACTACAAGCTCTGCCTCCTGAGTTCACGCCATTCTCCTGTTTCAGCCTCCCGAGTAGCTGGGACTATAGGCGCCCGCCACTATGCCCGGCTAATTTTTTGTATTTGTAATAGAGACGGGGTTTCACTGTGTTAGCTAGGATGGTCTCGATCTCCTGACCTCGTGATCTGCCAGCTTCGGCCTCCCCACATGCTGGGATTACAGGTGTGACAGTCTGAGATTTTAAGATAGATTTTTGCTTGACTTATTTTATAACTCAGTTTATCCTGCACAGTATCTCCCTTATGATGTGTTCCATGGTACTCTTGTCTTGTTAGGTTCGGGAGGGCCCAGTGTTATAGACCGACTAAAATCCACCAGTTTTGATTACCAGGAAACTGGGGAATCTAGGCTTATGGTATCATCATTCTGCTGGAATTAAACGCTGGCATGTGTGTGTTTCTAAGGAATAGTAGCATTAAATAATTTCATTGTCTGGATTTTTTTTGTACCATAGCCTACTCATGAAGGTTACTTCTCTTGTTTGGATATCTGGACGCTCTTTTTGGACTATCTGACAAGTAAAATTAAAAGTCGTCTTGGAGACAAGGAAGCAGTTCTCAACAGGTAAACTCCTTAAACACTGATAACTAGATACGGTCATTTTGCCAGTTATTCTAGTGGCCTAAGGGACAGCCATGCATCTGGACCTTTTCAGTGAAGCTGAGTCATGTAAGCTGTTTAGGCAATAATGCCATTGAGCATTTCCTTTTTTTTCTCTTTTAAGTATTTTGTTAAGACTTTTTAAAATTTTAAAAGTAATATGTATTACTAATTTTTTATATTTTAATGCGTTTGTGTTAATGTTTTTAATTTTTTAAATAGCCCTTATTTTAGAGATACAAGCTGAAGTATTTATTGGATAAAATGATATGACATCTGGGATTTGCTTAAATAACCCAGTTGGGGGTAGAAGGGAAGTGGGTTGGTGTAGAGAAGAAACAGGCTGCCCATGTGTTGGTGATTGGTGTTGGAGTTAGTTCATAGGAACTTGGGGTTCATTATGTTCTTACTCCATTTGTATGTGTTTGAAAATTTCCTAAATAAATTAATAAATACCTGTTAAGAAAAAGGTGTTCATTTTTAAATCTAGGAGAAGATACAGAAAAATGTAAGGAAGATAAATTATTCATAATTCCACACCCCAGAGATAATTGCTTTTGCACTTTTTATTATATTTTTAAAAAACAGAATGGGGAATGGTTTGTTTTTTCCCCCCATATGTTTCTCAAACCCATTTTTCTTGCTTGCAGGAAGAGAGTATATTTCCTGTACAATATGTTCTTTGTGTCACAGGGTGGGGAAAAGAGGAAGGGAAGGTGGAGATTCAGCATGCCAGGAAAATAATGGCAGCATCCATATATGGGGAAAGTAAAAGCGGCAGCTTTTCTTAGCAGAAGCATACCCATCGTAGTCTCAGTAGGTGATTGCATCGCATTCACACAGTGAACAGGCAGTGATGAAGGAGGCAAAGAAGCTATATTTTACATTGTAGGATCAGAGTAGTTTCCTAATAAATAAACCTGGTTCGTATAATTCGTATATTTACGCTATGAGATTACAAACTAGGTGATCTAGCCCTAGGTACTTTATCATACTTAAGAGAGTGCCTGCAGATTTTACTGTTTGGTTATAGCTCCTACTTCTTTGCACAGTATTTATAAGAGCAATTTCAGATTAGGTGGTCCTTGTGTTGTAAAACCAGTGCATGAGGGAGGTTCTGTCAAGTGGAAGCCATGCGGGGAATCGCACAGACCTATATTTGGATCCTGGTTTTGTAGTTGCTACCTAGGGGTACTTGGATAAGGTACTTAGCCTGTGGAAGCTTCTATTTCCTCATTTGTAAACTGAGGATGAAGATAATAGTTGCTGATACATTAATTGAAATAACGAACTAACATATTTAGAATGCTTGGCACACTGTAAGTGTTCGGCTGGTGGTGGTGTTAGTGAATACTCTTTCCCCATAAATGTACCAAATGGAGGAGGGTGGAGAGGAGAGACTCCACTGCAGAGAAAAGGTTGGACTGGAACTCCAAAGGCTTTTCCATTCCTGAGGTTTTGTGAGTTTTAAAAATTCTAAACAGGACCTAGATGTGATAGTATGTACCTATAGTCCCAGCTACATGGGAGGCTGAGGCAGGAGAATCACTTGAGCCCAGGAGCTCAGAACTGCTGTGTGCAGTGATCACACTGTGGCTGGCCACTGCTCTCCAGGCTGGGAACATAGTGAGACTCTGTGTCTCTTGGTACCAATCACTGGTTCCATTTGCTGAACTCTGTCTCTATTGAAAATTAAAATAAATAAATATGCAAATTTCTTTTGAGAATTTTATTTTCCAAGTTTAAACATTTGTTCTTTTGTTCCCAAAGATGGTTTTTGTAATTGTGGAATAAGTTCCAGATTGCTACGGTGTCAGGTTATAGGTAGTACGTTCATATATCAGAAATCGTATTACACACAGGAGATGCTGTTTTTGGTGAAGTTGCCAACTTTAAGTAATTGTGTTTTTGAAATGAGATTCTTGAAGGAAAAGTTACTTGTGCCAAAATATCTTTCTTGCATGCTAAATAGGCATATCTTTTTGGTTCTGGGACTATGCCTAATTTTTCTATATTTAGTGTACATATTCTACATATTCCTTCGTATCTCTCAAGCTTGTTGCGAGAATAAACTGAGGAAATGGTTAATATAAAAATGCTTTTTAAAAAACAGTACAAGGCCGGGCGTGGTGGCTCATACCTGTAATCCCAGCGCTTTAGGAGGCCAAGGTGGGTGGATTACGAGGTCAGGAGTTCAAGACCAGCCTAGCGGAGAAGGTGAAACCCTGTCTCTACTAAAAATACAAAAATTAGCTGGGCGTGGTGGCAGGCACCTGTAATCCCAGCTACTTGGGAGGCTGAGGCAGGAGAGTCTCCTGAACCCTGGTGGCAGAGGTTGCAGAGAGCCAAGATCACGCCCCTGGACTCCAGCCTAGGCGACAGAGTGAGACTGTCTAAAAAAAAAAAAAAGAGAAAGTATATACTAGCAGATTATTAGTATTAAACACACTTCTGCAGATCATTATACCAATGGAAGGAGCAGTGGTGTAGATAATTTAAATTCCTTTTTTGCTTTAGGCTAGCTGTGTTTACTTTTGGTCAGGTTATATGCTGATCACATTTCCTCTTGCAAAATGGACGTACTTAATACTTCTCTTGCAGGATGGTTGGGGTTCAAGGAAATCATGTATGTAAAATAGCTGGCACAGCATCTAGATATATTAGGCACTCAGTACGTGGTCATAGTGATGACAAATAGCAAAGAGGAATAATAGAAGATGTTACTGCCTTTCGACTGTGGTTGTGACTGTGGAGATAGGTGGCATGGCCCCTGGACAGTCTAAAGGCCTTTAGCCCATCTGCAGATGTTTACCTGCTTGCCTAGGCATCTGTTATCTAATGTCACAGTTGTCAGTTGTTCTGGCTGACCACTTGAAACAGTGGGATTTTTTTTCATTGATCATGTGATTATCATCCTAAATGTGGCTTTCTAATTTTTTTTTTTTTTTTGAGATGGAGTCTCGCCCTGCCACCCAGGCTGGAGGTGCAGTGGCGCGATCTCGGCTCACTGCAAGCTCTGCCTCCCGGGTTCCCGCCATTCTCCTGCCTCAGACTCCCGAGTAGCTGGGACTACAGGCGCCTGCCACCTCGCCCGGCTAGTTCTTTTTTGTATTTTTAGTAGAGACGGGGTTTCACCGTGTTAGCCAGGATGGTCTTGATCTCCTGACCTCGTGATCCACCCGTCTTGGCCTCCCAAAGTGCTGGGATTACAGGCTTGAGCCATTGCGCCTGGCTGGAGGCTTTCTAATTTTTCATGATTTATTCTTTTTTAAGTGTAACACATATAATGCCTTTATGCCTTTGAAAAATAAAACAACAGGCCAAGTGCCATGGCTCATTCCTGTAATCCCAGCACTTTGGGAGGCTGAGGCAGGAGGATCACTTGAGGGCAGGAGTTTGGGACCAGCCCGGCCTACATAATGAGACCCTGTCTCTACAAAAACTTAAAAAACAAATTAGCCAGACATGGTAGTGTGCACCTGTAATTCCAGCTCCTTGTGGGTACCTAGGTGGAAGGATCACTTGAGCCCAGGAGTTTGAGACCAGCCTGGACAACATAGCAAGACTCTGTCTGTACAAAAAATAGAAAAAATGGTGCATGCCTGTAGTCACAGCTACTCAGGAGGCTGAGGCAGGAGGACTGCTTGAGCCCAGGAGTTGGAGGCCACGGTGACCTATGATCATGCCATTGCACTCCAGCCTGGCTGACAGACAAAGACTCTGTCTCTAAAATAAAATAACAACAACAACAACAAACCCCTCCAAGTTCCTCTGGTTAATGCTGTTAAATAGTAACCACCATCTGGGGAACTGCATGTCCTATCAGATACCCCCTAGTGGTCTAGGACAGTAGACTACAAAGAACATGTATTAGTCCACTGGGATGCACAAAGAAAATATTTCAACTTCAGCTTATAATTTTTTCGGTAACCCTTACATTCACCACTCCAGGCTGTGAGAGACTCTTAATATATCAGAGAGATACTGTTTTGCAGGAGCAGCTGCTAAAGAACACTGGCTTCTGGTGGTGACCGTATTTATGTTAACTAAGAGCATGCACGTGTGATCAAATGTTTGTCAGCTGATAAAATATACCAGAGAGAAGTTGGGATATTCTGGAATCATATTTCAGAAGCAACTAATCTTGCAGGAAGTAGTCAAAAATGTTTTCTTGCTGTCTTAAATGGGAAACGTAGGTGTGGTTAAGTCACAAAGGCAGCACTCGTTTCCTGTCCCTTGTGGTTTAAAGGTCTTGCATCATTCATCACAACAAAGTGGTAAGCATTGTAAGCTACTAATTTAGAAGCACAAATGTACATAGATTTATTTTTGGTCCTAGGAGCTTGGAAATTGGAGCTCTGCATGGTCTCTTGCCTGGTCAGGAGTTTCTTGATGAGAGACGGTGGGGACTTGAGAAAGCCTGAGCCCCAGTGTTAATTGGGTAAATGTTCTGTAGCCATTCCTGCAGAGCGGAATGGCTGATGGGGTAGACGTCCTGATCTCTATTTTGAGGTGGTGGCATGGAAAGGCCCGGATTTTCTTTTCCCTTTCTTTGTTTGTGCTTTTGGATGGTTGTGACTTCCTCACAAATTGTTGAGAAAGTGGAATGAACCAATGAGTGTAAAGTGCCTTGGCTGACAGTAGGTGCTCAGTAAATAAGCACTGGTTCGCCTCCCCTTTCTCTCTCACTTCCGGCTCTTTGTGCTTGTCAATGTGAGGGGAGTCACCTGTGTAGAAATTTATTTTTACAGGAAGATGAAGAAACCTGAGTATGTGAAGCAACCTAAAGTCATTGTGTCATGTTCTATGAGCCTCTTTGTGACTAGACTTCTGGCAAGTACCGGCCACAAACCAGCGTAGGGATTCCGGTGACATTAGATTGGACTGTAAACAAATGTGAGCGAGCGTGAGAAAAACTGCTCCTTGCTTTTTGGAGTGGGTGAACCTGCTTAATAAAGAGGAAGTGCCAGTGTTACACATAACATTGTGGTGCAATAAAAGGTGTGAACAAGGTTTAGATCAGAGCTCTAGCAGCTTTCTGGTTACTGCTCTTGACTGCCCCACAGGGCAAGTGAATAGAGTCTTAGTTGCTTTATTGAGTTGAAAAAGCTATCCAGGAATATGCTTCAGTCCTTTGTATTTACTTGACTTAGAATTTTGTCTGTTTATCGCCTGTGTGTTTTTCATTCATTTCTTTGTTCATTTGTTCTTTATTCATATATATTTTATTGAGCACCTACTATGTAGTTGCTTTAACATGTATAATTTTATTTAACTTTTAGAACTTGAGGCCTATAGGCTTATCTCTGTGGTATATATAAGCCTTTAATGCTGTAAATTTCCTTCTAAGCCCTGCTTTAGCTTTATCCCTCAAATTTTTTTTTTTTTTGAGACGGAGTCTCGGTCTGTCACCAGACTGGAGTGCAGTGGCGCGATCTTGTCTCACTGCAACCTCTGCTTCCTGGGTTCAAGCAGTTCTCTTGCCTCAGCCTCCCGAGTAGCTGGGATTACAGGCATACACCACCATGCCCAGCTAATTTTTGTATTTTTAGTTGAGACGGGGTTTCACCATGTTGGTCAGGCTGGTCTCAATCACGTGACCTCGTGATCTGCCTGCCTTGGCCTCCGAAAGTGCTGGGATTACAGGCGTGAGCCACCATGCCTGGCTGTCCCTCAAGTTTTAATGTTACATTTTAATTTTCATTTGATTTAAACTATTTTCTAATTTCTTTGGAGATTTCCTTTGTTTAGTTTCCAAATATTTGGGGATTTTCCATATACCTTTTTGTTATTGTTTTCTAGTTTAATTTGTACGTATCTTTTTTTTTTTTTTTTGAGATTGGGTTTGAGATTGGGTCTTGCTTTGTTGCCCAGGCTGGAGGAGTGCAATGGTGTGATCTCGGCTCACTGCAACCTTCACCTCCCAGGTTCAAGCGATTCTTCTGCCTCAGCCTCCCAAGTAGCTAGGATTATAGGTGCCCGCCACTACGCCTGGCTAATTTTTGTATTTTTAGTAGAGACAGGGTTTCGCCATGTTGACCAGGCTGGTCTGGAACTCCTGACCTCAGGTGATCTGCCTGCCTTGGCCTCCCAAAGTGCTGGGATTACAGGCGTGAGCCACCGCGCCCAGCCTATACATGTTTTCTTTATCCTACTTGTTTTATCAATTACTGAGAGAGTGGTGAATTCTCCAAAAATAATTTTGGATTTGTCTGTCTCCTTTTAGTTTGATCAGTTTTTGCTTCATTTATTTTGAGACTCTGTTAGTTGCATACACATTTAGTTTTCTTTTCTAGTGTGTCTATTGAGTGTTGGACCACATTTCTTTATGTGGGTTTTTTTGATGGTTGTTCTGGGTATTATAGTATATATACTTAACTTTTCACAGTCACTTTTTACCACAAGGGTGGTATGGAAACCTTACCACCATATAGATTAGAGTCCTTTAGCCTCTCTTCTTTATATTGAGGTTTTATATATACATACTTGGAAAACCCCACCAATGTTCTAATTTATACACATACCCATCATTCATATTTTATAGCTCTTAAGAAAGAAGTAGTCTATTAGATTTATCCAGACATTGCCATTTCTCTTGCTTTTCCTTCATTCTTGAAGTTCCAGGTTTCTTTCTCGTATTGTTTACCTGCTCTATTAGTTCGCTGGGGCCACTATAACAAAATACCACAGGCTGGCCTTAAAGCCTTGAACAACAGAAATGTATTTTCTCCTAGTTTTGAGTCTAGAAGTTCCACTTCAAGGTGCTGGCAGATTCTGTGTCTGTGAGCTCTCTTGGTGGCTTGCAGACACCGCCTTCTCTCTGAGTGCTCACGTGGCCTTTCTTGTGTGCACGTGAGGAAAGGGAGGGAGAGAACCCTTGTGTCTCTTCGTCTTCTCATAAGGGCAACAGTCCTATTGGATTAAGGCTCTGCTCTTTGACCTCAGATAACTTGATTACCTTTTTATAGGCCCTGTCTTCCAAGTACAGACACATTGAGGGTTAGGCTTCAATATATGAATGAGTAGTTTTTGGGGAAGAGTCGCACAATTCAGACCTTAGAGGAACCTCATGGAGCATTGTTGTTATAGCTGTTTTAGAGTCATCGATAATTCCTACACCTTTGTCATCTTGAGGTTGGCATCTGTTGATTGTCTTTTCCTTGAGAAGTCGTGTCTCTTTGTGTAGCAAGTAATTTTTTGAATCCTTTTACCTATTTATTCTACCATTATGTATGGTTTCCCTCTCCATCATCATCTTATGGTCAGAGATTGATGCTGGATATGCTACAGACATCACACCCACGATTCAGGCAGCAGAAATGAGAAGTGGGATAGGTTGGGCAAGAGAAGACTTCTTAGAAGTCCCACCCAGTAGCTGCTTTCAGTCTCTCGTTGGCCGCCTCCATGTTCAGGGGAGATGTTGTCTTTGAGTTGGCCCCAATACCCAGTGTTCTCTTGCTGAGGAAGGAGAATGGGTATTGGGCAGGCAACCAGAGTGTCTGTCACAGCCATATACTTTCTCCACCTCCCACATGACACTTGGGGAGATCAATGATCTATGTGCATATTTGCCTGGTTTTTGCTTGTACTTAATTTTCTAAGTGATACTTTTTTTTTTTTTTTTTGCAGCCAGAGTTGCCAATTGGCAGTTAAGATTTTAGGTCTAATTTAGGGTTACATTTGCATAGAAAGTCTCTAAATTTCCTTTTAGCACAGCAAGACAATTTATAGATGACAAAATTCATCTGTCCTCTGGTCTGAAGTAGATTTTCTTTCCTAGCAGAATTGTGAAAATATTTTGATCTGTCACAGCAATTTGTAGCGTGAAACTTTTGTAACTTTAGAATTTATGTCTTGAACAAAGGCAAAAACGTAAACTCTAGGCCTAAATGTTTGATCTTACCTTTCTATGGAGTTTACTAAGTGGGATTTTGACTTTATTGGGTGAATTTTCCCACAGATGTTGTTGATTTTATTAGTGCCTTTTTCCCTACCAGCATTCTTTCCTGCGCCCTGTTCAGTTGCCAGTCTACTTTAGGGCTGGCGTGTGTTAGATTGTTAAGTCGTTTGCTTACAGTTGGGGAGTCACTGCTGGATATGGTAAGTAAGGAGTGTCTGTCTGTAGTTAAGAAATGAACTGTCGGGAGCTAAACAGTGGGTGCTCATGGACATAGGATGGCAACAGCAGACACTGGAGACTGATAGAAAGGGGAGTGGGGAGGAGGGCAGAGGCTGAAAAGCTATTGGGTACTATGCTCAGTGCCTGGGTGAGGAGATCAGTTGTACCTCATACCTCAGCATCACGCAGTATACTGCAGTAACCAGTCTAAACATGTATCCCCTGAATCTAACATAAAAGTTGAAATTATGTTAAAAAATAAGTAAATAAATACAAATGTCAATTTTGGCATAGGTTAAATTCTTAATGTAAAAAAAAAAAAAGACACCAAAATCTGAAATGGGACAATCCAGGAGGATTTGTAAGTGGTCTGTAGACTGAGTCTCATCACATGGGCTGTACCTCATGGACTAAATGGACCGTGTTTGGTCTTGGTATTGGATATCTTTTAGCTTTGATTATCATGTTGTCCCAGTACTCAACTGTAGTAGATTGGGTGGTGTATTAGTTAGAGTCCTGTCAGGAAATCAGAAACCATACTTAATTATTTGAACAGAAAATTCAGTGTAGGAAATTGATTAAATAGGTTTCAGAGGGAACACTGAGATAACATGGTTGATAAGTACAGGAAGTGGCTCCACCCCTAAGGCTAGAAGTGCAAAGGCAAGAAGCTGGGGCTTTCAAAATCTGGATGATCAGAGCTTGGGCCCTAAGCAACTAGGGTTCAGATCTCTGAAGAGGCAGCCCCATCCAGCTGCTGCAGGAATTCAGAGGAGGGACCTTTTCGAACTGGCACCATTCCTTTGAGGAGAGGGTGTTGCCTCTACCTCTGAGGGTGCACGATACTAGTTCTGGGATTGTGGAATGAAGCTGGAAACTGGAACCAGTTGCTGCTGCCAGGTATCTGTTGCTGGGGCAGCACTGCCAGGACAGCAAGCCCACAGGAAGGATACAGTCCTTTTGTCCCTTCTGCCTTCCAGTCTCCCTCCAGTGTCCCTGCTGTAGAACCTGACTGAAACGAAGTGTCCTTTGAGTCTCAGCCCCAGCATTGCAACTGTGGAGAGTAGATTGATGTGGAGAGCTTACTAACCAGCACTGGTGGTTTGCTGTATGAGTGGGAGCAATCCGTTAACTTATCTTAGAAGCATTTCAGGATAGGCGAGTATTTAGGCAACATGATTTGTTCTTGAAAATGAGCAGTTTGTTGGTCTTTGTGGTAGCAGTTGTTGCTTATAACTTGGTATCTTCTGAGTTGGGTTCTTATTACATGTGGGAAATACCAAACCTACCGCTCTGAGTATTTCTTTGAGAAATTATTCTTAGACACAAATCAGAGGGTCACGGTTTCCCCAGGCTCTTTTTAATTTCTAAGTCTTCTTAAAATGGACTAAAGATTAGGTTTTGGGAGTTGGGTGGAGCAGGCTTAAAACCCATTGGTGCCGTGTGCAGTGGCTCACGCCTGTAATCCCAACACTTTGGGAGGTCGAGGCTGGTGGATCATCTGAGGTCGGGATTTCAAGATCAACCTGACCAACATGGTGAAACCCCGTCTCTACTAAAAATACAAAAATTAGCCAGGCATAGTGGCTCACGCCTGTAATCCCAGCCACTCGGGAGGCTGAGGCATGAGAATCACTGAACCTGGGAGGCAGAGGTTGGAGTGAGCCAAGATCGCGCCATTGCACTTCAGCCTGGGTGACAGAGTGAGACTCTGTCTCCAAAAACAAAACAAAACAAAACAAATCCATTGGTGATTTATGTGTAGAGAGAACATGATTTTGAGTTAGGGAGCCCTGGGTTTGAAATAGCTTTGTGGCCTTGGACAGTTTATTTAACTTCTGTTAATTGTTGTTTCTTCATCAGAAAAATATTGATACCATTTACTTCTCACAGCTGTTAAAAGCATTAAATCATTGAATTAGGTAATATTTATATGCAGTGCCTATCATCCCCAGAGCAACTGCTAAGACCATAACTTGAAAATACTTAGTAAAAGGAAGGACAAGGGATTTAAAATGCAGCACTACAAAATACCTGTTTGACCCAAAAGAAGGCAGGAATGGAGGAATTGAGGAACATAAGTCATAGAAAATAAATAGCAAAATGGCAGAAATGAGGCCTTCTTATCAGTAATTACATTACATTTAGTAGATTAGATTCTCCTGTTAAAAAGGCAGAGAATAGATTTTTTAATAAAGCCATGACCCAATGACGTGCTGTCCACAAGAGACTCACTTTGGATTCAGATACAAATAGATCGAAAGTAAAAAGATGGAAAAAGATATTCCGTGCAAAAAGTAACCAAAAGAAAGCTCAGGTCTCTGTACTAATAGCAGACAAAATATATTTTAAGACAGAAAATATTGCCAGAGACAAAAGAGGCTATTATATAAACAGTCTGTCAGGAAGATACATGGTGCCTGGTACATCGTTAAATAAATACCTCTGTTTCTGTTCCATGCGCGCACACACCTGCCAACCCATAAACTCAGCCTCAGGAATTTAGATGCTCCTTTTCCATGGTGATCAACATGGACACCACTTCTTTTATAGTGCAGAGGACCTTTTCCAAATTCTAAGCTGAAAGCCTCCTTTCACCTGATTGATGTTGAATTTCTCCCTGCCATGTAGGTACGAAGATGCCCTGGTGCTCCTCCTCACAGAGGTGTTGAATCGAATCCAGTTCAGATACAACCAGGCCCAGCTGGAGGAGTTGGATGACGAGACTCTGGATGACGATGTAAGGGCACGCCCTCATTGACTTTTTGTCGCTCTCACATTGTAATGTGAATCAGAATGGGGACCTGTAACCCAGAGCCCTCTGCTCCAGAGACTGTTCTGAAACCAGAGTAGTCTTCTGGTTTGAGTTGTACATTTGAAATTTTTAATCTCCTGCTAGTCCCTTTTGACTTATTAACCATAAAAAATGTTTTACAGGCATTTTTATGTGGACTAGAGATGTAAGTAGAGAAACCATATGTACAATGAAAAGTAGTTTAGTGAGAACTCTGTATCCTCTCTGTCTCCCCTGCCTTGCACCGTCACCTCTGCTCCCCAACCTGGGCAGCAGTAAGAGCTCGCTGGATGCTTGTGGAGACCGTTAGCGAGATACTGAACCAATAAGGCTAGAATGAAAGGATGTCTGTTTGGGGTATATTATGCAAACTTCTACTTCTTAAAATCAGTCTTGAATTTTCTGATGCTGATGTGCCCAACGTTAATAAGGAAAATGTCTGTAAGGAAACAATTCTAGTATGTGTTTGTTTTTTTTTTAAACCATTAGGTGCTTAAAATTTTTCAAATTAACTGCTGCTGTTCTGAAAGTTAGAGTGACTGTGGCATGGTCAAGAGCTTGTGGGTGGTCATATTTGGGTTACAGAGAGCCCTTTGCTTAGAGCCAGATGTCCTGGGTTTGAAGCTCTGCAACCTTGGGCATGGAGGAGATTGGAAGGCTGGGTGTGGCATTTCTCTAAGCCATAACGTCCTCATCTCCCAAAAGGGGAATGACATGTCTTGCTTCTTAAATGTCAGCATGGATAAGAATCACTAGAACAGCTTGTTAAAGCAGATTCTGATTCTGGAGGCTTAGGGTGGGGACCACAGAATTTGCATTTCTGACAGCCCCCGCCAAGGGATGCTTTTGCTGACTGGCTGTGGACCCCATTCTGAGTGGCACTGAGTCAGTCGGTTATTTGGATAGGGACACAGTAGTGGACTGTGTCAGAAGGTGATGTATGATCATTTCCAACAGGTGATATCACAAGTGGCTCTCCATCTCTGTATCCTATAACCCAAGGGGGGAAAATAGGTTATTCTATATGGATCATTTACTTTCTGAGGAAATAGTTTTTAATGAAATTAATTCATTGTTTTTAAAAAATTCTAGCTTGGCCTTTTTATTGTACCAGATAACCTGGTTCCATCATTTTCCATTTCTTCAAAATTTTATTTCTGAAAGTGGACTTGAGGTTCGCAAGGAAGATGAGAGGATTCTGGGAGAGCTGATTTTCCTGTGCTTCCCCCACAGCAGCAGACGGAGTGGCAGCGGTACTTACGGCAGAGTTTGGAGGTGGTGGCCAAAGTGATGGAGCTCCTGCCCACGCATGCCTTCTCCACATTGGTAATGCGCCGTTTGGGGGAGTGGAAAGTGTAGCGATTTTCCTGTACACAGAGCATGGCTGGTTGACTCCCCTGTGTCTGTCTGTCTGTCTGTCTGTCTGTCTCTCTCTCTCTCTCTCTTCCCCCCCATATGTACTTTTTAAAAACAGAATAATAATTACCATTTAACTGTTGCTCAAACTGAACAAATACTAACATTTCCACAAAATATTAAACCAACTTTTGGAACCCTGTTTAGTCTTGGATATAATAGGAATTTGACTAAACCTTAATACCTTTATCAGTAGCTTGCAAGTGGCCAGGCCAAGTGGGAGCTGTTACTTATAGAAGTTACATTGCTGAAAAGCTGGCCGTTGTAAAGCTCACTCTTGGCAAATTGCTAGCTTTCTCTGCCTGTGTCTATATGTGCTGGAATCTTTAGTTGTAAGGATTGATTCCCTTTCCTATGTGGTGCTTGTTATTCAAAGAGATTTTCATTAAATTCATTTCTTCTTCAAGGCAAGGCAGTTATTAGGATTATTCCTTTTTTTTTTTTTTTGAGACAGAGTCTCACTCTGTCGCCCAGGCCAAAGTGCAGTGGCGTGATCTCGGCTCACTGAACCCTCGCGGGTTCAAGCGATTTTCCTGCCTCAGCCTCCCGAGTAGGTGGGACTTCAGGTGCCCACCACCACACCCAGCTAACTTTTTGTATTTTTAGTAGAGACGGGGTTTCACCGTGTTAGCCAGGATGGTCTCGATCTCCTGACCTCATCATCTGCCCGCCTCTGCCTCCCAAAGTGCTGGCATTTACAGGCGTGAGCCACCACCCCTGGCCATAGCGTCATCTTTTGCATTGAATGACCTAGCTATACTTGTGTTCTCTCCTGAAAAGCTTCATTTTACTTTGCCATCTGCCTTTCTTAGGGGCTGGTTACGTTTTAATCTTACTGGTGAGTGTAGCAGCTTGCGAAAGAAAGATGCAGCTCTGGTTATGATGTTCTGACTGCTACTTGAGCAAGGGAACTGACTTCCAAATAATTAGGCCCATCTTTTCACTTTTCCATGTACTTTAATAAGGCATAGCTGACATTTCTCTCACGTAGATGTTCCCTTGGATTTGAAGGGAGATATGGTCCCTTCTCAGAGTTCTAGAAGGTATAGATCATTTCAGGGTTTGATCTCCTCTGTTAGGAATTTAATAGTCATACCACAGTGTCCTTTGCTTTAAAAAAAAAAAAAAAAAAAAAAAGGGTCGAACTAATACGTTTTCTTTCTTACTCTGTATTAATTGGTGGTTTCAATTGTAGAAACTGTAGTTGGCGGGGGCGGGGGGGTGCACTGAAGAGTGGTCATAGGTTTTTAGCTGCATTTAAAGGTTCCTAGAGAAAAGGTTTTGATCCTGTTCCTCACCGCTTAGTTGCTTGTTATGTTGTAACGTTAAAGTGCTATAAAAACTTGCATTTATGACTTAAATTTTTTTTGTTGTTGTTTCTTTGTTTTCAGTTCCCAGTTCTTCAGGACAATTTAGAAGTTTATTTGGGATTACAGCAGTTTATAGTCACTTCAGGGTCAGGTAAACTGATTTTTATTTTCTAATTTAACCGAACATTCAAAAAACCATTGGACTGATATTTCATTATTGCTGCTGTGCTATCGGAACATGATTTCTTCACTGCGGCCTCCCCACTTCTAAACAGGGAACGTTTTTAAAGGTTTATGAGGCCGGGCGCGGTGGCTCAAGCCTGTAATCCTTGCACTTTGGGAGGCCGAGACGGGCGGATCACGAGGTCAGGAGATCGAGACCATCCTGGCTAACCCGGTGAAACCCCCGTCTCTACTAAAAAATACAAAAAACTAGCCGGGCGAGGTGGCGGGCGCCTGTAGTCCCAGCTACTCGGGAGGCTGAGGCAGGAGAATGGCGTAAACTCAGGAGGCGGAGCTTTCAGTGAGCTGAGATCCGGCCACTGCACTCCAGCCTGGGCGACAGAGCGAGACTCCGTCTCAAAAAAAAAAAAAGGTTTATGATAAAAAGAAGCTGTGGGGGAGGTAAAAGATGAGGTCATGACAGGGTATTCCAAGAAGGTATTTGGAAAAGAAACTGATTTGGAGTAAAGAGACAGGACTTACTAAAAAGCCTCTAATATTTCCTTATGTCCTTTCAACCAGCAGGTGTACTAGGGAAAACATGGCCTTGTGCTTTCTTGCTTCCTGCGCACTCTAGAATTGGAAGGCCGTAGCGCAGCTGATGGTCTGTAGACCCGCCCCCCCCCCCCCCACCTGTTGCAGATGGCCCCAGGGGCTCCGACCAGAGCTGGTTGGAAAGGTTTTTGGCTGCTGTTTACAGGCCCTGCCTGCTTGGGGTTTAGGGTTAGCTTTCTTTGTTATTTTGTTGATAACCATAATAGTAACAGCTTCCTTTTGTAGCTCTCATTACATGCCAGGCACTGTGTTATTGACTTATATTACTTAATTCTCTCCATTGTCCTGTGAGGTGTAAGTGCTATTACTAGTTTCCCCTATTTTACATAAGAGGAAATTGATGTTCAGAGATGTTAATTTACCCAGGGTCCCATGGCTTTGTTGGTACTAGTCTCATGATGGTATAATAGGGAATGACAAAACGTTGAAATAGCTTAACATCTGACATTCATTTTTGTCAGCGTTGAAATAGCTAGCATCTGACATTGATTTTTGTCAGCTGAAAACACCAGTAACTGAAAACCACGTGTGTCCTCCCTGCCCCATCAGCTGCTGTGCACCACTTCTCACCGCCCTTCCTTCTTCCCAGCGTGCTTCTTACGGGACCTGTCCTGGCTCTGGCGTGCAGCCCCTGTGTTGGGTAACTGCTGTTTCAGCCCAGCACAGAGCTGCCCATTGTGCAGCCCGTCTCCTGGATGAGCTTGTGATTCATGGCAGATCCTCCACGGGAGCCTCTTTCCGAGGCTGTCCTTGGTGGTCTGTGATGGCTGGTTTCCATGACTATAATAGTGGGCCCCAGAAGGCTGATGGGCCTTGGCATGTCCCGAATGTAGGCCCTGACTTTGTAGATAGGGTAAGAAATTTAAAAAGACAAAACTTTAAAAAGACACTTTCAAAACAAACATGCCTGTAAAATGTGCTGTCACCACTAATGAAAATCATTTGGCTGTGTAGAAGTGCTACAGATGTTTCCAGAAGCCATTCTTGGGAATAATCATGCCCAGGTGGTCTTTCCTTCAGGACCACTATTCAAATTAGAATGTACTCAGGACCCTGAAGACACTGTTCTTGATCTATTAAAAAAACCAAGCAGGTGTTCTTTCCTCCCCCACCTTGACCCTTCAGTGTCCTGTTTACTTTTGTAAAAGTCGACGTTTTTACATTCCATGTGTCTGTCTTTAGGTGAAAGTCTAGTGAATCTGAAACTCTATTTTTGGGACATAGCTGATAATTCTGAGCTCCTCTCCCTAGAAGGATAGTGTGATTTATTTTTTCCTATAGGAAATACCACATACCTGCTTTCACTAAAGCCTATTTACTGGCAATTTCATAGAACTCGGCTCTTCCAGATCATTTGTAAATCTCATCCTCAGCACTGATCCTTGGCTTGTATTCCAGTGGCAAAACCTCTCAGGCCGGAGAAATCCTTATTTCCTGTTTTAAAACGAGCTCTCTCATCCATGACAAAGCATTCCGCAATTTTTGGTGGCTCAGAAGCCAAGTTTCCAGTGCAAAGGCTATTAACAAACGGAAACTCTGAGTACATTTTTTCCCCTGATTCCCATAGCCATTTACCCCCTCAGATAACCTCCATGCCACACCAGCCTTATGACCCTCAACAGAAACTGTGCCCTCTCATCCCCGATAGGCCCTGGGCCCTCCTTCATTTGCATTTACTTTCTAGCCCAGCCTTTAATTCTTGGGTCTCCTCTGGAGCCTATGTAAACGGGCACCAGCTGAAATTCTTGCTTACTCCTGGTGCTGCGACCATATATGACAATGGGATGCACATTTTGGCCAGCAGTGAGACCTGCAGTGTGGTTGAGGCCTGCAGTGTAGTTACCCAGCCTGGAAGGCTCCCACTTTTGCTTTTGTCAGAGCAGTTGGATTCAGAAGATCCTGTGTGCTTCGCATTGTTTCCCTTCCTGCTGCTGAGCCTGCCTCCACTTCCCTGTCAAGACCAAGGCACAGCTTGTGTTGCTGGGCCACGCTGGTTGCTGTGTGCTGCTCTGGCTCCTGGCAGGTAGTCCTTTGCTCCCTCTGTCTGTCTTTTCTACCATATGTAGGTTAAGAAATCCTCATTGGTGGTGTTCCGCTTACACAGCATTGATGTCTGTATGTGGCCCCAAAGCCTCCATTCTGTATGTGACTTCTGCCACTCCTCATTGAGATCTTCCTTCATTGAGACAGTGTTTCTCCTCTAGGTAACCCTTTAACTTTTCTGGGTACCCATGCAAACTTTCCTGTCTAAGGGATTATTTTGTCTACAAAATTTTATATAAGATTTTTAGACTTAAATTGTTTGTTCCTGCTGGGTTCGTTTATGATTTATGATTATGATTTGTTTGTTCTCTCAGAGGGAAATACCTGAATGCTAGTTTTTATACCTTCCTCAACTCCTCAAAAAGAGAAGACTAAATTATGTTTAAGATTTTTTTTCCCCCGTAGGGCAGTGATTTACCAAGGAGCTGTTCTTTGGATATGGCTTAAGTCATATCTAAACAGCTTTAGGATGACTTGGTTTGTGGAAGATAGGACTTTCATGCGGACATGGTGTTTTATGCCTCCAAACGTTTCAGCATTCTCATCTGAAGGTTCTACCTTGCAGATGTCCTGTGCTTTTAGGGGGAAATCTAAGCCTTGGCCAGACATAAGAAAGTGTGGGTGGATCTGAACAGCTTTTCACAGTGGGATGCTGGCCTGTCCCCTCAAGTCTACTTGATGCCCTGCGTGACTTTTGTGGTGGTGATAATAGGTTTCTAGGCTGGAGGAAGGTGTCAAGGTAGAGAATTTGACTTGGGGTATTTATTGCCCATGTGATTGTCTGCCTTGCAGATAGAACAGGAAAGAACCAGCTATGATTTTGATGAACATGAATCTTAGATGCACATATGTGCAAAGTGGAACTGTATGGAATTGCAGTTTTGTTGGGTCAGAAGTGATCAAGTGTCAACAGTTTCATATTGTTCAAACTCATAGTTTAAAACACACACCCAGCACTTCCAAGCTGTTTTCCATCCTAGGTACTGGATGCTAGGTACCCATAGTTTTCATCCTAGGTACTGCTCTTTGCTAGATGAAATAGGACAAGTTCAGAGGGAAGGGATCAGGATGGCAAGGATTCTCAGGAGGGTAATGAGGGATTACATCCTCAGGGCTATCGTGTGGTCAGCAGGCTTTGGCTTGTTCTGTGTTCTACCCTCAAGGAGTGGGCCAGGGGTGATGAGCAATCACAGGGAGACATATTTTACCCGTGTTTGTGACCAAGTTGTCCAGAGGTGGAAGGGCTCCCTTGAGCTCCCTAGCATTCAGTCGAGGTCCAGGAAGAGGCTGAAGGGCCAGGTGTGCAGGGTAAGTGCTGGGCAGAGGGGAAGGCTTGGTCAGGGTGACTTTTAAGCTCTCTAGTAATTATCTATTAAGGACCATACTCAAATGGAAACTTGATTTAGGGTAGTGTTTTGGTTTGGTTTTAAAAAAAAAATAACAGTGTTCCCTTTGCACACTTAAAATATTTCAGAAGCTCGTTCTCAGGCATTCAGCGGGTACTGAAGGGATTGGATACCATAGAGAAGTTAGAAACTGGTGGTCAAGGTAGAGCCTGGGGGGAGGTGGAGGTGCGAAATGAAGGTTGAGCATGCACAGAGCGCCAAGGGCTACTGAAGCAGACTCAGTGACCCCTGGTGTCGCTCTGAGAAAGAAAAGCTGGCCTCCCCTCTTTTTGGGCCTGTACTATGCCATACCCAGTGTCAGGTGTATTTTTCATAAGAGGTTATTCCCACAGAGCCCTGAGATCTGGTTGGTGTGCAGAGGAGCAGCAGGTTTTAGAAGTTGACCCTGGGAGTTGGTTGCATAGATGTAGCCTTGAAAATCCCATTGACATTCAGAGGGTATATAATTGTGGCACTTCAGTTAACTGAGAGATTGGGACTCTCCCTGTAGCCCATGAAGTCTGTGTTCTCTTTTGCACAACCAGCGTGATGAAAAATCCCTCTCAGTGTGTTGTTTCTGTGAGCTCATCTGGCTGGGTGGGGTGGTCATTCTGTTGCTCTGGCTGGAGAAGCTGGCTTACTCCTTAGCTGCACCGACAGCCTCTGGAGGGGCTGCCTCGGGCTGGGAATCTTGTTCCTGTGCCAGGGCACTGCTGTCCTTGTGGAGTGGAGGAGGCAGGAGCAGGTGATTTGGGGCAGGTCAAAACCAGCCTTTGTCACTGGCCCTCTCTGTCTAAGGTCCTTCCATGTGTTACCTCTTCTTTCGTTCTCCTGCTCCTTGAGATGTGGCCCTCTGTCCGGTCTTCCAGCCTCCTGTCTTCCTTGGGGGCTGTTGCAAGCACTGTTGGCGGCGGATCGAGGCATTTGGCCTGCTACTTCATCTGCCACTTGCTTCTAGGTGTCCACCCTTCCTTTCCACAGGTGCCACCCATCCATGTTTACTGTCAGTAATACATGCCAGTATTCCCAGGGACCGGGTGAGGAAGGAAGCTGCCTGGGTCTCCCTGTCCTGCTCTAGTTTGCTGTCTGTTCTGTTGCATCTAAATCATTCATACATATACGGTCACTCACTCTGTACCAGCTGCTGTGCTGGCTGCTGGACGTAGCTGCTCACCACAAGGGATTTTGTAGTCGGTAAGGAGATGGTCTTGTAAATCATCAGTTTATCTCCTTATGGGTATGGGTGCCAAGGAGGAAGACAGGAGGGGTGAGGCCTCACAGAGAGAGGATGCCCCTGAGAGGCTGGAGGCTATCTATGTAGGAGCTTGCAGAACTTGGGTGGGCAGAGGATGAAATGATGGGCAGTCTAGGCAGAGGCACAGAGACATGAGGCTCTGGGGAATTAACCATTGGGTCTGGATGACATAGTGGCATAGTAAAAGGTGTCGAGGCCATAAGAGACCTGAGTTGAAACTGGAGAGTCTAGGTTCTCCCCTTTTAGCAGGAGAGAGCCTCCAGAGGCTTCAGCACCTTGCTTCAGGGGAGCTGCAAGCTTAGTCTGGGCTCTGGGAAGCTGATTGTGGAGCACGGCGGGAGGAGGGTTGGTAATGACCAGTGTGAGTCTTGCCTCCTAAGAGACAGGAGAGAACTGAAGTAGGGGGAGGGAGCAGGTGTGGAAAGTACCTAGGGAGTGCTGGGATCGTAGGTGCCCTAGGAACAGTGCCCTAGTCGTGTTACCACCCCACCCTCACTCCTGCTGTGTCAGTGAGAAGGACTTGAATCAGACCTGCAGGTCTCTGTTCCGGCCTGAAAATTCTTACTGTCTTTTGTGACATTTGTGAAGAGAGGGATCCAAAAACCAAGGAAGTGACCAAATCAAGGGAGAATGTTTTGTCCTTCATCTTAGCATCCTCCTTGTTCAGTTTGAAGAAGCTGTATTGAAAAGTAAGGAAATTTCAGACCTTAGTAATTCACTAGTTCTTTGCTGTTTATAATAATTACAAATACTGAACAGTGTTCTGTACCTTGGAGAGTTATATATTTTAACGTGGCCCTTATAATAGTGATACTGAGGCTTAGGAGGGTTGATTGAGGCACTGAGTCCGGAAGTGGCAGGGAATCTGTGTCTTCGGAATCCAAGTCCCATGCTCTTTATTTCATACTGTGCCACCTCCCAGCCTTCAAGGGTGGAGAGCTGAGTGTACCCCTCCTCTCTTAGCCAGGGGCAGGTCCTCACTGTTGGGCCATGGAAATTTCGTTCTGAGATAGGGCCCTATGCCAAAGGAAACAGATTTGGAGTCACATAGACTCAGTGTAGAATACCAGCCTTGCCCCAGAAATGTGACACGTGCTGGGCAAGTGCCTGGGCCTCACTGGGTGTGCCTCCTTGTATGTAACAGTGGTGGTGTCAGGACCTTACAGGATCAAAAGGAATCAGATCAGGGGCTCCCTCCACGTTAGCACACACCAGGCTGTCTGCCCCTCCCCTCAACTCTGTCTCTGTCCCTGGCCTCTGGAGCACAAATGTGTAGTGTCTGGTGGAGACCTGTAGTGTCAGGTGGAGACCGGGCCCAGTGCTCAGTACTGGGAAGTGGTCCATGGGTTGCTTTGTTTCGAGAATTGGTTTTGCTGGGTGTGGCTTGCTGGACGAGCAAGTATATGTAGTATCTAAAGCGTGGTCTTCCTGTGGAAAACTGTCTGGGGTGTTGTGTTCCAGGACACAGGTTGAACATCACAGCGGAGAACGACTGCCGGCGTCTGCACTGCTCCCTGAGAGACCTGAGCTCCCTGCTGCAGGCCGTGGGCCGCCTGGCTGAGTACTTTATTGGGGATGTGTTTGCTGCGCGGTTCAATGATGCCCTCACAGTCGTGGAGAGGTAGGCTGGCAGCTACCTTATGGAGCTGTTCCTTCTTCAGAGTTCAGCTTTACCTTCTTGTGTGAGGGGCAGCATATTGCCAAATAGCTTCCGCTCTAGGCCCGGGTAAATCTAGGCTCTGCCACATACGAGCTAATATGGAACAAATTACTTAACCTCTCTGAACTTCAGGTCCCTCATTTACAATATGAAGTAGAAGTAGTTTCCTATAGGTTTAGTATGAGAATTAAATGAGATAAAGCACTTAGCACTGTGCCTAGCACATAACAAAACACCTGATAAGCTATTTAAGCTGTTGTTTCTTTGAAGATCTTGTGTATAAATGTAAACACAGTTGTAGACCCAGGAGAAACCAGGAAAGGTCAGTCTTCATGTCTTTTCTCATAGGATAAAGAGATATTAAGAAAGTCCTACTGATAAGGAGTCAACTCCACTGTCCAAGTAGGCAGCTAGATGCACAGGGTGGGGCTTTTTGTGTGTTTTTCCAGTCCCATTAGGGCCTCGAGAGTGAAAGCTGGGTAGCCTCCACGCCTGGCCCGAAAGGTGGTTCCCAGCCTTTCACCACTGGGCTCGTTTTCTTCTCCTCCTTCTTGGGTCTCATGCCAGGTTTACAGCTGCACTTGCTGAGGAACATTTGAGTCTACCCAGTCACCAGTCCCTCCTCCCTCTCTCCCTTCAAAAAACCCAAGATGTAAGTGACAGGACATCTAGATCATTTAAAGGCAGCTGTTGAATTGGTTAGATCAAAACTGAGTAGATGTGGATCCAGCCCAAAGCCAAGACACCTGATGCTTCGACTGGCCCAGCAGCCGCATCACTGGTGACATGCAGAGGAGAAGTGAGCCTCAGGAGCCTAGGTGCATGCATGCCGGACTTCACTGCCACCTCTTAGCTGAAAAGCAGAGATAGCCAAGGGGCTTAAATCCCTTAAAAGCCAGATTCATATTAATAATAATAACAGCACACAGTAGTAGGACATTTTTTGTGTTTTTGCACATGGTCTTTCATTTTATTCTGTACTTTGAGATACAGGCATTGCTGTTTTATTGTTGAGTACATTGTGGCTCAGCGATGTGAGTGCCTTGCCTCGGTTCACACAGTCCTTGAGAGGGAGAGTGGATTTTAACAGTTTCCTGGGTCCACATGTTGTTCTCTTTCCAAACCACAGTGGTTCCTCCTCTTCTTCTTGTGCTGGGCCCATTTGCACTGAGGGTTAGCAGGGATAAGACATGTTTTTCTGTCTGAAATCCAAAGATAAGTTCATTATTTGAATTTACTCTGTTAAGCAGTATAGATACATCTGTCAGTCAGCCGGGTGCAGTGACTCATGCCTGTTATCCCAACACTTTGGGAGGCTGAGGCGGGCGAATCACCTGAGATCAGGAGTTCAAGATCAGCCTAACCAATATGATGAAACCTCATCTCTACTAAAAATACAAAAATTAGCTGGGCGTGGGGACATGCACCTGTAATCCCAGCTACTCGGGAGGCTGAGACAGGAGAATTGCCTGAGATCGCGCCGGTGCACTCCAGCCTGGGCAACAAGAGTAAAACTCCGTCTCAAAAAAAAAAAAAAAAAAAAAAAATATATATATATATATATATATCTGTCAGTCATCTCAACTTTGTAGTGAGATGATGTCTCAAAGATCCTGAATCATTTGATAGGTTCCCTATCTTTCTGCACTGCTTAGATTTGCAAGCTCAGTGCTTAAACATACTTGCTATTAATATTTTGTCTTCATTTAGATTAATATATGAGAGAAGGCTCTTGTTATGACTGTGTGACCTTAATAGCCAGTATGATTAGCAGTGTTTTCATTTATTGGTTATATAAAGCAAAGCTAATATTAAAACTGCTAAACACACATTAAAAGATGTTTGGAAATGCATTTTTAGTGTAGAACAGGATTTAGAGTTAAACACCAGGTGCATATTGGTATATTGTTTTCTGATAACTGTTCTGATCACGAGGACTTCGTGGGACTTCGGGAACCATAGTCTTTTGCCCTCACTTTCTTGACTGACGGAAGTGCTCCTTTTTGAGGGCTTTCTCATTGCTCCCCAGCAATCAGAAATACAAATACAAGTTTGTATTTGTAACAAGTTCCTTAGTTGATTGTTATGCTGGGACAAAGACAAACACTGCCTTCCCTGGCATCCGCTTCCAGGTTTCCACCCAGAGTAGGCAGAGAGAAACTAGCCAGGTCTTGGGTTTTTTCCCCTTCACTCAGAAAGGAATGTCTTTCAACTCCAGGCGTCGTGGCTCACCTGTAATCCCAGCACTTTGGGAGGCTGCGGTGAGCAGATCTCTTGAGTCCAGGAGTTCAAGACCAACCTGGATAACATGACGAAACCCTGTCTCTACTAAAAAGTCAAAAAGATTTAGCTGGGTGTGGTGGCATGCGCCTGTAGTCCCCACTATGGGAGGGGGCACTGAGGCAGGAGGATTGATGGAGCCCGGAAAGTCTAGGCTGCAGTGAGCCAAGATCACTACACTCCTCTGGCCTGGGTGACAGAGCAAGACCCTGTCTCAAAAAAAAAAAAAAAAAAATTAGAAAGGAATGTTTCCCATTTCCTACTAGATAGAGCTATTAGTTATTATGTTTAATGCTCGTTAGTATCCAGTGAGCCCTTGAGCAACCAGTGGGCTCAACAACTTGCTTCTGAAAGAATTGTACTTGAACATAAAACACCTCCACCTATTCTGGAAACATTTGCTCCTCTCATCTCCCTCCTCTAAAGTTTTATCAAACATTTTCAGATTTGAAGAAAAGTTGAAAGAATTGTATAGGGAATACCCATATACCCACCACATAGATTCTTTGGTGGACAGTTTGCTCTATTTTCTTTATTATATATCAACCCATCTGAAATATTTTATTTTAAAAATGATTTTAAATAAAAACTAAGACAGTTTTATCATTATCAATTTTATAGAAAAGCCCATGCCATCCTATTTCGATAAACTGCCAAAAGAGCAGGTCTGCTTTTTTTAAAAAACAAAACAAAAACAAAAACAAAACAAAACAAAAAAAACCCACAGGATTTTGGTTTCGTTCTATTACCCAGGCTGGAGTGCAATGGCATGAACCTGGCTTAGTCCATCCTCAACCTCCTGGGCTCAAGCTGTCCTCCCTACCTAGCCTCTTCCAAGTAGCTGAGACTACAGGCATGTGCCACCACATCTGGATAAAATTTTAAAAGACAGGGTCCTACTTTGTTGTCCAGACTGGTCTTGAACTCCTGGCCTCAAGTGATCCTTCCACCTTGACCTCCTGAAGTGCTGGGATTACAGGACTTCAGGCATGAGCAACCATACCCTGACTGCTTTTTAAAGACTTATTTTTTATTCTCCTGATTTATAAAACATTATATATTAATTGTAGACAATTTGGAAATGCAGAAAAATAGAAAAAAATCATCCATAATCTACCCACTCTATCCTTCCCCTAAAACAAGTGGTACCAATAAGCATATTCTGGTGAAAATTCTTACCGTCTATCTTCTGTTAATAGATGAACATTCATGATATATTCTGTATATATATTTAGTACAACCATGTCATGTTTAAAACATCCTGAATATTTATCATTAAGTATGCCTCTAAGTGTTGTTTTTATTGTATATATTGTTTTCAAAATTTTTGGTACTTTCGATAAGGCTTTAGTTAATATGCTTGTTTATAAATCTTTATGCATATCTTGGATTATTTCCTTGGCATAAAATTGAAGGTCTGGTCTTGATTCTTTTTTGTATATGGAAGAAGTCTGCCCTTACGCTCTTTGTTGGTACCAGCCTTGTCTGTTTTGTCTTAGTTCATAAGCTGAATGTTCTTGTTTACCTGCCTCTTTGCCAACAGGTTGGTCAAAGTCACTCTGTACGGATCTCAGATAAAATTGTACAACATTGAAACTGCTGTGCCATCAGTACTGAAACCTGACCTCATTGATGTGTAAGTCTAGAGTTTGATGTTTGTGCATTTTTAGGAAAGACCTTGCCCCCAATCTCCAAATGATTTTATTGAGAACAAGGAACAGTAGTGGCTGCCATGAATTGGGAAAAAACTCTTAAACTGCAAACCTAGAAAGAGAGAGAGATTTTTTCACTGTATGTCTGGGGCAGAGGTGGTTGGAGAAAGTGGAATTAGGTAAGTGAGAGCTGGGATGGAGATTCTATGGAGTAGGCATTTCAGGAGGAAAGAACAGTACAGCCGAGACAGTCACACAGGCAAGAGGTGGGTACTCTGTGTGGTGCAAGAAGAGACTGGATAGGTCTGTTGGGACTAATGGGAAACACCTGAAATGCCATCAGTCTTTCCTGTAGATCATTGACTGAAACTGTAGGATACTGTAGGATGCAGAAGAATGTTTGCGGAACACAGTTCTCGGAGGTTCTGATTTTAGCAGAATGGCATAAGGCCATAAGGCTCAGGTATTTGCATATTAAACAAGAACGCCAGCTTATTTTGAAGCAGGACATCTGGAGACCACACTCTCTACAGAAACTCTGCAGATAACATGGGATGCTATTAGGAAAGTGACATATGGAAGGACAGGGACTGGAGATGGGCAGTATCCCAGAGATTTCACTGCGCAGAAGGCTTGCTTTAGACGAGAGCAGGGGGTTGGCAAACTACGGCCTTTACCAAATCTGGCTTACTGACTGCTTTTGTAAATAAAGTTTTATTGAAACACAGCTACATTCATTTACATATGGTCTAGGAGTGGTTTTGCACTACAGCAGCAGAGTGGAGTAGCTGCGACAGAGTGTTTGTATGCCCTACAAATCTGAAAATATATAAACTCGGGTTTTTACAGAAAAGGTCTGCTGACTCCTGCTGTAGAGCATTCTTGAGCTGCAGATTAGATAGACGATGGAAAGAGAATCTTACTTACTATGGTGGTTT
This sequence comes from Macaca nemestrina, assembly GCF_043159975.1. Classification (NCBI taxonomy): domain Eukaryota; kingdom Metazoa; phylum Chordata; class Mammalia; order Primates; family Cercopithecidae; genus Macaca; species Macaca nemestrina. The sequence continues at coordinate 26,926,112 of NC_092142.1, read as the reverse complement.
TAAACTTTTAAAAAATATATTGCTTTCCCTTTTGAGAATTTAGAGAAAGTTGTAAAGCGTCTCCCAAGAAAGATGCCAGTTTCCTTATAAATACAACAACTTGTACACATTTTGGGAGTTTCAGAGCCCCTCCTTTCAGCCTTGAGGAGCTCTACAGATGTGCTAGATTGACTGAAATTCTTACTCCTAAGGCTGACTTTGATGTCCTTTCTCCTTATTTTGGTATTTAGAACTTAAAGGACAACATGATTCTAAATATAAAATAAAATTTTAAATGTAAAATACAAAATAACTGTGTGGTCACTATGAATTTCAAACTTTCAGTAACTATATTTTCTTACTTTAAAGTACTAGTCCATTTTCTTACCCAACTTCTTATTTTGAAAAAGTTCAAACCTATAGAAAATGGGAAAAACAGGGGAATAAGCACCCATGGACCCTTAGCCTAGAGTAACCAATTATAAATTGGCTTTTGTTTCTTGTGCCCTCTCTGCACACAATACATGACTATTATTATTATTATTTTGCTGAGCCATTTGAAAATAAACTGCATCGCTGAGTGTGATGACTCATGCCTGTAATCCCAGTGCTTTGGGAGGCCGAGGCAGATGGATCACTTGAGGTCAGGAGTTCGAGTCCAGCCTGGCCAACGTGGTGAAACCCTGTCTCTACCAGAAAATATAAAAATTAGCTGGGCATGGTGGCACTTGCACCTGTAGTCCCAACTACTTGGGAGGCTGAGCTGGAAGAGTCACTTGAACCTGGGAGGCTGAGATAGCACCACTGCTCTCTAGCCTAGGTGACAGAGTGAGACCCTGTCTCAAAAAAGAAAAGAAAGAAAATAAATTGCAGACAACATGTCACTTCACCTGTAAATCCTTCAGTGTGTGTATCCTAGAAATAAATTCATTCAGCTCTATAACTATGATACCATTATCAACCCTCACATAATTTAATACATACAATAATGTCATCACTTCTATAGTCCATATTCAAATTTCTTCAGTTGTCCCAGGAATGTTTTTGTATCTTTTTTTTTCCCTTGAATCCAAAGTCTAATTAATCATGAGCCACACATTAAATGTATTTCCTGTAATCTAGCACAGTTCACCCACTTGTGTTTGTATGTCTGCATGTGCATTTGTGTGTGAGAGTGACTGAGGACCTTTTGCAGATCCAGATCTTAATTTTTTAAAAAGCATGTCCTACAATCTGGATTTGTCCAATTATTTCCATTGTATTAGATTCAGTTTAAACATTTTTAGCAAGGTTACTGCATAGGCAATGATGTGCCTTTCCTCTTGCATCATGTCAGAAGGTTCTTAATATCAAATTTCCTTATAATTGTTGATGCTGAGTTTGATTTTAAAATGGTGTCTAGGCTGGGCACAGTGGCTCATGTTTGTAATCCCAGCACTTTGGGAGGCTGAGGTGGGATGATCGCTGGAGCCCAGGAGTTTGAGAGGAGCCTGGGCAACATAGTAAGCCCCTGTCCATTCCCCCCAAAAAAAAAAAAAAAAAAAGTCGGACATAGTGGTGCATGCCTGTGGCCCCAGCCACTTAGGAGGCTGAGCCAGGAGAATTGCTTAAGCCCAGGCAATAGAGGCTGCAGTGAGTTATGATCATGCCACTGCACTCCTGCCTGGGCAACAGAGCAAAACCCTGTTTCAGCAACATAAATAAGTAAATAAAGTGGTATCTGCCTATATCCTAATTTTGTCCACTGAAAGGTCCTAGAAACAGTGATACTCCAGTAGCAATTCTACCCCTTTTCCCCAGGTCTTAGTTTTTCAAATCCGTTCTCCAGAGCACCTTGGAGAAAAAAGCTCAAGTCTGGGGCAGGTTGATGTTGGACAGTCTTGCCAAGTCAGCAAGTAAGGAAGTGCTCAGTGACTGTTGAGAATATGTGAAAAGGATGCAGGGCCCAGCTTGAAAGGGTTCTTCCTGGTCAAACTTGACAGTTCAGTCATCAACAAAGAATAAGTACAGTAATGAATTATACCAGTTTGAATGAAAAGAATCTACTAATTCAAAGTGATTAACAGGCTAGGCCGGTGTAGTGCCTCACACCTGCAATCCCAGCCCTTTGGGAGGCTGAGGCAGGAGGATCGCTTGAAGCCAGGAGTTTGAGACCAGCTTGGCCAACATAGACCCCGTCTCTACAAAAAATATGAAAATTAGCCTGGCATGGTGGCGTGGACCTGTAGTCCCAGCTACTTGAGAGGCTGAAGCAGGAGAATCACTTGAGCCCAGAAGGTTGAGGCTGCAGTGAGCCATGATCATGCCCCTGCACTCCAGCCTGGGCAACAGAATGTGACCCTGTCTCAAGTAAACAAACAAATAAACAAAAACTCAAAGTGATTAACAAAGGATGAGAGGAGGGGAAGCTACTTTTTAGAGAAGAATGCCAAGTAATGAGGAGAAAAGGAAAGATAGAAAAATTACCAATTCACAACCACCACTGTAATACTGATTTAGGCAGGGATCGTTAATAAATGCCCAAACCATGAGGAACACTGTCTTTGTGTCACCTCATAGTAGTATCACCTTACAGCTTACTAATTATTGCCAAAAGGTAATTACGTTTAGGTATGTTAGAAGGCCTGGTGTTTTGAAACTCTGAGACAACTGTCTCTCCTTGTTTAAGATTGATTCTTTATTATATTTGATGAATTGCATACTTTTTTGATACATATTTTGTTGCATGTACGATGCCGTCAGTACAGCCTTTGCTGAAACCAAACATAGTCTTTGTCGCCTCAGTTATCCCCTAGCCAGGTAGAATATATGGTGCGGTGGAAGCTTAAACTCCAAAATCTGACATCAAAGCTCTGTTTATAAAGCTGTCATACCTGGTAGTTGTCTATGCTTTAGTCTGCAGCTATGAATGTTAAATTTGTACTAGTTCTGGAATCAACACATGATCACTTAAGTTCTTTGATTTTGCTTTTATAATTTACCTTTCTCTTAGGTGAGCGTGTGTCACAGAAAGATTGAATAAGATTCAGTAGACATTGACTAACTGCCTTCTGTGCTCTAGTCAGTGGTGGCAATGTTTAAATGATGAATATCTTAGTTTTTAGATTCTACGTGAACCAGTAAATGATTTCTATGCTGTTGCCCATGTCTTAGAACAGCAAATGCAGTGGATGCAATTCTTACCTCCTATGAAAACGAGTTGAACACTAATATATTTTCACCTTAACCTTTAAAATCACATCATCTTTTCTTTCTGCAGGCATGCTCAGTCCCTGGCTGCGCTGCAGGCTTACTCTCACTGGTTAGCACAGTATTGCAGTGAAGTTCACCGGCAGAACACGCAGCAGTTCGTGACACTCATCTCTACTACCATGGATGCAATCACACCGCTAATCAGCACCAAGGTCTCGAAACAGCAAAGCCTACACTTTTTATCTAACTCTGTCTCTCCTTTTGTTCCTATACCCGTTTACTAGAAAATCTAAATATGACACAGAGTTAGACCCATAAATCTTTCTGCTGTTATGCACCTGTTTTATTTCATGTTCCTTTTTAGTTGTAGCCTACCTGCATTCAAATACAACTTTACTTTTTTAGTTATCTGAGTTCCACATGAATACATGCTCACTGTGAAAAAGTCAAATATTGTTCAGATTTCCAGACTGAAAAGTAGTGATACCTCTGAAACCTTTTCCTTCGCGCGGTAAGCACGGTTGGCATTGGTTGTGCAGGCACACCTCATTTTATTGCACTTCCCTTTATTGCACTTCACAGATACTGTGTTTTTTTACAAGTTGAAGGCTTATGGCAACCCTGCATGAAGCAAATCTGTCAGCGCCATTTTTTTTGACAGGATTTGATGCTTCCATGTGTTACATTTTGGTAATTGTTAGAATATTTCAGACTTTTTTGTTACTATATCTTACAGTGATTTGTGATCAGTGATCTTTAATGTTACTATTGTAATTATTTTGGAGTGCCACAAACCAAAGCCTGCAAACTTGATTGATATGTGTGTGTTCTGTGTGTGTTCTGACTGCTCCACTGATTGGAGGCTTCTCCATCTTCCTGTCTTTAGGCCTCCCTATTCCCTGAGCCATTTAGTAACCCTACAATGACCTCTACATGTTCAAATGAAAGGAAGAGTCACATGTCTCTTACTTTAAATAAAAATCTAGAAATGATTAAGCTTAGTGAGGAAGGCATGTCAAAAGCCAGGATAGGCCAAAGGCTCTTGAGCCAAACAGCAAAGTTGTGAATGCAAAGGAAAAGTTCTTGGAGGAGGTTACAATTTCTGCTCCAGTGAACTCATGAGTGATGAGAAAGCAGAGCAGCCTTATTGTTATTGATATGGGGAAAGTTTCAGTGGTTTGGATAGACCAAACTAGCCACAACATTCCCTTAAGCCAAAGCCAAATCCAGATCAGGCCCTTCAATTCTGTGAAGGCTGAGAGAAGTGAGGAAGCTACAGAAGAAAAGTTGGAAGCTAACACAGGTTGGTTCATGAGGTTTAAGGAAAGAAGCTGTCTCCAGGATGAAGCAGCAAGTGCTGATGGAGAAGCTGCAGCAAGTTCTCCAGAAGCTCTAGATGAGATCATTGATGAAGGTGGCCACACTAAACAACAGGTTTTCTGTGTAGATGAGACAGCTTTATACTGGAAGAAGGTGTCATCTAGGACTTCCATAGCTAGAGAGGAGGAGTCAGTGCCTGGCTTCAGAGCTTCAGAGAACAGACCAACTCTCTTGTCAGGGGACAACTGCAACTGGAGACTTCAGGTTGAAGCCAGTGCTCATGTATCATTCTGAAAATCCTAGGCCCTTAGGAGTTATGCTGAATCTACTTTGCCTGTCTCTATAGATGGAACAACAAAGCCTTAATGACAGCACATCTGTTTACATCATGGTTTAGTGAATATTTTAAGCTCATTATTGAGGCCTGCTCAGAAAAAAAGATTCCTTTCAAAATACTACTGCTGATTGGCAATGCACTTGGTTACCTAAGGCCTCTGATGGAGATGTTCAAAGGTATTAGTTTCCATAGTTCCCATGCCTGCTCACACAACATCCATTCTGTAGTTCTGTAGCCCATGGGTCAAGGAGTAATTTTGGCTTTCAAGTCTTATTATTTCAGAAATACATTTCATAAGACTATAGCTGCCATAGATAGTGGTTCCTCCAGTGGATCTGGGCAAATAAATTGAAAACCTTCTGGGAAGGCTTCACCATTCTAGATGCCATTAAGGACATTCATGATTCACGGAAGTAGATCAAAATATCGGCATTAATAGGAGTTTGGAAGAAGTTGGTTCCCAGCCTCATGGATGACTTTGAGGGGTTCAGGAATTCAGTAGAGGAAGTAACTGCAGATGTGGAAATAATAAGAGAACTAGAGGTGGAGTCTGAAGATGGGATGGAGTTGCTGCAATCTCAGGATCAAACTTGAACAGATGAGGACTTGCTTATTATAGACGAGCAAACAAAATGGGTTTTTGAGATGGAATCAACTGGTGAAGATGCTGTGAACATTGTTGGAGCAACTGAGGATTAGAATAACACATAAACTCAGTTAATGAAGCAGTGGCAGGGTTTGAGAGGATTGACTCCAACTTTGAAAGAAGTTCTACTGTGGGCAAAATGCGATGAAACAACACCGCATGCTCCAGAGAAATATTTCTTGAAAGGAAGTCAGTCGATGCAGCAAACTTCATTGTTGTCTTATTTTAAGTAATTGCCACAGCCACCCCAACTTTGAGCAACCACCACCCTATTCAATCAGCAGCAGTCACCTTCAAGGAACACCCTTCACCAGTGAAAAGATTCCCAATCTGAAGGCTCAGATAATTGTTAGCATTTTTAGTAATCAACTTTTTAATTAAGATATGTACATTGTTTTCTTAGACATAATGGTATTGCACACTTTATAGACTACAATATAATGTAAACAAAACTTTTATATGCATTGGGAAACAAAAAAAAAGAGTGTGCCTTGCGTTATTGTATAGTTTGCTTTATTGTGGTGGTCTGGAGCTTGAACCTGCGGTATCTCTGAGGTACGCCTGTATATCCTTCCAGACTTGTTTCTCTTTTTATGTAATAAGTAATAAAAAGTTTGTAGATAGCTAGAGATATAGCTGCTTTTGCCTAACAGTATGCCGTGGTTTTCCTTTACATATGTAGAGCAACTTCAGATTTTCAAAATGTCCAATGCTTTTTTTTTGGGGGGGTGGGATGTATAATAATTTTCCTATTGATAGAAATGAGTTCCTTTTATGTCCATCTTACATATGCTGGTGGGCCTGTAGGATAGATTCTTGGAAGTGGAATTACTGAGTCAAAGGTTATATCCATGTTAAAACTGGACAGATTCTATTATGTTATCCCCCAAGTCTGCTATATTACTAGAGCATATATGTGCTTATTTGAATGTTTTTGTAGTTTTAGTCATACATAGCATTTTATACATTTTAAGCAGTGTATTGTTTTAATAAGAACAATGTGTTGCTTTCCATAAATTTATGTTGTATTTATAATTATAACTTTGAAAATAGTTCCATCCCATCAGGAATATGTTTCATGATTTTCCTAGCCATTGCTGGACTTCTAGGCTGCCTTCCTTAAAAAATAAAAAATCATTACAAAGAATTCTGAAATGCATGCATTCATGAATGTAGCTTTACCCTTTTAGGTGATCTTCTTAGAGTAAGTGGAGATTTAGGGTTAAAGATTAGGAATATTTTGTGGCTCTGGGAAATCATAGTAATTTTTTTTCCTTAAGTAATTCTGCCTGCCTTGACTTTTTGGTGTGCTGTTTTTACCTTAGTCTTACCAGCATTAGGTCCCATCTGTAACACATTTTCTCCTTTGCTAATTTGAAAGCAACAGTGGTAATTGAACCAAGTATTTGATAGGCATGCTGAAGGGAAAGCAGTAGGAGAGACTGGCCTGAGCGTTAGGGCACAGAAAGGTGGGGGGTTCAGGGAGATCATGGCTCTGCTGGAGCAAGAGGAGTGAGGTGAAGAATCCCAGGACCTGGATGACATGCCAGGGAGTGTGCCAGCGAGTGTGATTTAATAGCTGATAGGGAGCCACTGCAGACTCGGAGCTGAGAAGTGCCTGAGTTCAAGGCTGCTGGTGACTTTGAAGGAGGAATGGGAGGAGATGATAATGGCTGTGGCAGGAGCTGTGGACATGACAGAGAAGGTGGCTTCTCTTGTGAATCATCACAGGAAAAATTCTTGAGCTAGATAGAGCTTAAGTGGTGTCATTGGGAAACCAAGAACCACACGTAGCTTGTGACTGCCTCAGCAAAGTTGAATCCCAGTCTCACAGGGATGGGGTGAACTGACGTGCCCTCTTCCCTCTACAGGTCCAAGACAAGCTGCTGCTATCTGCGTGCCACTTACTGGTCTCACTGGCTACCACCGTGCGGCCCGTCTTTCTGATCAGCATCCCTGCAGTGCAGAAAGTATTCAACAGAATCACTGATGCCTCTGCCCAGCGACTTGTCGATAAGGTGAGGCCCCAGAGCTCCCCTGGGGTCCCCAGGGCTGTGTGGCTGAGACCCGAGGAAGCTGAGGAAGAAGAGTCTGGCCTTTGATTTTGTACTCAGAGCTTACAGGCTGTGCCAGCATAGACGGATTTCTTATGTTTGTGGCACTGACACAGACTCAGTGATTCTCATCGTGCCCATTGTAAGGCAGGCAGGCAGTGTGCTGATTCAGGCATGGAAAAGCACCTCCCAGTGTGCAGAAAGGTTTTGCTGTTTTGCAGCCTGGTAATTTCGGCCAGTGTTGTGAGTGTTCTCTTTGCGTTCTTTCTGATTCAAAGCAGTCTGATTTTTGTTGTCACTGTTCTGTGTGTTCTTTGGGGTTGAGAAGTGTCAAGCAAGTGCATTTTCTTAGAATCCTCAAAGGAGGCTCAGGCTAGAAGTTTAAAAACTACCTAACAGGAGGAGGGCAGGAAGGCTTGAAGAGGGTATCAGAGAGCACCAGGATGTGATTGCATTGCTTCTGACCTCATGCTAGGGGCGTGGATTGTCATGGATTCTCCTGCAAGTCCTGCTCTAAGTAGCTTCTCGGAGGACTCAGAAGCCACCAGCTGAGCAATGCCTGAGATGCTGTGTCTGCAGTGTGATTTCTCCCTCTCTAACACTTGAAGTATCAGATTAGAGAGGAAACGAGAGCTCCAGAATAATGATTGAGGTTGGCTCTGGGTTATGCTAGACCTAGACATGGTGCTATTACTTCATTTCATTTTCCTCCCTAAGTTGCCTTCCAGTTGGACCAAAGGCCCTGCCCAGGTTATAAGAAACAAGCCTGGGAGCTAGGGCTCCAGGTGTGCAGCCAGCAGATGCTGAAGGCTGTGTCGGCCATGCCGCTCCACTGTCTTTGGTTCTTTGACCTCTGATGGATGCCTTTGGGGTCTCTTGTAGGCCCAGGTGTTGGTGTGCCGAGCCCTCTCTAACATCTTGCTGCTTCCGTGGCCAAACCTTCCAGAGAATGAGCAGCAGTGGCCTGTGCGCTCCATCAACCACGCCAGCCTCATCTCTGCACTCTCCCGGGACTATCGCAACCTAAAGCCGAGTGCTGTTGCCCCACAGAGAAAGATGCCACTGGATGACAGTAAGTGACCCCTAGGCTGGGACAGCTGGGGAAGGAGGTAGGCAGGCATTGTTCTTTGTGGCAGATGCGATTTGCCCCGGAGGCTCCTGAGGTAAATGTTTTCTGTCCACAGTCCCATAGAGGCTGAGCAGGAAGTCACACTCGGGAGTGGAATCCTGCTACCTGTGGAATTCAGCAGCCAGACCTATTTCCTGAATGCAAACTGTCCCTTCTCTTATTTAAAATGTAAAAAATTCTGGAGCCCTAAGAAAAAATGGAAGACACTGGTGATGGTGCCTTCTGTCTATAAAATACATCTTCAGGTGGTTATTGATCTATTTCAGATGCTTGTGTAGGCAAGCAGGGCAGTTCATCTCTACACGCTTGGAAAATGTGCTCAAGAACTGTTTTTCCAGATTGGTTTCAACCTTTTTCCAAATACAGATATTCCAGAGGTTTTGAAAGAGCTTGGTTTCTTAAAAAATGGCACTTGAAGTTTGCTTGTTTATATTAAAGAGGGAAAAAAAGTGATTAAGGAGAAGTAAGGCATCTGATTTCTCAGAAATACCTCTTTGAAATAACAAATAGTACCGAAATATTTTAAAAATACCATCTCTTCCCAAAAAGAAAATAGAATGTTATTAGATGGTGCCACTTATGGAATGTCAGCAAAAATGCTTTGTGAAATGTCAGAAGTTGTAATAAATACAATACTCTTTAAAAAACACTACTTTTATAACCAGGAAGATTAACGTATGCGCATTGTACAAATATATTAAAATAGAATAATATAAAGAAGGAAAAAGTAACTCCTAAATCTGACCAGTTTTAATATTTTAGAAAGTAACCATTTTAACCATGCTTCCTTCTTACCTTCCCTTTTCTATTTTAAAATAGGCTTCATGGTTACATAACTGGATGAGAGTAGCTGACATTTTGAGGGTATACTGTGTACTAGGCTCTTGCCTTGGTGATTTTATATCCATCATCAAGTCTCTGGCTATGCCAGCATCAACTTTTGAAGCTGGTGTTGGTCTGTTCCTGGTTCGAAGTATTTTTCAAAAATCAGTAATTCGTTCAGTTCTCACATTAGCCTTATGATTTCAGTACTGTTATGATCTTGATTGATGATTAGCGTGAGGAAGCTGAGGTCTAGAAAATTAAGGAACTTGCCCGGGGCTTGCATCCAGCTGTTGTGGAGTCACGCTTTATCATGTGTAATGGTCTCCTTTCTGCACTTTATCTTACATGGGAGTTACGTCGGTCTGCATGGGCGAGGATATGCTCAGTGGTAACAAACAACTCCAAAAGCGTAGTGGCTTAGTACAAGAAGAAAGAGGATTTGTTGTTCATGCTACATGTCCAGCTTGGGTCACGCAGGGTGGGGAGGTCACACAGGGACCCAGGCTGAGGAAGGCTCCATTTCAGTGTGTTCACTCTGGAAGGGATTGTGGTGAATTGCGTAGTGGTTCTTAAAGGTCTTGCCTGAAACTAACATATTTCTTCCACCTCTGTTTCGTTGGCCAGAGCCAGCTACGTGGCCTTGGCTTAACTCAGGGCAGGGAAGTGTGATGCCACTGTGTGCTGAAAGGGTTTGCAGTGTAGTATGTGAATGACGTCTTCACTATGCTGACTGTGTGCAGGCACTGGGTTGAGCACTTTGTATACATTATTTCATGTAACTTCCTGTGTAACCCTGTGAGGTGTGTCTTATCCTCATTCCACAGTGTCTTGAAATGAAGTTTGGAAAGTTTCATTTTTCTTATCTTGACTTTATACTTTGAAAAAAAAATTCCAAACCTACAGACTAGCTGAAGGAATAAGAAAACAACTGCATCTCTCTCACCCAGATTCACTAATTGTGAATGTTTTGCCACATTTGTGGTCTTTTCTGCAACACACTTTTTCTTAAAAGCCAGCTGTTTAAGTTGCAGATAATTGACACTTCATCCCTGAATCCATAACCTTTGTATCTATATAGAACAAGATATTAAACATTGTTACAATAATGTTATTTAACATGTAGCCACATTAACACTTTTCCCCAGTTGTTACCAAATTGTTCTTTTTTGCTTTTAAAAAATCCAGGATGTGATCTAGGACGGTTTCATTGTGTTTGGTTGTTATAACTCTGTAGTCTCCTTTGGTCCAGAAGAGCATGCCCAGTTTTTGTCTTTCGTGACATTGGCATTTTTGAAGCATCCAGGCCTGTTTTCTTGTCACATGTCTCATAGTCTTGTTTTGCCTGATTGTTTCCAGTAGGTTGTGGTGTAGTGGTGCATATTCGTGTTCGCATTTCCTCTTGCGTTGTTTCTGTTTGTCCCATCCTTGGTGATGCTCAGTCTGGGCGCCTGATGGGAGTAGGGCCTGCCAGTCTGTCCACTGGGAAGGTGCTTGGCAGGTGTCATTGCTCAGGACTGTAGAGAAAGTGGGCCAGGTCAAGAGTTGGACTTGGGTGTGAATGGCTCCAACTCCTGTGTTCTGCACCACTTTGCCGCATTGCCTCTTTCTTCTTGAAACCTCCCCCCGCCCGCCAAAAAAAGAAAAGAAAAGGAAAGAAAAGAAAAAAGGTTCTTAATAGTTTTATAATGTCCTGTCTCATGGAAGTAAAGCAGTTACCTACTCATTCTCCTATTATTACATACTTATAGTGCTTTCAATTTTTGACTTGTACATTTTTTAAAAATACATCTTTTGTCCTCGTTTGAATTTCCTTAAATGCCAGAGGTCAGATTTTGGTTTCTTGACTGTTGGTTTTTCACCCTAAACTGCTTCCCCTGTTGCCTGTGCGTTCTTGAGGAAGTGGCTGCCCTGAGTGCGGTTTCCTGGCTTAGTAGAAGTCCACATGCTTGTAGTTGTGGATGACTCCCTCCTCAGCAGTGTGGGTGAGCCTTTCCTTTACTCTCCAGTGTCACTGTGATGGGGGACCAGGCCTGTGACGAGAAGCGTCTTCCTTCATCCTCAGCCCTGTGAGTGGGGCAATGCTCTCTTTCCACATTTTCAGATGAGGCAGCAGCAGGGCCAGGCCTGCCTCCATCCACCTCCTGAGCATGTCTTCTTTCTGCCGTATCCCCTCCTTAAAGCTGCGGCAGTCCCACAGAGGCTGCTGAGCACTGGGGTTCGGAGGACCCAGAGAGTGCTCCAGGTGGGGGGCAGCTCTCAGCCCAGCTCTGGCTCAGCCTCTGGCGTTCGCCAGGGTTGAATCTGCTAGGCTCAGGCTGAGCCATGGGTGTCACCTTGGGGAGGTTGGTAGGGGACTCTGCATCTTAAGGGGGTGACTCCACTCTCTCTGGGAACAATGGCAGCATCCCCGTCCTGGACCTTCTTAGATGGCTGGCACACTGCTAGCATCGTTCAGGACCTTGTCTCTAATCCCCACTGCGGCGCTGCCAGGGTGGGGTTGTCGGCTCTCCCAGATGGATGAGGGTCTTGCCCACGGGACGTAGCCTTCAGATGATCACCTGTGGTTCATAGTCAGGGCTCTCTGACCCCTGGCCTGTTTGTGGCCCACTACATCTGTTTTCCCTGTGTGCCAAATGGAGTCAAAAGTCATCTCAGGGTTAGCATTATATATTGTCAATAACATAATAACAATAATTATATGCCTTATCAAGCTACAAACCTAATAGGCCAAAGATGGATCAGGCAGGTTGTTCCTGCAGCCAGCACCATTACATGTGCATGGCAGGTGTTTGTGGGATTACTGGACTGGAGTAGTGTCCCACTGAGGGACAAGGTTTGAGCTGCATGTGTCCATCCTGGCCTGTGACCTTATGACACTCATTTTCTCACCAGTCTATTCACCATCTTTTAGATTTGATTAAATCCAAGACACCCAACCTGGGGATGCATTTATTTATCTTTTTTCTTCTGTGGACTTGTTGCTGATGGCCAGAGGCAAAAACCTGAGCAGGCAGGCATCTTCTCCCCAATAGACACTCCAGGCGTCTGGAGTCCTGGCAGTAATAATAGTAAAAACAAAAACTAAAACATAAAGAGAGGAGAATTTATATTGTAATCAAGAGACTGTTCCTTTAATGAGACTCGTGTGATCATCTTCTTGGTACCTTTGCAAGTTTCCTCCCTCTCCCTTGTGTCTCCTCTTGCCGTGCTTTCTCCCCAGACAGCTTATAACCTGCAACTCATCTTGATTTGCAGCCAAAGTGATTATCCACCAGACACTCAGCGTCTTAGAAGATATTGTGGAGAATATCTCGGGGGAGTCCACCAAGTCTCGACAGATTTGCTACCAGTCGCTGCAGGAATCCGTTCAGGTCTCCCTGGCCCTCTTTCCAGCTTTTATCCATCAGTCAGGTAGGAGCTGGCCCAGAGCCCCACTGGTGGGTGGTGCTAACAAGGGCCAGAATGCCCACTTAGATCTGTAAAGCACACTGAGTCAGTGCAGTACAGGCCTCGACTGGCTCCATGCAACGAAACCCGGTACTGAAGGGAAAGGGCAGTGGTGTTTATTTGCGGAGTCTGGGGCCAAGGCCCTATGGAAAAGTGAGCAGAGCCCTCCATATGGGCCTTGGCACCTACAAGAGAAGGCTAGAGAGCTTTTTTTGGCTTAGTTCTCCTTATTTTGTGGCAAGGCGCATTTGCCGAGATCATTCCCCTCACCCTTGTCTGTCACTGTCAGTGATAGAGGGCCTCTCTAGCTCTGTGGATGTACTTGCCCAGCTCTCATGAGAGCATTATAGTAGTCTTGTCAGTTTTACAAGAGAAATATCAAGCACTTCTCAGTCAGCAAATATTCATTGCCTCTTGCAAGCAGATTGCGTGCAGTTAGAGCTGAAACACTACACAAGATGATTGTTGAGATCTGGAAGTGAAACTGCCCTAAATGTAAGCAGTATTTTCTGCAATTAGTCCATTTAATGGACCAGGGGCATGCAATCTAAATACACCTTCATTATCCACTTTCAACCACTCAACCTCTGACCCAACTGCAGGGATTATTAGTCATAGGGGGAAATGACTTAAGCACTCAGGGGTTGACCCAGTTGAGTAGTTTCATCACTGTGGGCACAAAGTGATCCCTCTCCAGTGACACTCTGACTGTCACTGGATGTCGGGCAATGAGGAAGGGTTCGAGATGACCTTCATTTCCTGTAGTGAGCCACCAGGTGGAGGTTCCCTATACCAGAACTATTTTCTCAGCATGTCCCTAATCATTTTCCACTTTCTGTCACTGGCCCTGATGGTATTGGGGAAATGTTTCCAGCAGGAAGCCGTAGAGAAAGCTGATAGTGCAGATTTCAGGAGTAGGTCGATGAAGCCCAGGGTTCTGGTTCTCCCTATGTGCAAGCCTGTGACGGTGTCTCTGCCCCTTTCCCCAGATGTGACTGATGAGATGCTAAGCTTCTTCCTCACTCTGTTTCGGGGCCTTAGAGTACAGATGGGCGTGCCTTTCACTGAGCAAATCATACAGACTTTCCTCAACATGTTTACCAGGTAACCACAGACCCCCCATCCATGGTTTTCAGATTCAAGGGAGAAGTAGTGGGTCTGGCGACAAAGTGTGGCTTTTTGCTCCTGTTCTGTACTTGCCACAGCATGGGTTTTCATGCTGACCCCCAGAGAAACATGTGGTTGCTCACTGTGTGGCTTTCTCATCTGTAGAGAGCAGTTAGCTGAGAGCATCCTCCATGAGGGGAGCACAGGCTGCCGGGTGGTGGAGAAGTTTCTGAAGATCCTGCAGGTGGTGGTCCAGGAGCCAGGCCAGGTGTTCAAGCCCTTCCTCCCCAGCATCATCGCCCTGTGCATGGAGCAGGTGTATCCCATCATCGCCGAGGTAGGGGCTCAGGCAGTCCCCTGTGCGGCCCCCCATCTCCAGATTGGGAAGGGAGTGAGATTTCACAGAAAATGGATTGTGTTTTAAAGTTCATTTGTTAGTTTAATATGCTAGTAAAGTAATTTCTCCCAAGGAAGAAGGCCTTTAGCGTGGTACAGTCTTTTGATATCGATCGAGTTCATTGGAACTAGTCTAGTGTAAGCACAGCAGTTATTCCACAGGGTCAGTTGCTAAGATCAGTCTCCTGCAGCAAATAATTTATACCTTTAAGAGACTCTGGTTTTCTACAGCAAACATTCTAACATATGTACTTTCCTATTAGAAACATTCATGGTCTCAAGGATACAAGGCAAGTTCTTGAAACCATTCAAACAAACCTTTTAATGTTACAGGAAAGCCCTTAGTCCTTAGAAAATAGGCAGGCACTCAGCATGATAAGACCAGGAATAAGTATAGATGTAATTTCAGTTTTTTTGGTAATAGTCATATAAATAAGAGCTAATCTTTAACTGTCTGAACTGAGACTGGCACAGGTCTGATCTATGGGACACACTGGCCTATGAGGCTTCTTCTGTGGACGCTTGTGGCCCCTGGTGTCTATTTAATTTTAATCAACACTGAACTGAACATATGTGGGCCTTTTGCTTTTGAATTCTCCAGAGACATCTGGAATAAGGGATTGCGGGTGTTGGATTCAATGAGTAAACACTGCTGAGCCTGCCCCTTCTCCTCTACCTCCTCTCAGAATCCTGGCTGCTGGGAAAGAGACTGGCCCAGAAAGCCTGGCTCCCAAGTGTTCTTTAAACCCTCCTCTTCTGGGGAGCAGAATCACTTTAAGGCATTGGGTCTGTCTTTAGCCTCTGTGGTTGTGTAAGACCAACAGGTTAGTGGGACAGCATTTTTCATCCTGGGAAAAGGAACAAGCAAGATGATCTGACAGGTCGAATAGAACAGAAAATCCGTACTCCTAATTGTTTATCCACTTGGTAGCTTTTTTCTAGTGTAAAAGCTGAGTGCTCATCAGAAAAAGGGGCCCCTGGCACTGACCCATGCATTCTCTCTCAAATGTGGGCCCTGTCTCTGCTGAAGAACTCACGGTGTGAACCGCCGACTCCAGGGGCTGGATGTCTTTTGCACAGGCAGTGACAGGACTCCAGGGGCTGGATGTCTTTTGCGCAGGCAGTGACAGGCATGTGGATGGAGTGTTAACACTTGGTTTGCTGTCACGAGGCATCTCCTAGGCATCTTTGCTGCCCTGGGCCCAGGCCAGAGCGGCTCCACAAGCTGCAGATCTGAGCGTCTGTGTGTCTCTGCAGCGTCCCTCCCCTGATGTGAAGGCTGAGCTGTTTGAGCTCCTTTTCCGGACACTCCATCACAACTGGAGGTACTTCTTCAAGTCCACCGTGCTGGCCAGTGTCCAGAGGGGGATCTCTGAGGAGCAGATGGAGAATGAGCCCCAGTTCAGTGCCATCATGCAGGTAATGTCGGGGCGGGGGGACTGCCGGGTGACTTCCTCTAACCTGGCACTGCAACGAGTCCTGTCTTTGAAGCCCCACCAGTCTCGGGTCTGAAGCTCAGTTCTGCCTCTTAGTATTGATGAAGTTAACTAATTTCTTGGAACCTCAGTTTCTTCATCTGTAAAGTGGAGCTAATGTTGCCTGGGTCACAGGTTTGTTTTGAGGTGAAATGAGATGACATACACAAAGTGCATGACACTTGGAGATGCTTGATAAACGTCAGTTCCGCTGACCTCATAGTGCTGTTTCCCCAAGTGTAAAGAGCCTGCTTATGCCAGAGTCACCCAGGGCCTTCTTAGCAGGGAACTGCCTGAATAGGAGTCTCTGCAGGAGGGCCCTGGACCTGCACTGTGATTCTGACTCTGACCATACTAGGAGAAACACTGCCCTGGGAGGCAGGGCAGATGCAGCTGCCCATCGGAGACAGTGCGCTCTCTGGGGGCTAAGCACCCCATTTTGTGGAAGACTGGGACGGCATCCCCTCACGCGGACAGCCAGCCTGCTCTGTGGCTGCATCAGGCACGCTCCCAGGGTCTGCATTCAGGTGTCTTGACATTCTCATCTGAGTCTAGCTAGGGGAGGCTCTTTTTGTCTTTTCAGTGCATGCTTTTCCTCATGGGGAAGCAAGAGGAATTTCCACCCTCCCTCCAGCTCCCTACTAGCACACAGCATGCATATGGGCGTGCGCACACACACACACACTCTCATATACTCACTGACTCTTGTGTGGCAGTTCTTTCCAAGCACGTGCCCTTGCCCTGGACTTCCCATCCCTGGCACCCAGCGAGGCCTCAGGTCTGCAGTACTCAAGTGTTTGTGCCTCCCCTGCCTTTCTCTTGAACCCTGTCCTTGCCTGGAAGACTTCTTTGGCAGGCTGGTGCCTGGTCCCCCCTGACGGCTGGTGAAAGGCACTTTGGAGCATAGTTTCACAGTTTGGCAGTTTCTTTTAAAGTTGAATATGTAGTTACTGTATGACCTAGCAATCTCACTTCTAAGTATTTTACCCAAGATAAATGAAAGCATATGTTCACACAACCTGTACACTGATGTTTATAGAAGCTGTTTCATAATTGCCAAAAGCTGGAAACAATTTGAGTATCTAGCAGCTGAATGGATGAACAAGCTCGTGCGTGCCTCTAAGGGACTGGCACTCGGCAGTAAGCAAGCATGGATTCTTGATACAGTCAGCAGCATAGATGAGTTTCACATGCATTCTGCTAGGTGAAAGAAGCCAGATGCCAAAGGCTATGCACGGTGGGATCCCATGCCATTCTGTGACATTCTGGAAAAGGCAGAACTATAGGGACAGATAATGAGCAGTGGTCGCCTAGGGGTGGGGGTGTGAGGGGACGTTCTGGGCGATGGAAGTGTCCTGTCTTGGTTGTGATGGTGGTGGTACAACTCCACAGGTAGGTCAGAATTCATAGAAAGATAAACCTCAGAAGTTTTACTCTGTTATACTTCCATGAACCTAACTTTAAACAGTAAATAAGTGGAAACTGTTGGTCATCATGGAGATCTTATCCCTGCTGCAGGATTACAAGATCCCCCTCTAGTAGCTTAGGGGCCCAGGGATAGAATGACGAAGCAGTTGCCGCTTGTTTTGTAGGGGGTTCCTGTAGACCACCGGCCTCCCCCACTGCCCCCCCGCCGCACTGCCCCCACGGTCACTTTCTATTCTTTCTGTCGGAGCAGGGCACTTTGTGTTGGTGCGTGGGGTGTTTCTTTTTGCCCCTGAACTAGTAATTTTTTTTTTTTTTTTTGAGAGGAGTCTCGCTCTGTCACCCAGGCTGGAGTGCAGTGGTAGGATCTCAGCTCACTGCAACCTCTGCCTCCTGGATCGAAGTGATTCTCCTGCCTCAGCCTCCCGAGTAGCTGTGATTACAGGCATCTGCCACCACGCTGGGCTAATTTTCGTTTTTTTTGTTTTTTTTGTTTTTGTTTTTGTTTTTTTTTCGAGATGGAGTCTGGCTCTGTCACCCAGGCTGGAGGGCAGTGGTGTGATCTCCGTTCACTGCAAGCTCTGCCACCTTCCGGGTTCATGCCATTCTCCTGCCTCAGCCTCCCTAGAAGCTGGGACTACAGGCGCCCGCCACCACGCCTGGCTAATTTTTTTGTATTTTTAGTAGAGACGGGGTTTCACCGTGGTCACCAGGATGGTCTCAATCTCCTGATCTTGTGATCCGTCCGCCTCGGCCTCCCAAAGTGCTGGGATTACAGGTGTGAGCCACCGCGCCCCGCCAGTTTTTGTATTTTTAGTAGAGACGGGGTTTTACCATGTTGGCCAGGCTGGTCTTGAACTCCCAACCTTCAGTGATCTGCCCACCTGGCTTCCCAAAGTGCTGAGATTACAGGCCTGAGTTTCCGTGCCCGGACCAAACTAGTAACTTTTACACCCAGGAATTCCAAAGCAGTTTAAAAATACTTTGCTTAGCCCCCAGGCAGAGGCTTAACTTCAGGTAGAGGCTCCATGAAGGAGCCTGTAGGGCTTGTGGCTTATGAGACATGGGATGCAAGGAGAAGGAGGGCAAGGAAGGGGATTGCTTGGTTTGAGCAGGGGCAGGCAAGCAGACTTTGGTGTCTGCCAAGATTGCTGAGGGATTTGGCTAGAGGTGTGAGCTTCTTGCTTCAAAACCAGGTCCTGTGATGGGTTTCTAGAGGTTGGTTACAAAAGGTATATATGAGACCATAAGAAGAAGCAAGGCCCAGTGGGGGAAGCATGAACTCTGAGACTTAGGAGGAGAGTCGCAGAGGTCTGAGCTGGTGGGTCAGAGGCATCAAGACAGTGGGTGCCCTGGCCCTGGCACTTGTTCTTCTGACGTGGGGTAGATGCCCCAGAAGTGCTTGGTCTTGCAGTTTATAAAATGGTGGTCTCATTTCCTAGGCTTTCGGACAGTCCTTTCTCCAGCCTGACATCCACCTTTTTAAACAAAATCTCTTCTACTTGGAGACTCTTAACACCAAGCAGAAGCTGTACCACAAGGTAAGTGCCCCAGCTCTTGGAAAGATTCCTCCATCAGGGGCATTATGGCCTGCGTCCCACCCTCAGGTTACTCACTGGAGAGTGTGACGGAAAGTGGATGGAACCCGGGAAAGGCCCCTGGGGGCCGGCTGCTGCTCACCCGGTCTCTCTGCCTGCAGAAGATCTTCCGCACCACCATGCTGTTCCAGTTCGTGAACGTGCTGCTCCAGGTCCTGGTCCACAAGTCCCATGATCTTCTGCAGGAGGAGATCGGCATCGCCATCTACAACATGGCCTCTGTCGACTTTGATGGCTTCTTTGCCGCCTTCCTCCCAGAGTTCCTGACCAGCTGTGATGGTGTGGATGCCAACCAGAAAAGTGTGCTGGGGCGGAATTTCAAGATGGATCGGGTGAGGAGAGAAAGAGGCCGGGCTAAGAGGAGGGCAGAGTGGGCACTCAAGCCTGGCACCTGTGCAGCAAGGAGGGGGCACATTGAGGCCTCTAGGCGTGGTCTGTGCCCACCCTGCAACTTGGCAACAGCTCACAAGATGCCTGCTGACCCAGTGCTGTAGCCTGATTGAGGGGCACAGCCTTTTCCCCGGTCTTGGTGTCTGTAGCACATATGTTCTTAGTCTCAGCCATGGAGGTCCCGAGTTCCTGGCTCTGCAGCCCCTCCATTTGTCTTGGCATCTTTGTTGATACCCAGGGCCCTGCTGTTCTCCCTCCTGGGTGACGAGCCCTGGTGGGGCCAGCATTGGAGTGTGTCCAGGCTTGCATTCAGGCTTAGATGGTTGGTGCTTGGGAGCTGCACATCTGGGTCCCCAGGGTTAGAGGTGGGACCCAGGTTCCTGGGCTGTCTTGGGCGCTTTCCAGACCGGCCCCAGCTCATCTTGGGCTGAGTTGCTGCCAGGTCCTGGGAGGAGCCCTCCTAGTACCCTCTTGTCCCACTGCTGCTGCCTGTGCAGGGACTCTCAGGTGGGCTGTCCCCACCCATGCAGCACCTCGACGGGAGCTGGGTGCTGCTGGCTCTCGGTGTCCATGGGGTCATCTTTTGTTGGAGCCTGACAGTGCCTGGGGCCTCCTTCCCCATGGGGGCTCACCTGTTCTCTTCTTCCTGTGTCAGGTGACCAGGCCTCTCCCTTGCCTTATAGGAACTTCTGGGAACTTTTCCTTGTACCACTTTATACTTGATGAAATTAGGAGAAGAAATCGCTTTCTCCCTGGTCCTCTTGGGGTTCTTGACCTGAGTCCTCTGTGAAGCAGCTTATCCATGGCTCCACTGTAGTGCTCAGATGCACACACTGCTCTTGCTGGCGCAAACCTGACCGCCTGCTTTCCTCATTTGCCACGTGTGGCAGGGGAACTTTTGCTTAGACTCATCCTGTTCTCCTATGTCTTGGGATCTTCCTTGTCTTGGGACTCATTCTCTCCTAAGCCTCTTCCAGTTCACTTCAGCCTCTGGGTATGTTTTTTCCTTTTTCTAGAGGCCAGATCCTAATAATTATCAGCTTCTAATGATATCAGTATCAGTCAACTTTTTGATTTAAAGCTGTGGTTTCAAAATCTAGTTATAGGCCGGGCGCGGTGGCTGACACCTGTAATCTCAGCACTTTGGGAGGCCAAGGTGAGCGGATCACTTGAGGTTAGGGGGTTCGAGACCAGCCTGGCCAACACGGTGAAACCCTGTCTCTACTAAAAATACAAAAATTAGCCAGCTGTGGTGGCTGTAATCTCAGCTGCCTAGGAGGCTGAGGCACGAGAATCTCTTGAACCTGGGAAGCAGAGGTTGCAGTGAGCAGAGACTGTGCCACTGCACTCCAGCCTGGGAGACAGAGTGGGACTCTGTCTCAAAAAAAAAAAAAAAGATCTAATTAATATCAGAAGCACCTGGAGTGCTTATTAAAAATGGAGAAACAGACTTCTATGTTCTACCCAGGAAATTCTGGTTTGGCATTTGGGAGCCACTGATTTAAAAGACATGCCTTAGTTGGTTTTTTGAGGGTGAAATAAAAGAATCACCACCTTCCATTCAATCACTCACTGTGTATTTGAAGCCAGCTGCTTCTCAAGCCCCGGGCCAGGAGCTGGGGCGCCAGTCCCAGCCTTCGCCAAGTCTTTCATAGTAGACAGGCCAATACAGCGCCCTCTGTGGACTACACAGTGCCAAGCATGTGACATGTCCTGGCTCGAGTAAGCCTTCCAACAAGCCTCTGAAGTGTGGGTCCTGTTACTCCCCCATTTCACAGATGGCGGGGGCTCAGAAGGTGAGCAGTTCACAGAACTTGGAAGTGGTAGAGCCGCGAAGCAGGAGGCAGAGCTGGATGTTCTGACCCCAAAACCTGCACACACTCCCCAGAAGCGGCACTGACCTGGCTGCTGGGGCCAGGAAATAGGAGGCATCTGTGCAGACTTTGGGAAGAGGCAGGCTTTGAATGGAGTTCTGGAAGAGCAATAGCGGTTGGGCAGGAAAATGGACTTGGTCCTGCTCCTGGCTGTGCTGGGGCTTGCTGGGCCTGTTTGAGTCCTCACCAGGACCTACACCGCAGGCATTCAGCATCCCACACTGAAAAGCAGGGTCTCCTTGTGTGCATGGCGGCGGAGGTCAGGGCCTCACTTCTGGTCCAGGGCTTTCCATGACCCACGCTGCGCCCAGTGGGACAGGCCTCGGGACTGCGTGTGCTGCTGCTCGGGTGGTTCTCGACTGGCTGGGGCGGCCTGGAGCCCCATGGGTAAGCATTCTGCAGACATCACTGGGTGTGCGTGTCACCTCAAGGGGCTATGGTGAAGGAGAGGGCTGTCACTGCAGCCATGCCTGTGTTCGAGGGCCCGGACTCAGGAGCAAGTATGCTGGTCCCTTCTGTGTGAGCTGGGGCCAGCTTCTTCATGGTGCAGTGCTTTGGTCTTTCTGTCCTTAGACTAGTGATTCTGGTGATTCTGGTAGGGCTTGGTGGCAGCCTCGTGGTGAGGACTCAGTGAGTTGATGTCTGTATGTTGATTGCAGCAGTGTCCAGCACCTGGCAGGCCCTAGGGACATATTCCTCTTGTTCTTTTTCTCCCATGGCGTCTGGCACAGAGCCTCTGTGACGCGCAGTGCAACAGTGAATAGAAGTTTTGAGTTTTAGAAAGTGCTCCCTGGCCGGGCGCGGTGGCTCACGCCTGTAATCCCGGCACTTTGGGAGGCCGAGATGGGCGGATCACGAGGTCAGGAGATCGAGACCATCCTGGCTAACACGGTGAAACCCCGTCTTTACTAAAAAATGCAAAAAACTAGCCGGGCGAGGTGGCGGGCGCCTGTAGTCCTAGCTACTCGGGAGGCTGAGGCAGGAGAATGGCGTAAACCCGGGAGGCGGAGCTTGCAGTGAGCTGAGATCCAGCCACTGCACTCCAGCCTGGGCGACAGAGCGAGACTCCATCTCAAAAAAAAAAAAAGTGCTCCCCTATCTTCAGTGCACACTCTGGGATGGAAGTAGCCATTTGGGTCTGGTGGGTGGGTGACCTGGTGTGTTGGGTGGGTGTTTGGCTGCAGCTATGCCCCTGCCTTCCAGGACCTGCCCTCATTCACCCAGAATGTGCACAGGCTGGTCAACGACCTGCGCTACTACAGACTCTGCAACGATAGCCTGCCCCCTGGCACTGTGAAGCTCTAGGCCTGCTACTGGCTGGGGACACGGACTTCTGCTGCTGCCACCTGCGCCAACCCTACCTTCCACCACAGATGTCTCCCAGATGGGCCTCGGTCACACTCCTTGGCTTCTCCCATGCCAAGCAACGCTGCCTGCCTCTGCCGCTCCTCCACATCTTGCCGCTGCCCAGCAGAGCTGGCTTCTGGGTCCACCTGAGCACTGGATGGTGCTCCCAGGGCATTGGAGCAGGCGGAGGGTTGTGTGGCCAGGTACTAGGAGGCACCGGGAAATCCCATGGGGGTGGCCCATGCAGACCAGGCGCATGTGGGTCATGGGGCAGAATCGCCAAGGACAGCTCACGACAGTGCCACCTTCTCACCATTCCAGCCAAGGAGAGATGTGACGTCGGAACTGCTCTGGCACTTCTGTCAAGCCTCCCCCGCCCCAATTGCCTTGAGATCTCTGCTCTTTGTCAGAGATTTGCAAAGACTCACGGTTTTGTTGTTTTCTCATCATTCCATTGTGATACTAAGAAACTAAGAAGCTTAATGAAAAGAAATAAAATGCCTATGTTGTTGTTCTAGAAACCCTGACTGGGGAGCTGCTTGCTACTCACAGCCTCCTTGAGGCCGGGATCCCAGCAAGGCGCATCCTGGTGGGAACGTGGGCAGTGCAGCTTGGAGTGGGCTGGCTCCTGGCGTCTCCCACTTTCTAATGGTGTCTCCCTGACTGCTCTTACTCAGCGAGGGGAGGGGGTCTCACTGACAGTTGGCCAGATGATGGAGGGAGGCTGGAGTCCGGGAGGGGGTCTCGCTGATGGTTGGTCTGGTGCTGGTGGAGGCTGGGGGTTGGGAGCGGGTGTTGCTGACGGTTGGCTTGGTGGTGGAGGGAGGCTGGAGTCCAGGTTGCCTGACTCCTGTGGCCCCCACACCCCCTGCCCCCCAGTGTGGGAAGTGTGGGCTCTGCCTTCCCCGCCTCCTGGGGAATAGATTCCTTCCCACAGTGTGCAGCAGGACCTGGCCCTTTGTGGCCTGAAGTCTTGCTGGACGACAGGGAGGTGGGGTCTCGTGATGGATTGCCTGGGTGAGAATAGAGGTTGGAGAGGGAGGGAGGGTGTGACTCTGTGAGGGTGGGGATGGGTGGGACTCAGGACTTTATGACGTGTCTGAGAGCTGGGGCTTTGCCCAGACGTTCATGTGTGGGAGCGGTACTTGTCATCGAATTGTCCAGAGTCAGGAACCAGCAGCTCCTCCTGCGCTAGGTGTCATGATGACTGGGCAGGCCCAAATTGGGTAGTTGCTGATGTGGACTACAGCGCCTGGCATGGAGAGATTGGCTTACCTGGACGGGAGGGCAGGCATTGACTGGCTTGTTGCCAGGCCTGGGGAAGTGGGGAGCTGTGGGTTGATGTCTGTTTCTGAGACTTCCATAGGAATCACCTGGGCAGGGGCTGGGCTGGAGTGAGCAGGGCGTGCATGATGTGCGCTTGTGTGGCAGGCCTTGGCTCCGTGTCCATCACAGCCTCCGAGCTGCAGCGAGCTCTGCTTCAGAGTTCAGAAAGGAGATAATAGAAATGCCGATTGCTCTTTTGTAGAAAGGAATTAGCATCCAATTATGCGTGGGCTATAAATACCACCTCACCTGCCTGCTAGGGAAGGCCAGGAGTGCTGTCTGTGCCTGAGACTGTGAAAGGGCTTTTTCCTCTGGAGATGGAGGGGTTGAAGGGATGGGATTTGTTGCCTGTGAACCCCACCCTTGGACAGAAGAACACAGGCAGGACTTAGGAGCACAGAGGAAAGGCCAATGTAAGCTGGGCTGGGATGGAGTGTTTTTTTTTGAGACAGAGTCTTGCTCTGTTGCCAGGCTGGAGTGCAGTGGCGCTGCAACCTCCGCCTCCTGGGTTCAAGCAGTTCTCCTGCCTCAGCCTCCCGAGTGGCTACAGGCGTGTGCCATCACGCCCAGCTAATTTTTGTATTTTTAGTAGAGACAGGGTTTCACGGTGTTGGCCAGGATGGTCTCAATCTCTACCTTCCACCACAGATGTCTCCCAGACGGATCTTGTGATCTGCCCATCTCAGGCTCCCAAAGTGCGGGGATTACAGGTGTGAGCCACTGCGCCTGGCCTTTTTTTTTTTTTTTTTAAGAGACAAGGTCTCACTCTGTCACCCAGGCTGGAGTGCAGTGGTACAGTCATGGCTTACAGCTTTTAGTGATCCTCCCACCTCAGCCTCTTGAGTAGCTGGGACTACAGATGTGATGCCTGGGTAGTTTTGTTTATTTTTTGTAGAGATGGAGTCTCACTGTGTTGCCCAGGCTGGTCTCAAACTCCTGGGCTCAAGCAATCCTGCTTCAGCCTCCCAAAGTGCTGGGACTACAGGCTTGTGAGATGCCATGGCTGGTCAAATGGAGGATGTTCATTCCAGGACTGATAGCACGGCCCAGAGGTATGGATTGTAGTGAGCCCCTAATTCTTAGAGGTGTGCAAGCTGGTCTTTGACCTGACCTAATTCTTAAAAGTTTTTATTTATTTATTTATCTATTTATTTATTTATTTAGAGACGGAGTCTCGGTCTGTGGCCCAGGCTGGAGTGCAGTGGTGCCATCTCAGCTCACTGCAACCTCCACTTCCTGGGTTCAAGTGATTCTTCTGCCTCAGCCTCCCAAGTAGCTGGGATTACAGGTGCACGTCACCACACCCAGCTAATTTTTGTATTTTTAGTAGAGATGGGGTTTCACCATGTTGGCCAGGCTGGTCTTGAACTCCTGGCCTCAAGTGAGCCACCTGCCTTGGCCTCCCCAAGTGCTGGGATTACAGGTGTCAGCCACCACACCTGGCTCTTTGACTCAATTCTTATCTGCAGTGCCCCACATAGGGCCTGGCACCAAGCAGGCTTAAGAAGTGCAGGTAGAATTGAGTGAGTTCTCAGGTCCTAGACACATCCAGAAAGTGTCTTTCCCCATTTTGAGGAAGGGGATGGGGAAAGGGTAGAGCTGGACAAGAGTGGGCCTTTGGAGCCAGACACAGTAGCTCATGCCTGTAATCCCAGCACTTTGGGAGGCCGAGGCTGGAGGATTGCCTGAGTCCAGGAGTTTGAGACCAGCCTGGGCAACACGGTGAGACTTCATCTCTATAACAATAATAATAATAATAATTTAAGAAAAGAAAAAAAATGGGGCTTTGTGTCAGTCTTGGGTCGGGGCGTATAATGGCAGGGGGCTCTCAAGGCGGCTGTTTTTCCTGCTGCCTTTGAATCTGAGGCAGATCTTCTCTCTCCATTTGGGTGTCCATGTCCTGCTTTTCTTCCAGCTTGTGTCATTTACATCTGCCAAGAGTGCAGCCACTGGCTTTAGGACGAGATCAGATGAAACCTTCATCTTCCTAATTTTCAGCATTTTCCTCCACTGCCCATCATTGGCCTCATGTGATGGAGGGTTGAATGTTTTTTTTAACAGCATGTATTTTTCTCCCGACTATAAAATGCTTGTTGTACAATATATGAAATATGCGGAAAACTTTGAAGCAAAAAAAAAAAAAGTTAATTCCACTGCCCAGAGAAAAATAATATTTTGGTGTGTTGGTGTATTTCCTTTTTTCTTTTTGTAAAATTGAGCTTCTGCTGTTCTATTTTATTTTTTTAAAAAGATTTTTTAGGCTCAAGTGATCTTCCAACCTCAGCCTCCCAAAGTGCAGCAGTTACAGGTGTGAACCACTGCACCTGGCCGAGCTCCTGCTGTTTTATGGCCTCCTTTTTATTTAATATGTTGACCGTTTTATCATGTTATTAGATATATTTTTTTGGAGATGGAGTCTTACTCTTTCGCCAAGGCCGGAGTGCAGTGGCATGATCTTGGCTTACTGCAACCTCCGGCTCCTGGGTTTAAGTCATTCTCCTGCCTCAGCCTCTCGAGTAGCTGGGATTAGAGGTGCCTGCCACCACGCCTGGCTGAATTTTTTATTTTTCGTAGAGACGGGGTTTCGCCACATTGCCCAGGCTCCTGACCTCAAGTGATCCGCCCGCCTGGGCCTCCCACAGTGCTAGGATTACAGGCGTGAGCCACCACGCCTGGCCTGATATTCTACAAATAATCTAATGCTATCACTGATGATGCAGTGATCATCCTTGTGTGTAAATCTGTGTGTTTGTTTCCATAGGTTGGGTTCCTGCATGTGAAATTGCTGGTTCAGATGTGTCTGAGGCTTTTATGGATATTTTTGGGGACTGGTTTCTATTCTGAAGGAGGAAAAATATCACAGACTTGGGAGTTGTAAAACTTCTGTGCCGTGAGGCTCCAAGGGGCCATTTGACCAAATGAACCCCTGGTTTTGTGAGAGATTCAGAACTCTAATTGGTTAGTAGCCTAACCAGGCCTGCCCACTTCGGAGCCACATCCTTGTCCCAGTGTCCTTCTCCAGTGTGAGACCTCTGCAGAGGAGCTGAGACCAGGAGAGGAAGGTTGCTGGCAGTTCCAGCTGGCTTCTTGGGCCTGGGCAGAAGAGCCATGATTGACGGCCATTTATTAGTAACTATTATTTGCTGAATTCTACAAGCCTGGTGCCGGGCTGCAGGCGAAGGACTCCTTTCCACTGCAAATGCAGCAGCTGGTTCCTCCTTAGGTGGAGCCAGCTCCAAGATGGGCCATGTGTTGTGTGCATGGAGGATTTTGGTGACTGTGGTTTGATCACTGTGGCTCATCTCCAAGACCAGCCCTTGGGAAAAGCTGAGGTGTTCCTCTGAAATGACACTGGCTGCCCCATCAACCCACCTCCTTTTCCCTCACCCCTCCAAAGCCGCCTCCTCCAACCTCTCTGAAGCCCTCTTCTGTGAGGCTCTGCCGAGCGCCCCTTCCTCCTCGATGCCCCGTAGCACCTGTGTGTCCTCTTGTCCCAGGAACCGCGGTGTCGCCCCTACCACCATGAGAACCTGCAGGCAGTGGGGGGCTCTTGTGTCCCTAGAACCCAGCATAGGACTTGGCTCAGAGCGGGCGCCAAAAAATTCTTACGTGCAGGAGGATTTTTCAGATTTATCCAAATGGGTTTTTCCTCAAGGAAGAGGCCTAGAGCCCCGCTGAGGCATCTTCTAACTAATTTTCAACAAGATGAAACCACGTCCTTGGTGTCTGCTCAGAATGCTGTGGCCTTACCTTGCTGGGCTCCTTAGGGAAAAGCACTGAAGTGAAAGGCTCTTCAATGAAGAATTTCTGTAGCTCAAGGACTCCCTTTTCCGCCCGTCCCTCTTTGTATCATTTGAAAACATCTTTTAAAAGCCTTGTTAATTAATTGTCTCAGGGCTTGGAGGTGCTGAGTTGGGGCAGGCATTGGGAGCAGGCCGGGTTATGCAACCTCGGGGGGTGGGCAGAGAGCTTCGTGGTGCTGGCCAGAGCCTGACTCAGAGCCCCCAGGGGCCTCTGAAGGGTGGCAGAAGCTTTCCTTGGGTCAGTCAGGTACCAAGGGGGGGTGAGTTGGAAAGTTAATTATTTCAATGAAACATTCAAGAGATCCACAGACCTGACATGGGCGGCAGGCATTTTGGCAACAGGTAGTTTTTTTTAAAAAAAGACACTCAAACGTTTTGGCTGGGCGTGGTGGTTCACGCCTGTAATCCCAGCACTTTGGGAGGCCAAGGCGGGTGGATCACCTGAGGTCAGGAGTTGGAGACCAGCCTGGCCAATATGATGAAACCCCGTCTCTACTAAAAATACAAAAATTAGCTGGGCGTGGTGGCATGGGTTCCTGTAATGCCAGCTACTTGGGAGGCTGAGGCAGGAGAATCACTTGAATCTGGGAGGCAGAGGTTACAATGAGCTGAGATTGCACCACTGCACTCCAGCCTGGGCGACAGAGGGAAACTCTTATCTGAAAAAACAAACAAACAAAACGCTCAGGTTTTTAATTTTTTTCCCCTTCTCTTTTTTTTTCTTTTTTGAGATAGGGTCTTGCTCTGTTGTGCAAGCTGGAGTGCAGGGTACTAGTCGTAGCTCACTGCAACCTCCATCTCCTGGGCTCAGGTGTCCACCTGCCTCGGCCTCCCAAAGTGCTGGGATTACAGGAGTGAGCCAGTGGGCCCTGCCCCTCCCTCCTCTTTATTACAGATTATTATTTGCAGATAAAAAGACTCACCTAAACCATAATAACATTTCAGTAGGTGGCTTTCAGCCCTTTCCTTGCATTTGTGTGCATTGCCCCATCTGTACACCTCTGACTTTCAGTGGGAATAAATCATATTACTGCCTGGCAGTGTTCTGCCCCCTGAGGCACACACGCTTTTCAGTGGGTCTCACGGCCCCTAGAGACCGCAGCTGTCTGTGGCTGTTTGAACATAAGCCCCGGACTGGGGCCGGTCAGGTAGAATTGGCCTCTGTGGAGCGTCGTGGGAGGTGGTCTGGGGCCCCTCTGACCTACATGGGTGTCCGGCACTATTATTGGTGGCTGAGGCCAGAGACAGACCCTGTTGTCAGGGTAGTCCCTGAGGATGGTGATCCCCAATTAGCAGAGGCTGCAGCCGGCCCATGCCTGCCTTCCCCAGCACCGTCCCCAGGTGCCACACTGGAGTTGATTCCTGAGCTCCCCGTGTCTCGGTGACCTTGCTTCCAGCCTCTGAAGGGCACTCGAGAAGAGTTATTGAGACTCTGGGGAAGGACGTGCGCAGCATCTCAATCTCCCCTCGCGGAGCCTGCCCGGGGAGGGCCGCACCTCGGGAGGCTTTTATGTACCAAGGCATTTCCAAAACTGGTTTGCCCCTCCCCTGCCACAAGAGGAGACCAGCGGGGGCCTGCCTTCTGGAGACACACACCCACTCCCTTAGTGGTTCCCTGCCTTCAGAGCAAATGCTTACCTATGAGAAAATTGAGGCACACAGAGGGTTAGCGACCCACCCAAGGACACACAGCGAGTCTCCAGGAAAGCTGGGGTCCAACTGCAGGCCTGGCTCCATTGCCAGTGTTGGCTCAGCCCTACCTCCTCTCAGCCGCTCTGGGGACACCGAGGCTGCTGTGCGCTCCTCAGGGTTTAGGGGCCTGGGAATCCCCCAAGCTCATGTCAGTTACTCCTAAACGGCACATTCTGATGGCCCAAGGAGGCAGCACCCCGTCACTGTTCCCATTGAATTGCAAGGACATGGAGGCCCAGAGCATGACTCACCTGGGGTCTCCCAGCTGGAAGGTGGCTGGGCGGGAGTTTAAACCAGGTCCATAGCATTCCAAATGCTCCCCTTTTGGTCACCGTGGCTGCTTTGTCCATTTTACTGCCTAGCGAAAGGCCGGCAGGGGGCGCTGTCTGGCTCCTTGCAGTGCGCTGGCGGAGCGCCAGAGCCTGGGCCTGGCTGCGGGCTGAGCAGAAGCTGAGAAGGTGGAGTCTGAGTCTCTTTGGGCCCCAGATTCCCCATGTCTGCCCAGTTCCTTCCCCTTCCTGGGTCATGTCTTGTCTCAGGGCATCGAGGGGCCAATGCACAGAAGAGCCCACTGGTTTCCTGGAACACAGCACGGCTCCGTGCCCACCTGGGTCAGCTTTCCCTGTGGCCTTGAGAGCTGCTTGCAGAATCCAGTTTGCAGCTGACCCAGGTGGGGCTGCGTTCGGAAACTCTGCTCCGTTCCGGAGTGCAAGGTCCCTGGGTTTCTGTGTGGCTGGAGGCTGTGGCTTTGAACTGTCCTCGAGGGGTTAGCAGGAATTACATGCCAGGTTCTGGGCAGAAATAGAATTAAGCATGGATCAGGCTGCACTTTGTAACCAAAAGCCACTCAGCGTTAGATACCCTGGCATCCCCATTGCTCCAACGTTAGAATCATAAGTCTTTTGTGTAAGAATGACTTGGCCTGCGTGGTGGCTCATGCCTGTAATCCCAATACTTTGGGAGGCCCGGGAAGGAGAAGCGCTGGAAGCCAGGAGTTTGAGACTAGCCTAGGCAACGTAGTGAGACCCCATCTCAACCAAAAGTAGAAAAATTAGCTGAGCATGGTGTGGGCCTGTAGTCCCAGCTACTCGAGGTTGAGGCAGGAGGATCTCTTGAGCCTAGGAATTCGAGGCCACAGTGAGCTATGCTTGTGCCACTGCACTCTAGCCTGGGTGACAGAGAAAGACCCTGTCTGTTAAAAAAATTAAAAAATAAATAAATAAATGATTGCTTAAGTGATTCCAGCTTCCGTCTGGAGATGGCAAAGCATCTGACTTCACACTCCACCCTCAGCTCCGGGACAGATCTCTTATGCGTCATTCTTTCAGTCATCACCAGAGGTGTGACAGGTACCGGATGCAGAACTAGGCATGAGGCACGGTTCTGCCTTTTAGGAAGGAAAGGGAGGATCAGCTAGGGCCAGGTGTTTTTTACATGAATATAACTCGTGTGTGTGAGTGTATGTGTGTGTGTAGTTTTATGCGTGTGCATGTATGCACACGTGTGTGTGTTGTGTGTGCATGTGTGTAGTGTGTGGGGTGTATGTGTATGGTGTGTAGTATATGTGTGTGATGTAGGGTGTGTGTGGCGTGAAGGGTGTGTGTGTGGTGTGTGTGTTGTGAGGGGTGTGGTGTGTGGGGTGTGTGTGGTGTGAGGGGTGTGTATGTGTATGGTGTGAGGGGTGTGTGTGGTGTGAAGGGTATGATGTGTGGTGTGAGGATGTGTGTGGTGTGTGTGATGTGCTTGTGTGGTGTGTTTGTGCGTGTGGTGTGAAGGGTGTATGTGGTGTATGTGTGTGGTGTGGGGTGTGTAGTGTGAGGGTGTGTGTGTGGTGTGTGTGGTGTATGTGTGGTGTGAGGGGTGTGTGGTGTGTGTGTGTGGTGTGTGTGTGGGGTGTGTGTGTGGGGTGTGTATGTGTGTTATGTGTGTGGTGTATGTGTGTGGGGGGTGTGTGTGGTATGTGTGGTGCATGTGTGGGGGTGTGTGGGTGGTGTGGGGTGTGTGTGGTGTGTGTGTGGTGTATGTGTGTGTGGGGTGTGTGTGTGGTGTATGTGTGTGGTCTGTGTGTGTGTGGTGTGTGTGGTGTATGTGTGTGAGGTGTGTATGTGGTGTGTGTGTGTGGGGTGTGTGTGTGGTGTATGTGTGTGTGTGGTGTATGTGTGTGTGGTGTGTGTGGTGTGTGTATGTGGTGTATGTGTGTGGTGTATGTGTGTATGTGGTGTATGTGTGTGTGTGGTGTGTGTGTGGTGTATGTATGTGTGTGGTGTGTGTATGTGGTGTATGTGAGGTGTGTGTGGTGTATGTGTGTGTGTGGGGTGTATGTGTGTGTGTGGGGGATGTGTATGTGGTGTATGTGTGTGGTGTGTGTGTGTGTAGTGTATGTGTGTGTGGTGTGTGTATGTGGTGTATGTGTGTGTGGGGTGTGTGCGTGGTGTATGTGTGTGGTGTGTGTGGTGTGTGTGGTGTATGTGTGTGGGGGGTGTGTATGTGGTGTATGTGTGTGTGGGGGGTGTGTGTGGTGTATGTGTGTGGGGGGTGTGTATGTGGTGTATGTGTGGTGTGTGTGTGGTGTGTGTATGTGGTGTATGTGTGTGAGGTGTGTGTGTGGTGTATGTGTGTGGGGTGTGTGTGTGTGTGGTGTATGTGTGTGTGGTGTGTGTATGTGGTGTATGTGTGTGTGGGGTGTGTGTATGTGGTGTATGTGTGTGGGGTGTGTGTGGGGTGTGTGTGTATGGGGTGTGTGGTGTGTGTGTGTGGTGTGTGTGTGGGGTGTGTGTGTGGGGTGTGTGTGTGGGGTGTGTGTATGTGGTGTATGTGTGTGGGGTGTGTGATGTATGTGTGTGTGTGAGGTGTGTGTGGGGTGTGTGTGTGTGGTGTATGTGTGTGGTGTGTGTGTGTGGTGTGTATGTGGTGTATGTGTGTGGGGTGTGTGTATGTGGTGTATGTGTGTGGGGTGTGTGTATGTGGTGTATGTGTGTGGGGTGTGTGTGTGATGTATGTGTGTGTGTGAGGTGTGTGTGGGGTGTGTGTGTGTGGTGTATGTGTGTGGGGTGTGTGTGTGGTGTATGTGTGTGTATGTGGTGTATGTGTGTGGTGTGTGTGTGTGGTGTGTATGTGGTGTATGTGTGTGGGGTGTGTGTATGTGGTGTATGTGTGTGGGGTGTGTGTGTGGTGTATGTGTGTTTGTGGGGTGTGTGTGGGGTGTGTGTGTGGGGGGTGTGTGGTGTATGTGTATGTGTATGGGGTGTGTGTATGTGGTGTATGTGTGTGGGGTGTGTGTATGTGGTTTATGTGTGTGTCTGGAGTGTGTATGTGGTGTATGTGTGTGAGGTGTGTGTGTGGTGTATGTGTGTGTGGGGTATGTGAGTTTGGGGTGTGTGGTGTGTGTGTGGGGTGTGTGTGGTGTGTATGTGTGTGTGGTGTGTGTGTGGTGTATGTGTGTGGGTGTGTGTGTGGGATGTGTGTGTGGTGTGAGGGGTGTGGGATGTGTGTGGTGTATGTGTGTGTGTGTGCATTGTGCGTGTGGTGTGAGTGTGGGTGGGGTTGTGTGGTTTATGTGTGTGTGGGGTGTGTGTGGTGTGTGTATGTGTGTGGGGTGTGTGGTGTGTATATGTGTGTGTGGGGGTGTATGGTGTGTGTATGTCAGTGTGTGTATGGGATGTGTAGTGTATGTGGTGTGTGGTATGTGTGTGGGGTGTGTATGTTTGTGTGGTGTGTATATGCGTGTGTGTGAGGTGTGTGTGGTGTGTGTGTAGTGTGTGGGGGTGTGTGGTGTGTATGTGAGTGCGTGGGGGTGTGTGTGGTGTGTGTGTGGGGTGTGTGTGTGTGGGGAGTGTGGGGGGTGTGTGTGGTGTGTATGTGTGTGGGGTGTGTGTGTGAGTGTGTGCGTTGTGTGTGTGTGGGGTGTGTGGGGTGTGTGTGTGGGGTGTGTGTGGTGTGTGTGTGTGTGTGGTGTGTATGTGAGCGCGTGGGGGTGTGTGTGGTGTGTGTGTGTGGTGTGTATGTGAGCGCGTGGGGGTGTGTGTGGTGTGTGTGTGGTGTGTGTGCATGTGGTGTGTGTGTGGTGTGTGTGATGTATGTGTGTGGGGTGTGTGTGTGGTGTGTGTATGTGTGTGGGATGTGTGTGTGTGTTGTGTGTGTGTGGGGGGGTGTGAGTGTGTGTGTGGGGGTGTGTGTAAGGTGATTGATGAAATGCACTCTGTGTTCTGACCTGACTCAGATGCACACAAAATGCATATTTCTCTTTTCTTTTCTTTTTTTCTTTTTGAGATGGAGTCTCGCTCTGTCGTTCAGGCTGGAGTGCAGTGGCACGATCTCGGCCCACTCCAACCTCCGCCTCCCAGGTTCAAATGATTCTCCTGCCTCGGCCTCCTGAGTAGCTGGGATTACAGGCACCTGCCACCAAGCCCGGCTAATTTTTGTACTTTTAGTAGAGATGGGGTTTCCCCATGTTGGCCAGGCTGGTCTCAAACTCCCAACCTCAGGTGCTCTGCCCGCCTCAGCCTCCCAAAATGCTGGGATTACAGGCATGAGCCACCGCGCCGGGCCTGTTTCTATAACTCATCTCATTTTGCTCTGGAAAACTGATGGCAGGAAAAATAAATTTAAAAAAATTGCTGGCTAAGTAGAACTCATTCTCTCCAGATTTAAGACAGCGTCTCTGGATAAAATATTCAGTTGAAGTTCAAACTTCAGACAGGCTTTGTGCAAATTTCAAAAGGGGCCTCATCCTCTAGGCAGCCGGGCCAGCTCTGCACCAGGTGAGGTTCAAGATTTCAGGTGCCCTCGCCCTTCTTAGCCAGGCCGCCTTGAACAGTGAACAACCCGCGTAGCTGTCCATGGCGGCTTAGTCAAGCTCTCCAAGGAAACTGTCTCATCTCAAGAGGTCTGTCTTCCCCCACATCCCTTCTCCTTTTTCCAAGGTGGCTTCAGGGGAGGCAGCTTATGTGTCTGTGGGGTTGGGGGAGGGATCTCCAGCCCTTGTTTTGGACTTTAGTCCTCAGATCCGAAGGCCACTCTCAGATGGGCCTGGCTTCCCCAGGACTGAATATCCAATGTGGCCCTCATCCTGCATCTGAGGCCAAGCATGTCTGCAGGCCACACCCCCAGCCTCTGTGACACCTGGTCTTTGCAGCTTTTATCAGGGCACAGTAGGGTGAAATATGAATGAAATTTGTCATTGGCGCCCGAAGCCGCCACCTTCCCCATCAGCAGGGTAGAAAATTAGAGTGTGTGGCCTTTGGCCTTGAGGCTGCGGGTGCCATGGAAGGCAAGGCCTGCAAAGACATCCTGGGTTTAGGGAGTGCTTTGAGGGGTCTGCTGACTCCTGGTGCCCCTCTGCGGTCGATCCCAGAGTGCAGGCACCCAAGGCTGCCTGGGGACTGGGATTGGGGGCACCTGGTTAGTGTGGGGCAGCTTTGTCAGGGAGGGGCTGAGCAGGGCAGCCCCTGCCTTCCCAGCCCTCCCAGTCTGGGCTGGGTGGGCCGAGGGACCAGGCTGTGGCTGTAGCCACCTGCTGTGCTCACCCCTTGCCTGTGTGCCCTGTTGCTTGGGGCAGGCCTGGGTGTCCCCTGGCTCTCAGCCTCAGCTTTCTGGAACCAGACTTTATCCCCCTGCCAGGTGACCTTGCCCCTGCTGCCCTGGCCTGGGCAAATCTCAGCACCTCCCTCCCATCCTCCCACTGGGGGGTTGCAGGGCTTTTCTTTCCACCCTCAACCACCCCCTGGGGGCCCAGCTCCTGCTGCCCTTCCAGATAACTCTGGGGAGGCGATGGCATTTGAAAAGAGAGTAGCGGCCAGGTGCAGTGGCTCACACCTGTAATCCCAGCACTTAGGGAGGCTGAGGCAGAAGGATCACTTGAGGCCAGGAGTTCACGACCAGCCTGGGCAACATAGTGAGACCCCCATCTCTCAAAAAAACAAAAACAAAAACAAACAACAACAACAACAAAAACCTGACGTCAGACACATCTGCACTGAGATCTTGAACTCATGACTTATGACCTCGGGCCACGGTCATTGACCATCTCTGAATCTCAGTTTCCTCATCTGTAAAATGGGAGTCATCTTGGAAATAGGCCAGAAAGAGCCAGCCTATTTCATTATTTGAATATCTATGTGGATTATTTTGAAATGAATTTTAAGTGATAATTGAAAACAGCAGTACAAAGCTGTACTCCCCAGCCCCCTGGTGTGGCCCAGCTGCCTAGCCTGCCCTGTTTGGAAGGGGACCCCGCCCTTCCCTGCAGCAGCCCGTGCTGGGGCTTCCATGCCTCTCCTCCAGACTCAGGCAGCCTAAGTGCCTGCCAGCCCCTCTGGCCCACAAAGGGAACAGCAGACGGGCAGTGCCTCAGAGGCTCTGTGCCAATGCGGCCGGCCGGCTGTGGGTCGCATACAACAGATTTGCCCATCTTCCATGGCAGCTCTGGTGGTGGAGACTGTTTTGTGGGATCAGTGACCCTCCTTGAATGTGAAAACAGGACCGTCCGCCGGCTCCTCTGAGCTCCTCCAAAGCCTTCTGCTGTTGCAAAAATGTCTGTTGCTCTTCCATCTGGCCCAGGCTGCGTTTCTGTTCCTCCCAACTGTCCTCGCTTTTTCTTCTTTCTGTTTCAAGAAAGCCCCTTCTGCAAGCTCTGGGAGGAGGCAGTGAGGGTGGGGGCCCTGGGTTGGGATGCCGGCACTGTGCCCTACTCCCTAAGTGACCCAGTGCCGGTCACCTCAGTGTCCTTATCAAAATCATGGTAAGTATTTTGATATTTTTATCAAAATAATAGGTATAAAGAATCTTTTTATTGTTTTGTTTTGTTTTGTTTTTAGACAGAGTTTGACTTTGTTGCCCAGGCTGGAGTGCAGTGGCACAATCGTAGCTCACTGCAGTCCCGACCTCCTGGGCTCAGGTAGTCCTCCTCGCTTAGTCCCTCCAAGTAACTGGGGCTACACATGTGTACCATCACGCCTGGCTAATTTTTTGTACAGATGTGGTCTTGCTATGTTGCCCAGGCTGGTCTCAAACTCCTGGCCTCAAGCGATCCTTCTGCCTCAGTCTCCCAAAGTGCTGGGATTACAGGCATGAGCCACCTTGTCTGGCCATAAACTTCTAAAGGAAAAAACCAAACTTTTTTCTCTCTACTCTCACACTCAACACAGAATGTGTCTAAAATGTGTGAGGATTTCTCCTTCTCAGCAAGCAGTTCTCCAGTGGACACGCTGGGCATCCTCTAGTTCAGTTCAATTCTGACACTGTCTACCTGAAGTTAGCATCAGATCCCACAGAATGAGGGCTCAGTCCCACGAGACTGCCCCCCACTTCCGATACCAATCGCAACCCCAGGTTGTTTAACCTGCACTTCTGACCAATGGACTGTAAATCAATGGGTTCCCACAACCCCCTCCTCAGATTTCATAGATCTAGAGCAGCTCACAGAACTCAGGGAGACACTTTCGCCATTTGTTTTAAGGGATATGACAAAGGCTGCAGGTGAGCAGCCAGGCGGAAGGGGTGCGCAGGGCTGGGCATGCCGGTGGGGTGCGGGGCTTCCATGCGTTCTCCGGGGATGCTATCCTCCGGGAACCTCCACGTGTTCAGCAACCAGGAAGCCCTTCCAAACCCTGTCCTTTTGGGTTTTTGTGAAGACTTCATTACATAGGCATGATTGGTGACATCACTGGACATGGGTCATCAACCTCACCTTCAGCCCCCCTCCCCTCCCCAGAGGTCCAACCCTCTGATTACGTGGTTGGTTCTCCTGGCAACCAGCCCCCTATCCTGAGGCCCATACAAAGTCCGAGTCCCCTTGTTATAACAAAAGACGCTCCTATCGCCGGGGCATTCCAAGGGATTTAGGAATTCTGGGTCAAAAACCAGGGTCAAAGACCGAATATTAGGCTGGGTGCAGTGGCTCACGCCTGTAATCCCAGCTACTTGGGAGGCCAAGGTAGGAGGATCGCTTGAGCCCAGGAGTTTCAGACTAGCCTGGGCAACTTAGTGAAACCCCGTCTTTAATGAAAATAAAACAAATTTAGCCAGGCATGGTTGTGCATGTGTCTGTAGTCCCAGCTACTCGAGAGGCTGAGGTGGGAGGATCACTTGAGCCCAGGAGTTTGAGGCTGCAGTGAACCATGTTCATACCATTGCATCCCAGACTGAGTGACAGAGCAAGATGCTGTCTCAAAACCAACAAACAACAAACCTCCAAATACTAGAACAAAAGAGTCCCCTTAACCCCCTGTCTACAAGGGTTTTTACTTAAGAACCCACGGCAGAGACTATATATTTCTTATTTTATGTCACAATACGAAAGATATCTTACAATATACCATACCTCATTTTTCTAAAGGAAGTTAATCATAACAGTTTCAAGTTAGGGTTCTTTTTTCTAGAGAGAGAGTCTCACACTGTTGCTCAGGCTGGAGTGCAGTGGCGAGAGTATAGCTCACTGCAGCCTCAGCCTCCTAAGCTCAGGTGATCCTCCTGCTTCAGCCTCCTGAGCAGCTGGGACTACAGGTGTGCACCACCAGGCCCGGCTAATTTCCTTTTTGAAGAGATGGGGTCTCGCTATGTTGCCTGGGCTGCTCTGGAACTCCTGGCCTCAAGTGATCTGTCTGCCTTGGTCTCCCAAAGTGTTGGGATTACAGGCGTGAGCTACCACGCCTGGTCCCTCAAGTTAGAATTGTTGAAGGAATTAAATGCGATTATCCACTTGAATTATGGGCACGTTAAAAAAAAAAAAACAAAAAATAAAAAACAAAACCCTACTAAGAATCGGTCCTTATTATATGGTGACTGACCTGGAATCCTAGCCCTTTAACCTACGGCACCCATAACTCTTCTCCCTCTTGCTCACCCGCCTCCTGCCACCCGGATCTCCTTGCTGCTCCTCACATGGGAACACACTCTTCCACCTGGGGTCTCTGCACCTGCTGCTGCCTCCCACAATGTCCCATGGCTCCCTCATTCCCCTGCAGGGCTCACACTCACCTTGGGTGTCCACAAAATAAAATGCACACAGCAACCCCCCTTTCCCTTCTCCATTCTCCTGGCGCAACTCTGGTTTTCTTCACGGTGCTTATCAACACTGGACTTCCTATTTAGTTTTTTGAGTGGAGGGTTATCATTAGTATCCCTTCAAAATATTGGAAATGACCGGGCTCAGTGGCTCACGCTTGGAATCTCAGCACTTAGGGAGGCAGAGGTGGGCAGACAACTTGAGGTCAGGAGTTTGAGACCAGCCTGGCCAGCATGGTGAAATTCCATCTCTACTAAAAATACAGAAAATTAGCTGGGCATGGTGGCTTGTGCCTGTAGTCCCAGCTACTCAGGAGGCTGAGGCAGGAGAATTGCTTGAGCCCGGGAGGTGGAGGTTGCAGTGAGCCGAGGTTGCACCACTGCACTCCAGCTTGGGCAACAGAGCGAGACTCCATCACAAACCAACCAACCAACCAACCAACCAAAGAATGGAAGGTTATACAACCTGGGCAACATAGCCAGATTCCATCTGTATGAAAAAATACAAAAATTAGGTGGGCGTGGTAGTGTACCTCCCAGCTACTTGGAAGGCTGAGGTGGGAGGATTGCTTGATCCCAGGAGTTCGAGACCAGCCTGGGCAACGTGGCAAGATCACATCTCTACAAAAAGTTTAAAAATTAGGCTGGGTGTGGTGACTCATGCCTGTAATCCCATCACTTTGGGAGGCCAAGGTGGGTGGATCATCTGAGGTCAGGAGTTCGAGACCAGCCTGCCCAACATGGCAAAACCCTGTCTCTACTAAAAAAAAAAAAAGAAAGAAAAAAGTACAAAAAATTAGCTGGGCATGATGGCGGGTGCCTGTAATCCCAGCTATTTGGGAGGCTGAGGCAGAAGAATCACTTGAATCTGGGAGGCAGAGGTTGCAGTGAGCCAAGATCATACTACTGCATTCCAGCCTGGGAGATGAGAGTGAATCTCCGTCTTAAATAAATAAATAAAGATGTGGTGGCACGTGCCTGTAGTCCCAGCTCTTCGGGAGGCTGAGGTGTGAGGATCGCTTGAGCCCAGGAGTTTGAGGCTGCAGAGAGCTAGGATTGCACTGCTGCACTCCAGCCTGGGTGACAGAGCAAGATCCTGTCTCAAAAATAATAATAAATAAATAAAAGATTACAAAAGAAGTTTCTAGAAGGTAAGAAACCACTTACAGGGTGCCCTGCCCAAAAAGATACATCCACATCCCAGAACCTGTGGATGTGACCTTATTTTGAAAAAGTGTCGTTATCCATTGGGCTCTAAATCCTGTGACAAGTGTCCTAAGGGACACACAGAGGAGAGGCACCTCGAGGAGGAGGCGAGGCAGGGACTGGAGGATGCGGCCAGGAGGGATGCCTGTGGTCCCCAGAGCTGGGAGAGGCGGGGAATGATTCTTGCCTGGAGCCTCCGGAGGGAGGTGGCCCTGGCAGCCCCTTGGTTTCTGACTTCAGGCCTTCAGAACGGCGAGCAGATGAACTCTGTTGTTCTAAGTCACTGCGTTTATGGTAATCTGTTTCGGCAGCCCTAGGAAACGAATCCACCCCTGTGTGGCCAACACTCAGGCAGGGACTGGAATGTAGCAGAGCCAGCAGCAGCGAACATTCTCTGGAAAGAGCCAGATAGAAAATATCTGAGGCTCTGCAGGCCATTGTCTCCATCTCGAATGCTCAACTCTGCCACCGGAGCATGAACTGCGGCCATGGAGAACACTAACAAATGGGTGTGGCTGTGTTCTGATAAAACTTTATTTATGGACACCAAAATTTCAACTTCAAGTAATTTTCATGTGTCACTACATATGATTCTTTTTATTTATTTATTTGAGACAGAGTTTTGCTCTGTCCCCCAGGCTAAAGCGCAGTGGGGTGATCTCCGCTCACTGCAACCTC
Source organism: Macaca nemestrina (assembly GCF_043159975.1). Taxonomy (NCBI): domain Eukaryota; kingdom Metazoa; phylum Chordata; class Mammalia; order Primates; family Cercopithecidae; genus Macaca; species Macaca nemestrina. The sequence continues at coordinate 26,885,863 of NC_092142.1, read as the reverse complement.
TGCCTCCTGGGTTCAAGGGATTCTCTTGCCTCGGCCTCGCAAGTAGCTGAGACTACAGGGTGGGGCGCCACCATGCCTGGCTAATTTTGGTATTTTTTTGTAGAGATGGAGTTTCACCATGTTGGCCAGGCTGGTCTCGAACTGCTGACCTCAAGTGATCCGCCCACCTTGGCCTTCCAAAGTGCTGGGATTACAGGTGTGAGCCATCTCAGCTGGCCAATATGATTCTTATTTTGACTTTTTTCAACCATTTAAAAATGTAAAAGCCATTCTTAGCGTGTAGGTCAGACAAAGGCAGGTGGTGGTGGAGTTCGGCCTGGGGGCTGTAGTTTACTGCCTGGTCTAGCAGATGCTCCGTATTTGTTGAAGGATTGAAGGAACATTAGAGGTGACAGCTGGATGCTCCGGTCAAGTAGCCCAGAGACTGTGATGAAGCCACTCGCAACAAAAATCCCTGAGAATTCAGGTAGGGTTGGTGTAAACTGCTGAAGGCAACTGTCTCACCCCAACATCTTCAGCCACAGAGGGCAGGGCCGAGAGGTCACCCAGGTGCCTGGCTGGGGAGGTTGCTCCCAGGCCTTCGGTGCTGGTCAGCGCCATGGTGCTGAAGTGACAGAGGAGACACGGGAAGGCGCCAGCCACTCCCTGACCACACTGCATGTGTTCAGCTGTAGGCTCGGTGAGGATGGGTCCTGGGACTGGGGTCTGGGTGGAGATCTGGAGCTCACTGGAGCCGAAACCCTAACCCAGTGCTGGAAAACTCCAGTGACTTGTGGGATTAGGCCAGGAACGCAGATCAGCAAAGGAGGTCTGATGTAAGACAACGGGGCACGATGGGGGCTCTGGCAAAGAGGGGAGACTACCTTCTATTTAAAGCAGTTACTCAGTCTTGGCACTATGGCCCATGATGGTAATCCCAGCATTTTGGGAGGCTGAAGTGGGAGGATCATTAAGCCAGGAGTTCAAGACCAGCTTGGGTGATGTAGTGAGACCCCACTTCTTAAAAAAAAAGAATATTTTTTAATTAACTGGGCACAATAGCAAGTATCTGCCATTCCAGCTACTTGGGAGGCTGAGGCGGGAGGATTGCTTGAGCCCAGGAGGTTGAGGCTGCAGTGAGCCATGATCGCACCACTGGACTCCAGCCTTGGTGAAAGAGCAGGATGCTGTCTCAAAAAAAAGGCAATTATTCAGTTTCAACCAACCTGCCAGGTGGGAATGCAGGCCCCATGGTCATCAGATTTCTAGCTTGTTCTTGAGAAGCTGCAGAATTCAATTGTTTGTGTGAAATCTCCTGATTTAAAATCTTGGCTCAAATAATAATAATACAGAGTCACGCCAGTTTTCTGCATGTTGAGTGGATATTGGAATGCCTTCTTACAGAGAGCCCCGAGAGGCCAGGTTACCTTACTAACAGCACATAGCTCAGAGATGCCAAACCGGGTGTGGGTGACCTCACAGCTGCCTTCCAGGTGGTGGCTCTTTGTGACCCCATTCACTGAGTGAAGCGGGAGAGGCTCACAGGGTCTCTCTTCAGCCAGATTTGGGCCCCAGACAAGATTTAGAAACCGCTACTATCAGCCAGTCTTGGGGACTCGTGCCTGTAATCCCCGCACTTTGGGAGGCCGAGGTGGAAGGATCACTTGAGCCCAGGAGTTTGAGACCAGCCAGGGAAACACAGCGGGACCTTGTCTCTACAAAACAAAAAAATTAGCTGGGCATGGTGGTGCACGCCTGTAGTCCCAGCTACTTGGGAGACTGAGGCTCGGGAGGATCACTTGATCCCGGGAGGTTGAGGCTGCAGCAAGCCATGATTACACCACTGCACTCCAGCCTGCGCTGGGCTTTGTAAGAGTGAGACTCTGTCTTCATAACAAAACAAAACTACTACTCACTAGCTTTTTTGAAAACTGTGGTGTTCAGAAAATGGATATGGTGACCATATTATAATTCATGTGGCGTAGTATTTAAACACACACATACTAAAGAAGATTTTTTTTTTTTTTTTTTGAGATGGAGCCTTACTCTGTCTCCCAGGCTGGAGTGCAATGGCGCCATCTTGGCTCATTGCAACCCCCTACTCCTGGGTTCAAGTGATTCTTGAGCCTCAGACTCTCGAGTAGCTGGGATTACAGGCGCGTGCCACCACACTTGGCTAATTTTTGTATTTTTAGTAGAGACAAGGTTTCGCCATGTTGGCCAGGCTGATCTCAAACGCCTAACCTCAAGTGATCCACCCACCTCAGCCTCCCAAAGTGCTGGGATTATAGGTGTGAGCCACCGCGCCCGGCCTGAAGAAGATATTAACACTACAACTTGCTCCTTTCTTTGAGAACAGTGGCAATATTATGATTGTTAATGATTATGGTTGTGATTTGATCACTACTATTGCAGCAGGATGAGCCGCAGACGAAACTCCTCAGACACCGGATTAAAGAAGGAAGAGGTTTTTTATTCGGCCGGGAGCGTTGGCAGACTCGTGTCTTAAGAGCCGAGCTCCCTGAAGAAGAAATACTGGGCCTTTTTAAAGGCTTACCACTTTAAGGGATCCATGTAAAAGGGTCATGATAAATCAAGCAAGTGTGGAAAATGTGATGGGGGGCTATGTGCATCAGCTAACAGAACAAAAAGTTTTACAATGCTTTTTTTCATACAGTGTCTGGAATTTACAGATAACACAAGTAGTTTAGGCCAGGGGTCGATGTTGTTATTATTACTTTGTTTAACTCCTAGGGCTGGGTGGTGGTGCCAAGGGTGTCTGGCTATTTATCTTACTTTTGTTTCTCTCTTTTCTCCTGTCTTGTGAACTAGGCAAGGTGGGGGGAGGAGGGCAGCAGGAGTAGTAGTGGTCTCCTTCCTTACTATACATCTCAGGACTCCCTTCCATATCCAACACCCCACGCCCTGTACCCAGGAAATAAATTGCTTTTAACCATCTGGCTGCTAGACCATGTCTCTCCCACCCCACCACTACTCCACCCCTGCGACCCAACCATTTGGTCCAGCGCTGCCCAGCCCAGCCATGCCGTCTGGTAGACCTTGCTGGCTACCAGTACAAAGGGCTGGTGTTCCCTGTCATCTTCAATCACAGGGGTGCTAGGAAGGCCATATTCAGGTTCTTAGAGGGACAAAGCCATGCGGGACCCTCCTTTGGTCGATGGAGAAGTGGGTGGGTGCATACACCCATGTCTGATGGAAGCGGCTGTCACTCGTGTTTGCGAAGGAGGTGGCTTTTTTTTGTGAATAAGCCTCGGGAAATGATGTTGCTGCCATGCCTGCATCTTTTTTTTTTTTTTTTTTGAGCCAGAGTCTCACTCTGTCACCCAGGCTGGAGTACAGTGGCGCCATCTCAACTCACTACAACCTCCGCCTCCGGGATTCAAGCAATTCCCCTGCCTCAGCCTCCCGAGTAGCTGGGATAACAGGCGCCTGCCACCATGCCCGGCTAATTTTTGTATTTTTAGTAGAGATAAGGTTTTGCCTCGTTGGCCAGGGTGGTCTCGAACTCCTGACCTCAAGTGATCCGCCCATCTCAGCCTCCCAAAGTGCTGGGATTACAGGTGTGAGCCACTGCGCCTGGCCCATGCCTGCATTCTTAAGGGCCTTGGAAAGCACTCTGCATGCACGCAGTGGCCCAGCCAGTCCCCTCTGCAAATCCCTCTGTCTGCCCCTCTCATTTCACAATTCCATCAGAATCGGCAGCCGTGCTGGTGAAGAAGGATTTGCTCTTAATGAGCCTCCCCAGAATTGCCTTGTTTTCTTGGCATTGACAAACTATATCCCTTAATAAAAGTTTCATGACTCAATTTAGCATGGGAGGTACGTAATCCCAGCCCCTCCTGCCCTGAAATCAAAGATTGCCTCGGAGTACTGGTCCCAGGGGCACTCCTGGGTTTGACAAAAGCACTGTCTTTGGGGGCATCACCGGCTGAGATTTTCCAGGGGGTGTGTGGGCGGAAGGAAGGTGCCCCCTCCAGGAAGGCCTCCCGCTGCTACCTCCTCCTGCCCTCTTATGGTGGTCACTGGTCATTCTGGCTGTTCAGCTCTGCCCTGGTCACCCATGGTAGCAGGTTGTTTGCAGAGTCAACCACAGCTCTCCCTCCCATCCCACCAGCCCTTTGCAAATGCTTGTCTCATCAAGAGGTGGGATCTATTTTCTCCTCTCCTAAATCTGGCCTAGTTGGCTCTGCCCAGTAGAATGTGGCAGAAGTGATTCCATGTGAGTGCCCATGAAGGAGCTGGGGAGGCCTTGCAGCTTCCACTTTTGCCTCCTTATTTTGATTGATTGATTGATTGATTGAGACAGAGTCTCGCTCTGTTGCCTAGGCTGAGTGCAGCGGTGCGATCACAGCTCACTGCAGCCTCCACTTCCCAGGCTCAAGCGATCCTCCCACCTCAGCCTTTCAAGTAGCTGGGACTACGGGCTCCTGCCACCATGCCTGGCTAATTTTTGTTGTTGTTGTTGTTGTTGTTATTGTTGTTGAGACAGGGTCTCCTTATGTTGCCCAGGCTGATCCTAACCTCCCAGGCTCAAGCGATTCTCCCACCTCAGCCTCCCAAAATGCTGGGATTACAGGCGTGAGCCACTGCACCGGGCTACACTTTTGCCTCCTTAGACTCCAGCTCTGCTGCGCAAAAAGGAAGCCCTTAGGCCGTGCACGGGGGCTCATGCCTATAATCCCAGCACCTTGGGAGGCCGAGGTGGGTGGATCACCTGAGATCGGGAGTTCAAGAGCAACCTGACCAACATGGTGAAACCCCGTCTGTACTAAAAATACAAAAATTAACCGGGCCTGATGGTGGGTGCCTGTAATCCCAGCTACTCTGGAGGCTGAGGCAGGAGAATTGCTTGAACCTGGAAGGTGGAGGTTGCAGTGAACCGAGGTCACACCACTGTATTCCAGCCTGGGCAACAGAGTGAGACTCCATCTCAGAAACGAAAACAAAACAAACAAACAAAAAACAAACAAGAAGCCCTGCCCAGCTTACTGGAGGGCGAGGGCTCCTGTGGGGAGAACTGAGGCACCCTGACCAGCAGCTGGTACCAGCTGCCAGATCCGCAGGTGAGGTCATCATTGTCACCCCACGGTCCCAGCCGAGCATGGGGAGACTGCAGCACATGAATGACCCCAGGACAGAGGAGCAGGACTGCTCAAATTCCAGGCCACAGGAGAAGCAGGAGGAATCGTAACGGTCGCTTTAAGCGCCTAAGTTTTGGAAGCTTGTTATGTAGCAATGGACAATTGTTATAGCCATCTCTTTTGCATTCTTAGCTGTGACATTTGGGTGGAAATGACCCCCTCACACAGCTCCAGGTGTGGGTCCTGACTGGTGTAAAGAAATGGATGTCACTGCCGTGTGGTCAGAGCACCTCATTCTCCCTGTCTACAGTGAGACACCAGAAATCATTTGCTTCTCCACCATCTGAGAAAGAGATGAGGCGTTGAGGATGTGAGGTCAGGAATCCAGGCAGCTGTTTTGTGCCACATGGGACCTCCATGTGGAGCCAGAGGACAAAGGGCTGAAGTTGACACTGAAGGAAGTAAACCAGGAGGCCAGAGAGGACCCAGGTCTTTGACAGCTTTGAGATGCTAGATTCAGCCATACCTCCAGCAAGATCTCTCCCTGAGATTTTCGGTTTCATAAACCAGTGAGTGCCCTTTAGGTGGCTTCAGCCAGCCCTGAATGACACATCTTCCTCCGAGGTGTGGCACGAGCATATGCAGGAATGTATTTATAGATTTTCATTTTCTTTTTGTTTCTTTGAGACAGGGTCTTGCTCTGTCATCTAGGCTGGAGTGCAGTGATGCCATCATAGCTCACTGCAGCCTCAACCTCCCAGGCTTAAGCGATCCTCCTACCTTAGCCTCCCAAGCAGCTAGGACTACAATCATGTGCCACCACGTCTGGCTCTTTTTAGTTTTGTAGAGACGGGGTTTTGCTACATTACCCAGGCTGACCTCGAACTCCTGGGCTCAAGTGATCCTCCCATCTCAGCCTCCTGAGTAGCTGGGACTACAGGCTCGTGCCACCACACCCAGCTCTGTGATGCTATTTACTGAAGAAGATCCCAAGCCCACAGTGTGGCTGGATGTTTTTGTGTTCCAGCTCTTTCTTCCCCCTTACCCATGACATAGTGTGTATTTTGTTAAAGTCTCTTTAACACAATGGACAGTTTTGCCCACTTCTGCTCCTTTGGTTTGTCTTTTTTTTTTTTTTAAGAGATGGTATCTTGCTATGTTGCCCAGGCTGGTCTTGAACTCTTGGGCTCAAGCAATCTTCCTGCCTCGGCCTCCCACAGTGCTGGGATTACAGGGATGAGCCACTGCACCTGGCCCATTTCAGCTCCTCATTCCTTTTCAGCTCTATTGATCTCATACACTTTGTTTTCAGAGAAGCTTTGGGGGTTGTAATGGGAGATGCCTCCAGCTCACTTCTTCCCATCTTGCTGGCATCCTGGCCTGGCTGAGCTGGCTGCCTGGGTCCGCCCGTAATCCCCACCTGCTTCTTACTCCCATGAGGACAGTGCCATGCCCAGGTGGGCAGGGAGAGGGCTTGTGAGAGAAATAACTGGAACACAGATGCCCACTGTATCCATTAGCTTTTGCTACAAAAATGTTTCCTAACAAATGACCCCACACGTCACCCTAAAGCAGCATTCATTTCTTCTCATAGTGGGTTGATTGGTTGACTGACCGGGCTGGACTTGGCAGGGAAGCTCTGCTGGTCTTGGCTGGGCTCAGCCATGTGACTGGGGGTCAGGTGGGAAGGAATTCTTCAAGGTCATCCTTGTCCCGGGGCTAGTGGGACAGCCGAGGTGTGTTCTTATGGCCCAGCAGCCTCATATGATTGGCAAAGCAAGTCACATGGCAATGGATGGAATGCAGAGGCAGGGACCCAGACCCCGCTAACTGTGGAAGAGCTCTCGCAAAATCTCTTGGCAAAGGGCAGCCAGACACAGGAAAGGACACAGACCTGGGGCCAGCAACGTGACTGGGTGTAACCATGCTTCTCAGCGGTGGTGCCCAGTCTCTCTCCCAACCACCCTGGGAGCATCGGAGCTGGAACAAACAGCTGAGGTTTAAAGGCCACAAAGTCAGTGGGGTAAGTGGTCCCAGCTACTTGGGAGGCTGAGGTAGGAGGATCACTTGAGCCCAGGAGGTGGAGGCTGCCGTGATCTATAATCGTGTCACTGCACTCCAGCCTGAGTAACAGAGAAAGACCCTATCTAAAAAAACCCAAAGCTACAAAACCCCACTGACTTCTCCAAAGCCTCCAGGAAGACAGGCTCCTTCTCCTTCCAGGGCTGAGGTCTCCTCACTGCACAGCCACACTCCCAGGTAGACAGGAGAGGCCTCCCTGAGTCACAACCACCCAGTGACCTCACCTCATTGATTTTGACCACTTTAGAGTGAGGTGCGATGAGCTAGTCACACCCAAGACACTCCTGAGCTTGGAGATGTAGTACAATCCCTTTGATTTCCTGCCCAGATCTGCCCTGTCCTGTGCAAGCCCCAGCCAAGCCCCTTCCTAGGTCAGCTCCCTCCAGAGTGTTGCTCAGGAGGCGGGAGTTCTTCTGATATCCTTAGCCCAGGGGGGATCTCCCCTTGCACTGGGCAGCGTCTCAGCTGGTGGCTGGGCTTGCCTCACTCTCTGGGAGGCAGGAGTGGGCTGCCTTCTCCTCCTCCTCCTCCTCCTCCTCCTATTTCTTTGTCTCCATGCTTCCCTGACTTCACCTCTTTTAACAAAACTCTTCTAATGTAATAGATTTCTTTTGTGGTCAAAAATTTACAGTACAGGTGGGTGCAGTGACTCATGCCTGTAATCCCAGCACTTCAGGAGACCGAGGTGAGAGGATCACTTGAGGCCAGGAGTTTGAGACCAGCCTGGGCAACATAGCGAGACCCTGTCTCTACAAGAAATATTTAAAAAGTAGCCGAATGCGGTGGTGTGCATCTGTAGTCCCAACTACTCCAGAGGCTGAGGTGGGAGGATTACTTGAGCCTAGGAATTGGAGGCTGCAGTGAGCTATGATTGCACCACTGCACTCCAGCCTGAGCAACAGAGCAAGACCCTATCTCAACAACTAAACAAAGCTGGGCGTGGTGGCTCACACCTGTAATCCCAGCACTTTGGGAGGCTGAGGCAGGTGGATCACGAGGTCAGGAGTTCAACACTAGCCTGGCCAACATGGTGAAACCCCAACTCTACTAAAAATACAAAAATTAGCTGGGCATAGTGGGGCGTGACTGCAGTCCCAGCCACTTGGGAGGCTGCAGCAGGAGAATTGCTTGAACCCAGGAGGCAGAGGTAGCAGTGAGCCGAGATCACGCCACTGCACTCCAGCCTGGGTGACAGAGCGAGAGTCCGTCTCAAAACAAAAAACAACAAACAAACAAAAAACCACGAAAATCTCCCAGTACACAGAATGGGTGTGACTGCTCAGGGGGGCTCCTGGGGAGACCCCTTCTGGAGGTGATCACTGTTCAGTTAAGGCTTTCTGGACTCCTGAGACTGGTGGGACACAACTGGGGTTGACCCCTAGCTCTGCCGCTGACCTTGCACAGGTTGTTTCTCTTTCAGCCTCAGTTTTCTCATCTGTAAAATGGGACAGAAGAGCACCTGCCTTATAGGGCAGTTGCAAGGACTAAATGAAGTTACGTTTGTAAGGCACTGAGTCCACTATGGTACTTGATGTTGAATACATTGTCTTTCTCTTTGCTTTACTTAAGAGTTTGAATCAATAAAAGAAATGTCAGGCAGGTGCGTGCACGTGCGTGTGTTAGTGTGTGTGTGTGTGTGTGTGTGTGAGTGAACATTGATGCTGGTTAACAGATGATCTATGTGGTAAGGACAAGGTACTCCAGAAGATAAGTCTTCATCATAAATCCAGGGAAGATAAGGCTGTGCTCAGTGAAAGCAAGATTTCACCCTTTTTCAATGAGCTCGGGGCCCCTCACCTCTGTGACAGCCTGGGACTTGGGTGTGTCTTTTGTGGCCTGTGCCACAACCACAGTCCTGGACCCAAATTTGTGAGAACTCACAGTGTCTTCTAGGGGTAGTGAAAGCTCTGGTTCCCAAGTTTTAGGGTCCCCATGCGATATGGTGTGACTGTGTCCCCACCCAAATCTCACCTTGAATTGTAATAATCCCCACATTCAAGGGCGGGGCCAGCTGGAGATAATTGAGTCATGGAGGCGGTTTCCTCATACTGTTCTCATGGTGGTGAATAAATCTCACAAGATCTGATAGTTTTATAAAGGGGAGTTCCCCTGCACACACCCTCTTGCCTGCTGCCATGTAAGATGTGACTTTGCTCCTCCTTTGCCTTCCACCATGATTGTGAGGCCTCCCCAGCCATGTGGAACTGTGACTCCATTAAACCTCTTTCTTTTATAATGACCCAGTCTCAGGTATGACTTTATTAGCAGTGTGAGAGCGGACTAATATACTATGCTGTATCCTCTGTCCCATCAGCAGTCTCCCCTTTGACAGTATCATCTGTCACAGTCACAACAAGGTCCTGAAAACGCTTTCCAGTTGACCTCTCCCAGTTCCGCCATGTCTGTGCCTCCGTTTCCTCATCTGTCAAAGAGGACTGGAATCCTACCTGCCTCACAGGGTTGCTTATAGATGTAATGAGTTAATGTGCGTAAATCTGCTTACAACAGTGGCTGACACAGAATTGGGATTTTTTTTTTTTCCTTTTGAGACAAGGCCTGGCTTTATTGCCCAGGCTAGAGTTCAGTGGCATGATCTCGGCTCGCTGCAACTTCCTCCTCCGGGGCTCCAGCAATTCTCCCACCTCAGCCTCCTGAGTAGCTGGGACCACCATGCACCACCATGCCTGTCTAATTTTTTTTTTTTTAACTTTTTGTGAAGATGGGTTTTCTCCACATTGCCCAGTCTGGTCTTGAGCTCCTAGACCTCAAGTGATCCACCCACTTCGGCCTCCCAAAGTGATGGGATTACAGGTGTGAGTCACTGTGCCTGGTCCAGAATCAGGGCTTTCTATTGTTTATTATTATTATTTATAAATTACTCCTAAAAATATGACTTTCCTAGAGGACTCTTTGATGACACTTTGTTATGAGATGGGGAGTGACCATGAAGGTGACTCAAAACAGCTGCTGAACCTGAAGATGAGTTTCATGATTTTCTTTTATGAAAAGACAAATGCCCTCATTTGCTGGCATCTTCTGCAGGTGACATGTGACTGTCAGCTACTTGTCCCCCTCCAAAGAAAGCACGGGATCTGCACCTTCAAGGGGAAGGTGATTTTTAAACAATGAATGAGAATGTGAGTGCTTTTGAGAGACACTCACGTTTTGGAAAGAGCATATTGAAAGCAGATGTTTGGAAATGTTTCCATTGTTATCAGCTTTTATTGCCAAAAAGCAAAGAAAGTGTGTTTCCTTTTAAAACCTCTCCACGTCTGCACACTTGAAGAACTGGGAAACAGAAAATTCTAGCCAATTTCAAATCTTTCAAAAGAAAACTTTTAGGAAGTTTTGAATCCATTTATTACAAATCTGCAAGTACCAATTTTCTGAATTCTTTTCAAGATGAAACAAATGAGGGATATCCAGGAAGATGGATGTATACAGTACTAGTCAATTTCACCAAAAATAGTTCCCTATTTGGTGAATGGGATTAAAATATGGGTATTGATATTAATATTTAGAAAGCACAGCATGTGGCACTTCTTCCATTTGAATTTACGAATCTTTGTGAGGTATTGTTTGCGGCTCTAATAGCCACTCAAACCAAGTATGGACATCACCCTCGACAGAATGAGATCCTCGTGCGCCACAGCACATAGTGTTAACCTAAGCTTTCCAGAAAATAAAAAGGATTCAATTGCATTGCTACCAGGAACAGAACATTTGGAATGCTCAAATGAAAGCCAAGAGGTTCGTTGTACTGTTAGCAAATAAAATAAAAATATTTCAAAGTAGTGTTTTTTTAATCTTCATGTCCTCCGTTAAGAATTCCTAGTTTTTATATAGGTTGAGTACCCCAAATTTGAAAAGCCATAATCTAAAATGCTCCAAAATCCAAAACATTTTGAGTACTGATATGGTGCTCAACAGAAATGCTCATTAGAGCATTTTGAGGCCAAGGCGGGCGGATCACTTGAGGTCAGGAGTGACACCAGCCTGGCCAACATGGTTAAACCCCGTCTCTAGCAAAAATACAAAGATTAGCCAGGCATGGTGGCACTCTCCTGTAATTCCAGCTACTCCGGAGGCTGAGGCAGGAGAATCGCTTGAACCCAGGAGTCGGAAGTTGCAGTGAGCTGACATTGAGCCACTGCACTCCAGCCTGGGTGACTGAGCGAGACGGAGTCTCAAAACAACCACCACCACCACAACAACAGCAACAACATATTTCAGATTTCCGGATTTGGGATGCTCAACTGGTAAGTACAAAGCAGATATTCCAAAATCTGAAAAAGTTAGAAATCGGAAAAAGTCAGAAATCTGATGCATATCTGGTCCCAAGCTCTTTGGATGAGGGATACTTTATGCTTTATGTACAGCTCGTAATATATTAGTGCATCATTGTGTAATTCATAAATGTTCCTGTCCAGTTGGAGATCTCTGCTTTTAATCACTTCATTGAATCCCAAATCCCTCACCTGGGCAGTTTTCGTGTCTTGGTGGTGGACATTGGATGGGTGTGGAGGGGACGCTCTTACTGGTTCCGCTGATCAAGACTGGCGGCCCCACTGTTGGCCCCTAGGGGGCAGCAGAGGGAAGCAAAACAACAGCTTTGAAACCTACTCTAGGAAAACAATCGCAGAAGGGCTGGTGCAGGAGACACCTTATAATGTCTCCTTTCTCCCCAATCTTCCTTGTTCTCCCTCCTCAGGAATGGAGGAAAATAAACCATCTGCAGCCCCTGAGGGCTGAGAAAAATCCCACTGAGCGTGGGGAATAAGGAAGGGAGTCAGTGACCCCCAAGGCTCATTTTGAGCGGTGGGGCTTTAACCTGAATACTGTATTTATCCGAAGATGACACAGAGCTGGCCCATGACAGGTAGAGGGGACCCCGGGGGGTCCTGGCCACTGTCCTGGACTCTGGCCACTGTCCTGCTACTTCTTAAGCTGTTTCTCCAGCTGAAATCTAGTAAGAATTCCGTAAGGGTCAATTTAATTGTATCCCTTTGGCTAAAGTGCATGGTATACAGTCGGTGCAAAATCAATGTGTGCAGACTGACCTGAGGAGTAACTCTTCCTCATCTCATTTGTTACTGGTCCATCCCACCCAAACCTATCTGTGACCTGTCACGCATTTCCCTCCCACGGTGGGTGCTGTAGTCGGCCAGTTTGCGGGTGCTGTGTCACTGCCTCTGAGAGTATTTCCTGGCAGATGTACTAGAGCTCTTGTGTGGCGGGTTTTGGCTTGATTCTTCGAGAACACAGCTGGGGAACAAGTGTGAGGTTCCTTCTCACGGCTCAGAGCAGGCTTCAGTACTTGGCATGGACCATGCGTGAGCCTCCTAACACATCCCCACGACGCCGCACCTCCCATCCAGCCGACCGCGGTTCCCCAGAGCCGCCTTCCAGAAACACAGCGTCGTATGCCTGCTCCAACCGTCCCTGGATCCTCATCGCTCGCGGAGTGACATCAAAGCTCCTGGGCGGGTCTTGAAGGCCCTGGGATAGGAGTCCCCCACAACCCGTCAGCCCTCCAAGACACTTCTGTCTGCATGCCCCACGCTTCTGTCACATAGGCTTGGTGCAATTGATGGAGCCTCTCTGAGCAGCGTCAGTTTCCTCATCTATAAAATAGACACAACTAACCCCTTGAGGATTGAGAATGACGAGAGATGGGCGACCATGTATGGAAGTGCATTCCTGTGCTGAGAACACTCCACACATATTGGTGTCCTTTTCCCGCCGCATTTCACAGATGAGGAAACTGAGGCTCTGAGCGACAGATCGGGAACAGATCCAAAAACACGCAGCCCAGATGCAGCAGAGCCAAGATTAACATTCAGACCTTCCCAGTTATTTCTAAAAATTAATTACTTTTTAATTTTATAATTGACACATAATAATTGCTACATATTTCTCTGGTGCAGTGTAATGTTTCAATGTACATGTATATATTATATAACATCTATGCATTTGGGGAATTTATCACCCGCTTCCCTGTTTATTATTATTACCATTAAAGACAAGGTCTCGCCTTGTCATCCAAGCTGGAGTGCAGTGGCTCAATCATAGCTCACTGCAACCTCCACCTCCCAGGCTCAAGCGAACCTTCCACCTCAGCCTCCCGAGTAGCTGGGATGACAAGCATGTGCTACCACATGCGACTAACTTTTTTTGTATATTTTGTAGAGACGGAGGTCTCGGTGTGTTGCTCAGGCTGGTCTCGAACTCCTGGGCTCAAGCCATCCACCTGTCTCGGTCGCCCAAATTGTCAGGATGACAGGCGTGAGCCACCATGCCTGGCCCCTTGTTCATTATTGTCTCCCCTTCTAGAACATAAGCCCCATGAAGGCATAGAACTGGCCTGTCTTGTTCACTGAATGCCCAGCACAGAGCAGGAGGCAGCTAAACACTTCTTGAATAGGCAAGGGCTACAACGATTTCAAAGAAAACATAGGTAGCTCCAGCTGATCACTTTCTAATGAAGCTGGTTCCTTTCACCTACGGAGAATCTACCCCCTGGGATATCTCTGATTGCACAGAGCTGGAGGGCCTTCCCTCCCCTGGGATTGGTGGCCCTAAGCCACGAACAGCCTGGTAAGCACTGTGAGGCCGGCTTTCCCCAGAAACCCGGAGTGTCGGGTTAACCAGGGGAGTAAAGTGGGCATTAGGCTTGCATACCTTGGGAGTCAATGCTTAAAAAACTTCCCTGATAATTGGAAATTGGCTAATCTCTTGCTACAATTAGGAGAGCCTGGAGGCTGGGGATGTTCTGTTTTCACAAGCTCTGTTTTGAAGGTGTAGAAACCAGGAAGTAACTTAGGAAGCCCAGAAGCTAACAAATGACTTTGTAGTCACGGACGCCAAGGAAATGTGAAATGCACTCGGGACAGTTCCCTTCAAAGCAGATTCATGTTTCCTGAAAAGTATGAATTTCATTATTAATAGCAACAGTTTTTCTGGTAAATTTTCTTGAGTATAAAAACACGAGCCTAATCCCAGCACTTTGGGAGGCCGAGACGGGCGGATCACGAGGTCAGGAGATCGAGACCATCCTGGCTAACACTGTGAAACCCCGTCTTTACTAAAAAATACAAAAAACTAGCCGGGCGAGGTGGCGGGCGCCTGTAGTCCCAGCTACTCGGGAGGCTGAGGCAGGAGAATGGCATGAACCCGGGAGGCGGAGCTTGCAGTGAGCTGAGATCCGGCCACTGCACTCCAGCCTGGGTGGCAGAGCGAGACTCCGTCTCAAAAAAAAAAAAAAATTTTTTTTACAGAGATAGGATTTACTTTTTTTGCCAAGGCTGATCTCCAATTCCTGGCCTCAAGCAATCCTCCTGCCTCAGCTTCCCAAAGTCCTGGTGTTATAAGTGGAAGCCACCTTGCCTGGCCTGGGAGGCTAGATTCTTATGTGAACTCTCATGATTCTGGAATGTTGGCAACAGATACAAATGTAACACGCTGTAGAGGCCAACTCCACCCAGGTCAAACAAAATAGACTTAAGGGCCAGATTTGGTCTGCAGGTGCCATGTGGGGTGAGCTGGAGGGGTCCCCAGGCACGTGCGGGAGACAGGTGTGAAAACAGACATCACGGTTCAGCGTGATTCATGATATTGAAGATCAGAGGAGGGATGACCGGCTGCCAGGACGTGGGATGGGGTCAGGAAGGAGTCTGCGGCGGCATGAGGCTTCCAACAGCACCCTGAAAGACACGCAGAGGAAGGAGAGCAAACATGTTTCATGGAGAGGAAGGAACGTGTGCAGAGGCCTGGGTACAGTGTGAGCACCAGGTGGTCCGACACTGCACGATGATTTGGTGCAGCTGTGGCAGGCAGTACAGGAGTGGGCAAAGGGGCTGGAGACGTGGACATGAGCCAGTCACTAGGACCTGGAAGGGCAAACTCAGTCATTGAGGCTTTTGTCCCGCAGGGCAGGCGGTGGGAGCATTTGGAGGGGGCTCGGTGGAGGTGTGTGGGGCTGGTCTCCCTGGAGGCAGGTGCAGGGTTGGGGTGGCCGAGGGACAGCATGGGGACAGGAGGCTGCAGTAAGGCCTTGACCTGTGGCAGTGAGCCAGAGAGGAGGGAACCAGGGACTTAGGCTCACATTTCTCGCCTCCTAGACAAATCCCGTTACCTCTCCCTGCAACCACTTCCCTCCACGCCCAAGGTAATTCCAACTATATCACTATTTGGGATAAAAATCCCTGTGGCGATCCAAGGGTTTTGCTGATGAGTTTGGATTCACTTCCAAAGGCTGTGTAGACACCTGAAGTGGTCCCTCCAGGGGTGTAATCTCTACTCACTGTCTTCAGCTCGCCGGAAAGGCCCAGTACAAACTCGGCCATAATTTTGGATTTTCCCTGTGCCTCACAGGTCTGCTTCTGACTCAGCCAATAGCAACTCCGTCCCTGTGGGAACTCCTGCTGAATGCATCGGAGTCATACTTCTGCATGTTCCATCCGTGAGCAAATCCTGCTGGATCTGCCTTTATTTCACTTTCTTTTTTTTTTTTTTTTTGAGACGGAGTCTCGCTCTGTCGCCCAGGCTGGAGTGCAGTGGCCGGATCTCAGCTCACTGCAAGCTCCGCCTCCCGGGTTTACGCCATTCTCCTGCCTCAGCCTCCCGAGTAGCTGGGACTACAGGCGCCCGCCACCTTGCCCGGCTAGATATTGTATTTTTTAGTAGAGACGGGGTTTCACCTTGTTAGCCAAGATGGTCTCGATCTCCTGACCTCGTGATCCATCCGTCTCGGCCTCCCAAAGTGCTGGGATTACAGGCTTGAGCCACCGCGCCCGGCCTCACTTTCTTTTTTTTAGAGACAAGGTCTCACTCTGTCACCCAGGCTGGAGTGCTGTGGTCCAATCACAGCTCTTTGCAGCCTTGAACCTGCCCGGCTCAAGTGATCCTCCTGCCTCAGCCTCCCAAGCAGCTGAGACTACAGGCACACGCCACCACACCCAACTCAGTTTTAATTTTTTTGTAGAGACAGGGTCTCACTCTGTTGCCCAGGCTGCTTTTGAACTCCTGGACTCAAGTGATCCTCCCTCCTGGGCCTCCCAAAGTGCTGGGATTACATGTGTGAGCCACCGCACTTGGCCTGGAGCTGCCTTTAAAAAAGACCCAGAACCTCCACCATGCCTGTCCCCACACTGGTCTGAGTCCCTGGCCTCATGCACTGGAATCCACTCTCCAGCCTCTGTCTGGTCTCTCTGCTTCCACCCTTCTTCCCATAGCAGCCCGCGTGGTCCTGTTAGACACGAAACCAGACATGGGTCCCCTCTGCCCAGACCCTCCGCCAGCGTGAATACCTTGCTCAGAGTGAATACCTGAGTCCTTGTGTAGCCTCTGCATTCCTAGGTGATCTGTCCCCTCCCCTAGCACCTCTGGCCCCCTTTTTTCTTCCTCTGCCCTTTGCTCACTCAGCTCCAACCACACTGTCCCCCCACCCCAAAGGGCCAGACAGGCTCCTGCCTCGAGGCTTTTGCACTGGCCATCCCTCTGCCTGGAATTTCCATTCCCCCAGATGTCCTCATGGCTTGCCCCTACATGTCCTTCAAATCCTTGCTCCAGTGTCCCCTTCTCAGTGAGGCCTTCCTTGAAACCGTCCCCACTTTGATCCCTCCCTGCTGAATTGCTCTCCCTGGCTTTTACCCCTGCATATTCGGCAATGTTCTTTGTTTTTTCTTTTTGAGACAAAAGTCTTGCTCTGTCGCCCAGTCTGGAGTGCAGTGGCATGATCTCAGCTCACTGCAACTTCCGCCTCCCGGGTTCAAGTGATTCTCCTGCCTCAGCCTCCTGCGTAGCTGGGATTACAGGTGTGCACCACCGCACCAGGCTAATTTTTGTATTTTTAGTAGAGATGCTGTTTCGCCATGTTGGCCAGGTTGGTCTTGAACTCTTGACTTCAGGTGATCTGCCCACCTCGGCCTTCCAAAGTTCTGAGTGTTCTTTCTTACGAACTTTGTTCACATTCTCTTTTCTCTCCAGTGCTGAGTATTCAGTTAGTGGAGGAGTATCTGAGATGGAAATTTCAAATCATATCTCAGAAACATGATCCCTGAGACATGGTCCCTGAGACATATCTCACCTGGGCTCTCCTGGCTTCAAACCTGCAGGACAGGGTTCCCAGCTGTAGGTCACTGAGCCCTGCTCACATGCACACCAACAACAGCCTCAAGTCCAAAGAAGTACCCTGTTGAGCACACATCGAGGGACCGGTTTTCAGAGGTGCACAGACACTCATGATGAATACCGCATGCCCGTTTAAAAGTGCTACTGGAGGCCGGGCGCAGTGGCTCATGCCTGTAATCCCAGCACTTTGGGAGGCCGAGGCGGGCAGATCACTTGAGGTCAGGAGTTCAAGACCAGCCTGACCAACATGGTGAAGCCCTTTCTCTACTAAAAATATGAAAAATAGCTGGGCGTGGTGGTGAGTGCCTATAATCCCAGCTACTTGGGAAGCTGAGGTACGAGAATTGCTTGAACCCAGGAGGCGGAGGTTGCAGTGAGCTGAGATCACAGCACTGCACTCCAGCCTGGGCGACAGAGTGAGACTCTACCTCAAAAAAAAAAAAAAAAAAAAAAAAAAAAAAAGTGCTACTGGATTCTTTATAGCTGTTTGGTGATGATGTATTTTCTCTGTCAACCAATACTCTCAATGCCACCATTATTACATGGAGGTCCTCTCTTTCAAAATAGTTGAGAACCTCTTGCACAGTGCCAGAAAAGGGCTCTAAAAGCAAGTCTGGAGACCCTTGGTCATCCTTCATGCCTGTTTTTACCAGGGACATTGCCCACAACGCTTTCCTCTCACCTACCCGCAGGCAGAGTAGCAGCAGCTGACAGTGAGTGCTGGCTCACCCACAGGAGTAAGGCAATTCATAATCGGTTCACCTTGAATTCTGCAAGGCCCGCCACTCGGCAAGCCGGGGGTTGTCGGAGCAGTTCTCAGCTTGGGCAGAATTCAAATGAGCTCTTACAATCAACATGCAATTAATTGTTGCACGCCCTGAGCATCTGGGCAGTAAGCGCTGTGCAGCCCGAAGGGAGTTCAGGGAGCGTGGTCATCTTAGAGCAGAGCTGGGGACAGGAGTGCACACAGTTCCCACGTTGCACAAGAGTCCGAAGAGGTTTGTCTGAGTTTGGTCAACTGATCTTGGTTCAGATGTTAGTAACAGTGAATTATTAACGTTTATTGAGTCTACTGTGTGCCAAATGCTTTTTGCAGCCATGATCTCATTACAGCAGCCCACTGTGATATACTTTGAAGGTGGGTGGGGGGGTCCTCCCTTCTTTATAGTTATGGAAATTGAGGCTCAGAGAGGGTAAGTGACTTGTTCAAAGCCACACAGCTGGTCAAGCCCTAGATTTACTTGATCCCAAAGTCAGTATGTTTGACCACCCTGCCCCCACCCCAATCTTGAAGATTCTACTCACATTCACATGGTGTGCATGTGAGCAGGGTTGGCAGCCCCTGCAGGGCACCACTGCCTAGTAGCTGCAGTAACTTTGTGGTAGGCATGGGCCCTGCTAGGGCTCTGCTGTTTGGGATCTCAGGTGGGTGCAGTGCGCTGTCTGGGGTACCCCGTTTCCACTCTTCCTGCAGTTGCATGCTGTGGTTGGGAGCCCAGATGACAGTTTCATCCTTGGAAGGGAGCTCTTCCCAGATGCTGGAGGTGACACCCAGGAGATAGAAAAACGTTTCAAACCCTATAAACCCACACTCCAGGAGGGGCGCCTCCTGACAGATCCTGACACTCCAGGTCCAGCATGGGGTGTCTTACCCAGGGGGTCTTGCAGCTCCCTGGCTGTGGGAAGCCCTGCAGGCTCTGCTGTTTAGACTCTTTGGAAAACTCCTTTCTCAGGGTCTGGTGCGGGGCTCCTTTTGGGGATCCCCTTCTGGGGCAGGGTCCTGCTGGTCTATGTCCCTCTTGGGGGACCCCAGCAGCCTCTCCCTTGTTTCCTAGGGCAGGGCCTCTCTGGGTCTCATGAGATGCCCGCTCCCGGTGGGTTTTGTTGCCCCACGTCCGCCGTGGGGATTTTTCTCAGGAGCGCCTTGCCTGGGATTCTCCTTGCGTCTCAGACCCTCACCCTGTTTCGGGTTTCTTTCAGGGGCGTCCCTCCACTCCCAGGCCCCCGCCCGCGCCCGGCGTGGGGCGCCCCCTCTCCCCGTGCGGGCGGGCGCCGGAACAGTGTCGCCGGCCGCCTGCAGGTGTCTCCCCACGGAGGGGCGCGCGTCCCTGCGCCGTGGCCGCTGCCAGGCGCCAGCGGCTCCTTGCCGAGGTGCACTCGTGCTCCGGGCTCCGGGCGCGCCGGAGCCGCTCCTCCGCCGCCGCCCTCCCCGCCCGCCCGCCCCGCGCGCCCCCCGCGCCCCCTGCGCCGCGCCCCCACCCCGGGGTTGGGGGGGCATGGGCCCGCGCCGCGTCCGCCGCCGCCGATCGCAGGCGCCAGAGCCCCGGGGCGCGGCGGGCAGCGGCCGCTGACGCGGGGCGCCGGCTGCCAACTTCGCGCGCGGAGCTCCCCGGCGGTGCGGTCCCGTCCCGGCGGCGCGGGCGGCATGAAGACGAGCCGCCGCGGCCGAGCGCTCCTGGCCGTGGCCCTGAACCTGCTGGCGCTGCTGTTCGCCACCACCGCGTTCCTCACCACGCACTGGTGCCAGGGCACGCAGCGGGTCCCCAAGCCGGGCTGCGGCCAGGGCGGGCGCGCCAACTGCCCCAACTCGGGCGCCAACGCCACGGCCAACGGCACCGCCGCCCCCGCTGCCGCCGCCGCCACCGCCGCGGGGAACGGCCCCCCTGGCGGCGCGCTCTACAGCTGGGAGACCGGCGACGACCGCTTCCTCTTCAGGAATTTCCACACCGGCATCTGGTACTCGTGCGAGGAAGAGCTCAGCGGGCTTGGTGAGTGCGCGCGGGCGGCGGCCAGCTAGGCTCCGGCTCCCCCGGGGCGGCGCGGCCACCGAGGCCCGAGTCCCGGACCCGCTCGCCCTCCTCCCGCCGCCTGGGCCCAGCTCCCGGCGCTCCGCCGGGCTGGGGGCGACGTTCCGGGGCAGGGGGCGCGCGCCGTTCCGGGGCCGGGGACCAGCGCGGGGGGACATGCGGGACGCTCCGCGGTGGAGAGGTGCAAGGCGGACCTCCTACCCTCTGCGGACGCCCCGCGGCTTTGGGGACGCTCCCGCGCCCCGGGAAGGCGCCCACCCCAGCTGCTGGTCAGAGGGGCGCGCGCTGCTTTCCGCGCCTCAACTCATCTCCACGCTCGCCCCCTCCTCCTCTTCCTTTCGCGGGGCACTAGAGGCCCCCATCCACCCCGGAACGCCCCTGGGGGTGGGGGTGATGCATGGACTCCTGTTATCAGCCGCCCCTCCCGCCGCAGATCCACAGACCCGGGAGCCTTCCACCCCCATCGCCAACCCGCGCCCAACCTCTCAGACGGGAGTGGGGAGTGGGGGAGTCCACGGGCTCCCAGAAAGCCGCACCCGCCCAGAGGCACCCCTGTTGCCAGATGCCAGGGAGCCCTCTGTATCCTGGCCCCCTCCTGGGAGAGGCAGACTGGGGAACTGGGGACGGCTAGGCAAACTCCGGGTCGAGGAGTCCAGGAGGGCTTAGCTTAGCACAAGGCTCCCATTAGGTTCGGTGGGGGGACTGACTTTTCAGAAGGCAGATCAAGCTGTCCCCTTTGCGTGAACCCCCTCCTCTACATTCCAGAGGCAGCCTGGGCTGGAGTGCGTGTTTTGGAGGCAGACAGCCGGGCTGGGGCAGGGCCCAGGGGACAACTGCCCGACAGCCGGTTGTGCCACACAGCAGGTAGAGCTGGCTCAAAAGACGTGGTGTCTCAGAGGGGTGTCCAGGCGTGGGCACCCTCCTCAGTGAATTGACCTCTTTCTCCAAGGTTAAAACTCGTCCCTGCATGCCTAGCTCCTCAGTGTGGACACCACATATGTGTGTGTGCTCAAGGGTGGGTAAGAGCAGACCTCCACCCTTAGTTTGCCCTAAATAAGCCAGTGGCCTAAGTGGTTTAGAGGGCAGAGGGAGGAAGCTGTGAAGCGAACCCAGTGAAAAGCTCCAGGCCTTTGCACAGTCTGCATCCTCTGTCTGGAATGCCCTTCCCCGCCCCACCTCCTTCTCCAGGGGCTCCTGGTCAGTTTCACTGGGACTCTCTGGACCGCCTTCCAAGTCGGGACACTGAGGAGAGACAACCTTGTGAGCTCCCCGTTGGAGGGAGGGTCTCCATCTTTAGATCTCACCATTGCATTGATCTGCCTGCCACACTTGGCGCTGCCTGACATTTTCTGGGGCCTGTTTTTGGTCACTAGCTTATAGTTCCTTCTCCCCATAGGATGTCACTCTGTGAGGGCCAGCCCGGTTGGTTGGTCTCGTTCACTGCTGCCTCCCAGTAGTGCCTAGTGCTTATTAGGTCAGGTCCTCAAGAAACATTTGCAGGGTGCATACTGGATGGGGCCTTGGGACGATGAACCGGAGGTTTCCCGCCGTGCTGCCTCCTCTGTCTCGCTTCTGGGGGTGCCTGACCAAACTTTTCTGTGACTTGAACCGGGCTGGCTGTTTGTCAGAGATACATGGTGTTTGAATAGGGACCTGCCCCTGATTGGTTTCACCCCATCAGACCCACTTCTGCTTTACACTCAAGACTCAAATGTTTACTGTGGGATGCAATTAAAATTACTCACTTCAAAAGGCATCTTGGCCAAGTGGGTGCGCACAGCCCAACCCTAATCTCTCACACAGAGGCCTCGTAACACCTTGTTGTCAGGAACATCTTCGTCCTTGGAGGTAGACATCTTGCTACTGTACATCTTTCTCCAAGTTCAAGAAGGTGTTTCCAAGGTTCAGGAGACCCAACCCTGGGGACATACCACCTCTGCCTCCCTTCCTCTGTGCACGCACCTGAAAATACAATGGTGCATCTCTGGCACGGGAGTGGCGCTGTCTCTACCTCTGTGGAGTGTCCTGGTCCAAGCTGGTCAGCTGAGCCTCTTAATTGTTTGGAGTCTCTCTTGGCTGCTCCCTGAAGGTCACGGTCCCAGTACTTGCTACAGTTATTTCCCTGTAGTTCATTCAGGGCTTGACTTGGGATATTTAAGTATTTCAAAAGATTATTCATTGAAAATTATTTTAAAAACAATGTTAGCTAACATTTATTGAGCCTTGAACGTGCACCAGGTCCTGCTGAAACTTCTCATCTCCTGAATCTTGTTGAATCCTGGCTGCCACCTTTGAGGCAGACACTTCTAGGGCACTTGCTTTTTCAGATGAGAAACTTAAGGCTCACAGGGGATTCTGGGAAGGGAGCTCAAATTGTCTTCTTGGGAACAGAAAGAAATCAGAGTGAAGGAATCAGGGAAGAGAATAGTATAGTTGAGGGGTCAGGGAAGTTGGCATTTTGGGGGGCTCAGTTAAGACCCTCACTCCCAATACTCTGTGAGTTAGAAATGCGGATGGCTAATTTGTTGGGTAAATAAAAGAAACCCACAGTTTCCTCTTGGTCACTGTGGGCTGGAGATCATCCCTCCCCCGAAATCACAATTTTCCTCTCTGAGAGCTTGGAAAATAGTTATCAGCTTGTCAGTGCTGGTGAGAAATTTGGGAATCGGAGCCAGCTGGGGTTGTTTCTGCAGCTGATCCTATAGTGCCAAAATCCTGCCTTCTCTACCACTGTGGTCTTGAAAGGGTGATAAGTACCTGGCCTCAAACTTTTGTTGCCATGACAACCTTTCTTCTGGGTTCTGTGACTATTTTATTTTTTTACTCGAAGAGCAAAAAAAAAAAAAAAAAAAAAACAACAACACCCCAATAGTCCCCTGAACAAAATCCTGCCATCCCAACCCCCATACATTAAGGCTAAACTTCCCTCCCTTCCATGACACTACAGCAAAGCTTTCTTTCCTTCTGTGTGTTTCACGTGCACCCAAATGCAAACACCAACCAGGAGATCCTCACCGCTCCGTGAGAAGGAGCTGCTAAATGTTCCCTCCTCTCCAACGCCTGTTCGCCTGTTTGGTCATTCCTTTCTAGGCTCAGAAAAACCTCTCCCCACTCGGGCAGCCACAGGGAAACGTAATAAGCCCTTTTCCCACACTAAAAGTCTACAGCGTTCACCGAGAAAACTGCAGCCTGCCCTAAACAGACATACTTTCACCAGACCCTGCACAAAGAAACCTTTTCTCCTTGCTCCAAGAAGAGCACCCGTGTCCTTCCACAAACAGAAAGGGAAGCGTGGCCTCGACACAGAGTTACCCCAAGCCCTTCACACAAATTGGATTTCTCTTCTGGTTGAGATGCTGGGGAGGGGTTGGGTAGGGAGCAGACGCAAGCATCGTTCTGGTGGGTGTGGTGGGGGTGGCTGAGGAGAGGCCTGGAGGAGGGGAGAATGAAGGTCTAGGGTGGGGGCGACGGTGGGGCAAGTGGGGGGGCTTGTGCCAGCTGGGAGGACAGGCGACGTCCACACGCGTTGGACTTCATCCTGTATGCTTTTGAGCTGCAGGAAAAGGGTGGCTCGGGAAGACTGGGGGGAGGTGGAGGGGTCTTGGGGGACTTGCCAGGCTGGCAGGAGGGGGGTGAGATTAGAGAGAGAAGGGAGAGACCAGTCCCAGGGCTGGGTGACGACGGGGTGGGTGTGAAGCCAGAAGACCCATGCGGAACCCAGGCTGGGAGCCAACATGCCCCACACTGCGGTGACCCCTCCCGCAGTCCCAGAGATGCTGGGGCAGAAAGGAGCATGTTTCCTTCAGACTCGAAAACACCCCCTCCCCTGTAGAACTGGTGGAAGGTTCTACAGCCTTTTACGAGCAGCGTGGTTTCAGGCAGGAACCTCCCAGGGCTACTGTGTAGGTGGGGATCAGAGCAGCTAGCACCCACTGGAGGTGCAAGGATTTGGTGATGTGGGGCAGGGAGTGGGGAGCACCATCTCGGTGCGGCTGCCACCCCGGGCTGAGCCACCCACAGCCATCCATGTCTCCCACGGACTTCTGCAGCCATCCGTCCGCCTCTGCCATCACCCCCACTCCCCAGTTCATCCTGCACCCAGCATCCGAGTCATCATTAGATGTGGGGCACGGCACCGCCTTCCTGTCACTCAGAGTCAAGTCTCCAGCTAGCCTTCCCTGTACCTGTCTGGTCTTCCTTTCTTTTGAACAGAGAACCCCAGCTCTTCTGCTCAGTCCCCTAAATTATGCTGCTACAGTGTCACAAGTATGAGGACCCCTGTGATGTTCTCAACCAGGAGGTTTTTGGTGCTTGGGAGTATGTTAGTGTCATAGTCGATGGGTTTCATGTTGGGAGATTTGTTGGGCAAATATTTGCACAATGGAAGGCATTGCTCTAACTCCTCGACATGTTTTTTTTTTTTTTTTTTTTTTTTTTTTTTTTTTTTCTGGTCTTGTTCTGTCGCTCAGGCTGGAGTGTGGTATTGTGAGCACAGCTTATTGCAGCCTCCACCTCCTGGGCTCAGGCCATCCTCCTGCCTTAGCCTCCTGAGTAGCTGGGACCACAGGTGTACGCCACCATACCCGGCTGATTTTTGTATTTTTTTGTATAGACAAGGTTTCACTATGTTGCCCAGGATGGTCTCAAATTCCTGGGCTCAAGCTATTTGCTTCCCAAAGTGCTGGGCCTCCCAAAGGGCTGGGATTGCAGGCGTGAGCCACTGTGGCTGGCCTGACAAGTATTACTTCCTTTCATCCGCATATAGCCCTATGAGGTGGGTGCCCTGGTTGCTCTCATTCCCAGATGAGTAAACAGAGGCACAGAGAGGTGAAGTGAGTTGCCCAAGGTCACACAGCTAGTAAGTGGCAAAGCTGGGATGTGTACCCAGGCGGGAGGCTCCGGAGCCTGGCTGTTGCCTGCTGTGCTGTGCTGCCCCCCAGTCTCCCCCGTCCAGCTCACTCAGGGTCCCTTGGTTCCTCCAACCAGGCTCGTTGGGCAGAGCACTGCATCTGGAGTCACAAGCCCTGGGTTTGGCTCCAGGCTTTGATGCCAACTTGCTGAGTGGCTTTGGAGAAATCATACTCCCTCTCTCTCTGGTCTTTTCTTTCCTCGTGTGTAAAATGGAGTTTTGTTGAGTGTTTCGTGTGGATGATGGAGGTGACAGAGCCCTGTCCCGTGACCCATCACAGGGTTTGGGCCCAGATGGTCCAGGTTCCAGTCCTCATACCACTGCTGGCTGCTGTGTGGCCTTGGGTAGGAGTCTGCCCTCTCTGGGCCCCAGTTTCCTTGGTTGGGGCATGAGGATGATCCTATCTGCCCCACCATAGCATCATTGGGGTTGATCCAGATAACGTGGTCCCAGCACTTCACTGGCCACAGCCAGCACTTGGTAAATGGGACTTGCTGCCATCGAGTCTGTGGCTGCAGACAGGTTGCCCACGTGTCACATCTGAACTGTGTATCTGTTTGGTTTGGCCCTGCAGTGTTCACAGTGTCTTTGAATAAGTTGCCAACATTTGAATATGGAGCCACTTCATAGAAACATCTGGATTTATGGCGTTTCTTGAAAACCTGGCAGATGGAGTCTGTACTTCCAATGGGAGTGAGTGGAGCTGCTCCTTGCAGGAGTCCACGGTCCCCCAACCCCCACCTGTTCTGTCCCCACTTTACATGAATTGCCGCCCTTCCCCTCTAGGGGCTCAGGCCTCCAAACCTCAGTTTGGACGCCTGGTCCATTGGTCCATCCTGCCAACCGGTCAGTCAGAAGCCAGTGCATCCCACCTAGCCCTGCAGCTCCCCCTGCTCCTGGCCTTGACTTCATGGTCTGTTTCTCTACCCAGTGGCTGGAGGGTTCCCTGTTCCATTGGAGGCGGATCACCCCCGTTCTCCACTCTGGACCCTTCCTCACTCAGTCACAGTCGAATGCCTTCCAGGGACTGCCAGGAAGTCTGCAATCTGCCTTGCTGCCTCCTGCCCTTCCCCGCTCCTCTCCACCCCCACTCTTCTCCAGCCACACCGGCCCCTTTACCAGCTCTCCGACAGGCTGAGGCTTTTGTACTCGCTGTTCGTTGCCTCCAGGAACTCTTCCACAAGACAACCCCGTGCAAGTCTCTGCTCAAATGTCCTCCTGTCTGTGAGGCCTTCCTGGACCGCCCCACTGGAATCAGCCGCTTCGCCGCCCGCCGGCACTCCCCTGCACCCCCGATGTCCCCACTGCTCTGATTGGGGTCATACCCACTGCGTATCACACTGGCTTCTCTCTATCGTCCATCTCCCTGCTGGGACGCTGGCTCCCTGAGGACAAGTCTTGTCCCAGTCACATCGTGCTGTCCCCAGAGCCTACATGAGCTGGCACGTCAATGCCGTAGGACTCAGTGTGGCAGCTCGTTCAGGTTCTGGGAGGCAGCACCGTATGACAGGGACCAAGTCTTCAGGAGGGACTCAGGGAACGCCTGTGGAACGCACTGGGGCTCTGGGGACTTCTCAGGGCTTCTGTGGGGAGTGAGAGGCGGGGCTCTGTACTCCGTGCCTGTCATTCCCGTGGTTTGTCAGATGTTCTTCTTTCTTCCCTGCTCCCTCTCTTGGTTTATTTCCAACGAGAGGTGTTTAGTGGCATCCTGTGGGGAGCTCACGGTCACTCCCCCGTGTTTAAATTCTGGGGTGCCAGACTCAGAGCCGTCTTGTGAGGATGCTGCAACCTCGGGCCTCTGCTGCCTTCAGGACGGTGCAGGTTGGGCTCTTTTGGTCCCAAGTGATGGAAACAAACTCCACCCCAGATAAGAATAAAAGGGGAATGGGCCAGGCACAGTGGCTCACGCCTGTAATACCAGCACTTTGGGAGGCCGAGGTGGGCAGATCACCTGAGGTCTGGAGTTTGAGACCAGCCTGGCCAACATGGTGAAATCCCATCTCTACTAAAAATACAAAAATTAGACGGGTGGTGGCAGACAGCTGTAGACCCAGCTACTCGGGAGGCTGAGGCGGGAGAATTGCTTGAACCCAGAAGGCACAGGTTGCAGTGAGCTGAGATCGCGCCACTGCCCTCCAGCCTGGGGGACAGAGCAAGACTCCGTCTTAAAAAAAAATGGAAAAAATAAATAAATAAAAGGGGAGTTTATTAGAACAATGCTAGCTGGGCACAATGGCTCACGCCTGTAATCCCAGCACTTTAGCATCCCTTGAGGAGTTCAAGACCAGCCTGGGCAACATAGTAAGACCCCCATCTCTGCAAAAAAAAAATAAAAATTAGGTAGTGTGGTGGTGTGTGCCTGTAAGTCTCAGCTACTTGGGAGGCTGAGGTGGGAGGATCCCTTGAGCCCAGGCGTTTGAGGCTGCAGTGAGCTGTGATCATGTCACTGTGCTCCAGCCTGGGCAACAGAGGGAGAACCTGCCTCAAAAATAAATAAAAATAAAAATAGCAAAATGCTACAGCTGACAGAGTCCCCAGCAAAGGTGAAATCACCACTCCTCAGAGGTCAGAGCCAGGGCCACTGGGCTCCTGGAAGCTGGACCTTCCCTTGGATCCAGAGCCACCAACTAAAATCCCACAGGGGCCAGGCTGGAAACCTACGAGAGTGAGGTGAGGAAGGGGTAGGGGCCTGCGGGGGCTGGGCAACTGCTTTGTGGTTCCAGAAGGCTTTCTCACCGCAGGAGGGGGTGCTCGTGGGATGCCTAGTGGTCCATTTTTGTTCCAAACTCCCAGTTTTTATATGACATCTGTTGATTGTTCACCTTTGGCAACAAATCCATTTTTTTAAAAAGACATCTGATCTGCAGGTCAAAATCAAGCCCTTTCGAGGGGTGGGTAGACCCTTGTCCCATCAATTTGCAACTTCTAGGCCAGAGTTTTGCTCTTGACAGGATTGAGTTCCCAGCTCCCAGTTGTTTTTCTTTTTATGTAAAAATATTTGTAATAATAATATTTTATTTTATTATTTTATTATTATTACGTTTTTGAGATGGAGTCTTTCTCTGTCACCCAGGCTGGAGTGCAGTGGTGCAATCTTGGCTCACTGCAACCTCCACCTCCTGGGTTTAAGCGATTCTCTTGTCTCAGCCTCCTGAGTAGCTGGGATTACAGGCACGCGCCACTATACTGGGCTAATTTCTGTATTTTTAGTAGAGACGGAGTTTCACCATGTTGGCCAGGCTGGTCTCCAATTCCTGACCTCAGTTGATCCATCTGCCTCGGCCTCCTAAAGTGTGGGCAGTATGGGTGAGATGTGGAAGAGGACCTGGCCCCAAGCTTGCCTGGAGGAGGCAGGGTCCCCTCTCAGGGGCTATCCTTCTTCTCCGATGGCGGGGACTGGGAATGGGAGGTGATGGAGGTTGAGGAGGGTCAGTGTTTCTGGAAGCAGAGCTGGGGTGGGTGTTTGGGCTGGAGCTTGGCGAGGGCAGTGGCCGTGGTAGCCTTGTCCCATGTCCTGGCCTCGCAGAGCGTGCATCAGAGATAGCCACGGGAGAGGAGAGGAGGAGGAGGGCAGGAGACAGAGTCATTGTGAGGAGTGGGGGAGGGGGTGATAGACACAGGTTGGGTGGCACACACAGAATCTGAGAGGGACGCAGAGAGAGGCTGCAGGGGGGACCGAGGAGACCAGAGAGGGAGTGACCAACAGAGAGCAAGGCAGACACATACAGAGGGAGCGAGCTAGGAGAGAGACAGAGACACAGAGAGAGATGAGGAGACGCAGAGGGAGATCGAGGCACATGCGCCACATCGGGTGCACACCCGGACAGAGATGCAGAGAGCAGCAATGAGACAGAAACAGACAGAGACGGAGAAAGGGAGAAATATGTGGGCAGAGAAAGAGATACACGTGTGTGCACACACGCATGCATGCACAGACACACACAAGTGCACGTGCACTCACGCCCAGGGAGGAGGGTGCCCGAGAAGCTGGAGAGGAGAGAGGCGAGCGAGGGGAGCCCGAAATAGCCCAGGGGAGGCGGCAGGAGCACACGTGGCCCTTCCCACCTCCCCGTGCTTTTTTCCAGGAAACCCCTACAGGGGAAGTGACTCTTTGAGGCCTCAGCCCTGGGGGAAGGGCTGTGTCCCATCCAGGCAGATGGAGAAGGTCAGACCCTCCCTCATCCGACTCTGCCCTCCTGTCTCCCTCTATCCCCCCAGTTGGCGGCAGTGGGTGGGTGCAGTGTTTGGAGGATGGGGGCTTCATTTCATCACTGACCCCTCTTCATGTTGCCCAAATAATAATAATGATACACTAATAATAACAACAAAAAGAAGTCTTATGTAAAGTGTGACTAGAAGAATACAAACATCTTAGGAAAACAGTGCTATTTTTATTAGTCATTCACACTCCAAGCAAACGTGGCATGTGGGAAGCAGCTTCTCCCTAAGTCAACTTGATTACCTCTGTCCCCTCTGGACATGTTTGTGGGGCTTCTGCTCCCCTTTGTCTAGGTCTGTGTGTCCCCCCTTCTCTCTGGGCTGCTTTGCACCCTGGTTTCTCTATAGGGGATCCTTTTCTGGAAGAGGGGACGGGAGGCTGAAACCCCCACTCCTCTAGCCCCTTGGACACTACTGGCCACACTGTCTGCCCCCCTCTGCCAGCCTTGTCCCAGGCAGCCCCACTTGGCCCGAGCCCCACCTTGAGGGAGATCTTCTGGGTGGTCCTGGAAGGGGCACAGAGGAGGAAGATCCTCTCCAGAACACAGTTGGTTGGGGCAGGGAGGCAAAAGACTTAGACACGAGTCACTGCCTCTGCTTGGTGGATCTCTCCACGTGGGGATCCCACAGGCATCTTAGATTAACGTGTCCCTACCTAATCATCTATTTTCTGCCCTCCTCAGCCAGGGCAGGTTGGGCTATGCTGTCCCAGCTATCTGCAGCAATCTGCACACGTGGGAGGTTGCAGACAACCCTAGTGGACTTCTTACTCCTGTGACATGTCCATAGTAGGTCAGTGGGGGACTCTACTTCTTGGTGACCTCACTGGGTACCCGGATAAAGGATGCTCCATCTCTGAGTTTCCATGACTGTCGAGGCAGGAAAGGGTATGAGTCCTTGCTTAGAAGTGGCATGTACCATCCTGCTTGCATCTCATTGGTCAAGGCAAATCACATGGCCATGTCCACCTTTTCAAGGACTGGAGAATTTCGGTCCTACCATGTGCTTAGAGAGCAGAGACCTGGGGCCGGCAGGATGGCACACAACTGTAATCCCAGCACTTTGGGAGGCTGAGGTGGGAGGATTGGTTGAGGCCAGGAGTTTGAGACCAGCCTGGGCAACATAGCGAGACCCAATCTCTAAAAAAAAATTTTTTTTAATTAAAAAAAGAAAGAAAGTAGAAACCAGGGAACATTGATGACAGGTTGAACATTGGTGGCACAGATGACTCCCCCACACCCCACCCCTGCCCCTCTCTTAGCGCCATCTCAACAAATGACAGCTCCATCTTTCCAGTTTCTCAGGCAAAAGACCTTGGAGTCATCTTTGACTCCTTTCTCTCTCTCCTCACAGACACAAACACACACTCATCCTCACACAGCTCATTTAATCTATGGGCATATCCTGCTGACTCTTTTCCCAAACACATCCAGAGTCCCACCATTTCTCCCCATCTCCTGGTCTGAGCCTGCACTATCTTTGGCCTGGGTGACTGCAGCATCCCACTCACTGATCATCCTGCTTCTGTTTGTCCCCCACTGTGCTGAGCAATCCTACTGCATACTGCTGGAGTCCCTCCGCTCAGACCCTCCGGTGGCTCCCATGTCATTCCCGGTAAAGCCAATGTCCTCCCAGTAGCTACAAGACCTGCCATCACCTGCCCCATTACTCTCTGCCCCATCTCCCGTGATGCGCTTCCTCACTGTTTCTGCTGCAGCCCCACTGTCCTGTTGCACACACACCTCCAGGCATGCTCCTGCCCCAGGGCCTTTGCACGTGCAACTCCCTTAGCCTGAAACTCTTTCTCCAGATTTCCACCCCGTCACTTCCCTCAAACGTTCCTTGTGAATGAGGTCTTCCTTGGCCACTCTATTTAAAGTCACAGTCACCTCCCCACCTTATTCCACTACGCAGCTTGTTTTTTGTTTTTTTTTTTCATAACACTTCTCCCTACCTGACATGCTGCCAATTGCTCGATCTACCTCCATGCCTCAGTGATGTGCAGCCCACGCTTTTGAGAATCACTGTCTGAAAATCAACTCTTTGTTTTACGAACAAGGAAATGCACGTCTCTTCAGGGAAAGACACTTTTCCAAACCATCCCCTAGTCCCTGGCAGAACTGGCACCAGAACCTGGAGCCCTGCTTTCTAGTTGCTGATCTTTGACTATCCCTTAAGGTTCTGCTAGACCTTGACCTTCAGTTTTATGACTTATGCCCTGTTGGTCAGAATAGCTGTTATTCAAAAAATGCCCACCCCAACCAAAAGCCAAATTTCCTGGGACTAGTAGGTAATGAACACTTGGGATGACTCAGAAGGAGAGGCTACAAATTCTCATTCCTTCTGTCATTCATTTTCATGAGCACCTACTCTGTGCTAGGCTTTGTCTAGCTGTGAGGGACTGTAGCAGGAAACAAGACGGATGAGGGTTTTAGTTTCACGGAGCTTCCATTCCAGAGAAGGAAGACAGATGACAGGAGGTGGTTTCTTCATTTGTGCATGTAACCTAAATTTATTAAGCCCTTACTAAGGTCATTGTGGATTCAGTGGGGTACAAAGCAGACAGTCCTTATCTTCGTGGAGCTTGCATTCTGGAGACAATGAGAACAGATACATTGGTGATGGCGGCTTATATGGCACCAGTTGCAGACCAAAAATGACCCCTGGAACTTGGGATCAGGAAGCAGTTGGGCTCCTCTGAGTGGGTGAAGGCTAATAGGCTCTTGACTGTATAAGCCATAACCTTTTTGTGACTTTTGAAGCCTGCTTTACATTTTTCCTCTAATGGTGATGGAGTAGAATTTTGAGACGCAAGGCCATCTTTCCAAAAGGCACCAAACCCTTACCTGCTGGCCGAGTTGTTCCGACCCTTGAAGTATTTCCAGGATACCTATTTCTATCTTTAAAGATCTGTCCTCCTAGCTGGGTGCAGTGGCTCACGCCTCCAATCCCAGCCCTTCTGGAGGCTGAGACAGGAGGATTGCTTGAGGTGAGAAGTTCAAGACCAACATAGCAAGACCCCATCCTACAAAAAACATTAGCCAGGTGTGGTGGTGTGCACCTGTGGTCCTAGCCATTGAGGAGGCTGAGATGGGAGGATTGCTTGAGCCCAGGAGTTCTCGGCTGCAGTGAGTTGTGATCCCACCACTGCACTCCAGCCTGGGTGACAGAGTAAGATCTTGACTCTGAAAAAAAAAAAAAAAAAAAAAAAGATTTGCTCTCCTTTGTAATAAGAGATCATTTGGAAGGATATTCTGGAAATTGTCTTGTCTCCTTTGGTATTCATTCATTCATTCATTCATCCATCCATCACATCTGTTAAGCACCTACTCTGTCCCAGGTCCTCTGCTAGGCATCAGGTTCACTAGGTGAACTTCATAAATAAGGTTCCT
Source organism: Macaca nemestrina (assembly GCF_043159975.1). NCBI lineage: Eukaryota > Metazoa > Chordata > Mammalia > Primates > Cercopithecidae > Macaca > Macaca nemestrina. The sequence goes on along the minus strand of NC_092142.1, from coordinate 26,853,243 downwards.
GCCCACAAGGAGCATCCATTCTAGTGGAGAGAGAGAAAATGAATAAGTTAAACCATAGATAAATCAATAATTTCATATAGAGATGTAGTGCTTTGAATTCCATGAAACAGAGTCGTGAGGTAGCTCAGGTGGAGTTTTGGATACAGTGTTGGGGAGACTTCTTTGACAAGGTGACATCTGAACTGAGGCCTGAACGACTTTAAGAAGGCAGCCAGGCTGGGCGCGGTGGCTCACGCCTGTAGTCCCAGCACTTTGGGAGGCCAAGGCGGGCATGGTGGCGGGCGCCTGTGGTGCCAGCTACTCGGGAGGCTGAGGCAGGAGAATGGCGTGAACCCAGAGGGGCAGAGCTTGCGGTGAGCCGAGATGGCACCACTGCACTCCAGCCTGGGCGACTCTGCCTCAAAAAAAAAACAAACAACCAAAAAAAAAAAGAGGGCAGCCATAGAGTTCTTGAGGGAGTAGAGAGGAGCATTCTAAGCACAATAAGTTAGTCCTTGCTGATTGATCACTTTAATTTTCCACTTTTCTTTCCACTTGAGATAGGGTCTCAGTCTCTTGCCCAGGCTGGAGTGCAATGGTGCAATCACAGCTCACTGCAGTCTTGACCTTTCAGGCTTAGGTGATCCTCCCTTCTCAGCCTTCCGAGTAGCTGGGACTACAGGCATGTGTCACCATGCCCACCTAATTTTTAAATTTTTTTTTGTAGAGGTGGGGTCTTGCTATGTTGCTCAGGCTGGTCTTGAACTTCTGGGCTCAAGTGATCTTCCTGCCTTGGCCTCCCTAAGTGTTGGGCTGACAGGCATAAGCTACCACACAGTCCAGTTTTCTACTTAAGGAATTTCTTTTAAAAGGAATTGAAAGGAATTTTAAAAGGAATTTAAAAAGATTTAAATAAAAAGCCTCTGTTTGATGAGTTTCCTTTTCTCATTCCTGCTCCTGTGTATTTTGTGGGTTTTCTTCTCTTTCTATTGGCTTTGTCTTGCTCAAGTCTACCAATGGTGATATGGGCCCTGGTAAAAATTGCTTTCCAGACCTCCAGAGAGAGCTGGCTGGCTTGAAACCTTTACATAGGATCTATACTGAGACTGCACATCCTCAGGCCCCAGGCCTGATTTGTTCTACCCTTCTCCCTTTTTTTTCTCCAGCCCAGGTCTTGTCATCTTAGTTGTTTAATTGCCCCCTTCTCCATCTTTAAAAAAAAAAAAAGCCTCATTACTCTTGTATTTATTGATTGTGTTTTTTCAAATTTTCTGATATATCCTAGTTTTCTTTTGTTTGACTTTTCTGAGGTTTGTTAATGCTTGCAAGTTTTTACATGGAAAATTTTGTTTTTTTCATAGTTAAAAAATTATGAATGCATTTAATGCTATGAGTTTGCCTCTGAGCACTGCTTTAGCCATATCCTATAAGTGCAGTGCTTTAAAATGCAGCACTTTCTTTGAGATGATTTTCTAAAGATTATGCAATGACAATTTTGTTTCTAAAAGTTCAGAAATTTTGACTTTATTACTTCATTGATCCAAAATTATTTAGTAGAGCATTACAAATTTCCCAGTATAGGCCAGGTGCAGTGGTTCATGCCTGTAATCCCAGCACTTTGGGAGGCTGAGGTGGGAGGATCACTTGAAACCAGGAGTTAGAGACCAGCTTGGGCAACATAGTGAGGCTCTGTCTATTAAAAAAATCCCAGTGCGGGCGGGCGCGGTGGCTCACGCCTGTAATCCCAGCACTTTGGGAGGCTGAGGCGGGCAGATCACAGGGTCAGGAGATTGAGACCATGGTGAAATCCCGTCTTTACTAAAATCACAAAAAATTAGCCAGGCGCAGTGGCGGGCGCCTGTAGTCCCAGCTACTCAGGAGGCTGAGGCAAGAGAATGGCATGATCCCGGGAGGCGGAGCTTGCAGTGAGCCAAGATAGCGCCACTGCACTCCAGCCAGGGGGATAGAGCAAGACTCTGTCTCAAAAAAAAAAAAAAAAAAAAAAAAAAAATCCCTGTGCCTTGTCTTATTTGCTTAATTTTTTTTGTCATTAATTTCTAATTTACTGAAGGATAGAGAAAGTAGCCTATGCAATTTCTGCCTTATAATTTTTCCATAAACGTTTTATTTGAAAAAGCAGGTATATTCCCTGTGTGCAGTTTAAAGCAGTTTTATAGATAGTATTATTTAAGGGCTTTATGTTGTTATATATATTTTTTGAGACAGAGTCTTGCTCTGTCACCCAGGCTGGAGTGCAGTGACACCACCACGTCTCACTGCAGCTTCAACTTCCTGGGTTCAAGTGATCCTTCCATCTCAGCCTCCTGAGTAGCTGGGACTACAGGTGCATGCTACCACACCTGGCTAATTAAAAAAAATTTTTTTTGCTAGAGATGAGGTCTCACTATGTTGCCAAGGCTGGTCTCAAACTATTGGCCTCAAGCAATCTTCCCACCTCAGCCTCCCAAAGTGCTAGGATTACAAGTGTGAGTCACTGCACCCGGCCTCTAAATTGTTATTTATTTATCTTTACTCTCTTTATCTGCCAAAAACTGGGTGAGGTAGGTTAATCTCTTTCTCTTCAATAGGATTCTTCCCCTTTTTACTTGAATTTCTGATAGTTTTTGTTTTCATAAAAAAGTTTGAGTCTATGTTATTCATCACAAGAAGATTCTTGACAGTTATATTTTCATTGTGGAATTGTGGATTTTATCTTTTGTCAAGATAAAATGGCTATTTTCCCCCAGCGAATGCTTTTTACTTTGCATTCTATTTTTTCATATTTTAATATTGCTATCCCTGCTTTCTTTCGATTGTATTCCCTTGATATATTTCTTACTAGACTTTTTATTTTAACTTTTCCATGTCTTTTTGTTAGGTGAATATCTGGTAAGAACATAGAGTTAGCCTTATTTACTTATTTTTTGGTACAACCCGAGGGTCTTAACCAAATACTATTTACTTCAATAACAAATACACTTGGTCTCACTTCTTTCACTTCTTTCTTTTGGTTGAATGTTTTCGATTTTTAGTTTTTTTTTTTTTTTTTAATCTTTCACTACATAGATTAGGTTTTGCTTCTTTTCTTCTCTACTAATGATTTAAAAAGCATACATACTGATGTTAATTCTGTTTTTAATACTTGGACTTCCATTTTTGTTATAATTATGAAGAACAAAACAGCATATATTGCGTATTTCCTGGTAGGATGAGAAAATTAGTTGCTCTTGAATTCTGTTTTTTATTCATAAATGCCACAATCATTGCAACTTAATTCTGTGCTTAACTGGTTTCATGGCTAATTGCAAGTCCTTTTTGTAAACTTTCCCCCTTTTTTATTCATATGGGGGAATACATTTTGAATGCTAGACATGATGGTCTATGCCTGGTCATCGTCTATGTGCTGGGTCCCATGATGGAAGCTGGATTCAGTGAAGAGGATGACTAGGTTCCTGTCCTCATGGAACTTCCAGTCGCCTTTGTGCTCATGCGCATGTGTGTCTGTGTGCGTGTGCGTGATACACAAAGAAGCAAACTTTTCCCTCTCTGAGCAGGTGGCATCTGAGTGAGACTGGAAGACTGAGAGGAAGCCGGCCACAGGTGATCAGAGGAAGCCGTGTCCAGGCAGAGGACATGGCAGGTGCAAAGGCTTTGCACAGGCTTTGTGCAGGGATAGAGCGGGGCGAGTTTGAGGAGCAAGGACAAGCCTGATGCGCCAGAGTGCAGTGAACCCGGGAGCCAGGGAGTGGTGATGTGAGACCGGAAGCAGAGGCGGGCCACGAAGACTGGACTTCCGGCCGGGCTTGGTGGCTCAAGCCTGTAATCCCAGCACTTTGGGAGGCCAAGGCGGGTGGATCACGAGGTCAGGAGCTTGAGACCATCCTGGCTAACACGGTGAAACCCCGTCTCTACTAAAAATACGAAAAATTAGCCGGGCGTGGTGGCACGCAGCTGTAATCCCAGCTACTCGGGAGCCTGAGGCAGGAGAATCGCTTGAACTTGGGAGGCGGAGCTTGCAAGTGAGCTGAGATCGCGCCGCTGCACTCCATCCTGGGCGACAGAAGGAGACTCCGTCTCAAAACAAAACAACAACAAAAAAAAAGAGTGGATGTCCTCCTCAATGCACGTGGCACACTCCTCAGAGCTTGTTTTCCTAGCAGTATCTCTCCAGGGCCTGAGGATGCAGATGGCCTCCTGGCTAGGCACAGACCCCACAAGTTTAAACCTTCCCCCTCAACATCCTGCGGTCAGCTCTGCTTGTGTTCTGGCATCTGGTGGTGAGGAAGCGATGTCTGAGGTCAGCCCCAGTTTTGGTTCCTTTATGGGCAACGTTATTATTATTTTTCCTGAATTCCTAGATGATTTTTCCCATTCATCTTCAAAATAGAGAATTTCATGATGGAATATATAAATGTTGGGTCTTTAATTTTTATTTAGTTTGTATTTTTCTGGAGAAAGAACCTTGCTCTTTCCAGCCCCGGCTGGAGTGCAATGGCGCGATCTCAGCTCACTGCAACCTCCTCCTCCGGGGTTCAAGTGATTCTCCTGCTTCAGACTTCCGAGTAGCTGGAATTACAGGCGCTTGCCACCATGCCTGGCTAATTTTTGTGTTTTGAGTAGAGGTGGGGTTTCACCATGTTGCCCAGGCTGGTCTCGAACTCCTGTGCTCAGGAAATCCACCTGCCTCAGCTTCCCAGAAATGTTAGGTTTTTAATTGGCCTGGTACTTGTTGAGGTCAGCTTAGGAAGACTTGATTTTATTATTATTATCATCATTTGAGGTGGAGTTTCGTTCTTGTTGCCCAGGCTGGGGTGCAATGGTGTGGTCTTGGCTCACTGCAACTTCTCTGGCTCCTAGGCTCAAGTAATTCTCCTGCCACAGTCCCTCAAGTAGCTGAGACTACAGAAGCACACCACCATGCCCAGCTAATGTTTGTCTTTTTTGTAGAGACAGGGTTTCACCATGTTGCCAGTCTGGTCTTGAACTCCTGGTCTCAAGTGATCTGCCCACCTTGGCCTCCCACAGTGCTGGGATTACAGGCGTGGGCCACAGCTTCTGGCCAATACACTTTATTTTTTAAAGCAGTTTTAGTTTCACAGCAAAATTGAGCATAGAGTATCGATCGACACATCCCAGATCCCCACTTTCTTCACATATGCATAGCCTCTCCCATTATCAACATCTCCCACCAGAGTAGTACATTGGTAACAACTGATGGGCCCTCACTGGCATGTCACTATCACCCAAAGTCCATAGTTTACATTAGGGATCACTCATAGCGTTGCACATTCTGTAGGCTTGGACAAATGTGTAATGACATGGACCCATCATTGTAGTATCAGACAGAGTCGTTTTACCACCCCCCAAAAATCCCCCATGCTCTACCTTTTTGTCCTTTATTTCCCCCAAACTCCTGGCAACCGCATTGATCCTTTTACTGCCTCCATGGTTTTGCCTTTTCCAAAAACTGTCATACAGTTGGAATCACACAGGATGTAGCCTTTTCAGACTGGCTTTTTCATTTAGCAATGTGCATTCATGGCCGAGCATGGTGGCTCACGCCTGTAATCCTGGCACTTTGGGAGGCTGAGGCAGGCAGATCACCTGAGGTCAGGAGTTCGAGACCAGCCTGGCCAACATGGCAAACCCCCATCCCTACTAAAAATGCAAAAAGTTAGCCAGGTGTGGTGGCGCACGCCTGTAATTCCGCTTACTTGGGAGGCTGAAGCAGGAGAATCACTTGAACCCTGGAGGCGGAGGTTGCAGTGAACCAAGATTGCACTGCTGCACTCCAGCCTGAGTGACAGAGGGAGATTCTGTCTCGGGGGAAAAAAAAAAAAAAGCATTTGTTGCCTCCATGTCTTTTCATGGCTTGATAGCTTGTTTCTTTGTAGTGCTGATAATATATGCCATCGTCTGGGTGTACCGTAGTTTATCCACTCACCTACTCAAGGGCATCTTTGTTGAGTCCAAGTTTTGGCAATTATGAATCAAGCTGCTATAAACATGTATGTGCAGTTTTTTTATTTGGGTATAAGTTTTTAACTTCAACGAACTACCAAGGAGCACAATTTTTGGGTAGTATGGTAAAGGTATATTTAGTTTTGTAAGAAGCTGCCAAAACATGTTTCCTTTCTTTCCTCTCTTCCCTCCCTCCCTCCCTCCCTCCCTCCCTCCCTCCCTCCCTCCCTCCCTCCCTCCCTTCCTTCCTTCCTTCCTTCCTTCCTTCCTTCCTTCCTTCCTTCCTTCCTTCCTTCCTTCCTTCCTTTCTTTCCTTTCTTTCTTTTATTTTCTTTTCTCTTTTTTTCTTTTTCCCTCCCTCCCTCCCTTCCCTCCCTCCCTCCCTCCCTCCCTCCCTCCCTCCCTCCCTCCCTCCCTCCCTCCCTCCCTCCCTTCCTTCCTTCCTTCCTTCCTTCCTTCCTTCCTTCCTTCCTTCCTTCCTTCCTTCCTTCCTTCCTTCCTTCCTTCCTTTGTTGCCCAGGCTAGTCTCGAACTCCTGGACTCAAGCCATCCTCTTGCTTTGGCCTCCCAAAGTGCTGGATTACAGGCATGTGCCATCATGCCTGGCTAATCTGTGTGTTTTTAGTAGAGATGGGGTTGTACCATATTGTCCAGGCTGGTCTGGAACTCCTGAGCTCAGGCAATCCACCTGCCTCGACCTCCCAAAAATGTTGGGTTTTTAATTGGCCTGGTATTTGTTGAGGTCAGCTTAGGAAGACTTGATTGTATTATCATCATTTTTGTTATTTAATCCAGTTTTGTTTTTATTTTTGTTTTTGTTTTTTTCAGACAGGATCTTACTAAGATGCCTAGGCTGGAGTGCAATGGCACAATCATGGCTCACTGCAGCCTTGACTTCCTGGGCTCAAGCAATCCTCCCACCTCAGCCTCCTCAGTAGCTGGGACTACAGGCATGGCCACCATGCCAGGCTAATTTTTGTATTTTTTGTAGAGATAGGGTCTCACCATGTTGCCCAGGCTGGTCTCGAACTCCTGGGCTCAAGCAGTCCTCCAGTTTTGGCCTCCCAAAGTGCTGGGATTACAGGCGTGTGCCACCGCACCCTGCCCAAACCATCTTTCATAGTGGCTGTACCATTTTTAATTCCCCTGGCACTGAGTGAGAGCTCCTGTTGCTCCACATGCTTGTTAGCATTTGATGTTGTCAGTGTTCTGGGTTTTACATTTTAAGTGTACGTTTCTCCTATTCCAGTTGCTACTATTTTATACCATTCATCCAGGCTATCTGTGCAGGCTACCCATCTTCAGGGATACCACTTATTTATGGAATTGCTTTCTGTCCTCTGACCTCTATGTCTCTCGTTTTCTCTGTCATAATTTTAATGTTCTTTTTGTCTCCTTCTTTTGTATTCCAAAATAGTTTAGAAAGTTTGTCCTCCAGCTGTTGGTACCTCTGAATGTTTGAGAGAGAACTCCGAGCCTCAAACCCTTTATACTTTTCTATGCTCGTGATCAAAGCTCTGTTAGACCAGCTTTGAGGATGCCTTTGCCTGGCCTGAGAGATCTCCTCTTGCTTTCCACCCACTGGGCTCCAGCCTGGCTTCTGTTTCGTCTTCTAAAGGATGGCAAAGGAGGTACTTTCACCAAAGCCAGAGAAGGCTGTAGGCCCTAGTTCTAGTTCCATCTCAGAAAAGACACAGAAAAGAAAGAAACAGTCTCTCTGCCCCTAGTGTTGTACCTAATTATGTCCATGACTCATATCAAAATACCTCGTCTTTGGCAGGGAATTAACTTTCTGGAGCTCCGTGCCACTAACACTCTACATTGTTGATTCAATTTTCCGTAGGATTGAGTCTGCTCCTTGTGGCTTCAAATGTGTATTTTTGCTCTGCGTTTGCATTTTTAGCTCCTTTTCAGCCCGTGCTTTCCCCATTTGGCTTCCACTTCACCTAGCCTGCCTTCCTGGCAGCTCTCCTTGGCTAAATCTGTTGTCTGATCTTCCGATCTGCCAAGTCTTCGTGATAGAGTTTATATTTTCTTAGGGACGCAAACACATGCTTTCGTGAATGACTGTGTTTCCTCTAACAGGCACGTCTCAAAGACCTGCTTTGATTGTCTACCTTGAGTATATCCTTCCTCTTTTTTAGGTGGTAGAATTCTCCCCAGTGTCTTATTTGCAACAATTTCCCCCTTTCTTTTCTGTATGGAAAGGTCTCTTTAGGCCTCCCCTTTGCTCATAAATAGGGTGAGTGGGTTCTCTCTGATACCTCTCGTCTTTCACCTGGTTGCAATGGAGTCTTCCTGACATATCTTCAGTGGTACTGCTGGTTGACATGAACATTACTAAATTGATTTCTCTGTTGTCGGGATTTACTTACATTTTATGACTTTTCTTTTTTCTTTTTTTTTTGAGATGGAGTTTCGCTCTGTCACCCAGGCTGGAGTATAGTGGCGTGATCTCAGTTCACTGCAATCTCCGCCCCCCCGGGTTCAAGCAATTCTTCTGCCTCAGCCTCCTGAGTAGCTGGGATTATAGGCGCGTGCCACCACGCCCGAATAATTTTTGTACTTTTAGTAGATACGGGGTTTCACTATGTTGGCCAGGTTGGTCTCGAACACCTGACCTCAGGTGATCCACCTGCCTCAGCCTCCCAAAGTGCTAGGATTACAGGCATTAACCACTGTGCCCAGCCCATTTTATGACTTTACCAGCTGGAGATAGGATCTCCCTCTCACCTCCTGGTAACGTGAGCATGGAAAAAGAAAGACCTGCATGTTATTTGAAGGATGCTTGTAGTTTCTTTCATAACAGAAATGGCGAATGTAAAACCCTAATTCCCTCCATGCACTGTTCCCACGTTCCTCCACGTCTTTGCCCAGTTTTACTTTGCAGCTCATGATGTTGAGTGGATGGAAGCCAGGGGGATGAGCGATCCTGGAGCGATTCTCTCAGAAACTTCCAGCCATTCAACATCTGCGATGCCCAGCGAGGGCACGAGGCTGAGAGGGTAAATGAATGTGCTTTGCATCTTGAGTTGCAGAGTCTAGTGACATAAATGCCAACCAGCAGTGACGCTGGTGCTGTGAGAGGAAGAATCTAACAGCAACCCAGTGAAAAGTGAGAAGATTCAGATAACCCACCTGCTCTAATGATGAGTAAATGACAGGCCTGGGGAGACCTGTTAGGTTTGGATAAATAGGAGGGAAAAGTGTGGTAGACAGTTTCACTGAGTTTAGCATAAAAAAGTTGTGAGTAGAATTGTGTTCCACTTATTCATTCATTTACTCGTTCATTCACTCATTCATTCCATGACTACTGCTAAGCTCTGGATGTACATAAGAATTATATCAGGCACTCCATTCTGATACAGTATCTTTTTTTTTTTCTTTTTGAGAGAGGTTCTCACTTTGTCACCCAGGCTGGAGTGCAGTGGTGTGATCTCAGCTCACTGCAGCCTTGATCTCCTGGGCTCAAGCAATCCTCCTGCTTCAGTCCTTCAAGTAGCTGGGACTACAGGCACGCACCACCATGCCCAGCTAATGTTTGTATTTTTTTTGTAGTGATGGGATTTCACTCTGTTGCCCAGGCTGGTCTCAAACTCCTGAGCACCAGGGATCCACCTACCTCAGCCTCCCAAAGTGCTAGGATTACAGGTGTGAGCCACCACACCCAGCCTCTGATACAGTATCTTTATCCTGATAGCTACTGGGGATCAAAGAGGATACACTGGGTCTTTGTCCTGGGAAGAATTATTCCATTGCTACCTCCGTGTGACCTTAAGAAAATGATTCAACCTAATGGTTCTTCATTTTACTCATCAATAAAATGGACAGAAATACCAAACATCGTGGGGGTTGATGTGAGATTGAGAGGACACAGAGGTGCGGTCCCTACCCTAGCACTTGGCACAGGCTCAGTGCACAGCGCACATTTGCTACTGTGGGGTCTGAATAAGGCCCTCGGAATGCAGAGAGACGGTCTGGGATGGGGATCCTGGATGGAAAAGGAGAATCTGGCTGAATCTGAACTGATTCTAGGAGGTGCCCTGGTGGTCAGTCAGCACTACCCTGCCTGAGGCAGGGATGTGGGGCTCCAGAGCCACCTACAAGTCCCCCCACCTGCCTGCATGCCCAGATGGGTCAGAGCCCAGTGGAGGGAAGGCTCTCAGGCTTGGGGGCTCTGAGAGCATCTTCATGTCCTGTGGGTCTCTTCTTAGGTTGCTGGAAGGGCATCTGTACTTGACATTTCATTCATTCATTCATTCGTTTACTAGATTTTTTTTTGAGTGTATACTGTATGCCAGGCACCTTTTTTTCTACTATTATTGTTATTATTATTATTGATATTGAGAATACAGTGGTGAACAAGATGGGGTCTCTACTCTTCTGAATTCGTAATTAATTCTGGGGGACGGTGTGGTGAGGCAACAGATAAGCAAATAAGATGGTTTTAGAGCATGAGAATTACAGTGAAAGAAAGAAAAGAAAAGTGATGGGCTGGAGAGTGATTGAGAAGAGGGAGGCCTCTGGGGAGGTGACATTTCTCTTGAGAACGGAATGTCAAAAAGGAGCCTCCCTGTGGAGATCTGGAGAAAGAGCCTCAGACAGAGGGAATCGCAAGTGAAAAGGCCCTGGGGTGGGAGAGGGACCTGAAGGGAGGCGTGAATATCTGGAGTCCAGTTAGGAGGTGACTACAGTGGTCTATGAAGGAGATGGTGGCAGTCTGGGCCATGGCAATGGGTGTGGAGAAGGATGATGGGCTCCGCCATTGTTTGCAGGAAGAAAGGACGGGACTATAATGAGACCAGCGGAGGAAGGAGAGGAGTCAGGGGTCACCCTTAGGGTTTTGGCTCCAGAAGCTGGTGGGTGATGCCGTTTAGTGAGATGGAGAAAAGCAGGGTGGGGCGGGGACAGGTTTAGGGAGAAAATCAGGAATTTTGTTTTTGGACATATGAAGGTATAAATACTCATGTTGACTTCTGATCTTCTGTTGACCAAGGAAAGAAGCCCAAACTGTTGTGTGTGTGTGTGTGTGTTTGCATGTGCCTGCGTGCATATGTGTGCATGTGTATCTGTGTGTGTATGTGAATGTGTATGTGTGGGTGTGTGTGCATGTGTGGGTATGTGCATGTGTGTGTGTGGTGTGTATGCATACGTGTGTGCAAATGTGTGCGTGCATATGTGTGCATGTGCATCTGTGCATATGGGTGCAGATGTGTGTGCATGTCTGTGTGTGTATGTGAATATGTGTGTGTGAGTATGTGCATGTGTGGGGATGCGCATGTGCGTGCACAGGCGTGTGTAGTGCGTGTGCATGTGTGCATAGGTATGTGCACGTGTGTGTGAGTGTGCATGTGTGTGCATGTATGTACATGTCTGCCTGTGTGTGCTTGTGTGGGTATGTGCATGTGTGTGCGTGTGTGCACTTATGTGCACATGCTTGTGAGTGTGTGTGCACGTGTGTGTGTGAATGAGCATGTGTGATGTGTTCTGCTGAGGGATTTTCAACTTTGGCTCTGTTAACATTTTGTACCAGATCATTCTTTGTTGTGGGGGTGGGGGACCGACCCTGTGCATTGTAGAGTTTTTAGAATTCTCCGTGGCTTCTGCCAACTAGATGTCAGTGGTACCCACAAATGTCTCCAGCCATTGCCAAATATCTCTTGGGAGGCAAAATTGCTCCTGGTTGGGAAGTAACATGAAACCTTCATAGGGGCATTTACCACGTCATAGGGTGGAATGGAAAATACACAGCATGGGTGCCAGCACTGCCCCCTTCCTTACCCATGGTCGACATCCTTAACTGATCACATTGTTTTTTTCTACAAATCTCAGATGCTCCTTCAAAATCCTTCCTAACACTGGTGACCAGTAGCCACTATCAATGACTAGGATAGGCATTTAGATGAAACCTACTTATTCTCTCATTTCTAAGGTTAGAAAAAGATCTCAAAATGATCTCTGCAGCCGCCACACCGATTTGCAGTCAAATCCTAGGCAGCAATCTTTACACATCTGGGCCTCAGTATCCCTATATGTAAACGAAAACAACCTGAACAGCTCTGGATGGATCCGACAGAGCCTTAAGTGGGAGGATCAATGAGACAATCTCGATAACTCAATTTGAGTTTTTGAAGGTGGGCAGAATGTTACAGAAATGTGCAGCGGGATCATTATCTCAAGGGATGCCATGGAGGTGAATCTGTAAATAATTAGAAAACATTTAGCTGGTATAACGTGCCAGGTTTAATCATGGCATAATAAAAAGGCAGGCTCTCGGGAGCAGGTGGGCAGGTTGGAAGGCCCTGCAGTCCGCTCTCTCTGGGTATCGCCAGGAGGACGGATGGTGATGCTTGAGGTTACGGTAATCTATGTGCGATGTTTTGTTCAGGCTCAGGGTAACCATGGAGACAGACTTCCCCCCCTCTCTCTGTAGCACCAATTCCACACTCCTGTGCATATGTATACACCGCACATACACGTCCCCTCTTACCTCCAACCCAGCTCATTCTCACGTGGAAGGGAGGGAGGATTCAGGGGAGACCCTCCAGAGGGGTAACCTCAAGGCCGCTGGACTCTGGGGTTGTGGGTTCAGGTCTCACTTCTTCCGCTTCCTGAGCATGATCCTGGATATGTCACATAGCCTCTGGGAGCCTCAGTTTCTTAATCTGTAAAATGAAGTTAAGGTACTTTTTCCTCAGCAGCGTTATTTGGTGGAGATCAGATTCTAGGCTGGATGCGGTAGTGCATGCCTGTGGTTCCACATACTTGGGAGGCTGAGGTGGGAGGATCGCTTGAGCCCAGGAGTTAGAGACCAGCCTGGGCAACAGAGCAAGATCCTGTCTCTAAAACAAAACACAACAACAAAACAAAATTTATCAGCAGTGAAAAATTCTGTGAACTCCAAAGTACTCCAGAGCATGTCCTTGCTGTGTTCTTAAAATGAACCTCAGGATCCCAGAATTACAGCAATCAAAATCTTTAGCTACAATGGCAACAAAAAACCCTCCAAAACAATGAAACAAAACCCCAGATTCGCGATGTCATCTCACCCAGGTCACTGCATGGCTTCACTGTGTTTTATTTGCATATTTAACAACAACCCCTGAGGCCCAGACCCTTGGCCAGCAGCCTGTGGCCACAAGCAGTGCTGAGTGCCTGGTCCAGGGCCAGCCTGCTTGGGGTTGGATCTCAGTCCAGCCTCCCTGGATGTGGAACTGCAAATTATTTAACTTCTCCATGCCTTAGCTCCTCATCTGTAAGGTGGGATAATAATTGTACCTATGGCAGAGAGATCTGAAGCCCATGGTGAGTAGCTCTCCTTGGTGCTGATGAGATTACATTTAATCCATGACCTACAGGAGGGATTGGGGCCCTTGGATCCAACGTGTAGATATCAGGCAGTCAGTCATGGGAGGGCTTAGGGTTCAGAGAGGTGGGGAGAGGCTGGAGGTGGCTACATCTCAAAAGGGGAAATATTAGATGGAAAAACGTACCTCACGATACTCAGATCCAAAGAGGGAACAAACAGGATCTAATGGGTGAGTCCAGCAACATGTGAGAGACCCCATGGGACTTTGGTCCCTTGTAATTTGATAGAAGAATAAGGGTTGGCTCATAGTAAAGATACGTGTGAGTTTATATATTATTATTATTGCATTGTTGCTGCTGCTATTGCTGTTATTGTTATTTTGTATCAGCAGTGAAAAGTGGTTTCCCCAAACCAGAACATGACCTAGAGTTGCATCAATAGAAATATTATATCTAGCATGAGGGAGGTGACGGTCTCTCTTTTCTCTGCCCTAGTAGGGGGCCGCCTGAAGCATTTGTGTTTGATTCTGGGTGGCTTCCATTAGGGCGACATTTATGAACTGGAATGGGGCTTCTAGAGGGGAAAAAGTTTCTCACGAAGAAACTGAGGCTGTGTTTTCTTCATCCACTAATGGCTTGTGGTTCTAAGAATTAAGAAAGATACAAAGATAAATTTGCAAGTCTGGGCATGGTGGCTCACGCCTGTGATTCCAGCACTTTGGGAGGCCAAGGCGGGTGGATCACTTGAGGCCAGGGGTTCAAGACCAGCCTGGCCAACATGGTTAAACCCCATCTCTACTAAAAATAGAAACTTTAGCTGGGCATGTTGGCATACGCCTGTAATCCCAGCTACTCAGAGGCTGAGACATGAGAATGGCTTGAACCTGGGAGGCGGAGGTTGCAGTGAGCTGAGATCGTACCACTGCACTCCAGCCTAGGCAACAGGGCAAGACTCTGTCTCAAAACAACCGCATAGCCAAAACAACAACAACAACAACAACAACAACAACAACAACAACCACCACCGCTACCACCAAAGATAAAGTTGTCCCTGTGAAGTGCACACCCTTCTGGGGAGTATAAACCAGCCATGTGACTGTTACACATGTGGGAAATGTAGTTTCCAGCTACAGAAAGAAGCATTTTAAGGAAATGCTTGAGGAAAGAGGAGACTGGGAGTGGGAGTAGCCTGGGGACATCTGGGAGCTGTGTTGAAATGCATCAGGACGTCTGTAGGGAAAAGCGTCCTGATTTCTCCTTTGTGACCCCACAGTCACCATCAGAGAGAGACAGTGATGGAGAGGCCTTATAGAAGCAAGCTCAGCTCAAAGCAGACCTGGCTGCTTGGCTGCTACCTGGGTGGGTCTCCCAGAAGATGACCCTGAAACTAGGATTTGAGAATTTGCATTTGAGCAGTTGATTTGGGAAGGGATTCCAGGAAGTCCTGGTGAGGGAGGGGACAGAGAGATGGGAAAGGAGAGGCAGCCGAAGCAGTGTCCTGGGGCCACATGGAATCCCAGCGGAGGGCCCTGGGAGACTGTGAGGAGCGTGCCTGACTTGTCCCCCAGAGCAGGGAGGGAACTGCAGTCTTTCTCCACTAACCCCCATCTACCACTGGTTGAAGGTATCATTAACTGTCAGTCTGCCCTGGGTGCTGGGTGGGCACAGGCAGGGGTGAGAGAAAGCTCCGACAGAGGGAGTTGTAGGAACTTGCAGCAAGGAACCTGTGGCCTTCAGGGGACTGGCAGGTACCGGGGGCCGCGGACGGCTTCGGGAGGTGGTAGTGAGTTTCCTGACACAGGGTTATATAAGAGGTGCCTGCCGGCGTGACCATGTGGTGGGGAGCCAGGCGAGTCTACTCTGGGTGACAGAGAATCTTTAAACCATTTTGTACGTGTTGCCCACTTGAGAGATGATGTAATCCCAGGCCTTGTCATCCCACGGATGATTTGGGGAGTTTGCGTGTGGGTGGATGTGGGGGAAGAATAACTTTTTTCAAGCTGTTTTTTTCCCCTCCTAAACCACCCACTCCTGCCTCACTCTTGGGCTAATTCTAAATAAAGGGGCCCACTCCAAGGCTCAGCTTTCGGTCAAAAGTGCCCAGTTCGCTGATCCAAATGAATCCCACATGGATTAATGATGTTTTCCTGAGGGACTGGGGTCTGGAAGCAGTGAAGTGACCCCATAATCTGGGAGAACTGCTGTCATCCCCGCTTTGTCCTTTATGAGCTGTGGGACATCAGACAGGTCACTTTCCCTGGGGTGGTAGGGGCTCAGACTTTCCTTCTGGGCGATGAGGGGTTGAATGAGGAAATCTCTGATTCTTAAGTTGTCATTTGCAGCCTCCGGAAAACTTAGAATAAGACTTGAAAGCAATTTATTACTTGAGCTGCTGTTAAGCTACAAAGACCCTTGTGTGAAAGTAGGGGCTATTATCATGATGGAGTGCTTAAAGTAGCAAAGTGCTTCCCGATATTTTATTAATTAAACATGGTCCTGGTAAAGCCCCCACTGCCTGCATATGTGTGCTATAAAATCAGACGGGTCTATGTGAGGGAGATGAGTAGATGGTAAATAGTAATTGTCACTAAGTCATGCTACTGAAAAGCTAGCAGTCGGGATTCCCATGAGAGAAATATCCTCACCTATTTTATTTTAATTTAAAAGGCACTCTAAAAGCCATTTAAAGTACGAATACTTTAAAAAATACAGCGGAGGATGGGTGTGGTGGCTCACACCTGGAATCCCAGCACTTTGGGAGGCTGAGGTGGGAGGATTGCTTGAGACCAGCCTGAGCAGCATAGCAAGACCCCATCTGCTAAAAATATATATCTATATATACACACACACATACATATATATAGCTGGGTTTGGTGGTGCATGGCTATAGTCCCAGTTACTTAAGAGGCTGAGGTGGGAGGATTGCTTGAGCCCAGGAGTTTGAGGTTACATGATCACGCCACTGCACTCCAGCCTGGGAGACAGAGCAAGACGCTGTCTCTAAATAACAACAATAATAAAATACGGCTGCAATTAGTGAGTACATGGGGTGGAGACAGATGTTGTCTGTGTGCTAGGCACTCCTCTCCATTGTACAGATGGACAAGCTGGCAGTCAGAGAAGTAATTTGCTAGTATAGGGGTTCTCAACTGGGGGCGATTCCCCCGCACCTCCACCCCAGGGACATTTGTCAATATCTGGAGACATTTTTGTTTATCATGACTGGAGTGGGGGCGTTACAGGCAGCCAATGGGTAGAGGCCCCGGATGCCGCTAAACATCCCACAGTGCACAGGATGGCTCTCCTGCAACTAGGAAATGATCCAACCCCTGATGTCCACAGTGTAGGGGCTGAGAAACCAGATCAGCTCTGTGCTCCCTGAATCCTAACCTTGGCCTCTCCCCTGCCTGTGTTGCCACCCCAAGTCCTGCGTGGGAACCCTGTGAGCCTTGGTCTGGTCTCTGATCTCTAAGATGGGCTGAGATATTGCCAACATTTATGTGTGTGTGTGTGTGTGTGTGTGTGTGTGTGTGTTGTGGACTCCCTTGAAGAGGGGATGGGAGCTAGGGAACTTCTCTCTTCAACAATTTCCCACTTTCCACTGTGCTATTTTCTCTTCTTAATATACTCTTTTGTAGTCTGTTTTTCATTTTTTTCATTAATTATCCCCATAAACATTCCTCTGAATTTCCACAGTCATAATAATGATCAATATTAATGGCTTCATACTACTGCATCCTAACCACAAAGCACTATTTCCTGAGTAATTCCTGGGTTGTTGGACATTTATTTTATTTTATTTTTTGTTTCCTTACAGTTTAATACACAATGATTATTTTCTTGAATAGAACATTTTTATTTGTTGCATGACTTCTTTAGGAGAATTCCCCAAGAGTATTTTTTTCTCTCTTTCTTTTCTCCTTCCCTTTCTCTCTTTCTCCTTTTCCCTTCCTTTCCTCCTCCCCTTCCTACCTTACTTTTTTCTTTTTTATTTGATTTAATTATGTTTTTTGGAATAATAACATATGAACCTGGTTTAAAATTCAAAGGCAGTACAAAAAAATCTCATTCCCAGCCACCCACTTCCCTGCCCGGGGGCAACCACTGGTGGCATTTTCAAGAATTTATCTGTTAAAATTTCATTTTTTTAAATAAATGGCATCACATCACACTCTATCCACTGTTCTACTGTGGCGGGTATAGACCGGGAGCTGATCTCCTTCAGATAGGGAGGTTGGAGAAGGCTTCTCCAAGGAGGTGACACTTGAGTTACCTAGAGGATGGTAAGAGAGGGAAGAAGTGGTCCAGGAAGGATTGGCAGGTGCAAAGGCCCTGGGGTAGGATGCAGTGGGCAGATCTGAAGAACTCCATGGAGGCCGATGGGGCCACTGTAGAAGGAGAGAGGTCAGATTGCTAGACAGGGACCCTGGTGTGCAGAACCTCATTGGCTGCAGTATAAAATTTGGACTTTATTCTAAATACACTGGGGTGCCTTCGAGGGCGTTTAAGCAGGGAAATGATGGGACGTGGCTTGCATTTAACAAAAGAGCATTCTGATTGAGGATTGGGGAGTTAATGCATGGAGGCAGGCAGAAACTGAAGGGTTAACTGGTGGGGGGCCAGGTGAGATGCTGGTGCCTTGGCCTTGTGGGGAGATAGAGAGAACTGGATGGACTCAGGACATTGTTTGAAGGAAGAGCCAATGGATCTGCTGACAAATTAGATGTGGAGTGAGGGGGAAAAAGGCATTTTGTACAACTCCTAGATTTTGGCCTGAAGAGATGGTTGTGCCCATTACTGAGATGGAGAAGACTGAGGTGGGAGGAGGTTTTTGTTTGTTTGATTATTTAGTGGGAAGGAGGCGATCTTAAATTCAGACCTGGCCGGGTTATGTTTGTTCTGTCTGTGTGACAGCCCAGAGGCAATGTCAAGTAGACAGGGAGAGAACAAAGTACATCCCAGAGCCCAGAAGTGTGATCAGGCTGGAGACATCAACGGAGAAGCCGCCAGCCCCAGGATGGGCTGAGACGCCCGGAAGAGCGCGTTGTGCATACATCAATGTATGAATCTATTTGTCTCACTCTCACTACGCCAGCTCTGCATGTTGTCATTCATGTTTGTTATTCATTTTGTAATTTTCTAATTTTCAAAAGCAAACATGGCCTGTAGTGAATGGAAAGAAATTGTACAGCTGCTTAGATTCGGATCTTAGAGGCTCTCTTACTTGTTTTAGTGGCTTTACCTAATCTGAGGTGAGAATCCAAGTCTGACGGACACCAAAATTAAGAAAAAGAGCCTTTCTGGGTTTCCCGTCATGTTCATGCATCTCCAGCTATTTCTGCCCTGAAAGTCAGAGCTGCTCACTGGAGAGGAACCTTCCAGTAAAAGAGCCGGAGCTGTCTCTTCTCTTCCGTGCCTCCTGAATACCCAAGAGATATGGTTCCCCTGTGATCTTGCTGTAATGAATTCTGGTTGCTTTTTCATTATCAGTCCTAATTTTCTCCACTTCCAGATTATTTTCCTTTCCAGTAGGGTTATAATTCCTTGTCGGAGCCCCAGGGCATGTGTTTTTGCCCTCTGCCATCAAGGCAAGGAATTAGGAAGTGCATGATCTCTGTGGAGTGGCTGCTCTCAGGCCCCTGGCATGGAGTTCGTCTGTCAGAAACAGCTCTACGCACATTCAGAAAGTGAATCTCGTATTTATGTTAACGTTTGTATAAGGCGGCATTAACTAATTTAGCTAACAGATATTTATGGAGGGCTATCCGTGTGCTGGGGTCAGAACTGAACCTATCTCTCAGCTTGCCACAGAGAATCTGAAAACTTAAAGTAGGCAGAAAATTCTAGGTCACCTCTGTGTTCAAGCCTCTCATTAATGGACAAATGGGCACAGCCATTTATAACCTCAGGGAGCCTCAAGCTCTTGGGAAAGTTAATAGGTGAGTGCAAATAATAATGTTCCTAGTCTCAGCATGGCATGGGTGTGGTTATCATTATGAGCCAGGCTGAATCCCATTCCATTCCATTCCCACCCCATCCCATCCCATCATCCCATGCCAACCCATCCCATCATCCCATCCCAACCTATCCCATCTCATTCTCATCCCAACTCAGCCCATCTCATCTCATCCCATCCCATCCCATTACAATGCAGCCCAGCCCAGCCCATCCCATCCCAACCCAGTCCAGCCCAGCCCATCGCATCCCAACTCATCCCACCCCATCATCCCATCCCAACCTATCCCATCCCATTCCCATCCCATCCCATCCCATCATCCCATCTCAACCTATCCCATCTCATTTCCATCCCAACCCATCCCATCCCATCCCATTTTATCCCATCCCATCCTGTCCCATTCATCCCATCCTATCCCATCCCAACTCATCCCACCCCATCATCCCATCCCAACCTATCCCATCCCATTCCCATACCAACCCATCCCATCCCATCTTATGCCATCTCATCCCATCCCATCCCATCCCATTCATCCATCCCATCCCATCCCATCCCATCCCATCCCATCCCATCCCTCCCATCTCATACCATCCCATCCCATCTCATCCCATCCCATCTCATCCCATCCCATCTTATCCCATCTCATCTCATCCCATCCCATCTCATCCCATCCCATCTTATCCCATCTCATCTCATCCCATTCCATCTCATCTTATCCCATCCCATCCCATTCCATCTTGTTCCACCCCATCCCATCCCATCCCATCCCTCCCATACCATCTCATCCCATCCCATCTAATCCCAACCCATCCCATCCCGTCTCAACCCATACCAATCCATCCCATCCCATTCCATCCCATCCCATCCCATCCCGTCCCATCCCATCCTAACTCATCCCATCCCATCCCATCCCACCCCCATCTCAACCCATCCCAATACAACTCATCTCATCTCACCCCAACCCAGCCCATCCCATCCCATCCCATCCCACCCCATCCCATCCTATCCCATCCTATCTCTATGGTCCTGAGTTCCTGGTCTGGGTATTGGGATTCAAAAATGAATTGGGAAATCTATTTGGCTGCAAGTGACAGAATCCAGCTCAAACCAGCACAATCAAAAAGACAAATTTCTACTGGTTCGTGTGAAGAAAAAGGTAGCGGGGCTTCAGTCTCAGCTGGATCCAGGTGCTCATATAACATCAACTGGTTTCAGTATCTCTCTCAACTTCCCATTGTCCTTCTTTCTGTCTCCTTTTTTTCCCTTTCTATTTCTCAGAGGTCTGCATCCTTTCCTGGTTTCACTCTCTGGCAGTTCTCTTCATGTAGTGGCCGCAGCAGCTCTAGGTTTATATCCACCCAGTTTGGCACCAGTAAAAGTCCCCAGAGGGCTCTCATTTGCCGGGCTTGGGTCCATTGCTATCCCTAAGCTTGTCACTGAGGTGTGAGGAATGTGGTGCTCTGATAGGCGAGGCTTGGGTCAGCTGCTTACCTCTGGAGCTGGGGGTCGAGTTGGCCTCAACAGAGACTCACGGACCAAGCCACTGATTCCCCGAAGGAGAATTAAAGTTCTGCTACTAGACAAGGGGAGGAGGGATGCTGGTGGGCAGAACCACAGAAGAACATCCTCTCTGTCTTTCTTCAAAAAGCTTCTTCATGCCTCTGTGCCTTTTACAAGCAGTTCCCTTCTGAAGTGGCCCTTGTCTGACCCTCCTAGAAAATTTGTTCTTCCTCTTTCTTCAGGGTTGTTGGAGCGCCCTCCATCTGCGATGTTTCATCCCAGCTGCTGGCATGCCTGCCATGTCCGTACACACTGCCCACATGCACGTGCATGCACACACACACACACACACACACACACACACACACACACACACACTATCCTTGTGGTTTGAGAGTATTGTGTAGTTGGTATCCAGTACCAGAGGAAAATCCTGACAAAGCAAGTGTTGCATCCTAAGCTGCATTTGGGTTTCATTGCCCATCCATCATCCATCCATCTTTCATTCATCCATTATACATCCATCACCTATGAATCCATCATTCTTCCATCTGTCCATGACCACTCATCCATTCATTCATCTATAGTCCATCCGTCTACCCATCATCCACCCACCCATCCATTCATCCACCCATGCATCCATCCATCCATCCATCCATCCCTTCATGCACCTGTATGTCTACACATCCAGCCATCCATTTATCCATCATTCATAATCCATCCATCTAACAAATATTTGCTGATGCCTTTGCTATACCAGATGGATTAGAAGATCCCTGTCCTGGAGAGCAAAACATAGTGAGACAGACAGACACAAAAACAAAGATAATTCAGAATGATACAAGCGATCCCATCTCAGTCTGGTGTCAGCAGTTTACTTGATGCTGCTGATTCCACTTATAAATAACACACTTCTACTCAAATAATGAAAATGGCAAGAGTTCACATTCGTTCAGTTCTTTACACAGCACTTTCTCATTTGTTTCTTAGGCCCCTTCTTTGGGAGTAGGTGTTGTTATCTCTGTTTCTCAGGTGAGGAAACTGAGGCCCAGAGAAGGCAGGGAACAGCTCAAGGACCCTTACCTTGACCACAGTGGAGAAGGTACTCAGATACGGGCCTCACATACCGCTCCTGATCCGTGTTAGGCAAGGTGCTTTCCATAGGTTGAGGATCTGTTCATAAGCTGATGTGGGTCCCCTAGTGCCCTGCCACTCATCACCCTCCAAAACAAACCTGGGCTGGGAGAGCATAGCTGGCTACTGGTCACCACTGCAGGGTCTGAGAGCTCCCTGAAGCCCAGGCCTCCCCATCTCTAGCCACTGCCTTTCTGGCTGCAGGGGACCAGCACTGTGAAGAGAGGCAGTTCCTGCCTAAGCCTGGAGGCTTAAGGAAAGGGCATATTAGGTCCCCTCTAGATAGTATGATCTGCCCTGAGCCTAAGGCTGGCTCTCTCTTTGTTCAAAAGAGAGATTAGCAAGTGCTACAGAGGCATTAACAACATATCAGCACCAAGCTGAGACTTTCTCCTTGATATTAATGGAAGGACAGGAGGAACATTAAATAGGAAATAATTCCTTTTCTCTGAGAGTTAAAAGCTGGGACTCTAAAGCAAAACTGCCCAGAATTTAAACTCTTGACCATGCAACGAATGCTCAGTCTTATTAATATTACTCATATTGTTATATTGTTGCTGTGGACAGGGTTTAAAAGCCACAAGCAGAATGAGGCAGTGGTAAAGAGTTTACACTCAGGAATCATAGGCCTAGGTTCCAATCCCGGCTTTGTCACCTCTTACTTTTGTCAATTTGCAAGTGACTTGACCTCCTCAAGGCTTGGTTTATTCATCTTCAAGATCGGGATGAAAATAATAAAGATAGTCAACATGAAGGATTATTTTCTACATGCCTGGCACAGGTCTAGGCACTTCTCACGTAATAACTCCCTTGGCCTTCACAGTCCATCAACTACACTGACTAGATAAGGAAATTGAGGCATCTTGAAGTTCAGTATCTTACCCAAAGCCCCACAGCCAATTGTAGGTGAAGGTGGGATTTGGGCCCAGGGCAGTCTGACTCTTGGGCTTGTGATAGGCTTAGGAAAGACTCATGAAATGACATATGTATGTGACCAGCCAAATGCCTGGCACATAGTTTGGTAAAATAAATAGAAGTGATGCTGCTGCTGAGGCCTTAGGTGTCAGCTCTGTTGCTGAGGCTGCAGTGCAGTGGCGCAATCACTGCTCATTGCAGCCTTGACCTCCCAGACTCAAGCAATCCTCCCACCTTAGCCCTCCAAGTAGCTGGGACTATGCCTGGCTAATTTTTGTTATTTTTGTAGAGACAGGGTTTCATTATGTTGCTCAGGCTGGGCTCAAGTGATGCTCCCACTTTGTCCTTCCAAAGTGCTGGGATTCAGACTTGAGCCATGGTGCCTGGCCAAGGCTCCTACTTCTAATGATGGAAACCCTACTAGTTTAAGCAAGTCTAAGAAAATTACTCCTGTGAACTACAAAATCTAGGCGGTGTCAGGTTCACCTGAACACAGGTGCCTAAAAATATCATCAAATGCTCTTTGATTCCTTAGACTCTATTCCATTTAAAATTTAAAATTCAGTTCTTCATTTGTACCAGTCACATTTAACATGTGACTAGTGGCCACTGCATTGGATGGTGCAGAGCATTTCTATCTTCACTACCAGATTGTACTGTGCTGCTTGCTGTGGAAATTAACCTGGCCCCTTATAAGCCCTGCACTGAAACCCCACCCGCCTTGCAACCCTAGAGGGAAGGGAGCTGCTTTCCCATAACTCTGGAGAAAAGGCTCAGGGAAGGCTCTTATTGGCCTGATTTATATCACATATCTATTCCTGAACCAATCACCATGGCCTGCAGCGTGTGAATGGAGTACTCTGATTGGCTGGCTTAGATCATGTGCCTGCTTCATTGGTGGGATAGTTAGGTCTGCCCAGAGCACATGGCATATGTTTCCAGAATAGGGGAGAGAGAAGAGGATGGAGAGTGAAAAATGACATACTGTGATAGATGGTATTATTTGTTTATAATGATTAATTCCCCCCTCCACCATTGCTGTGTGTCCCTGAAGGGGCATGTACCACTCCTGAGTGCAGTGGTGCTATCTCCACTCACTGCAACCTTTGTGTCCCGGGTTCAAGCGATTCTTCTGCCTCAGCCTCCCGAATAGCTGGGATTACAGGTGTGCACCACCACGCCCAGCTAATTTTTGTATTTTTAGTAGAGATGGAGTTTCACTACGTTGGCCAGACAGGTCTCGAACTCCTGGCCTCAAGTGATCCATCCGTCTCGGCCTCCCAAAGTGCTGGGATTATAGGCATGAGCCACCACGCCTGGCCCCACTCTTGATGACTTTGAATTCGGTCATGTGCCTTGCTTTGATTATTGACTGTGAGCAGATGGGACACGTGTGGTATCCGAGCACAGTGAGGCTCTGCCCTGTCACGAGGATGGGATGCCTCAGACAGTGGCTGTTCCTTCTGCCTGGTCCCAGAATGGGAAGGGACGGGGCCCAGCATCACGAAGACCAGCCAAGCCCAGTAGAGCCCAGCTGAGCTGCGTCCCGCCTGCTTCCCTTGTGCGACAAGAATGAGAAGTAAATGCCTGGTATTGAGAGCCACTGAGAGGTTAGGACTCTGTACTGGCAGCAAAAGCCGACTCATGCACACCCTGATCCTCTTCCCGAGTCCCGTCCTGCTTTCTGCTCTAGTCCACCTTGGGCTCCAGCTGAGGTCCCTCGATAGTGATCCGCAGCAGAATCAGACTCCAGCGAAGAGCAAACTGAGGCTGGAGTAGAAGAAATCATGACATTTCTCAAGGGGCTCGTCTCCTGATTCCTCTGAAGCTTGCTGCTGTTCATTCAGTCACACACAGTGACTGAGCTCATGTGATATGCTGGGCGCTGGAACTGCAAGATCTTGCCAGACCCAGCCCCTGCCCTCAAGGTGCCCCCAGTCCGTGGGGAGAGACGTGGGTGAGCAGGTAGTGAATGCATGGCAGGCCCATGTCTCTGGCAAACCCAGGCCCAGGACTAGCTGGGAGTTTGGCTTCCTGAATATCGGCCAGCCTTGGACCCAGAGCCACAAGTTGATCTGATGAGTTTCTTTAAAAATGACCCTGGCTAGAAGTGCAATCCTAGCCATGCAGGTCGTCTGGCAAGGCCAAAGGATTCTGGAGATTCTCCTGGTAGCAAGGAGCTGTCTTCCCTAAGCTCATTATCGTCTAGCCAGCGCCTGCTGTGGCATTTCTCTGCCTGGGCTCCGGGTCACATTTCACTTCTGTTGCAGTCCCTGGGGCCATCAGGATGACAGGAGCATCACGCCCAACTGTCAGCCCTCTTCTGTCCCAACACACTGTTCTGACTTCAGACCTTGCCAGTCCCAATTATAAAAGAACAGGCAGGGGATGGGGTCCCCGCTCTTTCATAGTGTCCCAGGCAAAGGCCCGGCTCTCTCTCTCTCTCTCTCGCTCATTTATTCGTGAATTTATCTGACATATATTGAAAGCCAATTATGTCTCGCTGCTGGGGCAGGCAGGGGTGACAGAGATGATTAAGATACAGTCAGCCCTTCTAGCCTGGGTCCGGCAGCACTGGGGGCCTGCGGAGCCAGGGAGGGTTGAGCTGGGCTTGGGAGGATGGTGAAATTGATCCAGCAGTGAACATTTTAGGCAGAAAGAACAGCACAAGGAAAGGCACGAAGACCGGACATAGGGTTTGAGCACAGCCTGTTGGAGGTGGGCCACATGTCCCCCTTATGTCTGCTTTTCCTTAGATGAGATGGCATGGCCCCTGTCCAGAGTTGCCATCTGGGGAGATTTCAGGTTCCCTGAGCCTCCTGGCCCTAGCTGCTGGCCGGGCCCAGTGGCTCCCTCATCTCCCTTTCCTGCACCTACTCTCCTGGTGACATGACTCGCCGTGCACATCTCCTGGGCAGGTGCAGGACACGGCAACCCTTGGTTCATCTGCTCTTCCCGGAGCCCCAGCCTTTCTCGTGCAGGCTACTGCTGAGCCATGATGCATCCCTCCCAGTCCTGCAAGGTTGGCTTTCAGAACCTTGGAGTGGGGCTTTCTCTTGGTTCTGCACAGGAGCTCTTATCACAGCAGCAGTCAGCATGGTCTGAACCCCCAGGTGGGAAATAAATCAGATGGCTGGGATCATAACACTCCCATTTATTGAGCACCTATTATGTGCTGGGCTCTTTGAGGACTGCTGCGGCACACAGGGAACTTTGGTAAACGTAAGCAAGCCTTCCCCTCTGGGCATGGAGGATGGGCTCGATGCAGCCCTGCTCAGCCTTAGCTAAGTGCCCTCATTCACGCACAACCTGAACAGCTGTCATTGGCAGCCCTGGGCCTTTCTGGTCAATATCTCATTTAATCCTCACAATATCACTATGAGGTGGGGAGGTGTGTTCTGTTTTGACTCCTATTTTACAGTCAAGGAAACAGAATCTCTGAGAGCTTCAGAAACTTGTTTAAGGTCTCCCGGCCAGCAAGTGTGGGAGGAACGCTTCAGACCGGACATCTCTGAAGGCGACTTCTGCCCTTGCTGCTGTATTTCACTCTCTCTTGCCCTCAACAGCGCAGGCCACCCTTCGCTCCTTAGCTAATTTCCCAGCAATTCTCCCCCGCTGTTCCGGGGCCTGTTATCTTTCATTATTGTATTTTGTAGCTTCCTAGATTGTTTTATTTTTCACTCCTAGTGGCTCGTTGCTTGGGAGCAGCTGAGAACCCGGCGGTGGCCCTGCTCTAAATGCATCGTGTCAGATGCAAGTTTATCTAATTTACGATCGGAGTTGGCGGCAGCACCTTGTCGATTCCATTTCGAGCTAATTTCCTCCCTGATGATTTCCACGGAGGTGGTGGGCTACTTGCCTCCCGGGATCTCTGCCAGCCCCAGAGCTGGGCTCCATGTGTCTCACCTGGCTGTGAACCCTGGGGGCATCGAGTTGCCCTCAGCCCCATGGAAGGGGTTATTTATGGCCTATCTCAGGAGCACATGGTAGTTAAGACACAAAACCTTGTATCTTGGCAAGATCCTGGGTTTGGAGGCAAAAGTTCAGGATTCAAGTCCGCTTGCTGCCACTGTTTTTCTTTTTCTTTTTCTTTTCTTTTCTTTTCTTTTTTTTTTGAGACAGGGTCTCATTCTGTCATCCAGGCTGGAGTGCAGTGGTGCGATCACGGCTCACTGTATCCTCGAACTCCTGGGCTCAAACGGTCCTCCCACTTCAGCCTCCTGAGTAACTGGGACTACAGGCAAGCACCCCCACACCTGGCTAATTTTTTTGTTTATATTTTTTGTAGAGATGGGGTCTTGCCATGTTGCACAAGCTGGTCTTGAACTCCTTGGCTCAAGCGATCCTCTCACCTTGGTCTCCCAAAGTGCTGGGATTAC
The DNA here is from genome assembly GCF_043159975.1 of Macaca nemestrina. Classification (NCBI taxonomy): domain Eukaryota; kingdom Metazoa; phylum Chordata; class Mammalia; order Primates; family Cercopithecidae; genus Macaca; species Macaca nemestrina. The sequence goes on along the minus strand of NC_092142.1, from coordinate 26,826,111 downwards.
AAGTGTGAACCACCATGCCACTTTCTTGCTCTTGTGATCTTAGGCAAATTGCTTAAGCTCACTGAGTCTCAGTTTCTTCACCTGCGAAATGGACAATAATGATGCAGTGTTTTTCTTTCCCAAGATGGCAAAGAAAGAGGAACGCTTTGATGATAGACACGTTGGTAAGGATGTAGGGATGCAAGAATCTTCACACAATGCTGGTAGGAAGGAACTGGCCCGACCGTAATGGACAACAATTTGTCAATGTGTATTAGAACCGTAAATGTTCGTACCCCTTGCCCCAGCAATTTCAACTGGGGTTGTATGTGCAGAAGATGAACGCATGTGCACAAGAATGTTCATTGCAGTCTCATTCAAAATAGAGAAAAATGAGAACAAACAAAATGTTCTTTAATAGGGAGGATGGCTAAGTGAATTGTGGAATATTCATTCTATAGAATGTGCTGCAGTCATTAAAAAAGATGAAGTGATAAAATCTATAGGAGACAAATGGATTAAACTTATTGGCAAGTGAAAAAAGCAGTAATTAGAAAGATAGAAGAAAGATAGAATGATAAATATAAAACAAAAACAGAACAATATTTTATATTTTCTTAAACAAAAACCTTTTAAAATTATGAATTATGTATACTGGCCAGCTATAGTGGTTCATACATATAATCCTAGCGTTTTGGGAGGTTGAAGTGGGAGGATCGCTTGATGCCAGGAGTTTGAGATCAGCCTAGGCAACATAGTGAGACCCTCATCTCTATTAAAAAAAAAATTAACTGGTTGTTGGCTGGGTACGGTGGCTCACACCGGTAATCCCAGCACTTTGGGAGGCCAAGGTGGGCAGATCATGAGGTCAGGAGTTCAAGACCAGCCTGGCCAACATACTGAAACCCTGTCGCTACTAAAAAAAGCATACAAAAATTAGCCAGGTGTAGTGGCATGCGCCTGTAGTCCCAGCCACTCGGGAGGCTGAGGCAGGAGAATCGCTTGAACCTGGGAGTTGGAGGTTGCAGTGAGCTGAGATTGCACCACTGCACTCCAGCTTGGGCAACAGAGTGACACTTCATCTCAAACAAAACAAAACAAAACAAAATAAAAAACAAAAAAAGAAAAATACAAAAATTAGCTGGGTGTGGTGGTGTGCACCTGTATTCCTAGCTACTTGGGAAGCTGAGTCATGAGAACTACTTGAACCCGGAAGGTGGAGCCTGCAGTGAGCTGAGATCACACCATTGCACTCCAGCCTGGGCAACAGAGTGAGACTGTCTAAAAAAAAAAAAAAAAATTAGCTGGTCATGGTGGCTTGTACCTGTAGTCCTGGCTACTTGGGAGGACCACTTGAGCCTAGGAGGTTGAGGCTTCAGTGAGCTGTGATCACGCCACTGTACTCCAGCCTGGGTGACAGAGTGAGACCCTGTCTCCTAAAAAAACAAAAACATGTATCTAGAAAAGTGCGTTAAAAAAAGATGATTTACGATTTAATGATTTTTCCCTGATTGAACCTCATGTAATCACTCTGAGGTCAAAAATAGAATATTGCCACCACCCAGCAACTCCCCTCATGGTCCCACCAGTACCCACTACCCGCTGAGTCATACCCACTATCCTGGCGTTATTATGATGGTCAATTCCTTGGCTCACTTTATAATTTTGCCACCTAAGCCTACAACCCTAAACATATTAGTATACTTTTGCCTATTTGGTTTTGTATTCACATTAACGGAATCACAATGTATTCTGCTGCTGTGACTTCCAAGGCTAGGTCACAAAAGGCATTGCAACTTCCCGCTGAGTCTTCTGGTTTGCTGGCTCTAGGGAAGTCAGCCACCATGCTGTGAGGATGCCCAAGCAGCCCCATGTCGAGGCCCATGGGGAGAGGTGCCAGCCCCAACTGGGCTATATTCTGGCATCTTGCTCAACATTATTTTGTGAGACTTACGCCAGTCACTGCTCTGCTATGTAGGATTTTTGGGGACACGAATATGAATGTAAATGATTAGGAAAAAAAGGTCTAGAAAGGTACTCACCAAAGTGATGAGGTCAGTTTGGAAGAGGAGCCCAGAGGTAGGGACGGAAGAGTTCTAAGGAGATTTAGGGGTCTTATCTACTATCTGAATTTTTCTAAAGGAGAAATGTATTGATGCATTATTTAACTGATTAAATTTTAAGAGAAAGAATAAAATGGAAAAAATAAGACCTGTTTGCTGGAGTTGTTGGGGAGATGGAATGCATTAATGTAGGTAAAACCTGGAGCCCAGAGTAGGCACTCAGTTAGAGGGAGATGAATACCGGTGAACACGAACTGAATGTCTTTTGGAAGTAGCCATAGGAGCACTACAGTGGAGTGGTCAGCTGCTCTGGATTGGACAGTCTGTGTTCAACTCCTGGCTCCACTGCTTAGTAGTGGTGTGACCTTGGGCAAATGATTTAACTTCTGTCTCCCCAACCCTGAGTTTTACCATCTGGATTAGTTATCACTTGCCACCTGATGAGTCTGTGTACTTGCACCCCCTTTGCCTTCCACCATGATTGTGACTTTTCTGAGGCCTCCCCAGAAGCCAAGCAGATGCCCCCTCGTGCTTCCTGCACAGCCTGTGGAACCATGAACCAATTAAACCTCTTTCCTTTATAAATTACCCAGTCTCAGGTATCTCTTTATAGCCATGTGAGAAAGGACTAATACACCACCTAACAAATCATCCCCAAACTTAGTGGCTTAAAACAGCAATAATTGCTGATTATCTTTCATTGTTTCTGTAGATCAGGAATTTTGGAGTGGTTTGGTGTGCAGTTCTGGGTTAGGGTCTCTCAGGAGACTGCAACAGGTGTGAGCTGAAGCTGCAGTCATCTGAGACTTTGACTGTTGCTGGAGAATCCTTCCAAGGGGCCTCACGTACATGGCTGCCTGGTTGGGGCTGGCTAGTTAGCTCCTTACCCCATGAAAGGAGCCACAGGGCTGCTTGAGCATCCTCACAACATGGCGGCTGGCTTCCCCCAGATCCAGCAATCCAAAAACCCTAGCAAGAAGTTGCAATGCCTTTTGTGACCTAGCTTTGGAAGTCACACACTGCCACTTATGCAGTTGTTGGTCACACAAGTCATCCCTGATTCAATATGACAGAGGACTGCAAAAGGGCAGGCAGACCAGGAGATGAGGCTCACCGGGGTCATAGTGGCTGGCTGCAACACCCCCTCTGACGTAGGGACAAGAGTACCCACTTCACAGGGTTTTTGTGAGGAGTGAGTGAATCAATCCATGTAAAGGTACTTAGAACAATGGTTGGCATATGGTAAACTTCAGACGAGCACTAGTTGTCATTATTATTTCAGAAATGCTGCCAGACATCCCCTTCATGCATTCTTCAGGGTATTACTTTACTGCTTAATTTTGCAAATGTAGATTGGTTCTCAGGTTCCCTGGAACGACACCCCTTATAACAATGATCATGAATAGCAGCGCTTTGGAGTAACCGCCAGAACTGTTTGAGCCACCGCACAAAGACGGCACCCTGCATAGCCATTTTGCATGTCTGCTTCACTGGGTGGACTGAGTCGCCAATGCCCAGCAAGACAGTAGGGCTGATTTTGATCTCTTTGGGAACAGGCATTGAGTCTTTGACTTCAATCAGTTGCCACATCAATGCCTCTGTGCGAACAAAGGCATTGATGCGAGAGTAGACTTGTTACTTTCAAGCACAGAACAGGAAACTTGACCATCTTCAGTGCTTCAGTCCAAGGATCCGAAACTCAAGTGCCTACAAGGCCAGACAGGTGACCCAAGTTTGGGAAGTGGCCAAGGGTATGAAGAACCAGGTGAGCAAGATGACAGAGCAGCAGTAGACCCCTGACCTTGGTGATGGAGAGACAATAGGGAGTGGTAGGGACTGTGGCAAACAGGAGCACACATGCCCCATCTCTGGGGCCACTGTCAGAAGTGCCAGTGAGTCATTGTCTCCAAGACTGTGGTCCAGCATGGCCTAAATTTCTGCTCCCTTCTCTGAGTGCTTTGCTGCCGTGGTCCACCATTCCAGTGACCCTTCGGACGATTGATGCTTGAGTTGTCCTGTAATTTGCATCCAGGTGTTACCAGAAATGTGTCTCGATCCAGACCCCAAGAGACGGTTCTTGGATCCTGTGCAAGACAGAATTTGAGGTGAAGCCATAGCAAGTGAAAGCAAGTTTATTAAGAAAGTAAAGCAATAAAAGAATGGCGACTCCATAGGAGTCAAAGAATGAGTACTCCAATGGCTACTCATGAAAATTTATCCGTGAGCTTTCTGGGCAATTCCTGAAACTGAGGGCTCCTCGTCCTTTTAGACATATAGCGTCACTTCCAGGCATTGCCATGGCATCTGTGAACCGTCACGGCACTGGTGGGAGTGTCTCTTAGCTTGCGAATGCATTATAATTAGCATATAATGAGCAGTGAGGATGACAAGAGGTCACTTTCATGGCCATCTTGGTTTTGGTGGGATTTGGCTGACTTCTTCACTGCATGCTGTTTTATCAGCAGGGTCTTTGTGACCTGTATCTTGTGCTGATATATTGTGCTCCCATCTCATCCTGTGACTTAGAAAGCCTAACCTCCTGGGAATGCAGCCCAGTAGGTCTCAGCCTTATTTCACCCAGGCCTTATTCAAGATGAAGTTGCTGTGGTTCAAACGCCTCTGACACAGGGTGTACAGTGGCTCGTGGCCACCTCGACCAACTTCTTCCTTTTCTGTAAGCATGAAGGGCCCATCTCACACCAGAGTTCTACTGGGGCAGATCATGGCAGTGGGGAGCATTTGCTGACTTCCTTCATCTGAGAATTGTCCACTGATTGGCACCATGAAGTATTTCACTCTGTGCGGGTCGCAGCTGGGCTTGGGGATCAAAGGCAATTCAGACCATCCCTCAAGCCTCTATGGAGGAAACAGACACGTCTCAGCACTTCATGTGGGGGCAGAGTGGTATGGGCTCTGGTTTCCAGGTGAGGTGGGATTTGGGTTATCTGACAGATCTGAAGACATCAACAGTGGGACCAATGCATCTAACTTGCCTGTGGGGGGAGGTGGCATTGTGGTTTCCTGCACAATGGCCGTTCCCTCTTCTTTCTTGTTATGCTTCCTTGTCTACCTGACAAGGAGACTGAAAAGGGAAGCTACTTTCCTAGTCTCCCTTGAAGCTAAGCAGTGGTTTAGTGGCCCAGTTCTGGCCAATGCAATGTAAGCAGGACTCTGCTGGGGACTTTTGGGGACATATTTTTCCTCCTGATGGAAGGATGTGGGGGCATATGAGTGAAGTCTTTCTCACCATCCTGAATGCTGCCTATTTCCTGCATTTGGAAGTGGTTGGGTGAAGACGTGATGTCTGGAGCTACTGCAGCCATCTTGTGCCTCTAGGAGAAGTCTCAGAGAATTGCAGACAGATTCCTAATGTTGTTGAGCAACTAGATCAACCTTTAGCTACCTACTTCCAGCCTTCTTGTTTTAAGAGAAAATTGAGTGCCTTTATTATTTAAGCCACTGTTAGGTTTTTATTGCAGCCAAAAGTTGCATTTATTGTTTTAGTTGTTTTTATTGTTTTAGTTGTTTTTATTGCAGCCAAAAGTTGCATTACTAATATTACAGGGAGTGTTTGAACACTCCCTGGAGTGGGTCTGGAGTGGAAAATTGGGTGCTCCTTAAATACCGATAAGGGCTTGAATTTTGTTATGCTGGCTCTATCCTATTTCTGGGGCTACTTGCTATTTTTTAAATCTCTAAATTAAAAAAAGTGAAATATATCACTTATAAAAAAGAATGTTTAAAATATATCTGTATAGTCTAAAGAGGAATAAGAAAATACCCATATATTCACCACCTAAGGATTAGAACATTACCAAGTCTTAGACATTCCTTGTGTGCCCCTCCCCATCACACCCCGCCTCTCCCCAAAGTTAACCAGTATCCTCAATTTTGCATGAGTCACTTTCTGCCATTCCTGATAGTTTTAACACCCACATGATCCTAAACAATATGATGTTTAATTTTGCCTGTCCTTGAATTTCATCTAAACACGTGCAGACTCTACGCATTGTTTTGTAAGCTGCTTCTTTTGCCCTCTGAGTTGTACGGTATGTTTTTGACTTTGTGCATGTTGATGTGTGCAGGACTGGATCTGTCGTTTCCACGGCTGCGTGGTTTTTTGTCATAAGGCTGTCTTGCAGGTTGTGTCTTTCTTCTGTGGTTGACAGACAGTTGAGATGTCGCTAGTTCTTTTGCCATCACCAACCCGTCTGCTCTAAACATTCTTGTCCACGGCTCAGGGTGCCATGGGGAAGAGTTGCCCTGGGGTGGATTCCTTTGAATGGAGTTGCTGGATCACAGGGATACACGCGTTACCTTCATTAGGTAAGCCAAGAAGTTTTCCCAAGTGGTTGCACCTACTTATCCTCACACAGCAGCGACTGGATGTCCGTGTTGCCCACGTCCTCGCTGACATTGGGTCCTGGGCGTGTTCTGTTCTGAATGTCCCTGTGTCCCAGCCAAGTTGGCCTCTGACCTTTGAAGGTGCCTCTCCCCTGTGTGTCATTACATATCAGCGTCTGCATTTCTTCAAACAGTCACCGCGGAATGACGCTGCGGTCCTGAAGTAAGGCCATTATCTCAGTTCTGGTCTTTATCTTCGGGTTCAACTGATTTTGGAGTTTCCAATAAGGAGAAAAAAACCACTTTGATATTCTCAGACATCAGAACTGTACCTGATTTGATTCACAAGACAGCGGGAACTTTTCCTGAAGGTCAGCATCCAATCTCTCTCCTTCGGTTCTCTCTGCCTGTGCGTTCTGAATAATCAACTCTAAAGGCGGAGGCAAGATCTAGGATTCTCAGAGTTGCACATTGCAGGGAGATGAGCACGCTGTGGACGTCATGGGGCAGGCAAGCGGATTTGGAAGGAGGTGAGAGGACTCTCCGGGCTCTAATGATGGACCTTGGACAGATCACTTAACCTCTCGGAGCGTCAATCTCCCCTTCTATTAAAATGGGATGACACCAGCAGATAATTGTGCGGAGAGGGGGTGAATAAGTCATTTAGCACAATGCCGACATGCAGTAAGTTCTCAATAAATGTCAGCAGCTACTTTTAGTAGCAGTTCTCATCTGCATAGTGTTTTGGTCGGGTTGAGAAAGGTTCCAGACGTTATTGCTAACATTCCATACATGCATTCCTATAAAACCTCGTGATCTGTAAAGTTGTGTGCTAATACGAAAGAGGCTTATGAGAAAAACAGAGTTGGGGTAGATGACCCCCGAACCTAGGGAAGCCTGCACCAAGCTCCAAGCCAGAGCACCAACAAAATCCATAACAATCTTAATAAAATATGAGCACGGGCAAATCCTTGAGGGCATTTGCACCCAGCCACACAATCAAACGTTTCAGCCGTCAACCCTCAGCATCTGCTTCCTCCTCAGAGATGTAGGTCCAGGAGGACATTTACTTCTAATCAGGATCATTTTTATCCACATTAAAACTATGATTGGGACCGGGTGCAGTGGCTCACGCTTGTAATTCCAGCACTTTGGGAGGCTGAGGCGGGCAGATCACCTGAGGTCAGGAGTTCAAGACCAGCCTGGTCAACATGGTGAAACCCATCTCTACTAAAAATATAAAATGAGCCGGGCAGTGGTGGCATGCAGCTATAATCCCAGCTACTGGGGAGGCTGAGACATAAGAATCGCTTGAGCCTGGAGGTGGAGGCTGCAGTGAGCCGAGACTGTGCCACTACACTCCAGCCTGGGTGACAGAGCAAGACTCCATCTCAAAAATCAAAAACAAAAAACAGTGATTGAAAGTGTAGCGTTTGCCACTGGCCTATTGTTTCAGCAGAGGTGGGAATGACTTTGTAGCTTCTTCATCTAAATTTGCCACATCCCCAGATTATACAGCCCAGTGGCAGCAGAGAGGTCCTTGAAACCACAAATCCGGCCACCCCTGGAACCAAAGTGGTACCAGTGGCACTTCTGTAGACTCCAGCCTTTTTTCTTCAGTTCTTCAAGTCCTGATAAGGATGTTTCTTTAATTGTACTTGTTCCTGACTACTTAAAAATATTAATGTGCTGGAGAAAATCATGTATGGACACACTTTCCTCGTTATTTCAACATCCTTCCCTTACATATTAATCATGAATGAGGTAACCTGGGTCAAAGGAGCCTGCCTTATAGCAGGATAGACTGTGTCCTCTAAGAGTCTTTCAGCACTGATGTTCTACAATGGGGTTTGGCAAACTACAACCCAGGGGCCGAATCCATGGTCCTTTTAGTTTTTGAGACAGGGTCTTGCTCTGTCACCCAGGTCAGAGTTCAGTGGCGCGATCAGTACTTGCTGCAGCCTTGAATTCCTGGGCTGAAGTGATCCTCCCATCTCAGCCTTTTGAGTAGCTGGGACTACAGGCATGAGCCAATACAGCTGGCTAATTAAAACAATTTTTTTTTTTTGTAGAGAGGGGTCTTGCTATGTTGCCCAGGCTGGTCCCAAACTCCTGGCATCAAGCGATCCTTCTGCCTCAGCCTCCCAAAGTGCTGGGATTACAGGCGTTAGCCACCGTGCCCAGCCCCGTCCCACATTAGATACGGTGTTGCCCAGGCCCTCATTGTTTAACCATGTTTTGGCCCAAGGAGGTCAAATTTCCTGGTTCCTTGCCCAGGCAAAGAAGGCACTCTCTGCCTCTAAGACTTCTGTCTCTGGGAAACCACTGAGCTCAGATGTAACCAACTGGAAATTGATTTCAAAAGCTTCAACAGTGGACTCTGTCCCAGCCACGTGAAACTCCAAGGACTAGAAGTTACACCAGTGCCTCCTCTCAAAGCTCATGACCTGGCCGGGCGAGGGCAGTGGCTGGGTTAGTAGTGAGAGCAGCTCCTTTTCAGAGAGAGGAAGACAAGCATATTTCTCACTCGCTTTAGAAATGCAAGAAAGTTTTGTTATATTAAATAGGCATTCATTGCCAAAGATATAACAGCCTAGTGGGACAAGTGAGGCTGGGCATGGTGGTTCATGCCTGTAATCCCAGCACTTTGGAAGGCCGAGGTGGGAGGTCAGGAGTTCAAGACCAGCCTGGACAACATAGTGAGACCCCTGTCCCTACCAAAAAAAAAAAATAGCCTGCCTGTAGTCTCCGCTACTTGGGAGGCTGAGGTGGGAGGATTGCTGGAGCCCGGGAGTTGGAGGTTACACTGAGCTTTGATGGCCCACTGCACTCCGGCCTGGGTGACAGAGTGAGGCCCTGTCTCTTAAAAAAATGAAAATGAAGAAAATGACTCCCCTTTCCGTGTGCTTATCCCCACTCTTCAGTTTAGTCTGTATTTTTCCAGTTGTTTTCTCTATTATCAACCACGTACCTATGTAAAGAGATGGCAGCAGAGAGGTACAGTTCTACCCTGTGCTTTCTCCCCATGACAACGGAACTGAGGCATTTTCCCGTGTCTGCACATGTGAGTCTGCCTCATGCTCTTTAATAACTGTTTATTAGTATGTCCTCCTATAGATATACCTTTATTTATTCAGAATACATACTTCCTTTCAGCTTAGTGCAAATGCCGTCTTCCTCCAGGAAGTCTTCTTTGATTCTTGCAGCACATAATGGCCACTTCGGCTCCAAACTCCTAGGTCCCCGTCCCTTTCTCAGGCCCTAGAAGAGTCAGGGTAAATCTATGCTGCTGTGACAAAGAGATCCTGCAATATGGAGGCTTGACGAACAGGGAAGCTGTTTCTCTCTTAGGTCATAGTCCTGGTTGGTGGGGCAGCTCTGCCCCTGCCAGTCATTCCAGGAGCCAGGCTCCTTCCAAGTCATTGCTCTGTGTGCCCTAGGGCACCCCAATCATTGTCAGTGTGGCTGAAGTGAGCCACACAGGAAGCCAGGAGATGCCTGATGTCTGCACCCTGTCACAGACTGTCCATTCACAAGCCACTGGCAAGAGCTTTGCATGGCTGTGCCTCCTGCCTGGGAGGCCTGGGTGTCTGCAATGCCATGGAAGAAGAGAAACCAGCTTTGGTGGACAATCACTAGTGTTTGCTCTTATACAAACCTTGACGCCTTAACGGGGTGCTTGGGGTCCCCATGCCGTGGGGAGTGGAAATGCTGAGAGAGCAGGATCAAGGGCTGGTCCATCTTCGCATCTTCCTTCATGTCCTGTGCAGTGCCTGGCACGTGGTTGGTACTTGGGAAATGCCAAGCCCATGTGTGGACATACAGTCACCAAATCAGAGGGTGGTGGGCAACAGGGTCTAGTAACATTTCCCATGTGCCAAGCTCTGTTCTGGGCCCTGAAGACCCAAAGCATAGTTGCTCCGTCCCCACACATTATAGTCATGATCTCTTTGGGTTTCTGGAAAAGGAGATTCTCTTCCTGTGGCAGGGCCTTTGCACATGCCGTCTCTTCCTTTTGACACCCACCTCCTTCTGCTCGCCAGCTCTCCTCACTTGCCTAGCTGGCTCCTACTATATGACTCTCCATAAATGTTACCTCCTCAAAAGAACGTCCTCTGCCTCCTCTCCCAGACTAGGTTGGATCTCTCCATTGTCCACACGTGCATTATATTTCTCCCTTGTAAGGTTGTTTTTTTTTTGTTTGTTTGTTTTGTTTTGTTTTTTGTTTTTGAGTCAGAGTTTCGCTCTTGTTGCCCAGGTTGGAGTGCAATGGTGAAATCTCAGCTCACTGCAACCTCCACCTCCTGGGTTCAAGCGATTCTCCTGCCTCGGCCTCCCAAGTAACTGGGATTACAGGCATATGCCACCACGCCCAGCTAATTTTTTGTACTTAGTAAAGATGGGATTTCACCATGTTGGTCAGGCTTGTCTCGAACTCCTGACCTCAGGTGATCCACCTGCCTCGGCCTCCCAAAGTGATGGGATTACAGGTGTGAGCCACCTCACCCCAGCACTTTAAGTTTTATCAATTGCATTGAAGTAACTTTTTTTTTTTTGAGAGGTCTTGCTCTGTTTCCCAGACTAGAGTACAGCGGCATGATCATAGCTCACTGCAGCCTTGAACTCTTGGGCTCAGGTGATCCTCCCACCTCAACTTCCTGAGTAGCTGGGACTATAGATACATGCTGCCACCCTGTATAATTTTAATTTATTTTAAAAAATTTTTCACACAGACACGGTCTTGCTGTGTAGCTGAGACTGGCCTGGAGCTCTTTGCCTTGAGTGATCCTCCCATCTTGGCCTCCCAAAGCACTGGGATTATAGGCATGAGCCACCATGCTCAGCCAGAAGTATCTTTTTTTTTTTTTTTTTTTTGTATAAAATCTCATTTCAGGTCAATCTGCATTCTAAGTTTGTAAGCTCTATGATGGCAGGTACAGTTTTGTGTGTTCAGTGCCTAGCATAATACCTGGCCCAATAGACATTCTGTCTACATGTGTTAAATATTTAATCAATATAGTCACCATTTCACCACGGATGAGAAAATGGAGGCTCAGAGAGGTTGAGTGACTGGCCTAAGATCACACAGCGAGTGAGTTTCAGCACTGGGATTTTGGGCTGCCTCCAGAGCTGCTGCTTTCACAGGCTAATGCAATTAGAATACCACATGATGTGTGCCATAACAGGGTATTAATAGGATGTGTTTAAGGGGTGGTGGGAGGGCAGAGGGGGGCGTGACTGACTCAGCCTAGGAGAGGGGTGGCTGCCTGGAGGAAGCGGTGACCTTGGGGGCTCAGAAACCGTGGGGCGTTTGGAGCAGCTGTAGCGACTGCGTGGGAGTATGAAATTTGAGACCAGAGCAGAGCTGGTTGTGAAGCCCCTGCTTGGGGGCGTCAGGGAATTTGGACTTAGTTGAGCTGAGGGGAACGCTCAGAGTTTGCAAGCAGGGGAGTAACATGATCTGGTGGGTTCTGTTTAGAACATCACCCTAGGTCAGGGTTGCAAGCTGACGGCTGCTGGCTGGCAGAGTTGGCTGGGCTCGCTGGGAATCTGAAAATGGAATCTGTGGCCAACTGCATTAGTTAGGAGTTAAGTCCGACTGCTGAGCCAAATACCCAAAATTACAGCGGCTTAAGCGAAATAGAAGCTTTCTGTCCTCTGTCACATAAAAGTCTGAACGAATCAGGCATCTCAGCTCCACTTCAGGGGCCCAGAATCCCTCTAGACAGTTGCTCTGCCATCCCGAGGCACTGCCCTGGTCCACATGGTCCTCGATGGCCGTGAAGGCACAGAAGAAGGAGGCAGATGGGCACTGGGGCCAAAGGGCAGTCTCTCTCATTTCAAACTGGAAAAATCAGGTGATTCCACCCAAAAGCCAGGGTTCTGGCTTCTCTTGGATGACAGGAAGGATCTAGCAGGACTGGGCTGCACGCGGCCACGACTGACTCGAGCTGGACAGTGTCTGCCTCTTTCGGATGGGCCCATGTGCTCCAGTTCATGACAGTCCCCACGCTCCCTTTTGTCCCTGACTGCTGAGGCAGGGTGCCCACTCCTCAATCCTCTTATACCAGCCCCTTTTTTCAGTTTCATGACCCTGTATAAAGCATGTGAGCTCACAGCCCCCAACCCTGGACGGAGGATGTCCTGCAGGCGGCTGGGCTGGGAGGCCTGCTCAGGCAGGGGCGGCTGTCATGAGGCAGGACTGGCAAGGACCAGGCCAGGCCCAGGCTCTGTGCTGAGAGCAGCCCTTCCTTCCTTCCTTCCTCCCAGTGAACACAGTTCCAACAACTGCCTCTGCCTCTAAAACTCGTAGACTCTCCAGGGGAAACCTCGTTTGAAATCAGGTTATTTTCCATACAGCCATCTGGGCATGTGTATTGGGCTGCCTTTCATTCACCTGGGAGCTCTTGGGGGCTACCCTCGGGCTCCCAGGCCTGCTTGACCACCCCAGAAAAGGCGGAGGCTGGTACAGGGGAGCTATCATGTGACCCGGGACGCCGATCAAACTTCCTGTCAGAGGCAGTTGCGGGCGGCTACATTTGAATTTTGCAATCACCGTCCTGTGGGAGTTCTAGATGACATGCTCCCCGCTCCTGCTGGGCATCAGTTGCCAAGGAATGATTTCCGGTGGAGGGATGTTTGGTGCCATCTTTATCCATTATTCCTGATCGCTGGCCTCCATCACGGAGACTCCGTCAGGCAGGAGGACGGGTGGATGGCTTCTCCTGTCAGGGGCAGATGTGAATGAGTTTCCTGGAGCTGGGGAGCAAAGAAGTGTGTTTCCAGTGGGCGCAGGTCTCATGGAGATTGAAGGTCCTTGCAGGCTGGAAATGGCCTTGGCACGGTGGCACCTCCAGATCCAACAGCACTTTTTGGTCTGCAAATAGCTCTCCCGTATTAGTCGAATCCAATATTTTCTTTCTGACCTGCAGCAATCAGAGGGGGCTCTGTGTCCCTCTTGGGGACTAGGTACCTTTTAGCAAAATCCCCCCACAGAGCACACTGTCTTTAGGGTCCAAGCCTTCCCCTACCCCTAACCTGCCTCTGCATTTGGGGTCTGGGTTTCTGGTGGTTGACTCCCTCCTGAATGGGGTTAGTGTCAAGATAAGACGCTGCCCCTTCTTGGGTTTCCATAGTGATAAATCCCTCTCAAAGAGCGTCTGAGGATTTTGCTGACTTTACTGAAGATCCGTGGGAGGTTCCATCACACAGTGCAGGTGACACGGTGCATCTGGCATCCGCCTGGTCCCTCTTCCTTCTACCTGGATTTCCCAAGGAGTTCCCAGTGTCTCTTCCTCATGCATGCAAAGCCGCTTCCCTCTCCCCTGAAGCCTTTCCTGTTGGCAGCCGATATAGAACCTTGCAAGCATGTGTGTGCGTGTTTTGCGTGTGTGTGTGTGTGTGCATGAAGACATTGGGGCACTTGCCTTCTGTACTGAAGCTCTTGTCAAAACATTTTTCTCCACAAAGTCATTTCTGTCCTCAAGAGGAATTCTGGTGCCAGTAGCTAAGATAAGACCGTTTCTTCACTTGTTATGCGGCTAACAGCTGTGAAGTGGGCTGAAGCAGTTAAGTCATCATCCCCATTTTACAGATGAGGAAACTGAGACTCAGAGAGGTGCAGTGACTCCCTCAGGGTCACCCACTGTGGGACTCCGTTCTAGGCTTGCCGACCCAAGGCCAGTGCCCTTTCCACTGCATCCCTGCCTCATGGAAGCCTCTTTGCTGGAGTTTGGTCCTGAATTTGCTTCCGTGGTGAGCCTTGCCTGGTAGGGCCAGAGACTGGGGGTAACAACAAAGCACGCATTTACTCATTCACCAAATAGGTAATGAGCCCGTGCCCTGTGCTAGGCACTGGATACTTGGGAATCAGTGGTGAGTGATACAGGGATTCTGCCCTCATGGAACTGATGGTCCAGTGAGGAATCAGATGAGCACACACACAAATGCATGTGTTCCCACAGGCAGGCTGAGTGTCACTGAGACAAATGCATCAGGGTCTGGGATAAGGGAGTGCAGGGGGAGCGGGGGTGCTATTTTATAATGGGGGTCAGGAAGGCCACTTTGAGGGCACAAGCTCCAAAGGTATCTGGGGTGACAGAGCAAGCGGGTGCAATGTCTGAGCCTGGACAGTGTTTGGTGTGTGCAGGGAGCTTCGAGGAAGCCACAGGGTCTGGAGCACAATGATTGAGGGAGAAGGTTGGGGAAAAAGCAGGAAGGAGAACAAGCATCTCATATGGGGCACATGCGCTCAGACCTGGGCAGTGAAAACAGTACTGACGTGGCCAAGCACCGTGGCTTACTCCCGTAATCCCAGCACTTTGGGAGGCCAAGATGGGTGGATCACTTGAGGTCAGGAGTTCAAGACCAGACTGGCCAACATGATGAAACCCCATCTCTACTAAAAATACAAAAATTAACCAGGCATGGTGGTGTGTAACTGTAATCCCAGCTACTCGGGAGGCTAAGGCAGGAGAATCGCTTTAACCTGGGAGGCAACGGTTGTAGTGGGCCGAAATCCTGCCACTGTACTCCAGCCTGGGTGACAAATCGAGACTCTGTCTCAAAACAAACAAACAAACAAGTACTGACAACTGCACCCCACATTCTGGACATTACTTCTTTCTAAAAGCCCCTCGGGTGACTCAAATATGCAGTGAGGGCCGACAGCCACTGGGCTAGGGCCCTGCCGGCCACCGTGAGGACCTGGGTTTCATTCTAAGTGTGATGAGAAGTCCTTGGCAGGCAGGGAGGGTGGTGATGCAATCTGATGTACTTTTCTAGAAGATCTCCCTGGTGGCTGGGTTGGAATAGATGTAAGGGAGTGAGATGGTAGGCAGGGAGGCCATAAGGAGGCTGCTGCAATGGTCTGGACAAGGGGCAGCAGTGGCTAGCGATGGAGGCAGCCTCGGCCAGGTGTTGTGCTGGACCCCTCTTAACTTCAGGAGGGATGGTACCAGGTTCGAGAGGCCAAGGAAGAGACCTGGAGCCAGCAAACTAAACATAGGGTTTTGCCAGGCGTGGTGGCTCACGCCTGTAATCCCAACACTTTGGGAGGCCGAGGCGGGCGGATCACCTGAGGTCAGGAATTCGAGACCAGCCTGGCCAACATGGTGAAACCCTATCTCTACCAAAAATATGAAAATTAGCCGGGTGTGATGGTGCACGCCTGTAGTCCCAGCTACACGGGAGGCTGAGGCAGGAGAATTGCTTGAACCTGGGAGGCGGAGGTTACAGTGAGCTGTGATCACGCCACTGCACTCCAGCCTGGGTGACAAGAGACTCCATCTCTAAAAACAAACAAACAAACAAACAAACAAACAAAAGCCATATGGTTTACTTGGGCGAACTTACCTACAGAGTGCTCCAGTGGCGATGGGCTGGACAAGAACAACGGCTTGTAAAATGCGTGCAGTTTCTATAGCACTTTCACGTAACACCCTTTCTCCGGCAATCCTTATTCCTTAAGTCTGCCATACAGGGTATGCTTAAGTTGTTATTGCTGTCAGTTGCATCTATCATACACCAGGGTCCTCAGATTACCACAAACTCAGTGACTTAAAACAACACAAATTTAGGCTGGGCGCGGTGGCTCAAACCTGTCATCCCAGCACTTCGGGAGGCTGAGGCGGGTGGATCACTTGAGCCCAGGAGTTTGAGACCAGCCTGGGCAACACAGGGGGACCCCCATCTCTACAGATAATTTTAAAAAATTAACTGGGTGTGGTGGTGCACACCTGTGGTCCCAGATACTCAGGAGATTGAGGTGGGAGGATCACCTGAGCCTCGGAGATTGAGGTGGCAGTGACCTGTGATGGCACTGCTGCACTCCAGCCTGGGTGACAGAGCAAGACCCTGTCTCAAAACAAAAATGCAAACAAACAAACCACACACATGCACATTTATTCTCACACCGTTCTGGAGGACAGGAGTCCAAAATGAAGGCATCCACAGGGCTGCACTCCTGGGGGCTTCAGGGAGGAGGTTTCCTTGCCTTTTCCAGTCTCTTGATGCCAGTTATACTCCTTGTCTTGTATCTCCTGCATCTTCAAAGTCCGTCACTCCAACCTTTGGTTTTGTATCGTGTCGTCTTTTTTTTATTCTCTGGCTTCTCTCTTATATGGACCCTGGTGATTACATTGGACCCACCTGGATAATCCCGGCTAATCTCCCCAGCTCTCGATCCTTATCTTCATCACCCAGTAGAGTCCCTTTTGCCATGTAAAGTAAGATATCACAGATTCCGAGGGTTAGGACGTGGACCTCGTGGTGGGGGCATTACTCAGTCTCTGACAGTCAGGGTCCCCTCTGGAGTGGTGGAGGGGCCTATGGGTGGGGCCTGGGGCTCCCTTATCTCCCTGGGGGCTCTCGGTGTCTCCCCGACTGGGCGCAGATACCCTCTGGCTTTTCTGTCTGTGTTTAGATGCTGTGCCAGCTGCAAAGGCCAGTGTGTGGGTCCTGCTTCTGTTCCCCAGGGGTCCTCCAGGTGACCCGGCCTCTCCATGGTTGCTAGGGTGGCTCGCTGCCCCTAGGGTGCACTGGTGTCCACCTGGCCTCCCACCTGAGGACTTGGTCGACCAGATCACCCACTCCCATTTGCCTGGCATTTTCAGAATGTGTTAGTTTTCTGTTGGTGCTGTAATAAATGACCCCACAAACTTAGTGGCTTAAAACAGCATACATGTATTATCTTACAGTTCTGCCAACTGGAACCCAGGACAGTCTCATCCACCTAAAATCAAGGTGACATGGGGCAGACGTGGTGGCTCACGCCTGTAATCCCAGCACTTTGGGAGGCCAAGGTGGGCGGATCACCTGAGGCAAGGAGTTTGAGACCAGTCTGGCCAGCATGGTGAAACCCCATCTCCACTAAAAATACAAAAATTAGCCAGGCATGGTGATGCATGCCTGTAGTCACAGTCACTTGGGAGGCTGAGCCACAAGAATCTCTTGAACCCGGGAGGCGGAGGTTGCAGTGAGCTGAGATCGTGCCTCTGCACTCTAGCCTGGGTGACAGAGCGAGACTCTGTCTGAAATAAATACATAAATAAATAAATAAAATATAGTCAAGGTGTTGGCAGGCTGTGCCTTGTTCCGGAGGCTCTAGGGGTGAATGCAATTTTTGCTTATTCTGATTGTTGGCAGAATTCAGTTCCTCCAGATGGTAGGACGGAGGTCCCTGCTTTCTTGCTGGCTGTAAACGAAGGGCTGTTCTTGGCTTCTAGAGGTCACCCTGTTCCTTGGCTAGGGACCCCCCACCCCGTCTTCTCCATCTTCAGAGTCGGCAACAGCGGGCCGAGTTTTTCTCTCCTGGCCTTTCCCTCTCTTCCTGCAGCTGGGGAAGGTTCTCTGCTGTTATGGGCCCATGATGACATTGGGTCCACTTGGATAACGGATCATTTCCCCATTTCAGGGGCTGCAACCTTAATTCCACCTGCAAAGTCCCTTCTGTTTTGTAAAGTAACAGTTTCCATCTTACAGCTTCCAAAGATTAAAGCATGGACGTTTTAGGGGCTGTTATTCTGCTTAAATGCACCAAATAGTAACAAAACAATGACAATGTAATTAACACTTATTAAGCTTTTATTACCTGCCAGGCTCTATGCCTGGATCCTCGGAATCACCTCTGAGGAAGATACTATTATTATGCCTATTTTAGGAATAGGAAACTGAGGCACAGAGGAAACTGAGGCATAGAGAGGTTAAGGAATGTGACAGGTTGAATTATGCCCCCCCATACCATTCATATGTTGAACTCCTAACCCCCAGTACCTCAGAATGTGATCTCATTTGGAGCGAAGGTTTTTATAGATGTAATCAAGTTGAAATGAAGTCTTTTGAGGAAGCCCTAATCCAATATGGCAGATGTCCTCCTAACATGGGGAAATGCAGAAATACAAACCTACACAGGGAGAATGCCATGTGGATGGGAAGGCAGCATCTACAAGTCAGGGAGACAGGCCCGGCTGTAATCCCGGCACTTTGGGAGGCCGAGGCGGGCAGATCACTTGAGGTCAGGAGTTCGAGACCAGGCTGACCACCATGGTGAAACCCCTGTCTCTACTAAAAATACAAACTTAGCTGGGCATGGTGGTGCATGCCTGTAATCCCAGCTACTTGGGAGGCTGAGGCAGGAGAATCACTTGAACCCAGGAGGCGGAGGTTGCGGTGAGCCAAGATCACGCCACTGCACTCCAGCCTGGGCAACAAGAGCAAAACTCTGTCTCACAAAAAAAGGAGAAGGCCGGAAACAGATCCTTCCCCCACAGCCCTCAGAAGGAATCAGCCCTACCAACTTCTTAATTTTGGCCCTCCACCCTCCAGAGCTGTGAGACAGGAACTGTCTGGTGTTCAGGCCACCTATTTGTGGTGCTTTTTATGGCAGTCCTAGCGGACTAATAAGTGTAACTTGTCATTAGTTGTGGCAGCTGGGTTCGAGCCCAGGCAGTCCTCAGTCTTTGGCTCTCTGGCTGTTTTTGTTGCCATGTCTGTCTCCATCTCTCTCCATTTTGGTCTCTTTGTCTGATTTACTCTGTTCTGTTTTTCTCTATCTTTTATTTATTTACTAATTTTGAGACAGGGTCTTGCTCTGTTGCTCAGGTTGGAGTGCAGGGGCACAACCATAGCTCACTGCAGCTTCCGCCTCCTGGGTTTAAGCAATCTTCCTGCCTCAGCCTCCTGAGTAGTTGGGATTACAGGCACGCACCACCACGCTTGGTAAATTTTTGTGTTTTTTGTAGAGATGGGGTCTCATTATGTTGCCCTGGCTGGTCTCAAACTCATGACCTCAAGCAATCCTCCTGCCTTGGCCACCCAAAGCTCCAGCATTATAAGTGTAAGCCAACCTGCCCGGCCTCCTTTTTTTTTTTTTTTTCCCCTCACTCACTCTCCCTTTCTCTCTCCCCCTGCTTCTGGCTCTCTGGGTTTCCGTCCTTCCCTCCTTCTGGCCCTCAGCTCCTACCGAGACAGGAACTCCCTCACCTCCTCCCTCTCGCTCCCTCATTCCCCTCCAGCCACTGTTCCTCCCAGGACACCCCTTTGCAATTAAACTGCGGATAGACCAAGGCCCAGATGCCAGCATCACTGATGTCCACACCGGCTGTTCTTGGGGCCTTGGCGGCAAGTGAGCAGCCGGAACTGAGGAGAGTGGGCAGAGAGCTACCCTCTCTGAGAGCGGAGGCCTCTGAGCTGCAGGAGGAGCCAAGCTCAGCCCCCACTCACCACCCTGTGGGCTCTCTCCGGCCCCCTCCACCCTGCTGTGCACACAGGCGCCTCGGGCTGAGTGGCCGTCAGCCCAGCAGCCCCACTAGGCCTGGCTGGTGCGTGACGCTCGCAGTGGGCACCAGCAGCTGTGCCGCCCGTGTCGTCCTGCCACACTGACTGCTGTTTTTCTGCTCCTGGTTTCTGGCTTCAAGCTTTTCAGAGCAGTCTTCCTGCCCTCCAGATCCCAGCCGCCATCTTTCTGGGTTTGACCTTTTCCCTTTGTTGCCCCTGCTTCTGGGATCCCTGTTACCCTGAATGGGAAACTCCCCACTCCCTAAGGTCCGAGGAACCCTGTGGTCTGGCCGGTCCTGGCCCCTGGTTGGGTTGGGGTTGGGGATTGAGATGGAGACAGGAATGAAGGAAGTAAGGGAGGGCTGCCAGAGGGAATTCTGGGAAGCACTGGGGAACGGGCACTTTGGAGAGACGTGTCCAGCCCAGTCCTTCTCCTCTGGGGGCTTCCCCAACATCAGTCATGGCCATGCTGGCAGCCATGTTTTCCTGCAAGGCCATGATCTACCCGGCCATGCTGATTGGCCACTAGAGCTGGACATGTGACCTGAACTGGGCCAATCGGTTCCTCTGTCCTGGGAGTTTGGAGGACTCTGGGAGGTGGGTTGGCTTCTGTAGGGCTAGACACAGGGACAATGGGTTGAGTGTTTAAGGGAGGCAGGCCTGTGTTCAGAGGAGCAGAGAGGGGCTGAGACAGCCTGAGAGAGGTTGCTCAGTTCCCATAGCTGCCCTCTCCTGCAGTCCCTGCTGCTGGGTTCAGTGGGATGCCGGTGTATCCTTCTGTGTTAACAAGCATCCGTGCTCAAGCTCCTGTGAGTGGGTTCTGTCTTTTGCAGCCACCCAGCCTCCAGATAGCACTTTTAAGAATGCAAATCAGATCACAGTGCTCGTCTGCTTGATGCCCTCAGTGGCTTCCCAGAGCGGCAGCATTTCTCCTTAAGGCTGCCCCAGCACGAGGCTGAGCAACCCGGCCCCGGCCTCTCCCATTGCCCCAGGACTCCCTCACAACAGCCTCTTTGCTGTTTCTCCAGCACTCCAAGCTCATTCTGCCCCAGGGCCTTTGGACTTGTTGTGCCTTTTGCCTGAGATGCTCTCCCCCTGGATCTTTTTTTCTTTTTCTTTTTTTTTTTGAGATGAAATCTCACTCTGTCGTCCAGGCTGGAGTGCAGTGGCGCAATCTCGGCTCACTGCAAGCTCTGCCTCCCGGGTTCACGCCATTCTCCTGCCTCAGCCTCCTGAGTAGCTGGGACTACACTCCCGGCTAATATTTATTTTATTTTATTATTTTATTTTATTTTATTTTTTTGGTATTTTTAGTAGAGACGGAGTTTCACCGTGTTAGCCAGGATGGTCTCAATCTCCTGACCTTGTGATCTGCCCGCCTCAGCCTCCCAAAGTGCTGGGATTACAGGCATGAGCCACTGCACCCGGCCTCTTTTTTTCTTTTTTTTTTTTTTTTTTTTTTTTTTTTTTTTTTTTTTTTTTTGAGACAGAGTCTCGCTCTGTCGCCCAGGCTGGAGTGCAGTGGCCGCATCTCAGCTCACTGCAAGCTCCGCCTCCCGGGTCTACGCCATTCTCCTGCCTCAGCCTCCCGAGTAGCTGGGACTACAGGCGCCCGCCACCTCACCCGGCTAGTTTTTTGTGTTTTTTTAGTAGAGACGGGGTTTCACCGTATTAGCCAGGCTGGTCTCGATCTCCTGACCTTGTGATCCGCCCGTCTCGGCCTCCCAAAGTGCTGGGATTACAGGCTTGAGCCACCGCGCCCGGCCTCTTTTTTTCTTTTTAATTTGTTTTGAGACATGATCTTCCTCTGTCACAGGCTACAGTGCAGTGGTACACTGCAAATACAGCTCACTCCAGTCCCCACCTCCTGAGCTCAAGCGATCCCCCTGCCTTAGCCTCTTGAGTAGCTGGGACTACAGGCATATGTCACCATGCTTGGCTAATTTTTAAAATTTTTGTAGAGATGGGATCTTGCCATGTTGCCCAGGCTAGTCTCGAACTCCTGGGCTCAAGCGATCCTCCCGCGTTGGTCTCCCACAGTGCTGGTGCCCGGCCACCCGCTGGATCTTTTACATGGCCGGCTTGTCCTCATCAGGTTTGAGCTGGAATGTTCTCTCCTGGAGAAAAGGCCCTGATCAGCCCATCAGAGAAGCCTCGCTCACCCTGTTATTCTATCACAGCATCCCATTTTATTTTATTCAGGGCACATACCACCATCTGTTGTTTGTTTATTTGTTGACTTGTTTACATCTGTTTCCCTGCTGGAGTGAAAACATCACGTCTTGCGCACCACTGAATCCTCAGTGCTTCCAACACAGCCTGGCACGTAGTAGGTGCTTAATGAGTATTTGTTGATTGAATGCAAAAATGAGGCAAGATGGCCCAGAGTTAGAGTGCCAGGAGTTTGGCCGGGTTTGCTGGGAGAGAGTTGAAGGACCTATCTCATTCTCCCCGCACAGGAACCCCACTCTTGCCTATACATAGGCTGCTCTGCCCTTGTAGATGATAGTTCTGAAGGTTGCCCAGCAGCAGGTGGAGACCAGGCTGCCAGGCTGCAGGAAGTGGTGATTGTAGCAGAGGTGACTCAGTTCTGCCTGGGCCAACCTTGGGCCCCCTTCTGGGCTGATACATACTCTGTCCACTGGGCCAGTGTCTGTTCTTCCTCTCGAGGGCCCCAAAATGATCTTTCCAGGGGGAGCTCGTTTGTCCTGCTGCCCTTCAGTAAGGGACAATGGTTCGCATCCCCCAAGATCAGAGGCTTTGACCTGGGGGAGGGCCTCTGGTCTAAAAACAAGCCCCGTTTTGGGTAAGCTGGTGGAGGAGACAATTTCACGTGCGAGTGAATTGCCTTTCGTCTGCCTCTCTCTGATTTGTTTTTGAAAATTCATTGTATTTATTAGATATGCCATCACACAATGGTCCCTTGACATATTTCATGCTGTAAAGAGACAGCCCCTGCCATCAAGCTGTACGCTGTAGCTGACAACACCGGGTGTCTCGTGCACCCTCACGCACACACTTCCACGTGGGCACACGCTGTTGTCAAGCACACAGACGTCACAGGCTGGTGGGAGCAGCCCTGGGGATGAAAGACCCAGGCTGGCGTTGGCTGTACCTCTCCTCCCCTTCCTGGAAAAATGATGGCAATTCTGCACTAGCTATGTGAATTGGGGAAGAGGCAGCATGGACAGATAAAGTCCGGGATCCCAGTCGCCTCCCTGGCCAAACGGAAGTGGCTAACCAGCCACTGGTTTTGAGGGATGGGAGTTCAGCAAACTTTTCTTTTCCTTTCTTGTCTGCTGGGGGAGGTGCTAATGAGTAGAACAAAGCCCACAGAGGGAGGGGGAAGCAGAAAGCCTGAGCAATCCACTCCGTGAATAATCAGCCCTGAATAATTGAGAATTGACTTGTAATTGCAATTGTCTCAGCGTGGAATGCTGACGCTGGAAGATGAGGAACAGGCGAGAAGAATGGTGGGGTTTGGAAAGAGGGCGTTGACTCTGGATTGATTCCGGACAAAGCAACAGGGGGTCAAGGGGAAATTCTTTATTACAATTCTAAACTACAAGGGCAAATGGCTAACACTGTTGGGGGATGGTTGTAGGAGGAGGATAGGAGAGATGTAGCCAAGAAGGAGCAATATTTCTTTCCTGACAGTAAACAACTGCCAAATAAACCCCAGAAATGACACTCTGAGAGCGTCTGTGGGAAGCTTAGAGAGCTGCTTGTCCGGCAAGAGGTATTCGTTTTGTTCAAGCTTCATCTGGTGTTCGCTTAAAAGAGTAGATTTCGTTTCCCCTCTTGCACCAGTCCGGAGGGCAAAATCAGCACGTAACATCTGCCTCATGTCATCGTTTAGACGCTTATGAATAAACGAATTCTGGCAGGACTAAGCAAATAGCAAAATGCAAGACCCAGCCAATTCCCGATTAGCTCTTTGTGGATTATCTGCTGGGGGATTGTCCAGAGGAAATGTCCCATCCCAGGGTGGAGTCCTTCCCGCCATGCAGCAAGGTCCTCGGCTTTACTCTCTGAGGTGGACTTTTCATTTTTACTTTTATTATTTTTAGAATTATTTGGTAGAGACGAGGTCTCACTATGTTGTGCAGGCTGGTCTCAGAATCCTGGGCTCAAGTGATCCTCCCACCTTGGCCTCCCAAAGTGCTGGAATTATAGGCGTGAGCCATTGCGCCCCACTGTGGCCTAACTTTTGAGCACACAGAATGTCAGATATGAGCAAGTAATGGTTAAGGGCTGGGTCTATACAGACAGACAGATCTGAGGTTGAACTTGTCTCCTACACACAGTAGTAAAAGGACTTGGGCAGTGTCTCCATTCCTCTGAACCTCTGCTTCTTCCACTGTACAATGAGGAAGATGATGATTGCAGCTGTAACTCCATGCTTATCAGTAGCCTTGAGTTCCTCTGCATTTCCCAGCATCCTTTGCACTTGGAATGTCCATGTGACTAGTCTGGCCAAAGGGATATGAGTGGAAGTGATGGACTGAGGTGGGCAAATATACTGTGTGTCCTCCCTCTACTTTCTCTCCCTCATCTGTGGTGCAGCTACACCATAGAGGGAGCCTGGATCCCTGAGTCACTGCATGGATATATGTCATTCAGGAGAAGCAGCTAAGAAAGAACCTTTAAGATTTTGAGGTGTTTGTAACAGCAGCTAGTATTAACTACCCAGACGAATACAGTAGTACTCCCTTGAGAGGTATCATGAAGAATTAGGTTAGGGAGGCAGAGCTTATAAGAACTTAGCTAAGTGCCTGGCATATAGAAAATGTTCAATAAATATTAGGTATGAGTATTAATTTATTTATGCGGCAAATATTTATAGAGTTCACGTGATGGGCCAGGCATGTGGAATAACAACAGATGCATAAAATCATATTTTGGATTATGTATGAAATAGTGCACTCCATGGTAAAATAGAAAGAATTTGGTCATTCATTCCATCAGTGATTGTTATTATTATTATTGCTATTTTTGTTCTGAGACAGAGTCTTGCTCTGTTGCCCAGGCTGGAGTGCAGTGGTGCGATCTCAGCTCACTGCAACCCTTGAAGCCTTCCAGGTTCCAGTGATTCTCGTGCCTCAGCTTCCTGAGTAGCTGGCATTACAGTCATGCACCACCACACACAACTGATTTTTGTATTTTTAGTAGATATGGGGTTTCACCATGTTGGCCAGGCTGGTCTTGAATTCCTGCCCTCAAGTGATCTGCCCGCCTTGGCCTCCCAAAGTGCTAGGATTACAGGTGTGAGCCACCACGCCTGACCCAATCATTGATTATTAAATATTAAACCCTATTATGCTCCAGGCATTGTGATGAATGGTGGGGACATGTAGTTGAATATGTCCGTTTTCATTCTTAAATTGCTTGCAGGACACTGAGAAATGTACAAGTAAACATGTAATTCAAATGCCTAGTAACACGTGTCATATAGAGGGACTTTTTGAAAGTGCTGACTGTGTCATTAACTCTGTTTGGGGGAAATTAGAGAGGGCTTCACGGAGGAAGGGGCTTTTGAGTTCAGCCTTGAATGTCTGAGTAGCATTTGGGCAGATGAGAAAGCATTTCAGGTGGAGGCACTGGTCCATAGTCTTGGGGTTTTTAAAAAAAATTATTTATTGATTTATTTTTTTGAAACAAGGTTTCACTCTGTTGCTCAGGCTGTAGGGCAGTGGCACGATCACAGCTTGTTGCAATCTTGAACTGGGCTCAAATGATCCTCCTGCCTCAGCCTCCCGAGTAGCTGGGACTACAGGTTCATGCCACCATGCCCAGCTAATTTTTTAATTTTTGTAGAGATGAGATCTTACTCTGTTGCCCAGGCTGACCTTGAGCTCCTGGCATCAAGCAATCCTCCTGCCTTGACCTCCCAAAATGCTGGGATTACAGGTAGGAGCTACCGGGCCTGGTGAGGTCTTGTGTTTGATGAGATGTGGCAAATGCTTTGGTAGCTGGGGATATAGGGTATCTGTGCTAGGTGGAATAGTGTCGTACACTCCAAAGATGTCCACATCAGTGCTTGCTCTGGCAGCACATACACTAAAATTGGAGTGATACAGAGAGAGCATGGCCTCTGCGCAAGGATAACACACAAATTCATGAAGCATTCCATATTTTTCCATTATTCTAAGTGAAGTAACTCCGGAATAGAAAACCAGACTCTGTATGTTCTTACTTATAAATGGGAGCTAAGTTATAGGTATGCAAAGGCACGTAGAGTGGTACGTGGACATGGGAGACTCAGAAGTGGGGAGGGGCCAGGCACGATGGCTCACACCTATAATCCCAGCACTTTGGGAGGCCGCGGTGGGTGGATAACTTGAGGTCAGGAGTTCAAAACCAGCCAGGCTAACATGGTGAAACCCCATCTCTACTAAAAATACAAAAAGTCAAGAGTGGCGCATGCCTGTAATCTCAGCTACTTGGGAGGCCGAGTCAGGAGAATTGCTTGAAGCTGGGAGGTGGAGGTTACAGTGAGCCAAGATTGCGCCACTGCACTCCAGCCTGGGCAGCAGAGTGAGACTCTATCTCACAAAAAAAAAAAAAAAAAAAAAAAAAAAAAAAAGAAGTGGGGAGGGTGGGAGGAAGTGAGGGATGAAAAACTACATATTGGGTATGAAGGACACTGCTTGGGTAATGGGGGCACTGAAATCTGAGGCTTTACCACTACACAATTCATCCATGTAACCAAAAACCACTTGTACCCCTAAAGCATTGAAATAAAAAATATAAATAATAACAATAAAAATAAATAAAATCAACAATAGAAAACAAGCAAAGATGTCCACATCACAAACTTTGTAACCCAACCCGTGACTGTGTTAGTTTACGTGGTGCAAAGGGACTTTCTCAGATGTGATTACTACATTAAGGATTTTGAGGTGGGAGGTTATCCTGGAGTATCCAAATGGGCCTGACCTCATTCTGTGAGTCCTTGAAAGTGGAGAACCATGGTAGTGGGTGCCTGTAATCCCAGCTACTTGGAAGACTGAGACAGGAGAATTGCTTGAACCCAGGGGGCAGAGGTTGCAGTGAGCTGAGATTGCACCACTGCACTCCAGTCTGAGCGACAGAGCGAGACTCTGTCTCAAAAAAAAAAAAAGGGGGGAGGGGAGAACACTTCCCAGCTGTAGGCAGAGGGAGAGGTGTGTCTATGAAAGAAGGGAGATTTGACATGGCTGGTTTCGAACATAGGGAACCACGAATCAAGGCATGTGGGCATCCAGGAGAAGGTAGAAGAGGCAAGGACATGCTGTCTTCCCTGGAGCCTCCTCTCGGGGATGTGGCTGGGCCTACACCTTGATTTTAGCCTAGTGAGAATCATGGTGGACTCCTGACCTATAGAATTACAAGACAAGGCCAGGCGTGGTGGCTCACACCTGGAATCCCAGCACTTTGGGAGGCCGAGGTGGGTGGATCACCTGAAGTCAGGAGTTTGAGACCAGCCTGGTCAACATGGTGAAGCCCGTCTGTACTAAAAAATACAAAAATCAGCCGGGCATGGTGGCACATGCCTGTAATCCCAGCTAATCAGGAGGTTGAGGCAGGAGAATCAATTAAGCCTGGGAGGCAGAGGCTGCAGTGAGCCAAGATCGAGCCACTGCACAGTGAGACACTGTCTAAAAAATAAAAAAGAAAAGGAAAAAGGAAAAAGATTTATAAGATAGAAATTTTGTATTGTTTTAGCCATTATGTTTTGTTTGCGTTAATTTGTTACAGCAGCAATGGAAAATGAATAGAGCATCTGATGGAGAATATCAAGAGACCACACTAGACAAAAGGGCCAGGCAGAGATGTGTAGACTCATTCTGGTTGACCAGTGGGTCTGAAACTTCAGTGAGGTCCCCACTTTTCCATATACTATTAATATTCTGTGTGAATACTAATTAATAATTATATTCTGAGAGAGAGAGTAGCCTTGTTCATTTTAATGGTTATGATCCTTCCATAAGTTGAATGTATGTTTCTTATTTAATTAATGGAAATTTAGGTTATTTCCAGTCCTTTCCTATTAAAATAAGGTTGCAATGAATGATCTTGACCTTGTGTAATTTTGCACACGTGTAAGATGAGTTCCAAGAAATGGAATTATTGGGTCACAGAGAATATGCATTTTTAGGAGTCCAAATTTTTCATAAATGTCTGAGGGCACAATTCTGGTGAGAGCTAAAGGCAATTGAGGTTTCTGAGCAGAATTCAGATATGGGTTCTACAAGTATTCCTGTGGCTGATGGTATGGAGGCCAGGAGGCCAGAGGAGAGGCTGAGGCAATGGACCTAGAGAGAAATGAGTGTGAGTGACAGAGAGAGAGAGAAACGGTGCTGTTTAGGACTGGGTGTATGGGTGAGTGTAGGTTGATTTTCTTGTGTGTGTTTTTACTTTAAAAAAAGTTGTTTTTTCTTTTTTTAGATATGGAGTCTCACTATGTTGCCGACGCACGCTGGTCTCAAACTCCTGGGCTCAAGCAATCCTCCCACCTTGGCCTCCCACAGTGCTAGGATTACAGGTGTGAGCCACTGTGCCTGGCTCTGTGTGTGTGTGTGTTTTAATCAGTACAGGAACTTTTTAAGACATGAGAGGTCCTTCGTCAATGGCCCTGGGTTTGAGAGCCTACTGGAGCCAGGTGCGGTGGTGCACGCCTGTAATCCTAGCTACTTGGGAGGGCTGAGGTAGGAGAACTGCTTGAGGCCAGGAGTTCAAGAGCCACTGGGACTGGTGTCCCTCACGACAAGTGAGGCCCACTTTGTGTTCACGTGGCAGACCTGAATTCCACTCTCCATTCTCTTCTGCCTGGCCCTTTTAACCTTGGGGGAGATAATTAACTTCGTGGTTTTGCAGGGGAGGGGGATAGAAGTGTGTCCCTGCAGTCTTTAAGCAAGGTCTTTCTGGTAGATTTCTTCTAATACGTGGTGACTACAGTTCTTCCTGCCTCTGACTTCCTGATTTTTGGTGCTTATATGATTTGTACAGCATCGAGGTGTTCCAACTACAATATCTCCAATTGTTTCATTTGGTTACGTATTTACATAGATTCTTCACCCACCGTGGGGTTTTATTATGACTTCTCCATTCTTGGGCTTATTTTGATTCTTCCTTGGTGAACTGTATTTCAATGTCAGCTAGTTTTTTCGAGAATGGCTCATGGATACCATGTTCTCCGAGGGCGTTCATGTCCGAGAATGTCTGCCTGCTGCCTTTACACTTGAACGTGCAGTTCATCTTTTTGCAGCCTTGCTGGGATGATGTTCATGAGTCTCCCCCGAGGAGAGCCCTGGGCCTGTTTCTCCTGTTCTTCTCGAGGTTGGGTTGAGACCCAGTGCTGCCTAGGATGCCTGGTGGGCCCCTGAGCTTGGGGATGCTGTAGGCGGATCATGAACAGAAAATAACATAATTTGGAGTGAGAAACTTTGGCTGCCAATTTCAGGGCAGCCA
The DNA here is from genome assembly GCF_043159975.1 of Macaca nemestrina. NCBI lineage: Eukaryota > Metazoa > Chordata > Mammalia > Primates > Cercopithecidae > Macaca > Macaca nemestrina. Next base: position 26,796,997 of record NC_092142.1, on the reverse strand, counting down.
GCCAGAAGATTATCTCTCTTCCCTCATATGTTTGGGATATTTGTAACTCTAAAAATATCCATGGCAGCTGTGTACAGCTGCACAGGCTGTGCACTGCACGATTCAGGGAATGTTGTTGCTATAAACCACAACGTGAGTGGCGCTCCATTATGTGCAATGTGGTGGCCCTGTGACCTCTGAGACTGGAGTGGGCCTAGAAGCAGATAATTCTTTTATCTCGGTGTTTCCAGACTTTGACTATTTTCATATCACCTTTGTTAATTTATTTCTAGCCACATATTCATCTCCCACTATGATTTTTTTTTTATTGGCTCACAGTCTTCTTACAAAAATGAATGTAAAAGGGGAACTTTAGGTCAAAACTGGGAGTGGAAAGCCAGTGAAACTCTCCAAAATAGAAGAAATATATATGTGCATGTGTGTGTGTGCATGTGTGCACATGTGAGCATAAAAGAAAAATAATGCCATCAAACTCTAGCTGGATATCGTGAGCTTTTTTCTTTTTGAAACAGGAAGTATTAGGAAGTATTATCAGCAAGAGTTAGAGCAATGTTAAAGACAGGCTTGCACAAAACTGATGTTTTCTTTTGGAAGTCATCTGAAGGGTTGGAAAGGAATTAGAGGGAGAATTGTTCCCTATGACACAACTTAGTGTAGTTTAACACCACATCCCCCCACCATTCTGAACCCTCCGAGGAACCTGAGAAACACTGGCCCAGCCCCATCCTCCATCAGCTGCTTGAATATCTTGGCAACATCTCCCCTCGGTGGTTCAAGCCTTTCTCCTATCCTTATGTTACAGTCTTGCCAATGCACCACAAAATAGTGGTTGTAGCAGTCTCTCATGAGGTATCACCTGGAGTTTTTTGTCTCACGACTAAGAAAAGTAAGGATCATGGACACAAAGGATGAGGTTGGGGCAAAAGTTTAACAAGCAAAAGAAGAAAGCTCTCCTGTGCAGAGAGGGGGCCTGGAAGAGGGTTGCTGTTTATACAGCCGAATGCGAAGGCTTTTATAAGAAATGGATGAGGCCTGGGTGTCTCATTTGCATAAGGCATGAATTTCTGGTAGCTCCACCCTGTCCTCCTAGTGCACATGTGAACCCTTAGCTTGAGTTACCGCGTATTGCTTTGTTCCCCTTTCTGCACATGTGTCAGGGGACAGAATTTTCCACTGCGGACATGTCTGGGCAAGTCGTCTGTGTAGCTTTTCTTATCTGTGTGGCTGTGGGGATGTCTTAGGCAAGTCGCCATGTGCAAGTTTCCTTATCTGTGCCTGCAGGCTGTTCTTTTGCTTGAAAGAATTCAACTAAGGACCCACCCTAACTGGGCCTGCCTGACCAGCTTCTTCCTTTCTCCTCTCTCACACCATCGGAAAGTTTCATGCTATTGCATAGGGGCTTTTTTCGAGGCTGGGCCATTATTTTATTATATTGGGCAGAATCCCTCTCCTTGGGCCTGTTGAGCCTGGTTCTACTGTCTGGAGTGCAGCAGAATAGACAAAATCCTTCCTACAAGTTCCATTCCTCCAAATATGATTGAAAGTGGGGACTCTGGGCCAGGTGCGGTGGCTTTCGCCTGTAATCCCAGCACTTTGGGAGGCTGAGGTTGGCAGTTTACCAGAGCTCAGGAGTTCGAGGCCAGCCTGGGCAACATGGTGAAACCCTGTCTCTACTAAAAGTACAAAAAATTAGCTGGGCATGGTGGCGCATGCCTGTAGTCCCAGCTACTTGGGAGGCTGAGGCATGAGAATCGCTTGAGCCCGGGAGGTGGAGGTTGCAGTGAGCCACCATTGTGCCACTGCACTCCAGCCTGGGTGACAGAGCAAGACTCTGTCTCAACAACAACAACAAAAAACAAGTGGAAACTCTGGAGTTAGAGTGCTTGGGCCGGAATCCCGACTCAGGTACTAAACCTCACCGTACTTCTGTTTCTCCATTCAAAAGTGGGCATAATAATAGTACCTCTTTCATGTAGTTATTATGAGAATTAGACATATGGACATTTCAATAGCACCTGGTACATAGTAAGTTCTCAATAAACATTAGCTGTTATTATTTTCTGTAGGCAGAGACTGTGGGGACCTCATTCTCTCATATCTTCTAGATTATAAGGTGGAGGATGTGGGTCCCAACTTCAGCTTAATATCTGACTCATGATGAGATCTCAAGTCACCCAAGGCCCTCCCTGGGCCGTGGTTTCCGTGTCTGGGAACTGAGGGCGGTGGACTCCGTAATCCCTAAATTCCTGCTTCCATCTCTAGCAGAGGTGGATAATTGTATGTCAAGGGAAGACAGAAGAAGAACTGCGTTCTGCAATGAGCAGGTCTATGCAAATCTATCCCCAAAGGCTGAGGGAGCCGAGAGGCCAAAGAATGAGGCTCACAAATTTGGCTTCTCAGAAAAAAAAAAAAATTAATAGGAACTTACTAACAGAAGTAATATATCTGGTGGCTGAGAGACAGTGGCTCCCCACACCCACCCTCCAAAAAATATCCCTTTTTTTTTTTTTTTTGAGATGGAGTTTCACTCTTGTTGCCCAGGCTGGAGTACAGTGGCATAATCTCAGCTCACTGCAACCTCGGCTTCCCAGGTTCAAATGATTCTCCTGCCTCAGCCTCCCGAGTAACTGGGATTACAGACACATGCCACCACACCTGGCTAGTTTTTGTATTTTTAGTAGAGATGAGGTTTCACTATGCTGGCCAAGGTGGTCTCAAACTGTCCTCAGGTGATCCACCTGCTTCGGCCTCCCAAAGTGCTGGGATTACAGGCGTGAGCCACCGGGCCCAACTGGAAATATCCTTTATCTAGCAAGCCTTTAGAGTAAAACATGTATAGCTCATCACACCTCAGGCTTTCTTGCAAAACTCATGAGCACTAGGGAAGTTAGATAAGCATCTTGATGAGGGGTCATCTGTGCCACAGGCATTGCTTAAAGACCTTGCTGCAGGAGTCAAACATCAGTCATCATGGGGGTTTTGCTTCAAGATGGCGTCACTCTTGCCATGCAACAGGCTGTCTTCTTACGCTCCACCCCTGGAAACCTGCCCTTACAATCTCACTCACCCACCTCTCCTGGGATAGTCCCTGGGTCTAGAGGGAGGACGCTTGGTGTGGTACAGCTTTATCAGCAGTGCATTGGCAATGGGAAATAGATTGGGCCCAGTGGGATTCCAAATCAGGGAGATTTGCAGCCTTTGTTGAATAATCTCTAGTCTTTGGAATACCATGATTTTGGTTTTCTCAGAACAAGTAAAACAATGAGAGATACATAGCATTAATAATTTGAATAGTAGAAATATAGGCCAGGCACAGTGGCTTATGCCTATAATTCCAGCATTTTGGGAGGCTGAGGTGGGTGGATCACCTGAGGTCAGGAGTTCGAGACCAGCCTGACCAACATGGTGAAACCTCGTCTCTACTAAAAATACAAAAGTTAGCCAGACATGGTGGTGCATGCCTGTAATCCCAGCTACTCAGGAGGCTGAGGCAGGAGAATCGCTTGAACCGGGGGGCAAAGGTTGCAGTGAGCCAAGATTGCACCGTTGCACTCCAGCCTGGGCAACAGAGAGACTCCATCTCAAAAAAAAAAAAAAAAAAAAAAAAGGAAAAAAAAAAGGAATATAATGCACACAAATACTACAATCAAAAAGAGAATTTGTATGCCAGAAAAAAAAACCAAAAACCAAAAAACAGAACCTATTCCATCAGGGAGCAAACTAAAAACATCACGAAGAAAATTAAAACCCAGTTCTTCTTTAGAGACTTGTAGCCAGGAAATAATTCAGGATTCAGTCCAAATTGTAGGCAAATAATAAAAACTCAGAAACAATGGTCAAGGCTGGAATCTAATAACAGGTGTGTTATAGTTTTCTTCTGAAAGATAGTTTTTCTGTCTCCAATTCCCCTTTTCTACCAAAGAAAAATCATAGTAAGACCTAGTTGATTTGAAAAATAGGTTTTAGCCTTACTACAGTTGGCCCGATTATTTGCATAAGGTGGAACAAGACTAGCGATTGACCACATAGACTCTTTTTAGGTTGGCTTTGCTGGAACATAAGGTATTTTGAATTAGACTTTTGAAGGTCTGGATTTCGGAAGCCAAGTCATGGATTCACCATCAAAATGTGCCTGAACTGCCTGTATGAATTGGGTGAATTCTTTTCTTCTTGAGGTCCCAAAATATCTTGAGGTTCTTGGACCTGCTAGAAAGTGACATTCTTTATTTATCACAGGTCAGGAATCTTGCAAGAGAACCATAAGACAAGGAACTAGGTCAGTCTTTCCGAGGCACCTTTTATTGGCTCTATTAAGTCAACCTCAATTCCTCAAAGCAGGATGGTCATATCTAAAAATACACCATTCTAGTCAAAACCTTGGCATAATAACAAGTATCTCCAATGTGTCCAGTGGCAAAAGAAAACATATTCTTAGTGAATGCATGTTCATACCTATATTGTAATAAAATAAGAATATTCATGAAAAGTTTCCAAATTATGGAGAACTTAGACAGAGGGAAATGTAAATGTCTCAGTTTTGCTCACAAGTGTATACTCTGCCCAATTGCTGTAGCTATAAATAGCTCAAAAGAAAGAAAAAAAAATTTGACTCTGAAAAAGAAAACATAAAAAGAAACAGCAATGGTTCAAACAAAAGGTCACAAAAATGATTTCAGTCCTTTATTGGTTCAGGCCCCCTGTGAGTAATTCTTGTTTTGCTTGATGTTGGGTTAGCAGTTCTCATAAACACATCAGCTAATTAAGAGCTCTGTAAGTTTCTACTAGCCTAATGGTATCATCTCCAACGTTATCAGAAACCTGTTATTCAAGATGACTTGTCAGGGTCCTTTCCGTGAATTTCCTCGAAGACACAGCACTTTAGCATTTGCAAAAAGTTTTTAGGAAAAAGAATCAGAATAAAGCAATTAACTGCATATACTAAGACATATTAGACCTTTAGGAATTTCCTACAATTTTGGGACACATATTAATAACACATTTATACAAATACAACTCAAAAAAGTTAAGCACCCTTTCTTATTTGACAATGTTTCCCATATACTTGTTTTGTTTTAGACTGAGTCTTATTCTGTTGCCCCCTGGAGTGCAGTGGTGTGATCTCGGCACACTGCAACTTCTGCATCCTGGGTTCAAGCGATTCTCGTGCCTCAACCTCCCAAGTAGCTGGGACTACAGGCATTTGCCACTATGCCTGGCTAATTTTTGTATTTTTAGCAGAGACGAGGTTTCACCATGTTGGGCAGGCTGGTCTTGAACTCCTGACCTCAGGTGATCCACCTGCCTTGGACTCCCAAAGTGCTGGGATTACCGGTGTGAGCCACCGCCCCTGGCCCATATAATTTTAACGTAACAAATAAGCCTAATATACCTCTCTTGGCCTTTCAGGGACCCTATTTGTTATGTCTAAGTTAGTTTGGGTTAAGAAGACTTAAGTTTAGAATCTGAAAGTTGCTTTTGCGAAGTATGTCAAGTATCAAAGGTTTAAAACACTTGATATCAAAGTAAGAAAGCTTTAAAACACTTTATCAAAATAGGATCCCAGGTGACTGCAAAATAATAGTCATTTAGCCAAAGTAATAACTCAAAGATGGCAAAAAGCAAAAACCTTTACTCTTTGATAGAGAGGAGACTGAGTTTTCCAAATAATCCAAAGCCCTAATAAAGACAGCATGAAACTGTCTCTCCTCTCCTTTTTCTGTCTTTTTTTTTTTTTTTTTTTTTTTAGACAGAGTCTTGCTCTGTCGCCTCGGCTGGAGCACAGCGGCACAATCTCGGCTCACTGCAACATCTGCCTCCCAGGTTCAAGCAATTCTCCTGCCTCAGCCTCCCGAGTAGCTGGGACTACAGGCATGCACCATCATGGCTGGCTAACTTTTGTATTTTCAGTAGAGATGGGGTTTCACCATGTTAGCCAGGATGGTCTCAATCTCCTGACATCGTGATCTGCCCACCTCAGCCTCCCAAAGTGCTGGGATTAGAGACGTGAACCACCAGGCCCAGCCCTCTCCTTTTTTTTTTTTTTTTTTTTAATTGCAGTTGACTGAAAAGGTAAATGAAAAAATTTATCTCCTATTAATATGACATAAATTATTGTTTAAAGGAGAAAATGAAAATTTACTTTTATGTTAGTGTATTATCAATACAAAAGCTAATTTTAATAAAACCTTATAAACAAATCCATCCAATTTCAGTCAGCTTTGAACCACACAGATAAGATTCCCACAAATCCTTTGTAACTGCTTATAAGATTTTTTTCTACTTTTTTCTTACCTCAACTTTTAAATTCATTTACTTTTATCTATACATTTCTCCTTCATTTTGAAACAACCTTTAAATAACCTCTAAACTAGAAAAAAATTACTTTTCCTGCAGCAAAAACTACATCCTCATGTCTTTTTAATAACATTTCTTCACGTAAAATACATTTTGCTTTCTTTATACACTCTGTATATAGAATTGTTTCTCTTGTACCTAGTAGTTTAAATTACTATAATTTTAACTCCTAGTGACCTTAATTTCCAGTGAAAAACCCAGGAAGTAAGTAATTTTGTGCTGTCTTATATCAGTATTTGTGGATGAAAACCATTTCATAATTTTTCAGAAAGATGCTTCATTAATTTTTTGTTTATTAACAGATATATTTAAAGTATACAAACTTAAACTTGTATTTTTAAAAGTTAATATTCCAGTATTTTACCTAGAAATGACTCAGACATTTTACAATGGTCTGTTACTTCATTTAACGTGACATGACTTTAAGATTTGAAATTACTGAAAGGAATATGAAACTATGACACAATTATCTTTTCTGTTTTTTGTTTTTTTGTTTGTTTGTTTTTTTTTTTTTTTTGAGACGGAGTCTTGCTCTGTTGCCAGACTGGAGTGCAGTGGTGTGATCTCAGCTCACTGCAACCTCTGCCTCCCGGGTTCAAGTGATTCCCCTGCCTCAGCCTCCCTAGTAGCTGGGACTACAGGTGTGCGCCACCATGCTTGGCTAGTTTTTTGTATTTTAGTAGAGATGGGGTTTCACCATGTTGGCCAAGATGGTCTCGATCGCCTGACCTCATGATCCGCCCACTTCGGCCTCCCAAAGTGCTGGGATTACAGGCGTGAGCCACCACGCCTGGCCCACGGGCATCCTTTCTAATGTCTTCCCCAGTCATTCTGGGTCCCAAGTACCCACACGGCACCCAGGGATGGCTATGAAAGGCAGGGCTTGTCTGGGTCCTGAGTTTACACACCAACTATAAAGCTCAAGGCAGAGGACAGAGCCGTGAAGTTAACGTCTGACCCTTCCCAGCACAGCTGGGGGCACAGCGGGGGCAGGGAGATCTCCACACCTGTCCCCTAGCCTCACCATGGCCATTTGCTTAGAGTCTAGAATCGAATGGCTCCAAGACTTAAATTCACAGACAGAAGCAACAGTTTTATGGCCTTAAAACATCCAACAGAGATAGCCTAAACCCATCTAACTATAGACCCAGGCAAAAATATCTGCATTATATTTAATACTGATAATTCTGAAGACATTTCTATTTTATTTTATGAACAATTTAAAAACTTTTTTTTTTGAGATAGAGTTCACTCTTGTCGCCCAGGCTGGAGTGCAGTGGCGCAATCTCGGCTCACTGCAACCTCTGCCTCCCTGGTTCAAACGATTCTCCTGCCTCAGCCTCCTGAGTAGCTGGGATTACAGGCACCTGCCACCATGCCTGGCTAATTTTTGTAATTTTAGTAGAGATGGGGTTTCACCATGTTGACCAGGCTGGTCTCGAACTCTTGACCTCAGGTGATCCACCTGCCTCGGCCTCCCAAAGTGCTGGGATTACAGGTGTGAGCCACTTGTGCCTGGCCACTAACTTTATTTATGAAGGATTGCTAAAGTCATGTGAACTTGAAAAATATTTGGGCTTAGTAACTTATGACCACTCACTTATTTCTAAGTCCATTTGGTACCATGTAGACAATATACAAACAGACCTATCACAGATATACATAAAATACAGGCAGGCAAATATTTCATGGCTTTGATATACAAATTTTAGCCATGAAACTGGTAAAATTCACTAGTTTACTTTTATTTTATTTTTTAAATATAGAGAAGGGGTCTCACTAGGTTGCCCAGGCTGGGCTTGAACTCCTAGGCTCAAGCTATCCTCTTGCCTTCGCCTGCCAAAGTGCTGGGATTACAGGCATGAACCACTTCACCTGGTCACAACTCACTAGTTTAAATGGACAGTTGGAGCCAGGCATGGTGGCTTATGTCTATAATCCCAGCAGTTTGGGAAGGTGAAGAGGGAGGATCATTTGAGGTCAGGAGTTCGAGACCAGTCTGGCCAACATGGTGAAACCCCGTGTCTACTAAAAATACAAAAATTAGCTGGGCATGGTGGCAGATGCCTGTAATCCCAGCTACTTGGGAGGCTGAGGCACAAGAATCGCTTGAACCCAGGAGGTGGAGGTTGCAGTGAGCCGAGATTGTGCCATTGCACTCTAGCCTGGGTGACAGAGCAAGACTTGGTTTCAGTAAAATAAAATAAAATAAAATAAAATAAAAGGACAGTTGGATTCAAACTTTGTAAATGGAACAATTAAAGTTTGTCCCACATGGCCAAAATTCTTACTGAGTTTTACTGAAAACAAGGCAGCTATTTTACATCTCAAAACATGGAGTGTGAATTTAAACTTCTTCTTCTTTTTTTTTTTTAAGGGGTTTCAATGTGTTAGAAAAAGATCAAAAATGGATGCCAAAGTAACACACAATCATAGGGATCCACTGCAGAACTTTATAAGGGGACCAATTTCATTTATTTATTTATGTATTTTTTGGAGACGTCATTTCGCTCTGTCTCTCAGGCTGGAGTGCAGTGGCACAATCTCGGCTCACCACAACCTTCTCTTCCTGGGTTCAAGCGATCCTTCTGCCTCAGCCTCTCGAGTAGCTGGGATTATAGGCACGTGCCACCACGCCCCGCTAATTTTTCTATTTTTAGTAGAGATGGGGTTCCACCATGTTGGCCAGGCTGGTCTCAAACTCCTGACCTCAGGTGATCTGCCTGCCTCGGCCTCCCAAACTGCTGGGATTACAGGAGTGAGCCACCGCGTCTGAACTGAGACCAATTTCATTTTAGATGGTTAGCTTCTGATTTAGTCTCCATCTTCCAACTGGACCACTGGGCTCAGCGGGGAGCCTATTAACGATAAGACCAATGAAGGATTTGCAGTTTCCGGGGCCTAATACTTACAGAGTTAAATATTAGAAAAAAATTATAACCTGAATATTAGCTTTTAATTAAGCTGACTTCTGATTGTAGAGCTCTAAAAAAAAAATCTTTCTAATTATAATTCCTCCTCAAGCCATTTTACTTTTGCTTCTGTTGCTAGCTGGGCTTTCGTCACCCAATGGGCAGCCCACAGAAGCAGCAATCCTGGCATTTTTGGGGCATCCTCGTACTCATGCCATGGTCCAAAAGCGTCCAAAAGATGAGCCACACCACTCCACATAGAAGTGGCTGGCTACCCTGGGATGTCCCCCATAGATGCTTCATTCCCTCTGCCCATTTCTTGGTCTCTCAGCTCCTGGCTGGATTGCTACACGTTCTGCAGTGAGCAGGCCTATGCAAACCCACCTCCAAGGGCCGAGGGAGCTGAGAGGCCAAAAAAAAAAAGGCTGACAAATCCGGTTTCTCAGAGAGAAACATTAATAGGGGTTTATGAACAGAAGTGGTGTCTTGCGGCCATGCAACAGTGGATTCCTGCACCGACCTCCAAAAAATATCCTTTCTCTAGCAAACTTTTAGGATAAAAAACATGCATAGCTGGTCACATCTCAGACTTCCTTGCAAAACTCATGACCACCGAGGATGTTGGATAAGCATCTTGACGAGGGGTTATCTATGCTATGGACATTGTTTCTCTATGAGGGGTTATTTATGCCACAGGCATTGTTTAAAGACCTTGCTGCAGGAGTCAAACATTGTTTTTCATGACAATTTCACTTCAAGATGGCATCACTCTTGCCATTCTACAGGCTGTTTTCCTGCAAGCTGAGATGCAGATAATCATGGGCCACAATCTCACAGTGTCAGCCATAGTATGCCTCCAAAAAAACTCCCCAATATCCCTGCTCCGCATTTGATTTCTCTTTCAAAGCATGCTCTTGGAGAATGAGATAGGACAACTGAGGAGGGAGGATTACTTGAGCCTAGGAGTTTGAGACCATCCTGGGCAACATAGTGAGACCCCATCTCTATATTTAGAAAAAGGGCAAAAATAAGACTGAGGTAAGGGGAAAAATATTTGCCTTGCTTTAAATCAAACCAAACATATGGGATGACATTACAAAAAAATCACAATTCTTTTATTTATCAAACTTCCCTGAAACTGAGTCCTTGTCCTGCACCACATGCCTCACATGTATTACCTCATTTGTCTCCAGCTACCCCTCCTCTCTCTTGCTCCTGCTCTCACCTTCCAACATGAGTAAAAGCTTCCTGAGGCCTCACCAGAAGCAGAGCAGATGCTGATACCATGCCTATACAGCCTGCAGAGCCATGAGCCAAATAAACTTCACTCTCTATAAATTACCCAGTCTCAGGTATTCCTTTATAGCAACACAAAATAGACTAACCCAGGGGACAAAGCAACTTCCAAATTGTTCCATTTCATGCAGGCTTAGAGCCCTTTGCATTTAGGTGGAAGAGGAAAGAGAGGGTACACCCATTTCATAAGAACCCTCCCTAGGAAGTGCCTCACTTCACGCACACACACACATCGTATTGGCAGGAATAGTCACGTGATTCACAGCTCACATGACCCCACTGGGATGCAGGGGATGCTGGGAAATATTGTGCCTGGCTGGGCTGAGTGCAATGGCCCAATCATAGCTCACTGCAGCCTTGAACTCCTGGGCTCAAGTAATCCTCCCACCACAGCCTTTTGAATTGCTAGAGCTACAGGTGTGTGTCACCACATCAGCTCATTTTCAATTTTTTATAGAGACAAGGTCTTGTTGTGTTGCCCAGACTGGTCTCAAATTCCTGGCCTCAAGTGATCCTCCCTCCTCAGCCTCCCAACGTGCTGGAATTACAGGCATGAGCCATGGTGCCTGGCCAGGGCAGCTACTTCTTAGCAGTAACTCCATACTACAGAAGATCACTTCTTTTGGTGGATAGCTAGCTGTTTCTACCATACCTTATGTGGTAGAGGTGACAATTATAACCATTTTACAGATGTGGAAACTAAGACCCAGAGAGTCTGACCCCTGGGTCACAGAGCTTGTACGTGGCAGAGCTGGGACTTGAATTCAGGACTCCCTAAGTTTAAATCTCTTACATTTAATCACTATAATTCTAATTTTAGAATAGCATTTAGCTTCTTCAGCTGTAACATGCTTGAGAACAAAATTCTTCTCTGGATTATTCAAAAATTCCCAAATGCCCAAGCAACGTATGTCTGGAGGCCACGGTGCTGCAGTCATGATGCCAGGCGGGGATTTAGTCTTCAGTATTTCATCCACTTGTAGAAACGATTATCCCCAGAAAGTTGACCTGCATTTTGGACTCCTGCCAGAAATCAAGGCATGGTACCATCTGTAAGAGATAAATAAATCAAAATATCATCAGCAGAGAAGTGTGTGCCATCTGCTGCCCCGTCAGTTGAACTGGCAGAGGCCTCCGGAGAATCCAAGGAAGTGCTTGCCAAGGCTCTGCCGCCTGCCCAGATAGTGAGAGGAGAAGCTTCACACAAGATCTGTTGGCATTTTTTCCCCCCAGCTGAATTCCTTGAATCTGGCCAGCAAAGGTGTATGAACTCTCACCCTTGCCAAACAGTTAGAATCATTCCCCATTGGCTGCATTTGCTGGGGACCAGGACTGATTCTCTACCCGCCCAGCAAGTTGAAAGCACCCAACTATAGAGAATATTAACCATGCACCTGCCAAAAAGCTTCCCTGCTTGTGGAATCTGGGTCTCAGAACCAGGGTCAAACTTTGGACCAGGCAGATTTGAGTCTGCTTCGCTGGGCATGTCTGGAAGGCTGCTAGGTTCTCCTGCCATGTATGGGGTCTCTGGAGGGAGTGTGGGACTTCTCTTAAGAGGAATGAATTTTACTAGGACCTGCCTGCTCTGCTAAGATATAGTACAGAGGAATGACCAAATCAAAGGCTCTGGGCCAAGCTGTCTTGATTGGAATCGTGGCTCCACCACTAGCTGTGTAATGGTAGACAAGTGATTCACTCAAATCTCTCTCTGCCTCAGTTTCTTTTTTTCTTTTTCTTTCTTTGTTTCTTTTTTGTTTTTTGTTTTTTGAGACGACCTCTCACTCTACTGCCTAGGCTGGAGTGCAGTGGCATGATCTTGGCTCACTGCAACCTCTGCCTCCCAGGTTTAAGCGATTTGTCTGCCTCAGACTCTTGAGTAGCTGGAATTACAGGCACTTGCCATCATGCCTGGCTAATTTTGTATTTTTAGTAGAGTCAGGGTTTTACCATGTTGGCCAGGCTGGTCTCGAACTCCTGGGCTCAAGCGATCCGCTCGCTTCAGCCTCCTAGAGTGCTGGGATCACAGGCATGAGCCACCATGCCCAGCCAGGCTCAGTTTCTTTATCTAAAATGGGCGTGGTCATAGGAGCTGCCTTCAAGGCTGTCGTGCAGATTAGCAATTGATGCATGTAAAGCACTTAGAACACACGTTGGTAGGCATATAATGCATGTCAGCACGTGTTATTAGTTGGCTGACTTTGTGAAACTGGTGCTACTGCCTCTCTCTGTTGACCCTGCCTTCCCCACCTCTCCCCACCTCCTGACTCCGTGGAAGCCTCAGCAACACCATCTGGTGGGGTATGGAATTAAGTCACGATCCTCAGACCCAGGATCTGGGGATTCAGCCAAGGATGCTGGGCTTCTCAGTGACCCCCTCCCCCTGTCTCGTTGCCCACATCTCTGCTGCCAACCAAGACCTGGGCGCCCAATGTCCATGCCAAGGGTAACTTGGCAGACCCTCAATGCTCTGCACACCTTCTGCCAGCACTGGGCATCTGCCTCTGGCCACCCCCTTTGATTTTGCCTGTGGCCCTGCCAGGTTACCCCCCACCTGCTCAGGCTGAAGTTGCAGAATTACAGCCTCCTGCTTCTGGCTTGGGAAGACGCCCGGGCTCTCCTCGGGAGGAGCGACATGTGTCTCTAACTTAGGATCCAGGGAAGGAATTTTTAAAAAGCTCTTATTTATGGAGCCAAGCACAGGGCAGGCATTTTCACACACTTTCTCCCATTTCATTTCATTTCATTTCATTTCATTTCATTTCTTTCTTTCTTTCTTTCTTTCTTTCTTTCTTTCTTTCTTTCTTTCTTTCTTTCTTTCTTTCTTTCTTTCTTTCTTTTTCTTTCTTTCTTTCTTTTTCTCTCCTTCCTTCCTTCCCTCCCTCCCTCCCTCTCTTCTTTCTCTCTCTTTCTTTCTTTCTCTCTCTTCTCCTTCCTTCCTTCCTTCCTTCCTTCCTTCCTTCCTTCCTTCCTTCCTGCCTTCCTGCCTTCCTGCCTTCCTGCCTTCCTGCCTTCCTGCCTTCCTGCCTTCCTGCCTGCCTTCCTGCCTGCCTTCCTGCCTTCCTTCCTGCCTTCCTTCCTGCCTTCCTGCCTTCCTGCCTTCCCTCTCTCTCTCTCTTTCTTTCTTTTCTCTCTCTCTCTCTCTCTTTTTTTTTTTTTGATGGAGTTTCACTCTGTCACCCAGACTGGAGTGTAATGGCGTGATCTTGGTGGCTCATTGCAACCTCCACCTCTCAGGTGCAAACTATTCTCCTGCCTCAGCATCCGGAGTAGCTGGGACTACAGGCGCTAGCCACCACGCCCGGCTAATTTTTGTATTTTTAGTAGAGATGGGGTTTCATTATGTTGGCCAGGCTGGTCTCAAACTCCTGACCTCAGGTGATCCACCCGTCTCCGCCTCCCGAAGTGCTGGGATTACAGGCGTGAGCCACCGCGTCTGACCTTTTTTTCTTTTTCAAAAATGGAGTCTTGCTATGTTGTCTAGTGTGGGCTCAAGTGAGTCACCTGTCTCAGCCTCCCTAGTAGCTGGGAATACAAGCCTGAGCCACCATGCCTGGCTTGTTTGAATCCTTTTTGCAAGCCTGGACGGAAGGTGCTCTGATTTCCATCTGGCAATCAAGGAAAGGGCTTAGAGAGGTGAAGCCACTCGCCTGAGATTGCATGGCTTTGAGGAGACAGAGGACGGATTTGAACTTACATCTTGTGGCTTCTGAGCCTAGACACCTCCCTGTGTTGGCGCCTCCAGACCTGTGATGAATGACATTGAGGGTGTGGGTGTCAAAACATGGAGCTGATTCCTTTGCAGATGTTGTCTGAATTCAATCCTAACTGAAGATGCCTTGTTTTATGCCAATGACCTTATTTAGCCTTCCCAGCAACCCCAGAAGGCTGGAATGGTCAACTTTAATAGCGAACAACTACGAAAAAGAACCCAACCAAACAAATTAAACAAAACAAAACAAAACATCATTTACTCCCAGTCCCACAGCTAGCAGGTGGCACAGTGGGGATTTGAATTTTTTTTTTTTTTTTTTTTTTTTTTTACGGAGTCTTGCTCTGTCACCCAGGCTGGAGTGCAGTGACATGATCTCTGCTCACTGCAACCTCCGCCTCCCCGGTTCAACAATTCTTCTGCCTCAGCCACCTGAGTAGCTGGGATTACAGGTGGGTGCCGCCACCCCTGGCTAATTTTTGTATTTTTAGCAGCGACGGGGTTTTGCTATGTTGGCCAGGCTGGTCTCGAACTCCTGACCTTGTGATCTGCCTACCTTGGCCTCCTAAAGTACTGGGATTACAGGCGTGAGCCACTGCACCCAACTGGCACAGTGGGGATTTGAATTCAGGTCTGCGGGAAACCAGAGCCCAGCTTTTAACCAGGGAGCACACCCTGTCCGGCTTCCTGGTGACCCTGGTGCACCCCGTGGCTCCCCTTGCTGCCTTCACACGGGAGCTTCTTTCTCAATTAAACCAGACCTACAGGAGGAGACCTGGAGGTGGAATTCCTGGAATCAGGCCTGAGTGGTGAGCCAGAGTGAGGCAGCTGTGACCCGGCCAGTTCTATCTGAGGTGGATTCCTGGAAGCCTCATTTCTGCTGAGGGTCTGTGCCAGGCTCTCCGTTTCATGGCAGTCTCGATGTGCCTGCTGACAAGCTCAAGCTGCTGCACTGAGGGCAGTTTCTGAGTGATGCCCCCATCCAACCTCACTCAGCCAGAGCCCCTGGAGACAGTGACTCAGAGGGGTTAGCGGTGAGGGGAGGTCAGGGCCTCCTGGATTTTCTGTTTGCTTGTCATGCTGCAAAAAGCCAGCTGCCCCATAAGGTGACGCCACAGGGTCTAGGAAGAAATGATCTTCCATTTGTCTTTTCTGAACGGTGGACACGTCCCTGAAAAACATATCTAAGTTCAATTCTGGAATTTGTTTCAAAATAATCTCATGGTGGTGGGGACAGTGGGGTGTAGAGGTGACAAGACTGGCCTTGAGTTGATAAGTATTGAAGCTGGTGATGGGGACATGGGACTTTTTGTACTAGTCTCTCTACTTTTGCAAAAGATGGAAATTTCCCATAATAAATAAAATATTTTTAAAAAGATTTTAGAGATATCTGATCTGGCCATAGAATGCGTTCTGGAATGTGTCCTTGTCACTTTTTTTTCCTTTTTTTTTTTTTTTTTGAAGCAGGGTCTCACTCTGTAGTCCAGGCTGGAGTGCAGCGGCGCAATCTCAGCTCACTGCAACCTCTTCCTCCCAGGTTTCAGTGATTTGTGTGCCTCAGCCTTGACTATGGGTGCACACTGCCATGCCCAGCCATTTTTTGTATTTTTAGTAGAGATAGGGTTTGACTATGTTGGTCTCAAACTCCTGACCTCAAGTGATGCGCCTGCCGTGGCCTCCCAAAGTGCTGAGATTACACGCATGAGCCACCGCACCTGTCCTGTCTTGTTCCATTTCTCACCAAGTCAGTCCCCTGCATGCTAACAGAGCCTTGGACAGACAAAGACCTGAGTCTAGATCCTGATTCTGCCATGTAGTGGCTGTATCACCTTGGGTAGGTCACTCCACCTCTGTGAGCCTTAGTTTTCTCATCCGCAAAATGGGAATGGATTCAGACCTCGTGCCATTACTGTGATGAATGCCAAGTCTTTTGCGTGGGGCTTATCCTGGACTCTCTTTCGGGTTGTAGGATCCTGACTCTAAGGCAACATGACAAACTCTAGCCTGGGGTGGGATCTGCCTCCCAAGGGGGCTTAGCAAGGGGGCCAAGCTATGCTTAGGGTAGCACGTGACAATATGATGAGCAATATTGCAATAAAACACTTGGGAAATTTAGAGTGGGGAAACGTTGCTTCTGGATGGAGCAGGTGGTTGGTGAACAAGACAGGCTTCATGGCAGGAGAGTGGGGTGGACATTTGAGCTGGATCTTGAAGGCTGGGAATGGTTCAGACTTAGAGAAACAGAGAGAGAGAGAGAAGATATTGAGATTAAGGGAGTAGCAAGAACAGAGACCCAGCCATGGAAAAAGGCTGAGAGTGGAGATGTGATGGCTAAGGTGACCTCCCAGTCTCCAAGTCTGCTGCCTCGTGGCAGGTGTAAGCCTCAATGTGGCTGCCCAGTGGCTGCTGTTGGAGCCCTCAGCTCTTTCTTGGTTAGTGTAGAGATCCCTTTCTGTTTGTCTCTTCTGTCTTAGATTGCTCCCGAGATTCAATATCTGTCTCACTGTGGTCATACCTCTGGATTCTGCAGAGTAGCCCCTCGCTTTTGTGGGATTCTTGAGAAAGACGATTTATGAAGTGCTATTCATTGCTTCACTCCACAATCATGCCTGCAGCACCAATCACTGCTCCAGGCTTTGAGGACACAACAGCAAACAAGACATACATGGTCAGGAAGTTTCTATTTGTTACTGAAAACATGTGGCTTCCATGTTGCATTGTCTGGGCATTACTATTATTATTGTTATTATTACTGACATGGAGTTTCGCTCTTGTCGCCCAGGCTGGAGTGCAGTGGCGAGATCTTGGCTCACTGCTACCTCCACCTCCCAGTTCAAGCAATTCTCCTGCCTCAGCCTCCTTAGTAGCCGGGATTACAGGCATGTACCACTATGCCCAGCTAATTTTTGTGTTTTATGTAGAGACAGAGTTTCACCACATCTGAACTCCTGACCTCAGGTGAGTTCTTGAACTCCTGACCTCAGGTGATCTGCCCACCTCAGCCTCCAAAAGTGGCGAGATTACAGGCGTGAACCACCACGCCTGGCCTGTCTGGGTGATATTTAGAAGGGCCAGGGAACATCATTTTTTGGAAAGAGGATTCCAAAGAATTACTGATATGTACACTTTAACTTGAGAATGGAAGTTCCATGAGGGCAGGGATTTTGTTTGTATGGTTCGCTGCTGTATCTCCAGCACCTAAAACCAGACTGACACATAGTAGGTGCTCAATAAATGTTGACAGGATACAACTGTGTGAATATAAAACATTGACATTGAGAACTTAAGAGAAGAGAAGTGTACTTTTAGGGATCAAGATTAATTCAGACACCTTCAGATATCACTACTTGATGTTGCAATTTTGATTCCTAAGATATAGAGATGGAATATGAATTATCAAGATTTCAGGGCACGCAGCCTCCAGCCTGGTCTAGAATGTGGTTAAGCCCACAGTGCGCACAGGACTACATGTAAATAGATCCCAAAGCAGAGGAAAATCCCTTGCACATCCTGTAGGGGACACAGGTACTAAAACAAGTCGACAAATCCATATACAGGACAATTTCAGAGCGTGATGGTGGTCTCACTATGGAAGAAAAGCAACGCAGGTGCAGGAATAAGCGTGATGGGGTGAGGAGGGGTGAGGACCACCTTAAGTAGGGTGGTGTGCCAGCTGTTCTCCATCCACCCCTCCCTGTCCATTCCCTGCCCTTCTCTGTGCCCTAGGAACTGCCTGGACTCTGTGCCCATTGGTTTTGGCCAATAGGAGACACCTACAGGGAATCAAGAGGGCAGAAGGAGAGAAAGATCAGGGCATTACTTTCTGGCTCGTCTTGTTCTCTCCCTGTTGAGGTTTTGACAGTGACTACATTTCTCTAAGGAGTGGCTCTCAAAGTGTGGTTCCCAGGCCGGCAGCATCAGCATCCTCTGGGAACTCATTAGAAAGACTGATTCTCAAGTCCTGGCCCGGAGATGCTTAAGTTCTGATTCTGAGACTTGTTAAGTGTGAATTTGGCTCCTGGTGGCAGCTCCTCCTCTATGGCTTCACCTTTTCCAGGCTCCTTTCCCTCCCCTGCCCCTTCAGACCTGGGTTTCCCATGGTTACCAGCCCCTCAATCCTGTCCACACCTCTATAAATAATTTCTTCACTCATCAGTCTTCAGTGAGCCCCTTGGAGGTGCCATCTGTTTTTTGCAGGGACCCTGACTGTCCAGATGACCAGCATGTCAGTTCATCCCCATCTAGACAGGGAACACCCTCTCCCAGTCACTGAGTCCCCACAGGCTCGCCTCAGTCATTGCTGGTCATTGAGATGGCTTGAGTTGGTGACCTTGAGTTGAGGCTGAAATTTAAGACCTGTCTCTGTGCCCCTGGACTGCAAGCAAGATGCAATGGTGTGCAATGGTGAAGGCAATCACACAGGCCATTTCTCTTTAAGGCTATGGTGGATATGAACAGGAACTCTCACTTCTTCTAGCCAAGGAATGCCCTAGTCATTTACTCCTCTAGACCCAGTAGGATAGACCTCTGAGCTTCCCCTCCCCAGGATAGCAAAAAATTCAGTCTCCAGTTTTTGAGATTTCCTTTTAGCCCCTGGGTTGTATGAAGTTTTCAGACCATGTGAGAGAACACTCTGGTCTTCCCCTACTCTTCCCCTCCCCATGGCTGGTGGTCATGGGCACCATGGGCACCATGGGACCCTCAATGGGTGCAAGATTTTGGCTGAGCTAATAACCTCTGATCCCAAAGTCCAGCTTTCCTGAGACGTTTTTCTTTGAACCCCTGAGATCTTTTAGGGTGCTGTGGATCCCCAAACATCTTCTCCCCTTGGAATCTGCTGGCCACCCTTTCCTTCTGCATGAATTACCTCTGCTGTCCCCTCCCTGAAGCAGGAAGACATCACCCTCCAGTGGGCCTCTGGGAATACAAGGGGCCTTTAAGGAGTCTCCTTCCTGGGGCGGGAGATGCCAGCTCCATTCACCTTTGCTATCTTAGCAGCCCAAAGGGAATCAGATGGGGAGGGGGCAATGGGAGAAAGGGCATCTTCAAGGGCCAAAATGAGGCCGTTCCCAGGCAACATCGATGGGCATGGTGGAGACAATGGAAGGCGGAGGGCCAGGACCCAGGCTGGGGCCCACCAAGGAACCCAGAGCATCCCTGCAGCAGCCTCAGGCAACCTGGACGGCCACCCACTGAGTTGTCCCAGCTGTACCCCCCGGTGGTTGACAACAAGCTCTGCCGACCTACCCTATGATATGCACTATAGAAACACCAGCGTTGGTGATCTTCATGTTTTTATAGGTAGGGAAACTGAGGCACCAAAAGGTTCATGTTGATGTTACACATACAGTGAGTGATGGAGCCAGGCTGCACCCAGGCAGGCCTGGCTGTAGAATCCCTGCTCCGAACCAGTGCATGACCCCCTGGCCATGTGCTAGTCTCTGATGGTACCTGCATGTCACTCCTGTTCCCCCCAATTAGGCTGCAGAAGACTGTGGCTCATGTTTCCTCTGACCTCCATGTAGGTGAGAGTGATGATGACGAAAGCCATCTCCTAAGTACCCACTTTTTTTTTTTTTTTTTTTGAGACAGAATCTCGCTCTGTCGCCCAGGCTGGAGTGCAGTGGCACAATCTCGGCTCACTGCAAGCTCCGCCTCCCAGGTTCACGCCATTCTCCTGCCTCAGCCTCCCAAGTAGCTGGGACTACAGGCGCCCGCCACCACGCCCAGCTAATTTTTTTGTATTTTTAGTAGGGATGGGGTTTCACCATGTTAGGCAGGATGGTGTAGATCTCCTGACCTCGTGATCCACCGGCCTCGGCCTCCCAAAGTGCTAGGATTATAGGCGTGAGCCACCGCGCCCGGCCAGCACCCACTCTTTTTTTTTTTTTTTTTGAGATGGGGTCTCTGTTGTCCAGGCTGGAGTGCAGTGGCACGATCTCAGCTCACTGCAACCTCCACCTCCCGGATTCAAGTGATTCTCCTGCCTCAACCTCCTGAGTAGCTGGGATTACAGGCGCATGCTACCACACCCAGTTAATTTTTGTGTTTTCAGTAGAGACGGGGTTTCACCATGTTGGCCAGGCTGGTCTTGAACTCCTGACCTCAGGTGATCTGCCTGCTTCGGCTTCCCAAAATGCTGCGATTACAGACGTGAGCCACCGCGCCTGGCCCTAAGCACCCACTTTTTCCCAGGCACTGCATCTAAGCTCTTTGCCCATGTTGAGTCTTCACAAGACCCCTACAGGTGCTGTGCGCATTTCACCAACAAGGAAATAAAGGCACAGAAAGATGGGAGGACGTGACAGAGCTAGCATTCGCACTCAGCTCTGCTGATTCCAGAACTCAGAATATGGAGCTATTCTGCCCCATAAATGCCCCCGCCGAAGGATGGGCCAGTGCCATCATATGAGCCATCACTAAAATGAATCTCTGTTGCTTTTCTAATGTTGGAAGGATATTTTTAATAGGCTGTGATTCTCACCCTGAGTGCACATTGGAATCACCTGGGAGCTTTGAAAACTCTACCGATATATGGGCCCCACCCTGACCAATTAAATCAGAATATCTGTGGGTGGGGCCTGAGATTCACATTTCCGGGGTTAAGAACCACATAAATTGGTTGACCTAATAGGATTCTTCCCAGCTTTCAAGTTCCATGGTTCACCAAAGGTATGCTGCCATCAGGTGGCAGTAACATGCCACAGCTCTATGATCTAATTGTCAAGCCTCAGTCTGAAGTGTGTGTGATTGAGAGACAAGTGCACCTGTCTTAAGGTTTAATGCCCAGAATAAATCCCTTAACTAAACATGTAAACTTAATTGCCATTGATTTTGATATGGGTCACTTCTAAAAGCGGCAAGCCAATATGGTGCCATTTAATACCTAGCTCATTAATCCTTAGATAATCTTTATCACAGAGACTAAGGATTTGGAGGAAAAGCATCTCTTCTGTGTTTGAATTTCAGCTGTTAGACTTCTGGCCATTGAAGTATCCTGTGTTCCCTATGTCATCTCTATGACTTTTCCTTAAACCTCAGCTTTGACCTGCCTGGGCAGCGTGGGCTAAGTTTGATCATCTCTGCTTAAACATTTTCTGTTTAGCCTTGTCTATGTAGCAGAAATAGAAGTGTGAGAGCCATTTATTTTGGCCTTTCATGGATTTTCCCTGTCTCCATGGAGATATATTCCCAGGGGATTTCTTTCAGGACCACCCCCTGCCAGCTGTCCACGGTGGGAACATCTGGTTCTAGTAGGAAATCCTGACATAGCGATGGGAGCAGAGAGCTGGGAAGATTTTAGGATGTGGAGTGTGGAGTCTGCAGACCTGGGCTGAGTCTTGCTCCATTTCTTACTGGCTGTGTGGTTATAGGCAAGTCATTGAAAGTTCAGACCCTCACTTTGCTTGTCTTGAAAATGGAGATTCTCATTGAAGTTTGTTGTGGCACTAAAGAGACGGCAAATATCCTTTCATCATAAAACTGCTCAACAAACTAGGAATAGAAGGGAACTTCCCCAACCTGACAGAGGGCATATATTTTTAAAAAACCCACAGCTAACAACAGATTTTATGGTACAAAAATGAATGCATCCCCTCCAAGATCAGGAACAAGATGAGGATGTCCATTCTTGCCACTTCTATTTAATATTATATTGGAGGTTTTAGCCAAAGCAATTAGGCAAGAAAAAGAAATAAAAGAGATCAAGATTGGAAATGAAGAAGTAAAACTATCTCTGCAGATGATATGATTCTGTATATAGCAAGTTCTAAGAATCCACTAAAACTGTTAGAACTAATAAATGAGTTCAGCAAGATTGCAGTTTACAAGATCAATATACAAAATTTAATTATATTTCTATACACTGGCAATGAACAATTTAAAAATGAAATTTAGAAAACAATTCCACTCATAATAGCATCAAAAATTATAAAATACTTAGGAATAAATTTAACAAAGTAAGCATGAAACCTATATTCTGAAAACTATAAAACATTGTTAATAGAAATTTGAATAGATCTAAGTAAATGGAAAGGCATCCCGTGTTCATGGATTTGAAGTTTTAATATTTTAAGATGGCAATACTTCCCAAATTGGTCCCATTACAGATTCAATGCAATCCCTTTCAAAATTCCAACTTGCTTTTTTAAAGAAATTCACACATTGATCCCAAAATTCTTATGAAAATGCAGGAGACCCAGAATAGACAAAATGATCTTTAAAATGAAGGCCAAAGTTGAAGAACCCATATTTTCCAATTTCAAAACTTACTTCAAAGCTACAGTAATCAAGATAGTGTAGTATAAGGAGAGACATATAGATTAATGGAGTAGAACTGAGAGTATAAAATAAACCCTTTTACTTATAGTCAATTAATTTTTGGCAAGTTTGCCAAGACAATTCAATGGAGAAAGAATAGTTTTTCAATAAATGCTTCTGAGACAACCGGATATCCACATGCAAGAGAATAAAGCTGGACCCCTTTTATACACCATACACATAAATCAACTCTAAATGGATAAGAGACATAAATAGAAGAGTTAAAATTACAAAAGTCTTAGGGGAAAGAATAGGAGTAAACCTTCATGATCTTGGGCTAGGCATACCCTTCTTAAATATGACACTAGGCTAGGTGTAGTGGCTTATGCCTGTAATCCCAGCACTTTGGGAGGCTGAGGCAGGAGGATCATTTGAGCCCAAGAGTTCAAGACTAGCCTGGGCAACAAAGTGAGACCCCATCTCTATTTTTTTTTAGATGGAGTCTCACTCTGTCGCCCAGGCTGGGGTGCAGTGGCATGGTCTTGGTTCCCTGCAACCTCTGCCTCCAGGGTTCAAGCGATTCTCCTGTCTCAGCCTCCTGAGTAGCTGGGATTACAGGGGTGCACCACCATGCCTGGGTACTTTTTGTATTTTTAGTAGAGACAGGATGTCACCATGTTGGCCAGGCTGGTCTCGAACTCCTGACCTCAAGTGATCCACCTGCCTTGGCCTCCCAAAGTGCTGGGATTACAGGCGTGAGCCACAACACCCAGCCTCTATTTTAAAATTAATAACAAAGAAGATATGACAACAAAAGCACAAGCAACAAAAGAAAAATAGATAAATTGGACATCATTAAAATTAAAAACTTTTCTGCTTCAAAGGATGTCATCAAGAAAGTGAAAAGACAGGCCACGCAATGAGAGAAAATATTTACAAATCAGATAACTGATAAGGGACTTGTATGCAGAATATATAAGAATTAATCATCCATAATAAAAGGACAAATGACACAATTAAAAAGTGGGAAAAGGGTCTGAGAAGATATTTCTCCAAAGAAGATATAGAAATGGCCAATAAGCCCATGAAAAGATGCTGAACATTGTTAGTCATTAAGAAAATGCAAATTAAAACCACAGTGAGATACTGCATGGCACTGGCAAGGATGCTCATAATAAAAAAAGACGAACAATAGCAAGTGTTGGTGAAGACATGGAGAAATTGGAACCCTTATATGTTGCTGATGGGAACATAGAATGATGCATCTGTTTTGGAAAATAGTGTTGCAATTTCTCAAAATGTTAAACACAGAGTTACATATGACCCAGCAATTTTATTCCTGGGTATATACCTAAGAGAAACAAAAACTTGTCCACACAAAAACTTGTACATGAACGTTCATAAATAACTAAAATGTGGAAACAAATTCAAACATCCATTATCTGATGAATGGATAAATAAAAGGTGGTATCCACATCATGTAATATTTTTCTGTGGTATAAAGAAATGCATTACTAACATAGGCTACAAAGATGGTTGGTCCTTAAACACATTATTCTAAGTGAAAGAAGGTAGTCACAAAATATTATTATATGATTGTATTGTATGATTATATGATTCCATTTATATGAAATGGTATTTCATATATTGTATGATCATATTGAGTGTATTCTATGATTCCATTTATATGACTCATACAATATTGTATGATTCCATTTACATGAAATGACCAGACTAGGTGAATCTATAGAGACAGAAAACAGATGAGCTCTTCCTTGGGGGTGGAAGGGTTGCAGGAAATGAGTGACTGCTAATAGGTACAGCTTTCTTTTCAGGGTGATGAAAATGTTTTAAAATTGATTGTGGTGATGGTCACACAGCGTTGTGAATATGCTAACAGTATACTAAAAACCATTGAATTGTATACTTTATTTTATTTGTTTATTTTTATTAATTATTTATTTATTTTGAGACTGAGTCTTACTCTGTTGCCCAGGCAGAAGTGTAGTGGGGCGATCTCGGCTCACTGCAACCTCCACCTCCTGGGTTCAAGTGATCCTCCTGCCTCAGCCTCCTGAGTAGCTGGGATTACGGGCATGTGCCACCACGCCTGGCTAATTTTTGTATTTTTAGTAGAGACGGGGTTTCACCGTGTTGGCCAGGCTGGTCTCGAACTCCTGACCTCAAGTGATCCACCCACCTCGGCCTCCCAAAACGTTGGGATTACAGGCGTGAGCCGCCATGCCCGGCTGAATTGTATACTTTGAATGTATGAATTGCATAGTATATGAATTATATCTCAATAAAATTGTTAAAGAAAAGGGAAAATGTCTAGCACATAAATCTTAAATATTATTGAGGTGCCCAGTTGGTGGTGAGAGCTGGGGGCCTGCTGCAGGAAGGCTGGCATCTTCCTTAGGCTCAGGAGGCACAGAAGGGAGGGCCTAGACTACTTCTATAAAAGTCCTTGCCCATGAAAATGTTTTAGGGCCATGAAAATTCTATGGGCCCATGAAAAGGATTTAGAGCTGGGCGTGGTGGATCATGCTTGTAATCACAGCAGTTTGGGAGGCTGACACAGGAGAATTGCGTGAGCTCAGGAATTTGAGACCAGCCAGGGTGACAGAGTGCAATCCCATCTCTACAAAAAATTAAAAAACTAGCCAGATGTGGTGGTATGTGCCTGTGGTCTCAGCTACTCAGGAGGCTGAGGCAGGAGGATCACTTGAACCCAGGAGTTCAAGGCTGCAGTGAGCTATGATTGAGCCACTGCACTCCAGTCTGGGCAACAGAGTAAGACTTTATCTCTAAAAATAAAAAAAAAAAGAAAAAAACTAATTTATTTTAAAATCAGAAGAAAATATAAACTTTTAGGTGAAGAAAATGCTTAATACTTAATATATTCATCTTTATGCCAATGTGGTTGTAAAATAGAATTCTTCTTATTATGTTTAAGAAGGGCCCCTAATAGGCAAAAGTGTGCAAGGCCCACCAACATTTTAATGTGGCCTTGGGTGTTGGTCTGAATTTGGCCATTACATCTCCTCCATTCCAGCAATATAACATTACAGAAAGTTTAAAACAATTCACTCAAAATTCATCCACTTCAGCACAGCATTTTTAAATTAAATTAAATTAAATTTTATTTTTTTGAGATGGAGTCTCACCCTGTCACCCAGGCTGGACTGCAGTGGCGTGATCTCTGCTCACTGCAACCTCCCCCTACCAGATTCAAGCGATTCTCCTTTCTCAGCCTCCCAAGTAGCTGGGATTACAGGCATATGCCAACACATCCAGCTAATTTTTGTATTTTTATCAGAGATGGGGTTTCTCCGTGTTGATCAGTCTGGCTTCGAACTCCTGGGCTCAAGTGATCCTCCCCCCTGGCCTCCCAAAGTGCTGGGGTTATAGGCATGAACCACCGTGCCTGACCAACACTTTTTAATTTTTATCCTCCCTTCTAGTTCTTGGCTGTCAGCAAACATCTCTTTCAGTAGGCTATACTCTGAGCACCTCTAACATGCTGTGTGGCCCAGGATGGTCTCTCAGCTGCCCTGGGCCTTATTGTCTTTTTCTGTAATGGAAAGCGTGAGTCCTGCATCTCAGTACAGAGCACGGGGCGGGGGCAGGGGAAGCCAGAATGCTGGAACCACAGAGCAGGGTTCACCCATCTGTGGCCTCGTGATTCTTTGGAAGGAGTGACATAAATAAGAGAGGAAGCACCTCCTTGTCTCAACACTTAAGACCTTTTGTGATCTGACCCCTGCCTTCCTTCTCAGACTCATCTCCCACTGCTGCCTCCATCTCTGCCTCTGCATTGATATGGGGCTGGCAGGAGGTTCAGGAGGCCAAAGGGGCTTCAAGAGACCTTATCAGAGAACTTAGGAAGCTCCAAGCAGACAAATGAGTTGAGAATGCTGAAAGCTTCTAGATCGTTTTGACTCTTCAGGCCATGTTGGTTCCATTTCGACCCAATCTGTCTCTTTGTTGGGATCAGCAGTAATATCCTGAAGCCAGGGGTTGCAAACTCACCCTAGAGTTTATCCAATCTAGCGTCGCAGGGGCCATCTTGGTGGTTTAGGTGAGGCTAGGGGCAGAGCAGTAGTGGGCGGTGGGGACTGTGGCAAACCAGAGAGCTTGCAGGTGCCTTATCTAAAGGAGGCACAGCTGCCCGGCCCCATGTGATTGCTGCTGTGTGGGATTGCGGGCTCAGCACAGTCAGATCTTCTGATTCTTTCAGAGAAAATTACAAATCTGAATTTGTAGGTAGCAATTTACCTATTTTTATGATCCCGTGTAGGTCAAACAAAATGTGTTTGTGAGCATAGGTCCAGCGTGCGCCCCCTCTCTTTGTGAGAAAGGTCTAGATGTTGGGCCATGATTTGCTCAGTGCTGCATCCTTGGTGGCCAGCACTGTGTCCCCGACATCAGGGAGGCCTGGGAAGAAAGACTGAAGAGGGGAAGCTTCTTGTAGATGTAAGGTTTCAGTGGCATTCATTCATTCATTCATTCATTCATTCACTTGTGTGTTCATTTGCTTGCTCATTTGTTCATATATTCCTTCAACATTGTTTGTTTGTTTCCTTTTTCCTAGACAGAGTCTTGCTCTGTTGCCCAGGGTGGAGTGCAGCTTACTGCAGCCTCAACATCCTGGACTCAAACGATACTCCTACCTCAGCCTCCCCAGTAGCCAGGACTACAGCCCCGTGCCACCACATCTGGCTAATTTTTAAATTTTTTGTAGAAATGGGGTCTCGCTTTCTTGCTCAGGCTGGTTGGAAAATATTTATTAAGCAGTCACTGTACCCCAGGTTCTGTCGTAGCTGTTAGGAATCCATCCAGAAGGGAAATGGAGCGTGTCAGGGGAGGGACGTTTGGAATTTTAGATAGATTAAATGGAAAGCCCTCCTTGGGAAGATAATATTTGAGAAAAATGATAAGGGAGAGGAGGAGTAAACCACTCAGTGCGAGTGAACAGTGCTGCAGGTAGCAGAGGCAGCCAGTGCGAAGGCCCTGAGGCAGGAGAATGTCCAGCACGTTCAAAGATCAGCAAGGAGACCAAAATGACAGGAGTGGAGTGAGCGAGAGGGAAGACAGGAGGGAAAGAGGTCAGGGTAGTGATGGAGAGACAGATCACAGGGGATCTTGCAGGCTACAGCGAGGACTTAGGCTCTAACTTGGGGTGAGTTGGGAATGCTGGGAGGGTTCTGAGCAGAAAAGGGACATAATCTGTTTTAGGTTATATCAGGATGCTTCTGGTCACTGTGAGGATGGGGCAGAAACAGACAGACCAGTGTAGAGGCTACTGCAGTGATCCAGGTGGGAACCGATGGTGGCTGGACCAGCGGAGGTGGCGGGAAGTGGCTGGACGCCAGATGCTTTGGGAAGCTAGAGACACAAATGAGATAAAGATGGCACCAGGGTTTTGGCCTGAGCACCTGGGGATGGAGGTGCCATTTACTAGCTGGGGATGCAGTGTAGACTTGGCCCCTGTCCTCACAGAGCTTGCAGCTTGCTGGGGGAAATAGACATTAATGTATGTGTAAGCCGAGTCCCCTGTGAGCTTCTATTTGTAAGAAAGGGTCTAGAAGAAGTAGAAAGTTCAGAAGAAGAAAAGGAAACTTTTAGGTGAGGAAAATGTTTAATATTTAATAGTAATATTGTATATTCATCTCTATACCAATGTGACTATAAAACATAATTTTAAAATTATTTTTAAGTTAAATTAAATTTTATTTAAATTTAAAATTTTTGGCTGGGCGCAGTGGCCCATGCCTGTAATCCCAGCATTTTGGGATGCTGAGGCGGATTGCTTGAAGTCAGGAGTTCGAGACAGCTTGGACAACATGGAGAAACGTCATCGCTACTAAAAATACAAAAATTAGCTGGGCATGGTGGTGGGTGCCCGTAATTCCAGCTACTTGGGAGGCTGAGGCAGGAGAATTGCTTGAACCCAGGAGGCGGAGGTTGCAGTGAGCCAAGATTGCACCACTGCATTCCAGCCTGGGCAACAGAGTGAGACTTTGTCTCAAATAAAATAAAATAAAATAAAACAAAATAAAATATTTAATTTTTGTGGGTATTTAGTAGGTGAATATATTTATGGGGCACATGAGATATTTTGACACAGGCGAACAATTCAATTACACTCTTTTAGTTATTTAAAAATATACAGTTAAGTTATTATTGTCTACAGTCACCCTGCTGTGCTAGCAAATAGTAGGTCTTATTCATTCTTTCTAACTATTTTTTTGTACCTATTAAGCATCCCCACTGCCCCCCCAATCCCCTACTACCCTTCCCAGCCTCTGGTAACCATCCTTCTACTCTCTATGTCCATGAATTCAATTGATTTGTTTTTTAGATCCCACAAATAAGTGAGAACATGTAAAGTTTGGCTTTCTGTGCCTGGCTTATTTCACTTAACATAATGACCTCCAGTTCCATCCATGTGGTTGCAAATGATAGCATCTCATTCTTTTTTATGGCTGAATAGTACTTCATTGTGTGTATGTACCACATTTTCTTTATCCATTCATCTGTTGATGCTTAGGATGCTTCCAAATCTTGGCTAGTGCTGCTATCCACAATTGATAAATACAACAATTGTGCTATCCACGATGTATAAATACAACAATTTTTAATTAATTATTTAGTTTTTATTTAGGAAGGGGCTCATTAAGGCAAAATGGCCCAAAGCCCACCAATGCCTCAATGTGGCTGTGGATGCTGCTCTGCACTTTTTTTTTTGAGACGGAGTCTTGCTGTGTTGCCCAGGCTGGATTGCAGTGGTGCGATCATGGCTCACTGCAGCCTCCACCTCCCAGGTTCAAGCGATTCTCCTGCTTTAGCCTCTTGAGTAGCTGGGACTACAGATGCGTGCCACCACACCGAGCTAATTTTTGTATTTTTAGTAGAGACGGGGTTTCACCATGTTGGCCAGGATGGGCTCCATCTCTTGACTTCTTGATCCGCCCGCCTCGGCCTCCCAAAGTATGATCTGCACATTGAATTTCCCTCCCTCTAGCCTTTGAGGAAACAATGTAACAGTAAAGAAAGTGTAAAGCAATTTGTTCAAAATCCATCCACTCTAGCACACCACTTTCTTTTCTTTCTTTTAAATCCTCCCTTCCAGTTCTTGGCCAAGTCAGCACACTCTCTCTTTTTTTTTTGAGACAAAGTCTCACTCTTGTCCCCCAGCCTTGAGTGCAATGGCACGATCTCGGTTCACTGCAACCTCCGCCTCCTGGGTTCAAGCGATTCTCCTGCTTCAGCCTCCCAAGTTGCTGGGATTACAGGCGCCTGCCAGCCACTACGCCCGGCTAATTTTTATATTTTTAGTAGAGATGGGGTTTCACCGAGTTGGCCAGGCTGGTCTCAAACTCCTGACCTCAGGTGATCCGCCCGCCTCAGCCTCCCAAAGTGTTGGGATTACAGGTGTGAGCTACCGTGCCTGGCCAGCACACTCTCTTTCAGTAAGTTATCATCTCAGTGCGACTAACTTGCACTCGGGACGACATGCAGAGGCAGACTCAGGACGGTGACCGCGCCCCGTAGAAAACCAAGGTGCTGTGAGAGTCAACAGCGGGAGTGTGTTGCAGGCGGGGAATAGCATGTACAAAGCCATGGTGTGGGGGCTGCACAGGGGTGTACCCGGAACGGGGGCAGAGGGAGAGGGCAGTGAGTGGACAGGCCAGTCAAGGCCTATTCTGGGTCCACATATGGGAATTTGAACTTTCTCCTTTGGGAAGTCATCGAAGAGTTTCAAACAGGAGCAAGCTGTGTGTGGGCCTGTGTTGGATGTGATCAGAGCTGTGTTTTGAAATGACCCCTTCAGCTGCAGCGTGGAGAATGAATTGGAGAGGGGCCAGAGTGGAGGCCCGGGGAGGCCAGTGTGGAGCAGCGTGGATTCTGGGGGGAGGCTGTGGAAGGGGACCCAGTTGCTATCGCCGAGGTGGAAGCAATGGGCCTGGATGGATGGGTTCAGGAGGTGGGAGAGTTGGCAGTTTCGCCATCCACGCTCCTGGGACGTTGGGCGTCTAGGAATCAGGGTTGGAGAAAGATGTCACTGGGCTTGGCTCAGAGACACTGGCTTGCTCCAGGGCTCGTGGGACGGGGGCAGGCAAACCTCGGAAGCCCACGTGTCCTCTCACATTCTGAAAACGCTTCTCTTCTTTTCAAAGGTGAAAAATGTCGCAGCTTCATTGACCTGGCCCCGGCGTCGGAGAAAGGTGAGTGTGGCCCCAGCTCAGCTGTGGCAGCTCCGCCCTCTCTGGGGACATCTTTCCTGCCTTGGTGGCTCCCCAAAGCCCTATGACAAAGCGTCTCCTTCAGCATCCCTGGGCAACAGGGTCCTGGAAGCCAGACACCCTGTTGCAAAGCCCTGAGTTTCTTGAGCTCTCAGTAGAGTGGGAGAGGTTGGTGAATGGGGACTGCCTGCCCTCCCTGCCTGATGGAGTAGTCCTGAGGGTCACCACCCTTCCATTCCGTCCAGTGCATGCTGGGACTGTGGGAGGGATGATGGGGGTGTGGACGTTTGGTTCAGGCAAGACCAGTGTTGGGGTTTGCCTCCAGTTGTAGGATTTGACCTTAGAGGAGGGAAGCCAGGTGCCTGGCCTTTGTCATCTCACAGGTGTGGGGAGGGCCAGTCTGATTGGATGCTACCATCTAGAGAGGTCTCAGTGGTGTTCAGAGCCTGACAGCAGAGGCTCTGAGCCCACAGAGATGTTCAGAGCTGTGCAAGGCAGTGACTGGATTATCAGGAGCAGGGCACAGCTTGAGTAGGGGGATAGCAGTCAGGATTAGGTTTAGTTGCAAGTAATAGTGACCCTAAATAACTGATTTCAATGGAGAAATTTATCTCTTTTGTAAAAGTTTGGAAGTAGGCAATCCAAGGTAGGTCTGCTCCATGAAGTCCTCAGGATCCTGGCCCCCGCTGCCCTCTCTGTTGTCCCATTTCCTTTTTCTTCATGGTCTAAGATGGCTGCCAGAGCACCAGTCATTGCATCTGCATTCCAGGCAGCAGGATGCAGGAAGGGCAAACTCTAAGGTTCCCAGAAGTTATCCTACAACACCGGCATATATCTCCTTGACCAGAACTAGTCACATGGTCACACCCAACTGGAAGGGAGGCTGGGAAATGTGGTCTTTATCCTGGGCAATGCTGTGCCTAAATGAAAGTCAGGGATTTTGTTATTGTGGAAGAATGAGAGAATGGACACAGGAGGAGAGCTTGCCTTAGGGACATGGGGGAGTGTGGCTGCCTCCCCACCTGCCTACCCTCTGCCACCCAGGAGATAGGCTGCCAAGAGTGAAACAGGTATGCATGTCTCTTCAGATAGCCTGGAGATTAAGAGAGGGCTCTGGGCTTGGGAGTCAGGGAGGGGAAACTGAGGCAGAAGGGCACCACGTGTTCCAGAAGCTGGTGACGTTCTATTTTGCAGGCACCGTCTCCTTGGAGCGCTCCAATCAAGTGGAGCTGGTGAAGTTGAGGGGCAAGAGACAGGGAACCCACTGGGCCCTCAGTTCCCAGAAAGCGACAAGGACTCCCTACCCCCTCTCGACAGTCAGGACCGCCTCCTCCATTTCTTTGATGTCCCCATGGCTGTGTCCTGTTTAATTGCTATATATGGCCATCTCTGAAACATTTTGCTGTGCAGCTTAAGCCACAGCTTCCAAATTGAGATCACTGGAAAATACAATAATACGACCACTGCATGGCTGCTATTTGTTGAACAGTTACTATGTGCCGGATACAGTGCCAAGCACATTACAAGCATCAACTGAGAAACCTCCCCACAACCCCGTGAGGAAGGGGCTGTCATTTTCACTGCCACCTGATAGATGAGGAAACCAAGACTTAGAGAGATGAAGTCACTTAGGTCTCACACCTCATGAGGGGCAGAGCTGGGTGAAATCCAGGCCCGCGCTTCACACCTCTCCACTGTCTGCAGCCCTCTGGGATGTGCATCCCATAATTCCCAAGGCCTTGGAGCTCCTGGGTCAACTTTGCTCCAAATCTGGCTTCCAGAAAGCAGGGCCTGTGTGTGTGTGCATGCATGTATGCATGTGTCCCGGGTGAGGGTGAGCGTGCGTGTGCACGAGCAGCTGCTGCTATGTGTGTGTACGCATGCATGCCTGTGGATGAGCAGGGTGAGGGTGTGTGAATGTGGGCATGGGGGCGTGTACACATGCATACACACATGCGTGCGTATGTGAGTGCAGGTGCCTTGTGTGCCCATGTGTGCATAAGCACAGGTGCGTTCTAGGGTGAGCACACACGGGTTATGTGCCCGTGTGAGTGCATGTGTGAATGTGAGTACGTGTGTGTGTGCATGTCTGTGTACAGTGGCAGGTGGGTGGCCTGTGCGCCTCCAGAAGGCATCAGGCCTTTATTTTGCTGCTTTTACAAGAGCCCCAAAGAGGTCGTATCTTTGTGTTTTACTGGCCTTGTGATTTTACTTTTAGGGCTTGGCAGCCACGCCGAGAACCTTCTGGCTGTGTATATAAAAATGTTTACAAGGAGGCTGAGTGGGCTGGCTTTGCCACTGAGGTGCTGAATGATTTTCATGTACTCACTGTCTCTCAAACACTGTAGCTCTCGCTTGGGGTTGGCAGCCGTTGGTCCAAGGCAGCCCATGTGGCCTCTCCCCATGTATACGGGCCCAGCCCTTCCAGTAGACACCGGCAGTAACATGACACCCTCAGACCCATCCATTTTCTCCCCACCACACTCAGCTTCTCCGTTTCACAGAAGAATCCGAAGCCAGAGAGACGAGGGACTTGTTCCCAGCCACACTGGGAGTGCAGAGTTGGATGTCCACACCCAGCTGTGTTCTCACCCAATGAATACTCTTTCCTTAGGTTATGGCTCCTGCACCGGCTCCCTCTGGGACCTCCCTCCTGGTATCTTTCTGATCTGCCACATATGCTAATCACGACACTGGCCCTAACTGACTTTCATATTGTACTTACTGTGTGCCAGGTGCTATGCTGAGAACTCGGCACACGTTGGCTCCTATAATCCTCCTTTTACAGGGGAGGAAACTGAGGCACAGAGCGACCACACAGCTGGAAAATGGGGGAACTGGGATTTGAACCTGAACAGTCTGGCTCTTAAATGCCTGGTTCTCCTGCTGAAAAGCTTAGGGCTTCTGAGGCCTGGGGGATATCTGTACCCGCTTTATCAGCTGAGGTCCGGTGAGTGCTTCCCTTCCTGCCTCCAGCTCCCGCTACCTGGCAAACCGTGGGCATGATTTCAAGATTTCCAGGCTCTTCTCAAATGCCACTTCCCCATTCCCATTTTCTCCACTGCCCTCTTGTCCCCTGTTCACCTACCCTCTCCCTCCTGGCAAAATATTTGTCTGTCATCAGTTTCTTACCATGGCATCACACATTTTTCTTCGTTTGCCTGACTATTCTAGTTTTGTGTTTTACATGGGAAATGTCTTTTTTGTTTTATGCTAACCTAAACCACAACCATTTTTAAAATCTGGATTCCTGCCACAATCTTGTAAGTGGTTACCTTCTTTCATTATTGCCCCCTGATTTGCTTGGTATCCTTTATGATCTTTATTTTATATTTTGAGATGGGGTCTTGCTCTGTTGCCCAATCTGTAGTGCAGTGGTGCGATCATAGCTCACTGCAGCCTTGAACTCTTGGGCTCAAGCAATCCTTCTGCCTCAGCCTCCTGAGTAGCTGGGACTGCAGGTGCACACCAACACTCCCCAGCCTGGTGCCCAAATGGTCACTTTTTCTTTCTTTCTCCCTTTCTCCCTTCCTCCCTTCTGCTCTTTCTCTCTCTCTCTTTCTTTCTTTCCTTTCCTTTCTTTCTCTTTCTTTCTTTCTTTCTTTCTTTCTTTCTTTCTTTCTTTCTTTCTTTCTTTCTTTCTTTCTTTCTTTCTTTCTTTCTTTCTTTCTTCTTCTTTCTTTCTTTTTCTCTCTTTCTCTCTTTCTTTCTCTTTCTCTCTTCTCGTCTCTTTTCATCTCTTCTCATCTAATCTCGTCTCGTCTCGTCTCGTCTCTTCTTTTCTTGGCACAGTCTCAGTCTGTTGCCCAGGCTGGAGTGCAGTGGTACGATCTTGGCTCACTGTAACCTCCACCTCCCAGGTTCAAGTGATTCTCCAGCCTCAGCCTCCCGGGTAGCTGGGATTACGGGTGTGCGCCACCATGCCCAGCTAATTTTCTTTCTTTTTTTTTTTTTTGTATTATTAGTAGAGATGGGGTTTCCTCATGTTGCCCAGACTGGTCTCAAACTCCTGGACTCAAGCGATGCTCCTGCATCGAACTCCCAAAGTGTTGGGATTACAGGCATGAGCCACTGCGCCTGGACAAGTGAACCCCTATCCTGAAGCTACCTAGGAAACCCCAACCACCAGCCAGTTCATTAGCACACGTAAGACACTCTCATCACTCCAGAGGTTTCAAGGGCTTTAGTAGCTGTTTGCCAGGAACCATGAGATCAAATATATGGTTTTTATTTTATTATATCACAGTGTCATGATTATACACATTTGTTATAGAAATTTTAACAACCCTGGCCAGGTGCGGTGGCTCATGCCTGTAATCCTAGCACTTTGGGAGGTTGAGGCGGCAGATCACCTGAGATCAGGAGTTTGAGACCATCCTGGCCAACATGGTGAAACCCCGTCTCCACTAAAAATACAAAAATTAACTGGGTATGGTGGCATGCGCCTGTAGTCCCAGCTACTTGGGAGGCTGAGGCAGGAGAATGGCTTGAACTGGGAGGTGGAGGTTATAGTGAGCCGAAATTGCGCCATTGCACTCCAGCCTGGGCAACAGAGCAAGACTCCATCTTAAAAAATAGAAAAAGAAATTTTGATAACCCCAAGTGTGTAAATTACAGATGAAAGTCTCTTATAAACCCACCCTTGGGTATTTAATATGAATGGTTTGGTTTAACAGTTCTTGAAAAAAATGTATACATACACACACATGTATGTACGTATATATATTTGATACATAAAATCATGGATTGTTTTTCATGTCAGTACACAGAACTCATCCTTATCTTGAAACAGGTGTAGGATATTCCATCGCATGGTGACTGACATAGTCTTTTTTTTTTTTTTTTTGAGATGGAGTCTCACTTTTGTCTCTTGTTGCCCAGGCTGGAGTGCAGTGGCATGATCTCGGCTCACTGCAACCTCCACCTCCCCGGTTCAAACGATTCTCTTGCCTCAGCCTTCCAAGTAGCTGGGATTACAGGCACTCAACACTATGCATGGCTAATTTTTGTATTTTTAGTAGAGACAGGGTTTCACCAAGTTGGTCAGGCTGATCTTGAACTTCTGACCTCAGGTGGATCTGCCCGCCTCGGCCTCCAAAGTACTGGGATTACCGGAGTAAGCCACCATGCCTGGCCTGTGACTGATATAGTTTGAACTGTGTCCCCTCTAAATCTCATTTTGAACTGTGACCTTCAATGCTGGAGGTGGGGCCCAGTGGGAAATCTTTGAGTCATGGGGGTGGATCTCTCGTGAATGGTTTGGTACCTTCCCCTTGGTAGTGACTGAATTCTCACTGCATTGGTTCACACTGGAGCTGGCTATTTAGAAGAGCCTGGCACCTCCTCCCCTCTCTTTCTCACTCTGTTTCTTGCCACGTGACATGCCTTCTCCCCCTCCATCTTCCACCATGAGTAAAAGCTTCCTGAAGCCTCACCAGAAACCAAGCAGATGCTGGCACCTTGCTTGTACAGCCTGCAGAACTGTGAGCCAAATAAACCTCTTCTTTGTAAATTACCCAGCCTCAGGTATTTATAGCAGTGCAACATGGACTATCATGTATATTGACATGTGTTTAAACCAGGCTCCCTAGCTGAACTGTACTTGAGTGTTCTGTGTCGTATTGTAGCTGAATAACAGTGACTTGTGCACATCTCTCTCTCCCTCACAAGCCCAGGGCCCTCGGTGGGTAGCATAATTTCTTATTTACCTCTGGGCCTCCAAGTCCTAGCTCAGCATTGGAGTACCACTGGCAAGACAGTATAATAAGCAGTATAACAAAGGTCTGCACAGTAGATTGTGCCAGGCAGAGAAGAAGAAACTGATCAAAGATGCCCGAGCAACTTACAAAGATGAAATGTACAAACACAGATCAACAGCAATGCCTCCATGTTATGAATTATTATTATTATTATTTTTGGTGGAGTCTTGCTCTGTCACCTAGGCTGGAGTGCAGTGGTGCTATCTTGGCTCACTGCAACCTCTGCCTCCTGGGTTCAAGCGATTCTCCTGACTTAGCTTCCCAAGTAGCTGGGACTGCAGGTGTGTGCCACCACGTCCAGCTATTTTGTATTTTTAGTAGAGACTGGGTTTCGCCATGTTAGCCAGGCTGGTCTCGACCTCCTGGCCTCAGGTGATCCAACTGCCTCGGCCTCCCAATGTCCTGGGATTACAGGCGTGAGCCACTGCACCCAGTTGATGTTGTGAACTTGATACTGAACATGCAGAGAAAAGTTTCTCCTACTTCCTTGTCTTCCTCCTCAAGGCTTCCTTTGTCTCTCAAAACCTCAGTCATTTATTCGCTAGGGCAAGAGTCTCCTACCAAGTAATTGCGACCCACAGGATAATCTTAAAACCTGGTGCATTGGTCAGTGAGACGCACAGTAATGTTGTGTAATGAGCTATCACACAGCTCAGTGGCATTCTCATCATTTTTTTTTTCCTCACATGTCTGTGGGTTTTCTCGGGTTTAGCTCATGTTGGAAGGCTTGGTTCCAGGATATAGGCTGGGCTCAATCTGCCCCACTTGTGTCTGTTCAGGTAGAGGAGATAGTAGGTGCTTGGGGGAGATTTTTTCATGGTAATGAGAGAAATGCACGATGGGGAGCCAACTGTACAAGAACATTTTAAACCTTTGTTTGGATCATATCCACCAATATGCCATTGGCCACAGCCAGTCCCATGGCCAAGTCCAACATCAATGGGGCAAGAAGTATACTGCTCACATGGAGGAATGGGTGGGGTGTTTGGAGTGAACATTTGCTGATCAATAATTTAAGTGACCACACCTGGACTTTGACCATAGGTCTCAAGGATGGGTGGCAGCTGGGGCCAGTCTGGCTGGATTTCTGGTCATGAGTGTGAGACTCATTAATTTGCTTGTCAAGGTCTCCCCTGGTCATTGTCAGGATCTTTATTTCTCCCAAAGTGACCTAAATATTTGAATATTCATCTGTAACCTGGTTAGCATCAGGCTGCTAAATGGTCTATTACTTCTTCCTGTTCTGAGATTGAAGAACTATTTTATGTGTACAGCCTTTGGCCAACTTTCTGGTTAAAAATGGATAACTATTAACTATCATGAAACCTTCCAGTTAACCAACTATCATTAAACTTTCTAGTTTCAAAAGAAAACTGTTCATCCTTTTTGCAAATTATTGGCAAATCTGTAAATGTTCGCTCAATGTCTTCAAAGACAACTGACTAATTATAGTAACACTTCCTCCTTTCCCTCCCTCCCTCCCTCCCTCCCTCCCTCCCTCCCTCCCTCCCTCCCTTCCTTCCTCCCTTCCTTCCTTCCCCACTTCCCCCCTTCCCCTCTTCCTTCCTTCCTTCCTTCCTTCCTTCCTTCCTTCCTTCCTTCGTTCCTCTTCTCCTATGGAGTCTTTTGACCTCCAGCCCCATTTTGACTCAATGATTATCTAGGGCCGTTATTCTGGAAGCCCTTTTTACCATTATTTTGAAATTTCCTCCCCTCTCTCGTGTTGGCTCCAGTGCTTCCTGGATCCCAGGTAGTCTTCTTTCTGGGTTACTTCCTCATTTTGAGGAAAAATATCTTCCAGTAACTTCCTGAGAAACAGAGCATGGTTGAGACCCTTTATGTCTCATGTTGTTTTTATTCCTCTGTCACACTTGACTAGATGCTTTGCTGGGTATAATATTTTAAGTTGGAAATAATTTTCCCACAAAATTTGGAAAGGATTGGCCGCTCCCTTGTCTTCCAGACTCCAGTGTTGTTGAGAAGTTCAATGTTATTCTGATCCTTTTGTGTGATCTGATTATTTTCCCCTCTCTGGAAGCTTTTAATATCTTATTTTCTGTTCTCACTTTTTTTATTTTCCATTTTCATTTTTGTTTGCTTTTTTATTTATTCCTCAGATATTTATTCAGTTTTTATCTTTCAATCAGCCACTCTACTTTTAACATTTCTATAGTCATAGTTTTAATTTTAAGAGCTTTTTCTTGTTATAGGAATGTTCTCTTTTTATAGTCTCCTGATTTTGTTTTATGGACACAATATCTTCTCATATTTCTCCAAGGATATTAATTTTTTTTAAGTTTGCTTCTCTGTCCTTTAATGTCTCTGTTTCTTCCAAGTTCTTTTGCCTATTTTATTTTAATTTCAACCTCTGTCTTTTATATTGTTTTCCTTAAACATCTGATGTTCATGTTTAAGAGTGAGGTGCGAACTTACTATTTTGAAGGCCAAGGTGCAGTGGAAATGGGGAGAATATTGGCCAATGGACTTCCCAATCATCTGGGTTATAAATCCCTCATCCAGAAAGTTCATGATGGCTCACGTTTGTGATCTCAGCACTTTTGGGAGGCTGAGGCAGGAGGATTGCTTGAGGCCAGGAGTTCCAGACCAGCCTGGGTGACATAGTGAGACCCCTGTCTCTACAAAAAATTTAAAAATAAAATTAGCTGGACATGGTGGTGTGCACCTGCAGTCCCAGCTACTTAGAAGGCTGAAGTGGGAGGATTACTTGAGCCGGGGAGTTCAAGGCTGCAGTGAGCTAGGATTGTACCACTGCACTCCAGCCTGGGTGTCAGGGCAAGACCTTGTCTCAAAAACAAAATGAAACAAAACAAAAAGTTCATCTGGGCAACCCATACCCGCTGTCACGAGGCTTTTTCTCTATCACTGATCAGTGTCCTGCAAGAGGAACTCTCCCATCTCCAGTGTACTAATAAACTCAGCCACCAGCATTCTGGGAATCAAATGGGGGGCCTGGGAGGTATCTCAGTGGCACATATGTAGACTTTCACTTAATTCTTGGTTTTCAGTATGGAGCTCAGCTGGGCCTGGTTCCTCCATTCCAAGGATTTTCTGAAGTTTCCTCTGGCTTCCTCCATGCAGATAGTCAACTTCCAGCCTTCTCCTATCTGCTAAGTCATTAACCAGCTGTCCATGAAATTTCTAGCTTTTAAAATGTTGCTGCCATCTTTTTTTTTCTATTGTTATCTCCTGTCATATCCTCTTTGTTCTGAGGATTTATGACTTTCTTATTCCTTAACTGTAATGATTGGCGGTATTGAAAGAGAGCAGTGGCCTTTGGTTCAGTCCCATGTTCAATCCCAGGTTTGACTTTGTAAATCCAGGTCTTTCTCCTGAGCTCTAGATTCCACCTCCAACTGCCTCCTGGACACTTCCTCCTGAGTGTCCCCAGGGACTGCAAACTCAGCTGGTCCACAATAGAAAACACTTCACCCTTCTTTATCCATTGTCCTGTCTTCACCATTATCTGCTCTGATTCCCAAGCCAGGAACCAGAAGGTCACCTCAACTCTTTCCAAAT
Source organism: Macaca nemestrina (assembly GCF_043159975.1). NCBI lineage: Eukaryota > Metazoa > Chordata > Mammalia > Primates > Cercopithecidae > Macaca > Macaca nemestrina. The sequence continues at coordinate 26,756,922 of NC_092142.1, read as the reverse complement.
TCAATTATTTGACAGAGTTCAGTTTCTTTTGTTTCATAAATATCTTTGTTTGTTTGTTTTTGTTTGTTTTTTCGGGCTATAGTCTTGCTCTGTTGACTAGGCTGGAGTGCGGTGGTGCTATCTCTGCTCACTGCAGCCTCTGCCTCCTGGGTACCAGCAATTCTCTTGCCTCAGCCTTCCGCGTAGCTGGGATTACAGGCATGCACCACCATGCCTGGCTAATTTTTGTATTTTTAGTGGAGGTGAGGTTTCAACCATGTTGGCCAGGCTGGTCTCGAACTCCTGACTTCAAGTGACCTGCCCGCCTTGGCCTCCCGAAGTGCTGGGATTACAAGCATGAGCCAACGCACCCGGTCTGTCTCCTAAATATCTTTTGCATTGGTGCGTCTTCTCTATCTCCACTGCCACAGCCCCTTTCTGCTTCTCATCACATCTCTCTTGCCATGGCAATCATCTCTCAGTTGGCCTCCCAGACTCCAGTCTGTGCTTCTTAAAATCCATTCCTCAATGCTTATCAACACACCTAATGGAAAACTATACAGCAGCGAGAATGAACAATGTACAGCCAGGCATGGTGCCTCATAACTGTAATCCTAGTGCTTTGGGAGGCCAAGGTGGGAAGATCGCTTGAGGCCAGGAATTTGAGACCAGGCTGGGCATCACAGCAAGACCCTATCTCTATAAAAATTTTAAAAATGAGCCCACACTGTACTCCCAGCTACTTGGGAGGTTGAGGCAGGAGGATCACTTGAGCCCAGGAGGTGGAGGCTGCAGTGAGCTGTAATCATTCTGCAATCCAGGCTCGATGACATAGTGAGACCCTGTCTCTAAAAGAAAAAGAAAAGAAGAAAAGAAATACGACTACTCACAACATGGATGTTAGGTAAAAGAAACTGCATTCAAAAGAACACATTCCATATGATTGTATTCCTATAAAACTGGAAAATACAGAAGCCCCGTCTGTGTTGTTAGAAGTCGGGTCAGTGGTTGCCCTTGCAGAGAAGGTATAACCGAAAGGGAACTCGCGGAGGGCTTGGCAGCTGGCAGCGTTCTGTTTTTTGATCTGAGTGCTAATTATGTGTATGTGTTCAGTTTAACGGAAGTTCACCAAGCTGCACGCTTAGGATATAAGCACTTTTCTGTATGCGTGTTACACACTTCGCTAAAAAGGAAAGAAAAATATTTCCTATGCTGAATTTCAAATTATCTTTCTAAAATGAAAATCCAGTTACATCAGGCCCCTGCTAAAAACCTTTGCATGGCTCTCAAACATATACAGGGCATTTTGACCCCGCATTTATGGGCCAGCACAGTCTAGTTCTTGTCTGACTTTTCAATCCCTGACTCCTACAACCCCTTACGTGAATGAATCCTGTGCTCCAGTCCTGATTCTCTGCACACATCCATTTCCCCCAAACTCTCCATCACCTCTCATGCTTCTGTGCCTTCTCATATGCTGTTCCCTCTGTCTGACTTGCCTTTACTACCTCTTGTTTGCTTTGCAAACTTATATTCATCCTTCAAAACCCAGCTTAGAAATGACCTTTTGTGAAAAGCTATTCCTAAATCCCCAGAGGAACCTACTCACAGTGACTGGTCCTCTGAGCACTGATCCCGCTGTGTTGTGGTGACCTCCTACCGCAGGCTGGACAGTCCCTCAACACAAGCACTGCATCTTGTTTTTGTGGCGCCTGTGTCCCAGAAGGGGCTGGTACAGAGCAAGAATTTAGTAAAGGTTTGCTGAATGAATGAATGAATGAATGAATGAATGAATAGGCGCCAGGTTATAGATATTGGGTGACCCATTTGGGCTTAGCAACCTGGATCTGACTCCTGAAGCTGTGATCTCTGACCCACCTGGGTTGAGCTGTGTTTTAAGTCGTCCCTGCTCCCTGCCCCTGTTTCTCGGTGCCCTGGGATTTCTGGCAGCTACCAGCCAGCAATTTTTGTGAAACAATCTCCAAAGCTTGTAGGTTTCATTTGTTTAATATTTCAGGGATGTGTAACAATGTGGTTGGCTCCATGGCCACACTCCTGAGTCTTGCGTGAGTCATTTCTCACTTCAATTCCTATAATAGTCTTTTGTTGGTTCCCTCAACCTCTCTGTTCTCCGCCTGAAATCGATTTACAATTCTGCTGCTCACTTAATTTATTTAGTGCATTTTATTGATTTATGTCATAGAACTGAAACGTGCATAGATCAGAGCATGCTGAGCAGAGAGGGGAGCCCCTGTCCGCAGCTGCTTCCACAGCTGCCCGAACTGACATCTGAGCTAAAAACAGGTCAACCTGCTGGCTGCAGCCAGAAGACGCCAGGTGGCTGGAGCATCTTTGTGCCTGAGGGTTAATCCCAAATGCTCTTTACACGCCTGGCTGTCTGGGGAACCCTCCATCAACCTTCATGAGCCAACTCAAAGGTCCTGCCTCCACAAAGCCCTCCCTCATCCCCAGACTGCATCCATTAATCTCACTCGATGCTCCCGGGGGACTGGGTACCTCCTGGTGGTTCAGGGCCCAGAAATGTGGAAGCTGTGATTCTTTCCATTTCAAAGAGACAGATACTTCAAGGCACAGAGTGGCAGAATACTGGTCACACTCCATTACTCCTCACCTGCCATTCCCAGATAGTATGGCGATAATACTTCCAGCCCTCCGGCCCAGGTTGGGAACTGTCCACCATCTGAATGGCCCTGCTCCCTCGTGGAGCTCTAGAATCTTCCTATGATGCCTGGCTATTGTCCATCAACTCACGGCAGAGGCTGGCTCACCTGATACCAGTTAATTCTCGGAGGCAGGGCAGACTGCGACCTCGCTTTCAGGAGTGGACTGTAGTGACTTTTGTCCACCTTGCCTTGGGCCAGTCGTCAGTATCCCTTGATGCCAGGGTGTGTGTCAGGAAATAGGGCAGGGAGAGAACCATCCCTAACCTTGCTCTGTTCTTGAAGAGCTCATCTTCTAGTGGGAAGGCAGAAGAGGGGATCCAGAGTCACAGTCCTTGAGGGGAGACAGAGGGCTGCGGTGTGATGGCAGTCTAGGAAGATTGAGTGGAGGAACGCCATTTTGGAAGCATCTCAAAGACAGAGTGCAATTCCTCCTCATGCATGAGGGGTGTCAGAGGACAGAGCTGTAGAATGAACAACCTGTGCAAAAGGCGACACTGAGTATCTCAGTGCTGGGAACCTGGCAGATGCTCTGTGGACATAACCGAGCGACTGAAGGGTGGAAGGAAGGGAGAGCCCAGAGAGGTCAACTGCCTTGCTCAAGGTCACACAGCAGGTTTAGGTCAGAGTCAGGCTCAGCCTCTAGGCTTCCAAGGTTTTCAAGCCTGCCCTGCCACCCACCCTTCCTTCCCAGCCATCCCTCGAGACGTATCTGCTCGAGAAACACACCTGGCCCTCCCACCTCCTTATTTTGAAGTGCTAGTTCTGCCACTTTCTTTTCTGAATTTCTGGATTCCTCTAATTATGTGCTCTTATTAAAGGTGATTAAATCCCTAAGCCTGGTGGAAGATTGCTCCCGGAGATCACAACATCTAATAATTGCTTTAGTTGCTCTAATTCCAATTATTCAAGATTATCTTTCCAGGTAATTAGGTATTTGGGCAGTCTTGCCTGCTCGCTCTTTCACAGAGCATTATATTAACCCCAAACGGTGACCAACCTTCATGTTTCGTAATTGGAAACAGTTTCTCCATGGCGAATAGACTCTGTTAAGGGTAAACAGTGGTCATTTGAAATTCTAAATGGCTCTGTGGTCTTAGTATGCTTTGCTGTGAGAAATGGTAATGTAACTCGAAGGCCCACAATTTGTACTGATCTATATGAATGGCGTAGGGTTGGGCAGTGAACAACCTGTGTGAGGGACCCAGGAATTCACAGATAGGGTTAAAGAAGACAACATCTTCATACATGTCTATACTCGCACCTCATTGCCAAACCATACTGCCCGTGTTATTCTGGGAATCTGGAACCCTATTTTGTCATGTTTCCTTTTTACTTTTTAGAGATGGGGTCTCACTCTATCATTCAGGCTGGAGTGCAATGGTGCAAATTGTAGCTCCCTGTAACCTCGAACTTCTGGGCCCAAGCAATCCTCCCGCCTCAGCCTCCCGAATAGCTGGGACTACACGCTTGCACCACCACACTTGGCTACTGTCTTGAGAAATTCTTAATAATCTTTCAACGAAGGGCTCTGCATTTTCATTTCACACTGCCTTCCCAATTTCGGCCGTGTGCCATACCCGCCTCCCATACCACACTCATTTACTATTTCTGTTCACATTCATTCACTGAAGAAGTCTAATTATTTTAGTCTCATCCTGAGCAGTAATATCTGTCAACTGATAGTTTTAGTACGCCAGTTTATTTTTTCAAGATGCTTTCAAATTAATAATAATAATAATGATAGAGTAGGGGTGGTGGCTCATGCCTATAATCCCAGCACTTTGGGAGGCCAAGGTGGGAGGACTGCTTGAACCCAGGAGTTAGAGACCAGCCTGGGTAGCATAGCTAGACCCCTGTCTCTACAAAAAATAAAACATTAGCTGGGGCATGGTGGCACGTGCCCGTAGCCCCAGCTACTCGGAAGGCTGAGGTGGGAGGATCACTTGAGCCCGGGAGGTAAAGGCTGTAGTGAGCCATGACTGAGCCACCATATTCCAATCTCGGTAATAGAGTGAGATCTTTTCTCAAAAAAAATTAATAATAATAATAGATCAGGTGCAGTGGTTCACACCTGTAATCCCAGCACTTTGGGGAGCTGAGGTTGGTGGATCACCTGAGGTCAGAAGTTCAAGACCAGCCTGGCCAACATGGTGGAATCACGTCTCTACTAAAAATACAAAAATTAGCTGGGCGTGGTGGTGGGTGCCTGTAATCCCAGATACTTGGGAGGCTGAGGCAGGAGAATCATTTGAATTCAGGAGGCGGAGGTTGAAGTGAGCCAATATCATGCCACTGCACTCCAACCTGGGCAACAGAGCGAGAGCCTGTCTCAAAATAACAACAATAATAATAATAAGAAGAAGAATACCAAAACCTTATTTCTGTTTTGGTGACATGCCAGGCCCACTTGATTCCCCAACAAGTTAAAGAGGTTGTGCTGCTGTTACATTAGGTTATGGTTGGGGAAACTGAGGCCCAGGAACTTTACATCATCTTGCCCAATTAAGATCATGTGCTTTGTAAGAGGCAGAGGTGGCTCTGAACCTGGGTAGGGGCTGCAGAGTCCTAGGCTTTGCCATTTTACTTCCTGTCCCCAGGTGAACTAATAAAATAGAAAAGACTCCCCCAGCAAGCCTCAAGTGGGGAAGGAGTGAAATCCAGTGAAAAGAAAGGGTGAGGTAAGTGTCGGCCAGGTAGGGCTGGGAGGAACAAAGGTCCATCACACCACGGGGGTGACACTTGTGATTCTCTGAGGCCCTCCAGCCTCAGGCACCTCCTTCTGCTTTCTTCTTGTTGTGCTTCTAGTTCCAGGGAAGTAGTCTGACGCTCATGCATAGAATGTCAGAGTGCAAAGGGCTCCGAGAGCCGGTCCCACTTGCTCCATTTAACAGATGAGGAAATTGAGGCCCTGAGATAAAACTCTTTGTGGCTGCCATGGACTGAGCATATTAAATATGCCTCCTGCATACCAGCCCTTAAGAAATAGGGTCCTCTCTCTGGGGCAGCTTCCGTTAGTCTGGTCCTGACCTATACAGTAAGCACTCACTGAGTATTCCCACCCCTTTCATGCATGTTATCACACAACCCACAGATAACCTTTTTCCCTCCCTTCCTTCCTTCCTTCCTTCCTTCCTCCCTTCCTTCCTTCCTTCCTTCCTTCCTTCCTTCCTTCCTTCCTTCCTTCCTTCCTTCCTTCCTTCCTTCCTTCCCTCCCTCCTTTTTCTTTCTTTCTTTCTTTCTTTCTTTCTTTCTTTCTTTCTTTCTTTCTTTCTTTCTTTCTTTTTCTTTCCTTCCTTCCTTCCTTCCTTCCTTCCTTCCTTCCTTCCTTCCTTCCTTCCTTCCTTCCTTTCCTTCCTTCCTTCCTTCCTTCCTTCCTTCCTTCCTTCCCTCCCTCCTTTTTCTTTCTTTCTTTCTTTCTTTCTTTCTTTCTTTCTTTCTTTCTTTCTTTCTTTCTTTCTTTCTTTCTTTCTTTCTTTCTTTCCTTCCTTCCTTCCTTCCTTCCTTCCTTCCTTCCTTCCTTCCTTCCTTCCTTCCTTCCTTCCTTCCTTTCCTTCCTTCCTTCCTTCCTTCTTTCTTTCTTTCTTTTCTTTCCTTCTCTGTCTTTCTTTCTTCTTCTTCCTCCGCCTCCTCCTCCTCTTTCTTTTTCTCCTTTTTTCAGATCAGGAAGCTGTGCTCAGAGAGGTTAAGAAATATTAGCCAGGCATGGGCCGGGCATGGTGGCTCACGCCTGTAATTCCAGCACTTTGAGAGGCCGAGGCTGGTGGATCACGAGGTCAGGAGATCGAGACCATCCTGGCTAACATGGTGAAACCCTGTCTACTAAAAATGCAAAAAAAATTAGCCAGGCGTAGTAGTGGGCACCTGTAGTCCCAGCTACTCCGGAGGCTGAGGCAGGAGAATGGCGTGAACCTGGGAGGCGGAGCTTGCAGTGAGCTGAGATCGTCTAGCCTGGGCAACAGAGCAAGACTCTGTCTCAAAAAAAAAAAAAAAAAAAAAAAAAAAAGAAAAGAAACGTTAACCAGGCGTGGTGGTGCATACCTGTAGTCCTAGCTACTCGGGAGGCTGAGGCAGGAGGATCACTTGAGCCAAGGAGATCGAGACTGCGGTGAGCTGTGATTGCACCACTGCACTCCAGCCTGAATGACAGAGCCAGACTCTGTCTGAAAACAGAGCAAAACAAAAACAAAACTTGCTCCAGGTCAGTAGCAGAGCTTGGATTTAGATGCAGAGCTTTGAGAGCCAGGCTCTGGGTTCAGATTCCAGCTCTGGCCTTCTGGCAGTGGGGCCTCAGGCATGCTCCTGATCCTTTTAGTGACTCCATTTCTTCATCTGTAAAATGGGGATAACAGCATCCACTTTGTGGGATTCTTCTGAGAATCAAGTGGGATGATCCATGTGAGGAGTTAGCACAACGTCTGGCTCAAACTCCAGCTTGAATATCCTGTTGGATTTCCCCCATCTCTTCAGGGTGGCCCAGCCAGCTGGAAGGCTAACAGGCTAACTCGGAGTAACTCAATTTGTGTTTATTTCTACTCAGCTAGAACATTCAACTAAGCTTCATAGAATAATGCACAGAATTCCATTCACAGCCGTATACTCTTATACCCCTTGCTTCATTTAATTCTTTCTTTCTTTCTTTTTTTCTTTTTTTTTTTGAGACAGAGTCTTGCTCTGTGGCCCAGGCTGGAGTGCAATGGCACAATCTCAACTCACTGCAACCTCTGCTTCCTGGGTTTAAGCGATTCTTTTGCCTCAGCCTCCTGAGTAGCTGGGATTATAGGCGCACACCACCACACCCAGCTAATTTTTGTATTTTTAGTAGGGATGGGGTTTCACCGTGTTGTCCAGGCTGGTCTTGAATTCCTGACCTCAAGTGATCTGCCCACTTTGGCCTCCCAAAGTGCTGGGATTACAGGCATGAGCCACCGTGCATGGCCTCATTTAATTCTTTCAACAGCTCTTTGGGGTAGGTACTATGACCTCTGCTTTACACCAGAGTGGCCAGGCAGCTGACTCAGAGAAGTTGAACCACTTGCCTGAGGTCACACAGCAAAGTGACTTATCCCTTCGGTCCCGTGCTATTTCGGCCACACCTCACAGGTCCTTTCACCCTGCCTGGTGCCTCCCGGTTCCTCTTCCACTGCTCAGGCCCAGAAATTTCTTCGGGCTGCTTTGTTGTGTGTTCTGACCTGGCGGGGAGGCCCCTTGGCTCACAGCTGTCAGGGCCTGCGTGGAGCAGGAGGGAGGCGGCAGCTGAGGGGCCCCGAGTTACCCTCTGCTCCTCGGGCATCCCATCTGCTGGCTCCTGCGGCCTCATCGTTTGCAACCATCTGTCGGGCTCCCTGGAGATGCTGCAAAGCCTGAGATGTAACACAGAACCTCCAAATGTGCCACCTTCAGCCCGCATGGGGAGCAGAGGGGCCCATGGCCCTGAGACCCCTACCTGCTCCTTGAAGCCACCAGGAACTGGACACTCAAGAGAGAGGCCCTTTCAGAGGAACAGTTCCCAGAGGGCTGGAGCCCCCTCTCCCATTGGCTGCCCGGGAACTGGCTCCGCAGAACCGGCTCGGGTTTATTTTGCTCGGGCTTCTGCTTGAAATTTCATTTTGGATTTAGAAAGTCCTCCGTCTCTTGGCGGGGATGCCCTGGCCCCTGCTTGTCTGCAGAATCTCTGGCCTCCTGGGCTTCTGATCTTCCGCATGCGTTTGCCAAAGGCAGAGAAAGGGTCCGATGTGGGACTGGGGGCTTCTGGAGCAGGGGGAGGGGCAAGTGATTTCTCCAAAGCCGGTTTCTGTGTGGTTGATCTTGTCACACATGCCTCTCCCTGGCCCATCTCTGGCGGTGAGGGCAGAGGCTGCCGATTTTTTCATTAGTTTTAAATTCAATAAATTTCTGATAGCAGCTTGATTGAGATGTAATTCACTTCTGTTCAATTTGCCTGTTTAAAGTGTGCAATTCAGTGGTTTTTAGTGTATTCACAGAGTTGTGCAATCATCACTAATTAATTTTAGGGCATTTTCATCATCGTGAAAAGGGACCCCATTTACTTTAGCGCTTACCCCTCAATCCTCCCACCTTCTAGAGACAGAGGCAATCACTGATCTATTTTTTTTTTTGTTTTTTGAGACAAGGTCTCCCTCTGTTGCCCAGCCTGGACTGCAGTGGCACAGTCATAGCTCACTGCAGCCTCCACCTCCTGGGCTCAAGTGATCCTCCCAACTCAGCCTCCCGAGTATCTGGGACTACAGGTATATGCCACCATGCCTGTCTAATTTTGTTTTATTTTTTATAGAAATGAGGTCTCACTATGTTGCCCAGGTCAGTCTTGAACTTCTGGACTCAAGTGATCCTCCTGCCTGGGACTCCCAGAGTGCTGGGATTACAGGTGTGAGCCACCATACCTGGCCCTGATCTACTTTCTATCTCTACAGAGTTGCTAATTATAGGCACATAAAAATGAAGGCATAGAACATGTGAACTTTTGTGACTGGCTTCTTTCGCTTTAGCATACTGTTTGCAAGGTTCATTCATATTGTGGCAGGTGTCAGTACTTCATGTCTTTCTTTTTTTTTTGAGACGGAGTCTCGCTCTGTCGGCCAGGCTAGAGTGTAGTGGTGCAATGTTGGCTCACTGCAACCTCCACCTCCTGGGTTTAAGTGATTCTCCTGCCTCAGCCTCCTGAGTAGCTGGGATTACAGGTGCTTGCCACCACGCCCAGCTAATTTTTGTGTTTTTAGTAGAGACAGCGTTTTGCCATGTGGGCCAGGCTGGTTTCAAATTCCAGACCTCAGGTAATCATCCTGCCTCAGCCTCCCAAAGTGCTGGGATTACAGGAGTGAGCCACCGCGCCCGTCCCATTCTTCCCTTTTTATAGCAAAATAATATTGTATTGTGTGGGTAGAATACACTTTGTTGATCTATTCATGATTTGTTTATTTATTTTTAAGACCTGTTTCAAATTGGGAAACTAGTACAACGCAGAAAGGTACATAACATATACATATATAGCCTGACAAATTATTGTAAGGCAAAAACTTTATTACAGCTAAGGTCAAGAAATGGGTCATTGTCAGCCTCCCAGAAGCCCCCATACCCCTTCCTGGCCACTACCAAATCCCTTCCCCCAGAGGAGGGTCATCACTGCCTTGCTTAACTTTCTAACAAGGATTGCCAGACTATGGCCTGTTGTGTTTTTTTGTAAATAAAGTTTTATCAGAACACAGCAACTCTCACTCCTTTTTATTTATTTATTTATTTTTTTGAGACAGAGTCTCGCTCTGTCGCCCAGGCTGGCGTGCAGTGGCCGGATCTCAGCTCGCTGCAAGCTCCGCCTCCCAGGTTCACAGCATTCTCCTGCCTCAGCCTCCTGAGTAGCTGGGACTACAGGCGCCCGCCACCTCACCCGGCTAGTTTTTTGTATTTTTTAGTAGAGACGGGGTTTCACCGTGTTAGCCAGGATGGTCTCGATTTCCTGACCTCGTGATCCACCCGTCTCGGCCTCTCAAAGTGCTGGGATTACAGGCTTGAGCCACCGCGCCCAGCCTCACTCCTTTTTGTATGGTCTATGGCTGAGACCATCTGGCTTGCACAACATAAAATATTTACTCTCTGTCCCTTTATAGAAAATGTTAGCTGGCTGGGCATGGTGGCTCACACCTGTAATCCTAGCACTTTGGGAGGCCAAAGCGGATGGATCACTTGAGGCCAGGAGTTTGAGACTAGCCTGGCCAACATGACAAAACCCTGTCTCTACTAAAAATGCAAAAGAATTAGCTGGGTGTGGTGGTGCACACCTGTGGTTCCAGCTACTTGAGAGGCTGAGGCACAAGAATAGCTTGAACCCTGGAGGTAGAGATTGCAGTGAGTCGAGACTGCACCATTCCACTTCAGCCTGGGCGACAGAGCAACACTCTGATTCAAAAAAAAAAAAAGAAACAAAGAAACAAAGAAAAAAAAAAGTTAGCTGATCTCACCTTATGGTTTTACCAAGCATGTAGATTTATTTGTTTTCGAATTTTTTGCTTAAATGCGATCAGTGTACTTTTTTGTGTCTGCTTTCCTCTGCTTGACATTATGTTGATCATGTAACTGCAGTTTATTCCTTTTCAGTGATATGTAATATTTCACTGTATGGCTACACCACCTTCTATTTGTTCATTCTATTCTTAATGGATATTTGGGTCATTTTCAATTCTTATTATGAACAATGCCACTGGTTCTTCAAGTGTGATTCTCAAACTGGCGGCATCAGCATCACCCGGGAGCATTGTTAGAAATGCAAATTTTGGCTGGGTGCAGTGGCTCATGCCTGTAATCCCAGTACTTTGGGAGGCCAAGACGGGAGGATCACTTGAGGCCAGGAGTTCGAGGCTGCAGTGAGCTATGATCATGCCAGTGCACTCTAGCCTGGGTGACAGAGTCTCAAAAACAAACAAACAAACAAACAAACAAACAAACAAACAAAACCACTCTGCAAATTCTGAAGTCCCACTACGGACCTCCTGAAGTAGAAACAGTGGACCCTGCCATTCGTGTTTCATAAGCCCTGTGGGTCATTCTGATGCATACTCCAGTCTGAGAACCACTGGTTTCGCGTCTACCCAGATGTGGAATTCCTGGGTTGACTTAGTGTATCTTCAACATTATTAAGTTTTCTATCCCATTTTCCAAAGTGTGTGTACCAGTTTACACCCCACTAGTGGGCTATGAAAATTCCCATCTCTCTATCCTTGACAATACTTGGCATTCATCAGATTTATAAATTTGGCCAATCTGGTGGGTGAGAAATGGTATCACATTGTGGTTTCCAATTTACATTTTCCTGATTACTAATGAGGTTGAACATCTTTTCGTGTTTATGGCTATTTGGAATTTCTCTTGCATGAAGTGCCTGTTTGCATCTTTTGCCAGCGTTTCTATTAGATTGTCTTTTTCTTACTGATTTATAGGAGTCTTTTTTACACACGATAATCTTTTGTTGCTTGTATGTGTCGCAAATATATTTTCCCACTCTGTGGCTTGCATTTTCTCAGATGTCTTTTAAGAAATTCTCATTTTTGGCCAGTCGCGGTGGCTCACGTCTGTAATCCTAGCACTTTGGGAGGCCGAGGCGGGTGGATCACCTGAGGTCAGGAGTTTGAGACCAGCCTGGCCAACATTGTGAAACTCCATCTCTACCAAAAATACTAAAATTAGCTGGATGTGGTGGTGGGCACCTGTAGTCCCAGCTACTTGGGAGGCTGAGGTGGGAGGATCACTTGAACCCAGGAGGTGGAGGTTGCAGTGAGCCAAGATTGTGCCACTGCACTCCAGCCTGGGGAATAGAGCAAGACTCAGTCTCAAGAATAAAATAAAATAAAATAAAAAGAAGAAGTTTTAATTTTTTTTGTTATGGTAAAATATATAACATAAAATTTACCATTTAACCATTTTTAAGTGTACAGTTCAGTGGCATTAAGTACATCCACATTCTCTGCAACCATCATCACCATTTACCTCCAGGACTTTTTCATCTTCCCAAACTGAAACTCTGTACTCATTAAACACTCACTTCCCATCTGCCTCTCCTTCCAGCCTCTGGCAATCACCATTCTACTTCCTATCTCTATGAATTTGACTACTTTAGCTACCTCATCTAAGTGAAATCACCAGTATTTGCGTGTCTGGTTTATTTCATGAAACAGAATGTCTTCAAGGGTCATTTCTGGTACAGCACATGTGAGAATTTGTGCTGTAGTTTATTCCTTTTCAGTGATATGTAATATTTCACTGTATGGCTATACCACCTTCTATTTGTTCATTCTATTCTGAATGGATATTTGGGTCATTTTCAGTTTTTATTATGAACAATGCCACTGGTTCTTCAAGTGTGATTCTCTGTGATTCTCAAACTGGCGGCATCAGCATCACCCGGGAGCTTGTTAGAAATGCAAATTTTGGCTGGGTGCAGTGGCTCATGCCTGTAATCCCAGCACTTTGGGAGGCCAAGACAGGAGGATCTTCCTAAGGCTGATGTGCCATTGCATGGATGGAACATACCTGGTTTATCCACTTGTCTGTTGAGGGACAGGTGGGTTGTTTCTGCCTGTTGGCTGTTGTGAATAATGCTGCTGTGATGATAGGTGTAGGGACTCTGTTTGAGTCCCTGCTTTCAATTTTTGAGGTGTATACTCAGAAGTAGAATTGCTGGATCCTATAGTAATTCTATGCTGACTTATTTGAGGAACTGTCCTAGTGTTTTCCAGAGCAGCTACACCATTTTACATTTCCACCAGCCATGCACAAGGGTTCTGTTTTCTCCACATCCTGGCCAACACTTGTTAGTCTTTGTCTTTTTTAATTTCTATTATTATTATTATTTTGAGATGGAGTTTTGCTCTTGTTGTCCAGGCTGGAGTACAGTGGTGTGATCTCGGCTCATTGTGACCTCTGCCTCCCTGGTTCAAATGATTCTCCTGTCTCAACCTCCCGAGTAGCTGGGATTACAGGCACGTCCCACCATGCCCGGCTGATTTTTGTATTTTTAGTAAAGATAGGGTCTCATCATGTTGGCCAGGCTGGTCTCGAACTCCTGAGCTCAGGTGATCTGCCTGCCTTGGTCTCCCAAAATGCTGGGATTACAGGTGTGAGCCACTGCACCCGGGCTCTCTTCTTTTCTGATAGTAGCCATCCTAATGGGTCTGAGGTGGCATCTCTTGGTGGTTTTGATTTGCATTTTCCTGATGACTGGTGACGTGAACCATGTTCTCATGTACTCATTGGCCATTTGTATATCTTCTTTGGAGAAATGCCTGTTTAAGTATTTTGCCCATTTAAAAAAAAGTTTTTTTTTTATTTCCATAGGTTATTGGGGAACAGGTGATGTTTGGTTACATGAATATGTACTTTAGTGTGATTTGTGAGATTTTGGTGCACGCATCACCCAAGCAGTATACACTGCACCCAATTTATAGTCTTTTGTCCCTCACCCACTTCCCACCCTTTCTCCTTGATTCCCCAAAACCCACTGTGTCTTTTTTTTTTCTTTGGAAGGAGTTTCGCTCTCGTTGCCCAGGCTGGAGTGCAATGGCGCGATCTCTGCTCATTGCAACCTCTGCCCCCCAGGTTCAAGTGATTCTCCTGCTTCAGCCTCCTGAGTAGCTGGGATTACAGGCACCTGCCACCATGCCCAGCTGATTTTTTGTATTTTTAGTAGAGACAGGGTTTCGCCGTGTTGGCCAGGCTGTTCTTGAACTCCTGAACTAAGGTGATCCACCCATCTCAATCTCCTAAAGTGCTGGGATTACAGGCGTGAGCTACTGTGCCCGGCCCATTGTATCATTCTTATGCCTTTGCAACCTCATAGCTTAGTCTTTTGCCCATTTGTGAATCACAGTGTTTGTTTTTTTGCTGGTGGTAAATTACAGGAGGAGTCTTTATATATCCTAGATATTAACACCTCATCAGATATCTCTGATTTGCAAGTATTTTTTCTCCTTCCGTGGGTTGCCTTTTCACTGTCTTGATAGTATCCTTTGATGCACAAGTTTTAATTTTGATGTTGTTCAGTTTATCTATTTTTTTGTTTGATGCCTGTGCTTTCGGTTTTATACCCAAGGAGCTATTGCCAAATCCAATGTCATGAAGTTTTTCTCCTGTTTTCTACTAAGAGTTTTATTGTTCTAGCTCTTCGGTTCAGGTCTCTGATCCATATTGAGTTAATTTTTATAGATGATGTAAGGTAAATATCCAAAGAAGTACTTAATTTTAAAACAGCTAAATTTATCCATCTTTCTCTTTAGGATTAATACTTTCTTTGGCCTATTTAAAAAGTCTTTCCCAGCCAGGCATGATGGCTCATGCCTGTAATCCCAGCACTTTGGGAGGCCAAGGCAGGAGGATCATTTGAACCCAGGAGCTTCAGACCAGCTCAGGCAACATAGACAGATCTTGTAAAAAAAAAAAAAAAACACAACAACAACAACAACAAAAAAAACAACAAAGCAGCCAGGCATGGTGGCATGCGTGAGGGACAGAAAACGAATTTTGGTGATGCATGAAGTCTCTGTCATATTCTCTGACATCCCTTCCTCTGTCCCCCAGGTCAGGGGAACTTTAGTATGGCATGCGGGAAGAGTGGGGAGAGGTGGCAGCCTGGACTTTCATCTCTTCTTCTAAATATATTACATACAGTGAAAACTGTGGCTTCTGAACTTAAAAGCCCAGACTCTTGCAACTCAGAAGTCCCATTTTAGTGGCCTGAGAGCTACCTCTCTGCTGACCAGTGTGTCATTTTGTCATATAGCAACAGTTACATGTGGGGAAAGACACATTCATGGAAGGGTGTGGGAAAAGCTCAATTCAGGTCTCAACGTTAATCCCACTGTAGTTAACTTGAGAATTTTGGGGCTGGTGTGGTGGCTTATGCCTGGAATCCCAGTACTTTGGGAAGCTGAGGCAGGAGGATCACTTGAGGCCAGGAGTTTGAGACCAGCCTGGGCAACATAGTGTGACTCCATCTCTACACAAAATAAATAAATAAAAAAGCTGGGCATAGTGGTGTGTGCCTGTGGTCCTAGCTACTCTAGAGGCTAAGGCAAAAGGATGGCTTGAGCTCAGGAGGTCGAGGCTGCAGTGAACTATGATCACACCACTGCACTCTAGCCTGGGTGACGGGCTGTCTCAAAAAGAGAAAAAAAGAATTTCAGCTGGAATGTTTGCTACCCTCGAGCTCACAAACTCTAGTTTCTTTCTTTTTGCAATTGGAACATCATTATGTGCTTTCAAGCACTGGGTTCCCCGTTAGTTCCCCAGAGGTCCCCACTGCATAGCAGCAAAGCATCCATCCATCCTCACGGAGGGTCCCAATGCCACAGTCCATGTTTGTTCACGTTGAGAGGCTAGAACACATTCAGAAGGCTCAGAACTTTGGCTCCATTCGGACTTTGGTTCTGCCTTGCCAGTGTTGGACTGCTCTTCGTGGTTTAAGTGATCCTCTTTCTTGCCAGAGGAGTCTGAAACAAAGCAGAATTAGGGACGTTCTGCTCCTACCACGCTTTCGGACTTCCTACCACGCTTTCGGAATCTCATCTTTGGCTCCAAGCAGCCCGTGCATCCTCGCCTCGTTACTCCTGTCCTGAACATAACAGAAGAGCTCTTTTCTGCTCTTCCTAGCAGTTTTTGCCAGCTCAGTCCCTCGCGGTGGGCACTTGACCATCCTGCCAATAACCTGATGACCTTCGCTGCTCTGATGTTCACTCTGACCTGCTGCCTGGACAGCTTTTGGAAATCTTCTCCATCAGGGCATCTGCTCCTGTGGCTCTCAAGGCTCTAGCCAGTGTTTCCAGGGACATTTGTCTCAATGGGAACCTTTGGGCAGCCTAGAATTTTGAACTCTTGGGAAGCCAGGGGTCTTTCTCTCTGCTCCTTTGCCTTTTTTTTTTTTTTTCATGGAGTCTCACTCTGTCATCCAGGCTGGAGTGCAGTGATGCGATTTCGGCTCACTGCAACCCAACCTCCACCTCCAGGTTCAAGTGATTCTCCCACCTCAGCTTCCCGAGTTGGTGGGATTATAGGTGCACACCACCGTGCCCAGCTAAATTTTGTATTTTTAGTGGAGACAGGGTTTCACCATGTTGGCCAGGCTGGTCTTGAACTCCTGACCTCAGGTGATCTGTCTGCCTCGGCTTCCCAAGGTGCTGGTATTATAGGCATGAGCCACCACGGCTGGCCCCCTCTGTCCTCTCGTAGAACCATCTCCCTTGCTAATAAGGCATCTGCCAATCAGCAATCTTTCACCTCTAGGTCATTCTTCAAGTAAGACAGAGTAGGGCGATGACCGGGGAGCACTTCCTAAGTCCTTGGCACCATTGTTGAGTTGGGGGCTGGTGGGGCTTTTAGAAAAGAAGAAAGATTGGCTGCAAGGACCAGATCTCACTCAAACTAGCTTAACTCCAAAGGAAGTTCTGAGAGGCCACAGGGGACTGTCCCGGGCCCAGGAGGTATTTGAAGAGCAGACTTAGAACATGAGATGGGGACTCCCTCTCTCTCTCTGACTACCAGGGGTCTTCCCTTGGCTCCTCTGCACATCTGTTTCATTCTTTTCTTGTGGTGACACCCACATGATGACCATGGCCCCATGGTTGTCTACCCCACCTCCTAGCTCAGCAATGCACCTGGCCACCTCACAGTCAATTAAATCTCTAGGTCTCATTTTCAAAAAAATCCAAGGAGAGAGATTCTGATTGGTCCAGTTGGAGCTGGGACCAGCTCAGGTTCAATGAGCTGAGGCGGGGAGTGGTTTGGGGCTGTAGTCAGTTTCATTAATAAGGGAGTGTAGTTGGGGAGGCAATGATTGGCACCACTATTATGGTTGAGGGATGGGGAGTGCACCATTGTTTGGTTAATTATTAGGTTGGTGCAAAAATAATTGCGGTTTCGTCACTGCTTTCAATGGCAAACACCGCAATTACTTTTGTACCAACATAATAGAAAGAGGATGACTTTGAGCCAGAGGAACCAAAGATCTGGTTCAAATCCAGACTCTGATTTGCAAGCTGGGCATCTACATCTGTTTGTGTTGCTATAAAGGAATACCTGTGTCTGGGTAATTTGCAAAGAATAGAGGTTTATTTGGCTCATAGTTCTGCAGGCTGTACAAGAAGCCTGCATCTGCTTCTGGTGAGGGCCTCAGGCTGCTTGCACTTATGGAGGAAAGCAAAGGGGAGCTGCTGTGCGCAGAGGTCACATGAGAGAGACGAGGCAAGAGAGGGAGGGAGGTGCCAGGCTCTTTTCAACAACCAGCTCCTGCAGAAATGAATAGAGTAAGAGCTCACCTCCACCCTCCTCCCATACAAGGGAGGGCATTGATCTATTCATGAGGGGTCCTCCCCCATGACCCAAACACCTTCCATTAGGCCCCATCTCTAACAGCAGATTCAAATCTCAAATTTCAACATGAGATCTGGAGGGGGTCACACAAACCAAACTATAGCACCCAGTGACCTTTTAAAGTGAAAGCCTCAGTCCCCTTCCTTGTAAAGTGGGCAGGATGGTCCTCCGGTAAGGATGCTTGAGTCTGACCACTTCCTTGTTCTTTCCTTGCGCGACTGTGATTGGCCTGGGCATGGGAAGGCTAGTGCCCTGGGCAGGCTGGGTGAAGGTCTGGAAGGGTCCTGAGGGGTGGGGATGATTCCCTGGGTCCTGGGATGGAGGGGTCTTAGATTTTGGTGTAGTTGTCCTGTAGGTCCCAGAGCTGGACCTGATCTCACTTGAGATATGGATCGGGTTGCTAGGCAGGGGTTCACCGGGCAGCATCATTTGTGATGTGTTCTGCAGGCTGAGTGATCAAGGTAGGAAAAGGCATCCTAGATGGGAGGAAGAGTAAGTGCAGTTTCAAGGAGGAGGATGGATGCTTGCGTCCAGTTCTGTCCACAGCAGCTAATGGCTCTAGCTGGCACACCGAAGAGCAGGGAGCCGGAGGGGCCAGGCAGGAGGGCTTAGCAGGGCTGGATTGCAACAAATCTCAAATGCCACCTCAAGGAACTTGGGCTACATCTTGGAAGCCACCTAGAGGACAGTGGAGTCACTGGTGGCACGATCTGATTTGAACTCTGAAAACTGATTCACAGCTGCCTTGAAGCAGACAGGTGGCATGGCTGTGAAGCAGCAGTGCCCAGAGCTTGGGGAGAGCCGCAGGATGGCCCAAGAGGCAGGACTTCTTCATGTCTCTTTCTAGTGTATAGCTGAGAGCCTGACGCTAAGTGGTCATTTAAGATTTTGACTTAATATCCCACAATGCAAAGTGTCAAGAGCCCCAAGTCAGACCCTGCATCACAGACACCCAAGCAGAGCCCTCATTGTTGACTCTGAAGCCTTCCCTTCCCCCATCAGGATGGGACTAGCTCAGGAAGGCCGGCTGGGCTGTGGCGGCTTTCAGAGGCCTGGGGACCCGCAGGAGCCTCTCTCAGCAGCCATTCCAGGGCAGGTGGGAGTTGTGTGCTGATGGGATTAGGGGCTTCCCTGCTCATTGTTTTTGACACTGCTCCCCATAATGGGCTCCATTCGAGTCTCACCTCAATGTCATCACCTTGGAGAAACCTCCCTGGACCATGCTGTCTAAAATAAACTCACCTTCTCAAGTCACCTTGCTTTCTCCCTCCTGCAAATCCCCAAAATGATCTCATTTTATGCGTTCACATGTTTCCTGTCTTGTTCTCTTCACAAGACCTTGAACTCCACAAGGGCACTGCCTTGCCTGTCTTGTTCAATGCCAAATCCCCGCATGGTGCTTGGTATCCAGTAGGTGCCCAGAAAATATTTGAGCTACATTCCAGAGCCTGCTCTGAGCCAGGTGTTATGCATAGACCAGCTCATGGTCTCACTGGATCCTCCCAACAGCCCCAGGAAATAGGTGCCACTTTGGTCTCCATTTTTTCAGACGGGAAAACTGAGCTTCAGAGAGGCTAAGCACGTGACACCCTCACACGGCCGCGAAATGACAGAGCCAGGATTTGAACCCAGGGCCGCTGCACGCTGGAACCACAGGTCTCCCGTGGTGCCATGTTTCTCTGGGTTTCTTCAACTTCTCCACTCTCTCCTCTTCCGTATTCTCCTTTCCTTGGAAATGAAATTCACAGCTCACTTTTATTTTTATTTTATTTTATTTTATTTATTTTTTGAGACAGAGTCTCACTCCGTTGTCCAGGCTGGAGTGCAATGGCACAATCTCGACTTACTGCAACCTCCACCTCCCGGGTTCCAGTGATTCTCCTGCCTTAACCTCCCAAGTAGCTGGGATTACAGGCACCTGCCATCATGCCTGGCTAATTTTTGTAGAGATGCGGTTTCGCCACGTTGGCCAGGCTGGTGTTAAACTCCTGATCTCAGGTGATCCTCCCACCTTGGCCTCCTGAAGTGCTGGGATTACAGGTGTGAGTCACCACGCCTGGCCCATAGCTCACTTTTAAAGCCTTCTCTCCTTTCCTGCACCTCAATGACTTCCCTGCCCTGGACGTTTATTTTGAATTAAATGAGCTGAAGGGTAGCGTTGGCAGGGAGTGGCCCTTGCAAATGGAACTGGTGACCTATGCACTGGGGAAGGTTGTTCTGCCCTGCCCTGCCTTCTCTGCTGCAAAGCACCCCTGTTGTCTCATGATTTCCTATGGAGTTCTCATCAACGCCCCTTTAAGACTCAAATGGACAAATAAACTGGCTGAGACAGTGAGGAAGATTTAATTGAGTTCAACTTCAAGCCCTTCATCCTCCCCGTGAAGGGTGGCAGGGTTCAAAATAGGGACTTTGGCTACCAGCAGATCCAGGTTTGAATGCAGGGCCCAGTCCTGAGCAGCTACGGGACCTCGGCCCTGTTTCTGAACCTCTCTTGGACTTCAAGGAAAAGGTGACAATGAAAGACCCCTCTGGAATTCGAGTTTTGCATTTTGACAAGATAATGGCAAACTTTCTTCCAGAAGGGAGGTTCTGGCATTCTGAGGGTCAAAGAAGCCTTCAGACTTTATATGTTAGTCATTGGCTCAACATACTTTTTTTTTTTTTTTTTTTTTTTACAAAGTCTTGCTCTGTCACCCAGGCTGCAGTGCAGTAGTATGATCATAGATCACTGTAACCTAGAACTCCTGGACTCAAGCAATACTCCTGCCTCAGCCTCCCGAGTAGTGGAGACTACAGACATGAGCCACTGCACCTGGCTAACTTTTAAATTTTTTATAGAGATGGGGGTTTTGCCATGCTGCCCAGGCTGGTCTCAAAACTCCTGGCCCCAAGCGAACCCCCTACCTCAGCTTCTCAAAGTACTGGGATTACAGGCGTGAACTTGGCCTTCACAAGTGTTTATTGAGCAACAACTCTGTACCTCCCCAGTATGATTTCTAGGGCCCTGCCCTCATGGACTTGTTTCTGGTGAGGCAGAAACTCAGGGGAAGAGAGTGAGCTGAGAGTGCTACTCAGGTCAAGGCAATGGTCCTGAATGGTCCATACCGGTCTCCAACTGATTGGTTAATGGGTTATTCTTTTCTCCATTCCTCTCCCTTCCATACTGGCAACCATCCAATTCTGTCTGAAAGATTTCTGCTTGTATGTGTTTTTACAAAGGTGCCCCCTTTTGCATGTATTTTAAATTCATATAAATAGTATGTGTATTAGTCAGCTATTCCTGCAGTAAGACTGTGTAACAAATCACCCCGCCACTCAGCAAGTGGCTTCCAAAACCAAGCATTATTTTTCTTGCTTGTGGGTCTGCAGGTTGGGTGGATTACCCTGGGTCCAGGCTGAAGGTTGTGTTTAGGTCTTCTTGCTGGACACATCTCCTGTCATACTGGGGCCATCACCCATCCAGGGGATATTCTCACCGCAGTGGTGGAAATGCAAGAAAGGTGAGCCATGATCTGGGATAGCCTGTAAGCCCTGGCTGGGTGATGGCACATGGTCACCTCTGCCCCCATGTCACTGGACAAAGCAAGTCACATGGTCAGGCCCAAAGTTAGTAGGGTGGGTGATATGGTTTGGATCTGTGTCCTCACCCAAATCTATAATCCCCAATGCTGGAGGTGGGGCCTGCTGCAGATGATTGGATCATGGGGGTGGATTTCTCATGAATGGGTTAACGCCATCCCCACTTGGTGCTGTCATGGCGATAGTGAGTTCTAGTGAGGTCCAGTTGTATGGCATCTCCTACCTTTCTCTCTTCCTCCTGCTGCCACCATGCAAATTGCTGGCTTCCCCTTTGCCTTTTGCCATGATTGTAAGTTTCCTGAGGCCTCCCCAGAAGCCAAGCAGATGTCAGCATCATGCTTTCTGTACAGCCTGCAGAACAGTGAGCCAATGAAACCTCCATTGTGGCCAGGCTCAGTGGCTCATACTTGTAATCCCAACACTTAGGGAGGCTGAGGCAGGTGGATCACTTGAGGTCAGGAGTTCAAGACAAGCCTGGCCAACATGATGAAACCCCATCTTTACTACAAATACAAAAATTAGCCAGGTGTGGTGGTGCGTGCCTGTAATCCCAGCTACTTGGGAGGCTGAGGCATGAGAATTACTTGAACCCAGGAGACAGAGGCTGCAGTGAGCCAAGATCATGCCAACCTGGTGACAGAGCGAGACTCTTTCTTCATAAATTACCCAGTCTCAGGTATTTCTTTATAGCAGTAAAAGAATGGACTAAAACAGTTGGGAAGACTATACCCCAAGAAGGAGGACTGTGAATGTCTGCTGAACAGTAATGCAGTTGATCTCAGTTTGTGCTATAGATCTCATTCTGTTTCTTGAGTTTTCATGCACTCTGTGTTTGAGATTATCCATGTGGCTGTGTCTACACCTAACCCAACACCTGCCTGATTCTCTACATTGAGCGCCTCCTGTGCCTGTCTGTTCTCTTAGTGACAGACAATGAGGTTGTTTCCAAATCCTTGTCACCAAAAAGGAAGCTGCAGAGAACATCCTCAGGCCCGTCCTCCTAAGGACCTGTGTGAGGATCCCCTTGGGGTGTGCGTCCAGGTGCAGGCTGATGGAGTCACAGCGTAGATTACACTGAATTTGCACTGCTTAATGATTCCACATCCTGACCAACACTGGGCATTCTCCAGCTTTCTACTGTTTGCCTGTTTACTCAGTATAAAGCATAAAATGACATCTTGTTGCCTCAACATGCATTTCCCTGATGAGGAGTGCCTCTGAGTATCTCTTCAAGGGCTCTTCTGGTTTGAGTTTTTGCTCCTAGAAACCACTTCTACCCATTCTATACTCTGTGCTTTCCATGAGGAGAAAGGCCAGTGGGGCTGGGGTGGAGGCAGCGGCATGGAGGCCAGCCATTTGAGCACGGTGGGCTTGAGGTCAGAGTGGGATGTCCACAGGCACCGGCAGGAGATTGCAGCTGGGAAGCAGTCCAGCCTCCTCTGCTTTGTTCCAGGCATTAATTATTTAACCTTCATTAGCAGCTCTGAGATGGGAAACCTGTTGTCCCTTTGATTGGTCCCTCAAAGAACCCGAGTGAAGAAGCAGATGTCAAATGATTTGCTTTATTATAAATGACCCGGAGAGATATCTGGCAAAGTCATCACCAAGTTCTTTCTCAAGTTGCTCTGCAACTCAAGAAAAGAGCTGACCAGGGATGGTTGCTCACGCCTGTAATCCCAGCACTTTGGGAGGCCGAGGCGGGAGGATCACTTGAGCCCAGGAATTCAAGTCCAGGCTCTTGCTGTGAGCCTGGACAACATAGCAAGACCCCATCTCTACAAAAAACAATAGCAATAACAACAAAAAACTAGTCAGGCATGTGTTGCATGTCTGTAGTCTCCACTACTTGGGAGGCTGAGGCAGGAGGATTGCTTGAGCCCAGGAGTTTGAGACTGCAGTGAGCTATGATTGTGCCACTGCACTCCAGCCTGGATGACAGGATAAGATCCTGTCTCTTTAAAAAAAGAAAGAAAAGAGCATTTGTGAACGACATCCATTAAGGACCTACCATATACTCAGGACCTCCTAAATGCTGTATTCTCAGGGACAATGTCTACCTTGGGATGCTAATTGGACTTTCCTGACTTCTTGCTTCTGAGCATTGAATCCATTCCTTCCATCAATGCACATTTCTTGAGCACCTACCATGTGCCAGGCACTGTACAAGGCCCCAAAGATACAGCAGTGAAGAAAAGCCAAAGCCATCCTGTCTTCCTGGAGCTTACATCCGAGTGCGGGGAATCAGACCACAAATAAATGTGTGACCCGTGCAGTGTGTTAGATGGTGTTAAGTGGTAACAAGGAAAATAAAGCAGGGAGGGTTGCAACTGTGAAGAGAACAGTCCAGAGGGGCCTCGTTGGGGTGGTGTCACTTAAGTGAAGACCCCCAGGAGGTGAGGGGACTGGCCATGTGAGACCAGTGAGGTATCACAGGAAAAACGATGAGAACAGTACCTAGTAGGCACTCTGTAAAATTATTGTGGTTTCTCAGTGAGGAAGTGAAGGCATTGAGGTTGTGCAACCTGCCCTAAGTCAATCAGCTGCTAGGAGCGAGCTGGGACTAAGAGGAGGGACCTAGAATGCAAATTTGAGAAGGCCTTTCAACTCCAGAGGCATGTAAGTGCTGGCCCTGGCCAAGAGGTAGAGATGCAGCTGCAACCCAAGCCTCAGACTCTCATATACTAACCCAGGAAGCGCTGCATACATGGGGGAGGCTGGCTATGTGGTGGCTTGGTTACTGCACACGGCCTGTTCTGGGGTGTAATCTGGGCTGCAGGAGACCCATACTGGCAGGAGAGGAAGGTAATGGTAAGGAAGCAGGTTCCATGGAGGAGGACAGAGAGCTGGAGTTCTTCCCTCCCATTCCTGGTTTGCTCACGCCATGCTGGTTGCTCTGGGGTGTGTGGAATGGAATCTAGCCCACAGCTTCACCTCATCAATCTCACCATGGGGCAGATGTATCAGTAACAACAGCATCAGTCAAGATTTTTCCCAGCCACACATAACAGAAACACAATTTAGACAGGCTGATAGGAAAAAGGGAATTTATGGGCTCAAGTAACTGAAAGCATCCTTCAGACATGGCTGGATCCAGGACTCAAACTACTTCATTGGAATCTGTCTCTTTTCACCTTTTGATGTTGCAGTTCCTCTGTTATGGCTTCATTCACAGGCAGATTCTCTCCAGGAGGGAGGAGGTCCGTACACAGCAGTGCCAGAGGGACGAGAGCTTTTCTTCCTTAGCGGCACCCACAAGGCCCTAGGGCTGATTCTTACCGGCTCACTTGGGTTACATGCCCTTCCTGAAACAACCGCTGTCACTGGGGAGATTCAGAACTCTGACTGGCCAAGCCTGGGTTGTGTGCCCATCCCTGGGGCTAGGAGCGAGACCAGTCCCAAACCACCAGGACCGAGGGTGGGGGAGGCATAGTTCCCTAAGTCAGCTGTTAACAGAAGAAGGGAGAATGGGCTGGGTGAGTCCACACCACACACTATGTCACCCTCTGTCCCTTCCCAGGAGCCATTTATTTACCTTCTAGTGCAGTAGTTCTCGCATCTGGCTGTCTGTTGGAACTACCTGGGGAGGTTTTGAGAAATACAGGTACCCGGGCTGCACCTTTGCAGATTCAGATGCAATGGGTCTCAAGTGGGACCTGGGCATTGTTAGTTTTTAAAAGCTTCTCTGGAAGAGATACTTATATGTGGCCAGGGCTGAGAACCACTGCTTTCCTGGGTTCCCCGCACCTTAGTAAGCCCTGTGAATCATCACTCTGTGATTTGGAAAGAGTTTTCAGTCTGCTAGTTTGTAAGGAGGGAAGCAAAGAGGGACAGAAATCCTTAGCCGGACTCTAAGCCCCTTAGCCTTCCTCTGGTTGGCATTAAGTGGAGTCCCGGCTGGTGTCTGGTGTCTTGAGATAGAGATCAGGACAGCTCTCAGGGGAGTGTGGCTTCTGACCGGAATCAAAGCCACACAGATTAAACTCCCTGCTCCCGAGGCCCGGGCCTGCTTGGCGACGTCCTGACCTAGTCCCTCACCCGCCGAAGGTCATCACCCACCAAATGTCAGAAGGAAGCAGGGTGACCTAATCCAATTAGAAGCCTCTCCCTGGTTTCTGGTGGACCAGACAGACTGAGCCTGGGCTTTTTCTTTCCTTTCCACTCACGATAACTTTGTTTTCCTTAGAACTGGGCTGGGGGCCATCTTGGAGGGGCCGAGAGACTGGGAAAGGCCAAGTCACCCACACAGGAGTGTCACTCAGAGGCGGTGACTTCACAGTTGCTGTTTACTGCAGGGTCCTGAGGAGCCGGGCAGAGTTGGGTAGGGAGAAAGTTCTGCAAGGCAGGTCCTGGAGTCAGATGGAGAAGGGCTGGGATCTACACTCTGAGACTCACTACTCCTCAACCTCCCGAGCCTCAGTTTCCCCATCTGTCAAACTGGACTAATAGGAATTCCTACCTGATAGGGTTTTCATGAGGATGAAAGAAGACAATGCTTTTGAAGTCCAGAGACAGGGCACACGCTAGATACATGCCGGCTGCGACAGTTACCCGCATTTGCTGAATAAGTATTTATTGAGTGCTTACTTTCTCGGGTACTGGGGGGCATGGAATGTATTGTCTAGTGGACGAGACAAACTTGAACAAAATCATCCTAAGAATGACTTAAGCATCGAGGAAATGATGATAAAGCATGAATCCTCCACTGTGGCCGCACATTGGAACCACCTGGGGAGATTTTAGGAAATGCTGATGTCCAGGCCGCTCTCCACCCCACACACCTCCCAAGAGATTCTGATTCACCGATCTAGGCAGAGGTGTGGACATCGGTGCTCCTTAAACTCTCCCTAGGTGACTCCAGTGGGTGGCCAGGGTTAAGAAGCATGGTCTGAAGAAAGAATGAGTGATACCTGTGTGTGGCAAATGAACTTTGCCTAGGCTAGGCATCAGGGAGGATGTCGTGGAAGAGGTGGCTGGGTGGAGCATTAAGGATGGGTGGGAGCCAACTAAGGTAGGAACTTGGTGAGGGCAGAGGTGGGGAAAGTGTTATAGGCAGGGATTGGCATGTACAAAGGCCCTGTGGTGCAGAGGAGAATGGCATGAGGGGTCCAAGAAAGGGCTCGTGTGGCTGGAGCACAGCAGGTGAGTGTGGAGCCTTGGGGGGTGCCGGGCCTGGGCCCCACAGAGCAGGGGAGGCCAGTCCAGGTGAGGTATCTTTCCTCCTTCTGAACAACAAGGGGAGTCACTGAAGGATTCCGGCAGGCGGTGGCAAGGTCAGATTCCCATCTCCAAAATATCCTTCTGCCAAGACCAGCCTGGGCAACACCGTAAGACCCCACCTCTACAAAAAATTAGGAAATTAGCTACTTGGGAGGCTGAGTGGGAGGATTGCTTGAGCCTGGGAGGTTGAGGCTGCAGTGAGCTGTGTTCACATCACTGCACTCTAGCCTGGGTGAAAGAGTGAGACCTTGCATCAAAAAAATGAAAAATAAAATAAAATAAAAACAAAAGATCCTTCTGGCTGCTGCGTGGGGAGTAGATTGAAGGGACTTCGAGAGGACACGGGAGACCTGTTAGGAGGCTACCACAGTCTGGGTGAGTAAGGGTGGAGGGAGGGTTGTTGAGGGAGACCACTCAGTGCAGAGGTCAAGGGCTTGGCTTCTGGCGTCAAACTCTGAACATTTTCCGAAACCCTCTGAGCCTCAGTTTCCTTACGAAAAGTGGGGGTAGTACTAATATCTACCTTGCAGGGTTGTTGAGATGATTAACTGGGCCATTATTAAATTCTTCTATCCCAGTGGACACTTAATTGTCATCAGCCCTCTATGCTATCTTGACTTACGTGACTCCTTCATACTGCTAAACTCTCACCCCAGATGTCACTTCCTTCAATGAGTTGCTTCTCCAGTGGGATTCCTTATTCCTTATCTAAGGTTTTTTTTTTTTTTTCCTTTGAGACGGAGTCTCGCTCTGTCGCCCAGGCTGGAGTGGAGTGATGTGATCTCAGCTCACTGCAACCTTTTCCTCCCGGGTTCAAGCAATTTTCCTGCCTCAGCCCCCAGAGTAGTGGGATCACAGGCATGTGTCATCACACCCAGCTAGTTTTTTTTTTTTTTTTTTTAGCGGAGATAGGGTTTCACCATGTTGGCCAGGCTGGTCTCGAACTCCTGACCTCAGGTGATCCACCAGCACCAGCCTCCCAGGCACAGTGGCTTCAGACGTGAGCCACTGTGCCTGCAATCAACCATCTTTCAGTTGTCTGCACCCTCCACCCACT
The DNA here is from genome assembly GCF_043159975.1 of Macaca nemestrina. NCBI lineage: Eukaryota > Metazoa > Chordata > Mammalia > Primates > Cercopithecidae > Macaca > Macaca nemestrina. The sequence continues at coordinate 26,729,538 of NC_092142.1, read as the reverse complement.
AGACTGTCCATGAGTTTTGCAAGGCTGGGACCAGGACTACTTTGAACATGGCTGCCTTCCTAGCCTGGCGCGTGGCACATAGCAGGTCCTTAATAAATGGATAACCCCTCCCTCACTTTATAAAGCCGGGACAGGGACCGGATTGGCTTGCAGTCAGGTGGTTGTGGAACACATCGGTGATGGCTTCTCATGCCCTGCATCAGCTGTCTTGTGTCTGTCCCTGATTAAGGCTTCGTCACTCCTTTTGCCTATCTTGTATTCATGAAGACTTTTTCTGAAATCCAATTAGAAACCCTGCCTCAATTAACAAACAAAAACTTTCACAGAGCATGCTTCCCAAACTTTACCATTCACTCGCCATTTCATTCAGCTAATTTTTTCCCCCTTTTTCCTCTGATGTTGGCATAAATACATTTTTGTTCCAATCTCCTGGGCTGCTCTCTGCTGTCACTGTGTGAGGTGCTGGCACCTTGCCTGGAAACCCAGGACTCTGCACGCCCCAGGCACTGCCCTATTCTTGGTAGATCCTTTGTTTTCTCTCCTTTGGGGGCTTGGTTAATGATGCCATCGTTCACTTTGTCACCCCCAGCCCCTGGGCTCCTGTCCTAACGTGAAGGCACCTACTGGTTCCGTGGAGCTCACCTTCCTGCACCGGTGGAATCTCTCACCTCCTTCCCGTGAACACTACATGGTTGGGATGAGCTCGCGGTCCCACCCTAGGATGGTCATGGCGTGTTCCTAACTGGTCTCCCTGCGCCCACCTCTCTCCTGCTATGCATCTTTTATCCACAGCCAGGTTTTTCTCTCTCCCAAACCTCAGCTTCTCTGTGTCTATTTTCTCTCTGAAATCTTCAGTGGCTTCCCAGGACCACAACATTCTGGGTCGAGACTCTTTCCCAGTCAGCATTAAAACACTTCTCCCAATTTGTCCTCAAACTAGGGTCGCCTTCCACGCCTCCTCCCTCCCACCACCGGACACCCCAGCCTTCCGGGAACACTCCTTCTTCCTGGAAAATGCCCCACAGCTTACCGCCTCTCCGCCCCTAGGCATGCTGGGACCTCAGCCGGAAGTGCTGGCCCTGCCTATGTTGACATTTACACATCCTTTAAAGCCCTGATCAAATGCCATATTCTTTAAGAATTTTAATTCCTTTACTCAGGAATAATTGGTCCTCCAGGTTGGATGTAACAGAAACGTGTGAAGTGGGAACAAGACAATGACTGTGAGCTGTCTCCCTAATATCTGTCCACCCTACTCTCCTTCCTCCAGAAGGAGTTTGGTTCTGTTTACCTGTCTGCTCTTGGGGAATGAGCTCCTAAATCCCCAGTCCAGGAATGAACCCTGATTGGTCTAAATCCACATGGCTATCCCGTCCCCTTGACAGTGATTGGTTTAGAAGTAGGTGCGTGATCCAGCGTTGCTGGGAGACTGGGGAAGGTTTCCTACTCTTAAGAGATGTGAGTCGACCTCTTCTTCCACTTCAGCTGGGATTGTTGCAGTCATATTATCACTGTAAGGGTCAAAATTAAGGACAACTCATCATCTATCATCCTCAGGATGGCAAAGCACAAATATGAAAATGTCCTTATCTGTGGTGATATTGTTGAGCTGCAAAATTAATCAACTCCAGAGATGTTTTCCTTCTAAGTTTTCTTTTGTGTGCAATAAGAAAATCCCTTATCGCTTAAGGGAGTTGAGTCAGGGCTTCCTGTTACTTGCAGCCTGAAGCACTCCTGCAGATACAAGGGCAACAGCTAAGTCAGTTCAGGTCTCCGTGCTCTTCAGGATATTATACAGGCATACAAAAGAAACTCTAAGGTTCTGTGGCCACATGACACAGAATTCATGACATTATTTATGCCAAAAAACTCAACACACAAAACTGTAGGTCCTGCATGATGTAAAAATGTATGCAAATTTTTAAAAAGATCAAAAGAAGATACTTTTTAGAAAATAATAGCTGTGTTAGGGTAGTACATTTGTTCATTTCTCTCTTGTAACCTTTAGTAATGTGTGTACACACATATACACACACGTATGCATATACGTTACATAAAATATGCATACTCTGTATAGTACATAAATACTATAACCTCTTTAATATATCGATCGATAGTATTACAGTATATCTAAATGTACAATACTGTATATAATGTATATATTTGTGTATATAGACATTATATATATTTGTGCACATATTTATATATTTTTATAAGCATTTATATGTATATAATTTTTCTCTTACTGACGTAAATGCTTTATAAATATAAATATTACTTTTATAAACATCAAGCACTTAAACATGAAACTGAAGTAATCCTCACAAACCCTGAGTTAACACTATTGTTACTCCTATTTTACTTTGAGGAGACTGAGGCCCAGAGAGGTTAGGCCCTAAGTCACAGAGCAAGTGTGTGGTAGAGCCAAGATTTGAGCACAGGGTCCAGAGTTTGTTCTTTTAATTACAAGGGTGCACTCTCTCTGAGGGTACCTGAAGAAATGGCTCCCACAACACTATTTATAATTGGTCTTTCTGGCACTTTTTCTTTTCTCCCTCCCTCCCTCCCTCTCTCTCTCTCTCTCTTTCTTTCCCTCCCTTCCTATCTTCCTTCCTTCCTTCCTTCCTTCCTTCCTTCCTTCCTTCCTTCCTTCCTTCCCTCCTTCCTTCCTCTCTTCCTTCCTTCCTTCCTCTCTCTCTCTCTCTCTCTCTCTCTCTCTCTTTCTTTTGACAGAGTCTTGCTCTGTTGCCCAGGCTGGAGTGCAGTGGCACAATCTTGGGTCACTGCAACCTCCACCTCCTGGATTCAAGTGATTCTCCTGCCTCAGCCTCCCAAGTAGCTGGGACCACAGGCACCCGCCACCATGCCTGGCTAATTTTTGTATTTGTAGAGACGGGGTTTCGCCATGTTGGCCAGGCTGGTCTCAAACTCCTGGCCTCAAGCTATCTCAGTCTCCCAGAGTGCTGGGATTATAGGTGTGAACCACTTTGCCCGGCCTTTCTGGCACTTTCTGGCACTTTCTGCCACATGCATGAACTGTGGATTTCTGGCGAGGTCTCCCCCTTTGCTCTGAGAATGTGGATGCCCCAGGGACAGGACTTTGACAAAAGGTGTTGGAGCTGTGGGAGTGAGGAGGGTCCTCCTAGGGAGCAGGAGCCTTCTAGGGGTACAGGGGCAGCAGATGGCTGTGGTGTGCTGAGTGCCACACAGAGACCTGATCCTGGCCTGGAGCAGCAGAGCCAAGCTTAGTGGATGTGTCCAGTACATGTCTGAGCAGCAGGCTTTTTGCAGCCCGTGAATACCTGTTCAATTTGTCAAATCAGTTCATGCAAATAGTATGTTTAAAGGAAAAGCCAGGCATGGTGGCTTACGCCTGTAATCCCAACACTTTGGGAGGTCAAGGTAGGAGGATTGCTTGAGGCCAGGAGTTTCAGACCAGCCTGGGAAATATAGTGAAACTCCTTCTCTACAAAAAATAAGAACACTAGCTGGGCATGATGGTGGGTGCCTGTGGTCCTATGTACTCAGGAGGCAGAGGCAGGAGGATTGTTTGAGCCCAGGGAGTTGAGGCTGCAGTGAGCTATGATTGCACCACTGCACCCCAGCCTGGGCAAGAGAGGGAGACCCCATCTCTACAAAAATATGTTAGAGCAGTCGGGGAGTTAGGAGTGATGAGGAGGCTTATGGGCTTACCTGTCTGTGTTTGGAGAGAAGGCTGCTGTGTAGGATTGGCTGTCATCCATCACTGGATTCTAACCCTGGGGCAAATAAATGTATTGGAGAGTCGTCCAGAGGGCAGTGCTGAAAGCTTGGGTCATGGGAGAAAGAATAGCGTAGAGTGAATAGAGAGGGACGAGATGGGGAGGGGGCACAGGGACTGGGAATTCAGGTCAGCATCCACATCAGAGTCCCATCTTCCCACAGAGGTGATCGGTACTATCGATCGGGTTGGGGGTGATCTATTATCATTGAGTAGGGAAACTTACTAGTATATGAAATGTATTTGGTTATAGATATGTGAAGGAAAGGCATAATTATATACTTATATGGTCATCCATGCTGGGGAATATTTTGTAGTTACGTTTTGTTGGGAGAAATAGACTATATTGGATCAATAGAATTAGACAAATATCTTGGGCAGCAAGAGACTTGGAAACCTGGGAATGATAAAGAGAGAAAAACTGCAGTTTCGACATTCCTGAGGCCACAAGAGAGATGGAGGAAGGAGGGTAGTACAGAGGAGAGAGAAATAAGTCATTTTGGGGGTGTGAAGGATGGGTGATGGATAAGGAGAGGCACATGTGCATGGTCAGAACAAGGGTAAATAAATGAAATGTTGATGAATTTGTTTATTATGTTCTGATCATCAGCACTGAAGGACATAATGGACTCAGGAAGCCAAAAAAGAAAAAAGATAGAGAAATGAAAAAGAAAAAGCAAAAGCAACCCTTCCCTGATGGTCTTTTGAGGGTTGGCTTAGGATATTAGAAATTGTGACATTCTGATGCCCCAGTCTGACTCCCCGTTTCTTTCAGCTGCCAACAATAATGGATCACACGTACGATCAAGGCAGGGTCCTCATCTTAAGAAGGGGCTACCACGTAAGACAGGTCTCTAAAACAAGAACCTGGAAAAGAAACCAACACAGAGATCTGGTTATATACAGGGCATAGCCAAGCTATCAAGCCAGTTCCCCTAACGGAGGAACTGGGGTACAATTGAGAAAGCTCATGAGGGATGAGTAGGAGTTTTGGAGGGAAAATGAGGGAGAGGGAAATCCAGGCACATGAATGTGCCTTGCATGTCTCTTTTGGGGAACGGTGGGAAATTCATGTACCTGGGGCTTGTGGTGGTTGTGTTGTGAGAGATGAGGCTGCAAAAGTTAACAGGGATGATGTTTAAAAGGAATATGGCAGATACAAGGCTGTAGACTTTAAATAGTGGTGAGAATGACATTCAAAATCTTTAACAACACACAGGCACCAACCATCAGAACAGACGCTGGCCGTGGTGCTGGACCAAGTCTTGGCAGGGAAACTCCAGGGTTTTGGAGGGCGTGGGAGCAGTGTGTGTGTTGGATGGGGGGCTAGGGGTGGGGTGGGGAGAGAAGAGGTGAAACACTTGGGGAAGGTGCTGAAGACAGCAGGTACTTACTGGTATGAGCTGGTAGGAAAGTATTTCAATATTTGAACCATCAGAATGACTGTGCAGGTGCATATTAGCTGACCATCAGGCCTGAGTGGGGAGCAGGGGAGTGATACAACTGGATTTTTGCTTTGAAAAGTGGCTGTGGTTACAGCAAATGTTTGTTCACCAGGTGGATTGATGGGTAATAGAATTTCAGAATGGGTAGGGACCTGGGCTAATTTCATTCCATCTGATAGAACGTAAAGGTTTCCAGCCCTTCTCAGCCTGGGCCTAGCCAGAAATCACCTGTTTCCATCTGGCCCCTCATTCCCTGGGACTAAACATATTCCCAGCTCCTCTCGTTCTCTGCTCTTGGCCACTGCAGCCATGAAGCCTCTGTCCCTGCCTAGTTGTCTCTGCTCAGCCCTGTCTGGACACGCCTGCTGTGCCTTGCTCTTTCCTCCCCTCACCAGCGGGAGAAGTGGCAATCTTCTGGGATTTAATTACAGGTTCCCTGAGGGCCTTTCAGCCCATCACAGGCCTCCTGCAGGCTGCCGGCTGGGAGGGTGACAGGCGCATGCCGTGATGAACAGCGACTTCCCAGGATGGCTGCTATACCAAGTGGCCAGCCCACGCTCCTCAGGCTGCTCCGCATTTTCCTGAGCAAAACATGTCTCACTCCTATTTTGCAAGATCAGATAGCAAACGGGGAAAACACTTGCAGAGGGGAAGATGATAAAAGAGAGAGGGCCGTGCAGCCAGGGTGGAGGACAGAAGGTGCTGCATTTTCCCTGGAGGTGGCGTCTGCCTCCCAACGACTCCTGGAAACTCTTTCCATCGTTAAATAATGACTTAGTAATTCTCACCTTAATTAAGTCAGACTGGTGTGCTGACAACTCAGGTCCAGGTGGGGATCTTTTTGGCCTCAGGCAGCCATGCTACAGTCCAAAAAAGCCCATAGACTAGGGTCAGCAAAGATACGGCAGGCACACCACGATTCCTCACTCCTCCGCCCACACCAGACATTGTTAATTGATCATGCATGACAAAGTCCGAATGTTTTAGGAGCCTGGATGTGAGTTCTGGTTATTCAGAGTTGGGAATACTTTAAAATAAGACAGGCCGGGCGCGGTGGCTCAAGCCTGTAATCCCAGCACTGTGGGAGGCCGAGACGGGCGGATCACGAGGTCAGGAGATCGAGACCATCCTGGCTAACATGGTGAAACCCCGTCTCTACTAAAACAATACAAAAAACTAGCTGGGCGAGGTGGCGGGCGCCTGTAGTCCCAGCTACTCGGGAGGCTGAGGTAGGAGAATGGCATAAACCCGGGAGGCGGAGCTTGCAGTGAGTTGAGATCCGGCCACTGCACTCCAGCCTGGGCAACAGAGCGAGACTCCATCTCAAAAAAAAAGAAAAAAAGAAAAAAAAAAGACAATAGGAGATTTTAAATTTTGGTCCTCTTAAAGTAAAATGGCTTCATGGAAAGTATGCCTCAAAGGAGGACATTCTGACAGAGCTATAATGCCCCTTCCCCCCAGTCAAGATTCCATAATCTTTTTTCAATTCAGTCCCCCTCGGAACATGCCATTTGGCATGGGATGGGATAGATCCTCATCAAGAGGGATGGGATAAATCCACTTACTGCTGCACTTTTGGTCCTTACTCCCAGGAAAATAAATAAGCATTGAAAGATACGGTTTTTTCTAAATACTCTGTCTCTTATTTTCCTTCTTTCAGGTGAAAATCCAATGATATGGACTCCATATTATCAGCTAGGGCGTAATGTTGAACCCACTCCCCATCCTGTAATGTAATTTCTCCATTGGGTACCCACGTCTCCATCACTCTCAGCCTGTGTGGTCAGGGTGAGGCTGGCTCTATCTCCAGGGCTGGGCACACAGTTCAGGCCTGGCTGATTGGAATTTTCCATCTTCTTGGCTGCCATGATGAGTGCTGGATTCTAAGAGGCTAGATGTTCTGCTGCATTTGCTGAAAAAATGGAGCTCTCCTTCTCCTGGGTGTGGACCCCGTTAGAGGGGTGTTTGCCTGGAGCTTCTGGTGAATGTCTTTGTCACCCCCGTAGGGAGATCCTGCAGATCCTCTGAGGTGAGACCGAGCTTGGCATGTTTTGAGGAACAGAAAGACAGAATGGTTGGGGCATGGAAGATAAGGAGAGAATGGTAGGAGATGGAGTCAGAGAGGAAGGTAGGGACCAGATGATGGGCGGCCATGAAGGCCATAGTAGGGAATTGGGAGATTTTGCTAACAGCAGTGGGAAGTCATTGCCACTTTGGGCATCCCCATTCCCTGGAACCTTCTTCGTACTGACTCCTTCCTCCATATTGAGTCATCTTGGATATGAGCAGGTTTGAATGGGAATTCAAAACTCTGGGCATCCCTAGGCTCTGCCTTTGTGATATGCGCAAGTTGCACTCATCTCTGGGCCTGTTTCTACTGTGGCTCATGATGGAATCGGACCAGTTTAAGGAGAATGGAGAGCTTTAATCTTTCATCCTTTCTCTTCTCAATTGGTAGTGCCTGCCTGGACAGCTGTGTGGAGAAGGATTACAAGGCGTCTCCCAGGCTCCGTGGGAGAGTGCCATGATCGATTAGCAATGTCTGCCCTGGGTAAAGGAACAGGAATGGTGAATCATCCATCTTAAGACTGCACACTCCCAGAGGTGTCTCCCATAGCATTTGATGGTACTTTACATCAGATGTATCAGAAGCTTAGAGCATCAGACCAAGAATAAAAATGTCCAGCAAGTTAGAGAACCTTTGCAGCACTTCCCATTTTACAAAGACTCTTCCTGTCCATTTTCTTGTTGGATCTTCACAGCCTCCTCAAACCATCTTATTTTTTCGTTTTCCTTTTCTTTTCTTTGCTTTTCTTTTTCTTTTTTTCTTTTCTTTCTTTCTTTCTTTTCTTTTTTTTTTTTAAGATGGAGTCTTGCTCTGTCATCCAGGCTGGAGTGCAATGGCACGATCTCCGCCTCACTGCAACCTCTGCCTCCCAGGTTCAAGTGATTTTCCTGCCTTGGCCTCCCAAGTAGTTGGGACCACAGGCGCCCACCACCACGCCTGACTAATTTTTGTATTTTTAGTAGAGACAGGGTTTTGCCATGTTGGCCAGGCTGGTCTTGAGCTCCTGACCTCAAGTGATCTACCTGCCTCGGCATCCTAAAATGCTGGGATTACAGACATGAGCCACCACGCCAGGCTCTCAAACCATCTTAATAGGAAAACAATCTGCTGTGTTTGCCCCATGCCCAGCATCCCTTTTTCTGGTAACCATACTTTAGTTGTTTTTTTCTGCTGGGTGTCAAGCTCTTTCTATGCTCAGGCCATGTGGTTTGTGACTGAGGATGAAGCAGGAGACCCAGGCCTATGGCAGTACTCATCACAGTACCCTGTGGATGAGTTGATGGATTCATGACCAAATCAGAGGTTATGCAATGCAATGAAATGTCTGCTGCAAACTCAGGGGAAGAGAACTGTGCCCAGTGGATTTGAAGGTGGTAGGATGTGGGTCTAGGTATGTTGAGGCTGTTTCCTGTGGCCCTGAAAGCCGATTTCACACATTTCTCCTCAACTTGGCATTCAAAATCTGCCACAGTAGAAGGATTTGCTAAAAATCAGGGATTTTTTTTGGTCCCAAGAGCTGGCTTGGCTTCCAGCCACTTTCTTACCACGGCATGGAGTCTGAGACCCGAGCCACAGCATGGAAAATGGAGCCAAAAGTTAGAAAAGGACAGAGTCCTCTGTCTGGCTGTGCCCGAAGCCAGATCTGCTTTTTAGCTGATGAATTATTCTTCTGTTTATGCCTGTCGTGGTTGTATTTCTGTCCCTTGCAACTAAGAGAGGTCTGATATAAATTTTAGATTCAGCAGGCCAAAGAAAAGATGGTTTAATACTCATCTCTTTAAAACTCTGGGAATACTTCCCCACTGCCTTGGGAGGAATGGCTGGATTCTCACCTGGCACCCAAGGTTTTCTGCCGTTTGGCCCCACTTGCTCTCTCTGGCTTCAGATGAAGCCCTCCTGTGCTCTGGGTTGATTGGATTTCTTTTTTTTTTTTTTTTTTTTTTTTTGAGAGGGAGTCTCGCTCTGTCGCCCAGGCTGGAGTGCAGTGGCCGGATCTCAACTCACTGCAAGCTCCGCCTCCCGGGTTTGCGCCATTCTCCTGCCTCAGCCTCCCGAGTAGCTGGGACTACAGGCGCCCGCCACCTCGCCCGGCTGGTTTTTTGTATTTTTTAGTAGAGATGGGGTTTCACCGTGTTAGCCAGGATGGTCTTGATCTCCTGACCTCGTGATCCGCCCGTCTCGGCCTCCCACAGTGCTGGGATTACAGGCTTGAGCCACTGCGCCCGGCCTTGATTGGATTTCTTAACTGCCCTCAACAAAGTCTCCTCTTTTGCTCATTCTGTTCCCCTCTACCTGGAACACCCTTTCTTTCTCCACAGCTACATTCCTGTCATTGCTTAGGGTCCTGCTCATTCCCCCTGCATCCTTGGAGCTATGCCAGCTTCCCCCGCCCCTCTCTGTGAGCACACAGCACTTTCTTGATTGTAGAGTCGTCATGCCCAGCTCACTGCCTCTTCTACATTTGAACCCTTTAAGGTCAGGGACTGCATCGGGTTCATCTTTGAATCCTTCCAAATACCTGTTACATCACCTTGCACAAAGCAGGCCATCAGGAAATACTTGTGAAGCCAACAGATTATTCTCAACCCAACAGCCAAAGTGATCTACTGCAAATGCAAATTATATTGAGCCTCCAACTTCTTTAAAACCCTCTGACCAGACTTCCTGCCTCACCGGCCTTTGGATTACAGAAACAAAGCATGAAGCAAGCTTGCTCCCACCTCAGGCCTTTGCACTTGCTGTGTATGGATTTATCTTCACCCAACTCTTTATTTAGCTTCCTCCTTCTTACCAGGATTTAGCTCAAATGTCACCTCCTCATAGCCATCTTGCCTGGACACTCTTAACTGATGTAGCCCCACTCTAGACATCTTTTTTTTTTGCATTGAGTGATTTTCATTTTATTTTTTTCATTAATGATGATCAATACTTACATAGCACTTATAATGTATCACATCGTGTCCTAAACAAATATAGAAGCATATTAACTCATTTAGTCTTTAACAACCCCATGAGAGAGATGCCCCCATTTTACGCACAAAGAATGAGTGTCATAAGCTGGCTTCCCTGGAAACAGAGCCTGAGATGGGAATTCTGGTGCCCAGGAATTTCTGGAGAGATACTTCTAGGTAAAAGGGAGACAGCTGGGCGCAGTGGTTCATGCCTGCCATCACAGCTCTTTGGGAGGCTGAGGTGGGAGGATTATTTGAGGCCAGGAGTCTGAGATCAGCCTAAGCAACAGATTGAGATCTCATTTCTACAGATAAATAAATAAATAAATAAATAAATAAATAAATAAACAAACAAATAAATAAAGGATTAAAAATATTAGCTGGTGTGGTGGTTTGCAACCCAACTACTTGGGAGGTGGAGGTGGGAGGATTGCTTGAGCCCAGGAGTTTGAGTCTGCACTGAGCTATTATTTCACTACTGTACTCCAGCTTGGGCAACACAGCAAGACTCTGTCTCTCTAAAAAAGTACATAAATACATAAAATATAAAAAGAAAAGCATGTTTAAGAGAGGGCAGAGGAAGGGAAATGAGACAGAAAGGGCAGAGTAAGGGAAATGGCATGGAAGGGGTGTGGTCTCCCCAGAGACTCACCCCCACCACGGGAAGCTCTGGAGTGTGAATTATACTACAGAGTTGGTTCCACCTTCAGCCACAGGAAGCACCCCTTTTTTCCTCATTGGGTGTCTCAGGGGTTAGAGGGAATAACCATAACCTTCCAGGTGAGCTGGTTCCAATTCAAACAAGGGCATGTTTCTGCAGAAGGGGACAGTGTGCTCCTTTGGTGGCTCAGTCATGGCAGCCAGGGAGGGATGCATCACTGCAAAGGGGATCTGGGTGGGCACCAGAAATATTCGCTGCAAAAAAAGGTTAGATGACTTGCCTGAGGGCTCCACTGGGTAAGTGGCAGAACCAGAATTTAAACCCAGGTTGTCTGTGCCTTTAACCTCTCTGCTGTGGCTGTCACTACCTGACATGATCCTATTGTATTTATTATCTTTTTTTAGAGACATGGTCCCACTGTGTTGCCCAGGTTGGAGTGCAGTGGCTATTCAAAGGCACAGTCATTGCTCACTGCAGCCTGCAACTCCTGGGCTCAAGCGATCCTCCCTTCTCAGCCTCCCCAATCCTACTGACTTTTGAAAACTTGTTTATTTTCAATCCCCTCAAGACAGCTGACTCATTAGTTTCATTTGTAGCTACGTCTCCAGCACCTTGAACAGCACGCGGCACATAGTAGGCACTCAGTAAATACCTGAGGCTTGAACGAGTGAATGAATGACTGAGAACTGTGGACCTGTGAGCCTAGGCAGCCAGGCTGACTCTCTTGCCTGTGGCTTTGTTTGCTCAGTGCCCTGCCCTGTGTGTCTGATCTTTATTTATGACCCCACAAAGCCTTCTGCTGTTCATGGATTTCTTTGCTTTCAAATATTTCTTTTATAACCAAAATGAAAGTCTGGCAAATTCCCCCTAAATCACAGACTCCCTTGGCTGTTCAGCCCCCACCCTGCCCCTCCCTCCCTGTTTTCCAGTGAGTTTTCAAAACCAACAGGATATGTGCGTGTATGTGTGTGTGTGTGTGTGTGTGTGTGTCTGTGTGTATGTGTGAATATCCTCTGGGGGAAAAGATTCCTCTGCCCCTTCGTCGCCTCTCAGAGTCGCCATATCCATCAGCCTGGGCTTTGCCTCAGCTCTGATCAATACCTGCTTGGTAGTGGCTTAGTGATATCTGCGGTCAAGAGCCATTTGTTCCTTTCCTGGTTGCAGATAGATTCTCATCAAAACCCGTTTGGGATCACAGCCCTTCAATGATCACACATATGACATGGGAGCAGTAATCCCAGGACTCCGAAGTTGAGGCAGAAGAATGCTACCTGCCACTTGTCTACGGTCCCTTCCAGACACTTGTTATTTTCTAGGTGTGGGTGTAGCCAGGGGCAATCTGCAAGATATTTAGCATCTGGTAGGAGGCAGGATTGACCTATCAGCCTGGTTGTATCCTTTTCCCATGATCTATGTATTATTATTACTAAAAATAATAGCTCTAGCATAGGGAATGCAACTTATGTGCTAGGCTCATTTGTGCTAGATGCTTTCAAAATTCCTCCTAAATTAGCCAGGCATGGCGGTGCGTGCCTGGAGTCCCAGCTACTCGGGAGGCTGAGGTGGGAGGATCACTAGAGCCTGGGAGGTTGAGGCTGTAGTGAGCCATGATTCTGCCACTGCACTCCAGCCTGTGCAACAGAGTGAGATCTTGTAAAAAAAAAAAAAAAAAAAAAAAAAAAAAAAAAAAAAAAGAAAGAAAGAAAAGAAAAGAAAAGGAAAAGGAAAAGAAAGAGAAAGCCTCTTAAAACAGCTCTGGGAGGCAGTATACTCACTTTGCATTTCAGGAAACTGAGGCTCGGAGAGAACCAGTATTCCATTCTTCATAATCATTACATTTAGAAGCTACAGAATAATATTCCATCCATATTATATGAACTTGGTACTCCACATTAATGATGTACCAAGTTCATATAACAATTCTCCTACTGCCAAGCCATTCATATTGTTTCCAGTCTTTTTGCTGGTATAAATAATGCAGCCCTGACAGTCCCTGTATCATTAGAGATTCCTTGAAGAATTCATTTTGGATGACTATATAATATTTCATATTGTCAACGAAGACATGTGTACAAGGATACTAATTGCATCATTACTTATAATAGCAAAAAATGGAATGCTATTAAGCCACACAGAAAAATGCTCCTGAGACGATATTAAGTGAAAGTAACAGGGCGCGAAACTGCATTATCAGCACGCTCTTGGTTATAGAGGGAGGAAACTTACATATGCTTTAAAAAAAAAAAAAAAAAAAAAAAAAAAAGGCCGGGCGCGGTGGCTCACGCCTGTAATCCCAGCCCTTTGGGAGGCCGAGGCGGGCGGATCACGAGGTCAGGAGATGGAGACCACCCTGGCTAACACAGTGAAACCCCGTCTCTACTAAAAATAAAAAAAAAATTAGCCGGGCGTGGTGGCGGGCGCCTGTATTCCCAGCTACTCGGGAGGCTGAGGCAGGAGAACGGCGTGAACTCGGGAGGCGGAGCTTGCAGGGAGCCGAGATCGCGCCGCTGCACTCCAGCCTGGGTGACAGAGCGAGACTCCGTCTCAAAAAAAAAAAAAAAAAAAAAAAAAAAAAAAAAAAAAAAAAAAAACCTGCAACGAAATAGGTTCAAATTTTACCAGTTATTGCTGGTGGTGACCTTATATGGGAAACTATTTTCTCATGTTTCTGTATTTTTCAAATTCTTTCAGATGAGCATGTATTACTTTTAAATTAGAAAATAAGTAGAAAAAAATTTAAAATAATTAAATGTAGTTTGTGAGTGTAGGTCATTGCAATAGGATTGGGGCAGCAGAGTTTTCTTTAAAAGGACCAGACAGTAAATATCTGGAGAGTAAATACTGGCTTTGTGAGCCACACAGTCTCTATTGTGGTTACTCACCTCTGCCATTGTTATATGAAAGCAGCCATAAGTGATACACAAATGAATGAACGTGCTTGTGTTCCAATAAAACTTTACTTGTCTGTATTTCAATAAAACTTATTTACAAAAACAGGAGGCAGGGCAAATTTGGCCCATGGGCTGTGGTTTGACAACCCCTAGTCTAATCTCCCAAATCATTATTTTCCTTGAAAAAAACGGACTTTATGAAATATTGGAGTAAATACAAATGAATATTTATGAAAATAAGTTCAAAATACCAATAATAAGAATGCAGAGAATCACAAATTTAAGCAAAATACCATTACCATTGGCTTTGGATGCCTCAGTCCCTTGCCCTGAGATCCCAGCCCCCTCCCTCAAAGGCAACCTCTTTCTTGACTTCTACCTGGAACATTCCCTTGCATTTGTTCAGTTTCACCACAAGTTGGTATCACTAAATACACTGTATCTTTTTGCTTATCTTTGAACTTTAGATAAATTGGATGATGGTACGTGTGTTATCATGTTAACATGGTACATGGGTACACAGAGTTAACTTGTTTACATTGTGTTCTTAAGATTCTTCCACACTGGTCAAGTGCGGTGGCTCACACCTGTAATCCCAGCACTTTGGGAGGCTAAGGCAGAAGGATCACTTGAGCCCAGGAGTTTCAGAGCAGCCTAGGAAACATGTTAAGACCTTGTCTCTATTAAAAAAGAAACACAAATAAATAAAAAGATTCCGCTATGTTGATGTTTGTAGCCATTATCCATTTCTGTTCACAGCTTCCTAGCAAGCATTCTATGCTGTGAATACCTCACAATTTATTTATCCATTCTACTGTCGATAACCGTTTAGTTATTTCCAGGTTTTTTTTTTTTCCATTTCAAACTGTGCCGTTATGAACATTGCTGAACCTGTATTATGGTGCAAGAATGTCTTTAACTTTTATAAATCGGACTGGGATTGCTGGGTCGTAGGACACGAACATCTTCAACTACACTAGGTAAGGACAAATTGGTCTCTGAAGCGGCTGCATCAATCCGTGGAGCCACTCCCACCTTCTCCCCAGCATTTGCTATCTTCATACTAATCATTTTTAACCTTGATGTTGTTGTTATGAGTATATATGAGATCTGAAGACATAACAGCCAGACCAAACCTTTAGCCTTTTGTTTTGTTTTGGTTTTGAGACAGGGTCTTGCTCTGTTGCTCAGGCTGGAGTGCAGCGGTACAATCAGGGATCACCGCAGCCTTGACCTCCTGGGCTCAAGTGATCTTCCCGCCTCATCCTTCCGAGGAGCTGGAACTACAGGTGCACACCACCATGCCTGGCTAATTAAAAGAATGTTTTTAGTAGAGACGAGGTCTCACTATGTTGCCCAGATTGGTCTCAAACTCCTGGGCTTAAGCGATCCTCCTGCCTCAGCCTCTTGAAGTGCTAGGACTACAGGCATGAGCCACTGTGCCCAGCCAGACCTTTGGTCTTAATGCCAGTTGTCTGACCTTGAGTGGGCTTGGCTGTGAGGCATGCTGGGAGCTTGGGTTCATGGATGGTGAGACAGTGGTAGGAGTCAGACCCTCGTAGGGTTGGGGGAACTCACCAAGCCCCAGCCTGACCCCCGCAAAGCAGGTGACCAATGTCCTTATAGCTTGAATTCAAAGCTGATCAACAAATCATTCATTTATTCAACAAATGTTAAGGAATGCCTACTATGTGCCAGGCGCAGTTCAAGACACTGGGACTCAGTGGCGTACAGGAGACAAAAACCCCTGCCCCTGTGGAGCTTCCACTCTCAAAGAGAGAAACAAACTTTCAAAAAAGTAAGTTGTCAATCACATGGAGTTATTAGATGGCAGTAAGTGTGGAGAAAAGTAAAGCGGGCTGAGGCTGTGAAGAGGGGCAGGAAGTGAGAGAGCGTTTGCATTCCAGACGGGGGGCCCGAGGGGGCCTTCTCAAGAAGGTGACATTTGAGCAAAGATCAAAGGAGGTGGAGGACAAAACCATGAGGATGCTGTGGGTCGCAGGTCGGGGGAGGGAGTGGGGAGGTTCCAAACAGCAGAACAGCAGGTGCACAGGCCCTGAAGCAGAAAATGCCCGGGATATTCAAACAGCAGCCAAGCAGCAAGGAGATGCCTGGAGTAAAGAGAGAAAGGGATGCGAGGCCAAGGCAGGAGGGTCACCTGAGGTCAGGAGTTGGAGACCAGCCTGGCCAACATGGCCAAACTCTGTCTCTATTAAAAATACAAAACATCAGCTGGGCATAGTGGCGCATGCCTGTAATCCCAGCTACTTGGGAGGCTGAGGCATGAGAATAGCTTGAACCCGGAAGGCGGAGGTTGCAGTGAACAGAGAATGTGCCACTGCAGTCCAGCCTGGGTGAAAGAGTGAGACCCTGTCTCAAAAGAGAGAGAGAGAGAGAGCAAGAGAGAGAGAAAGGGAGAGAGTAAGAGGTGAGGCTAGAGAGGAAAGGAGGCCAGATCGTACTGGGCTACACAAACAGTGGGCTTGGCTGTGGCTGCCAAGAAACTCTGAGAAAGTACAGTCAGGCTGGGTGGGGGCAGCAGGATCCGGCAGCTGCTAGGGAGGAAGCGGGCAGGGTCAACAGGGAGTGCCAGGTCCCTAGCCCTTGCCTGGGGCTCAGGGCAGGGAACTGGAATTTTTTTTTTTTTTTTGGTGGTGGTTGTTTTTAGACAGGGTCTTGCTCTGTCACCCAGGCTGGAGTGCAGTGGTGCAATCATGGCTCACTGCAGCCTCAACTTCCTGAGCTCAGGCAATCCTCCTGCCTCAGCCTCCTGAGTAGTACATGGCACAAGTGCGTGCCACCACATCTGGCAAATTTTGGTATTTTTGTAGATACAGGCTTTCACTATGTTGCCCAGGCTGGTCTTGAACTCCTGGGCTCAAGCAATCCTGCCATCTTGGCCTCTCAAAGTGCTGGGATTCCAGGCAAGAGTCACCATACCCAGCATAGAACTGGAGTTCTTGGGTAGACTGCAGCAGGCTCCCGCATGTGTCAGTCATCCTGATCAGGAGCTTTTGTACCTGTATGTGTTTGGGTGTCTGTGATGGGAAGACTGAGGATCATGAACCATGCAGTTCATCATCTGTGGCAATAAGACTGATGAACTAGAAAGCTCCATGGCCCCAAATGGCCTGGTTCAAACCCTGGTCTTGCCATTTTCTAGTTGTGTGACCTTAAGCAAGTCAATGGACCTTCCATGTCTCAGTTTCTTGACTATAAAATGGGGATAATCGGCCAGGCGCAGTGGCTTAAGCCTGTAATCCCAGCACTTTGGGAGGCTGAGATGGGCGGATCACGAGGTCAGGGGATCGAGACCATCCTGGCTAACACGGTGAAACCCCGTCTCTACTAAAAAATACAAAAAACTAGCCAGGCGAGGTGGCGGGCGCCTGTAGTCCCAGCTACTCGGGAGGCTGAGGCAGGAGAATGGTGTAAACCGAGGAGGCGGAGCTTGCAGTGAGCTGAGATCCGGCCACTGCACTCCAGCCTGGGCGACAGAGTGAGACTCTGTCTCAAAAAAAATAAAAAATAGAAAATACTTTTATTATTTTATTTAATAAAGTACTTTTGTGAAGATTAAATCAGTTGAAATAAGTCAAGTGATTCAAACAGCATGAGTAGTATAGTAAGTACTTTATAAATACTCTTTCTTATTAGTTGTAGTATTTCTCTTGAATACCACATTTGTCCTTGTCCCAAATATGGACCAGATCAGGAGAGGCATGAAAAGATGCACATCAGCTGGGTGTAGTGGCTCACACCTGTAATCTTGCACTTTGGGGGGCCAAGTGGGGCAGATCACTTGAGGTCATGAGTTTGAGAACAGCCTGGCCAACATGGTGAAAACCTGTGTCTACTAAAAAAAAAAAAAAAAAAAAAATAGCCGGGCATGGTGGTGGGTGCCTGTAATCCCAGCTACTCAGGAGGCTGAGGCAGGAGAATCACTTGAACCTGGGAGGTGGAGGTTGCAGTAAGCTGAGATTCCACCACTGCGTTCCAGCCTGGGCAACAGAGCAAGACCCTGTCTCAAAAAAAAAAAAAAAAACAAAAACAGATGCACATCATTTAATTGTTGTGTGCTCATGGGCAAGTTACATTGCTTCTCCAAACCTTGGTGTTCTTAACAATGAAATGGGACTCTGAATGCCCTCTTTAAAGGATCAGCAGTGACGGCTTATAAAGATCTGGGTGCAGGCTGGGCACAGCGGCTCATGCATGTAGTCCCAGCTACTTGAGAGGCTGAGGTGGGAGGATCACATGACTGGATCACATGAGATCGAGACTGCTGTGAGCTATGATCGCACCACTGCGTTCCAGCATGGGCAACAGAGCAAGACCCTGTCTCAAAAAAAAAAAAAAAAAATACTGCAGTACAAAGTCATGCAGGTGTCTGGTTAGTTCCTTCATTGCCTCCCTCCTTCCATCAGCATTGTCCTCTCTGGGGCCAGGTCGGTGGTGGCTCACGCCTGTAATTCCAACACTTTGAGAGGTTGAGGTGGGAGGCTTGCTTGAGCCTAAGAGTTCAAGGCCGCAGTGAGCCATAGTCACACCACTACACCACTGCAGTTTAGTTTGGGTGACAGAGTGGGACCCTGTCTAAAAAAAAAGAAAAAGAAAAAGAATTATCCTCTCTGGAGTAGTCCAAAGGCAGATAGCGAATGAGGTGTGGGTCCTGACTTCTGGGACCCAAAATCTCACAAGGCAGAAAAATAATGGTATGACAATGAGGTAAGCACCATAGCGACAGGATAGCAGCTAACTAGAAGGAATGCTTGCTGTGTGCCAGATACTCTGTGAAGCCCCTCCCATGGGATATCTATGAGATGGGTGATGTTATTGTCATCCCCATTTTCAGGTGGGGAAACTGAGGTTTAGAAGTGTTAAATGATGGGCCCCAGGTCCTTAGAGCTGGTAAGTGCAGACACCAGGACTTGAGCTACACTATCTGACTCCAGTCCATTTTAATGCAGAGGGGTACAGAGAAGTGAGCTATCAGCCCTTGGGGCGGGGTGGGAAGAGGAGGTTACTGAAGCCCTCAGTGGGATGAGACACTGAGCTGAATCTTGAAGGATGTGTAGGAATTGGCCAAGCAAAACACTGTGGTTTAAATGTTTTTGTCCTCTCCAAAAATTCATGTGTTGGAAACTTAATCCCAATGCAATGGTGTTGGGAGTTTCAGCCTTTGGGAAGTGTTTAGGTCATGAGGGCTCCATCCTCAAGAATGGATTAATGCTGCTGTAAAAAGGGTTTGCAGGAGTGTGTTAACTCTCTCTTGCCCTTTTGCTTTCTACCATGCAAGGATGCAGTAAGAAGGCCCACACTAGAAAAGGCACCTTGATCTTGGACTTCCCAGCCTCCAGAACTGTGAGAAGTCAATTTCTGTTTCTTAAAAATTACCCAGTCTCTGGTATTCTGTTATAGCAGCACAAAACGGACTAGGAAACAGACCAAAGTGTAGACAGGACGGGCAGATGGAAGAGCACTTGCCAAGGCTCTAGAGACTTGGGCGAAATGTAACATGCATCAGTTCTCTATTGCCATGACAATGCTGCATACTGATCACAACCTTCAGAGGTCTGCAAGAACGAGCGTTTACTGCTTCAGCATGTGGGGTGGTCAGCTTCATGGTTTTGCTGATTGTGGCTAGCTTGCTCTATGTCTAGGCACAGACGGACTGTTTGGCTGACCTAGGCCAGCCTCAACTGGGATGATTAGGTTCTGCCCACTGGGTCCTTCATCCTCCAGTAGGCTAGCCTCGGTGACAACAGGTGCAGGCAAGAGGCATTGCACTGGTTGTGCAATGTGCTTGTGTCTCATCCACTAACATCCCACTGGCCAAAGCAAGTCCCATGGTTGAGCTCAAAGTCAGAAGCGGGAGAGTATTGCAAAGGATACAGACACAGGAAGGGTGAATAATTTGGGACCATGCTTGCAATCTACCAGGTAGGTAGTTTAGGGGAGTTGGAGGGTGGGGCACGGGGAAGCTGCAGATGCAGTTGCCAAGGTCACAGGGGACAAGTTTGTGGAGGATGGGCAAATGTGGGCCGATGGGAAGTAAGAAGGAGTCAGAGGCTGTTGCAACCACAAGAAAGGACACAGGCCTAGATCAGGCAACAGCAAAGGGGATAGAAAAGACTGATTATGCTACATTTGTCCTATAAAAACCAAGACAGCCAGGCTGAGACACTTGGTCTGTTACACAGATGTCACACATGGCTCCTGGGATATAATTGGCCTTGGCCTCTGCAGAAAGGTTAATTGCTCAGATCACACAGTCTGAAGCTTCTGGAATGGACAGAGTAGTTCCCCAATTAAAACCCCAGAGCCGCAGAGCTTTCTGTCTCCTCTGATCACTTGGCCAGGGCTGCACAGGGCAGATGAGGGGCAGAGATCCTGGGAGCCTTGTCTATGAAGGAGTTGATATCCCCAGAGGGAGACTAAGAAATGAACAAACATTCCAGGGCTGGGACAGACATCCTTGCAGGGACAGTCAAGGAAGGCAAAAGGCTGTTTTGGCTGCAAGAGAAAAAAAACTAATTTCAAACAAACTTGAACCAAAGTAGGAGTTTACTGGCTCCATAACTCAAGTATCAGGGACATATCACAGTCAGGCACAGCTGGATCAAGGCGCTCCCACAATGCTCTTAGGAGCCAGCCATTCTCTCTCTGCTCGGCTCTCCTGGACTTCATTCTGAGGGGATCTGTGCTGGCAAAGGTGCTCCCGGCAGCTCCAGTTTCTACTTTCTCCAGTTTAGCAACTCCCAGTGGAAAGGGACCGCCTCTTCAACAGATGCTTCTGCAAATTCCCAGGGCTGGCTCTGATTGGCCCAGCTTGAGTCATGTGCCCATCCCTGAACTAATCACAGTGGACTCTGAGGATACTCACCCAGCAGCTGGAGGCAGCTGGGCTGTCCTCCACACTGCAAGTGCTGAGAATGGGGTAGTGGAGGTCTCTGGAAGGAAAAGTGGGTTCTATTTCCAAGAGGGATGCTGGGCTGGCCCAGGGCACAGGAAGGGGAGTGGAGGTGGTGAGACGGGGTGTTGATACCCATTAGGGTCTCGGGAGTCACGTCACAGAGGGGATGGCCCTTCAAGTTGAGTCTGACTGCCCGTTTCACAGACGGGTAAACTGAGGCAAAGATATGATCATTTCAAAATGAGATCGCTGCTAGGGAGACAATTAAACAAGATGTCAGAATGGGGCGCGGCCAGGGGAGAGAAGGTTGAGGAGGTGAATGGGTTAGGATCTTTCTGGTTTCTTGATGAGGAGCTGACATTTGAACTGAGACCTGAGTGGAGACGAGGAATCAGCCCTGTGAGAATAAGAGGAAAGAACATTCCAGGGGGAGCAGGAGGCGCAGAGGGCCCCGGGCTGAAGCAAACTTGGTCTCCTAGGGACCTAGGCTGCTGGACACACTGACATCTCAACACTGCCCTAGACCCCCAGGAAAGCGGTGGGAGGTAAGAACCAGGGAGGTCACACTCCAGCTTTTCAGAGCCTGGTGGGCAGGACTAGTCACACAGCAAGGGAGCCTGGGCAAATTAAGGGGATTGCATGGCTTCTGAGTGGGAAGTCTGTAAATGTTTCCGCCAGGGAAACCCACCCTCCCATCACTATCTTCTACTAGAAGCTCTTATTTGAAAAATTTTGCTTAATATGCTGACTACAAGCTCTATCTCATGAGTGCCTTAATTTAAATTTTATTACGAGTGAGGTTGAATTAATTTTTTCCATAGGATTTCAACTAGGTTGGTTTCTTCTTTTGTGAGCTATGTGGAAACCTAACCTTTTGAGCCTCCTTAAAAAACTTTTTTTTTTTTTTAAACCTGAAACAGGAGGCATTTGGAAGCTGTGATCTCAAAGGCCCTGTCCAACTTGTATATTCCCGTGGATTCTCTGATCTTTAAAAATACCAAAGGAAATGCCATTTATATTGGCAAAAGCTTTGTGGGTGCCTCCCAGATGAGAGAATAAACCCCTGAAGTTGGTGCGTCTAGATATTTTTAGACTCCTCTGCCAGAGTGATAAAGCCAGGATCCTTTTGGTCAAGGTGGTGAGGCGGGGGTGGGAGTGGGAAGGTGGGGGAAGGGTAGTGGCAAGAGAAAAGATGCTGTCTACTTTCAGGGTAATAAGATAGAGATTCTGAGCTCACCATAGACTCAGGCAGGATCATGCATCATGCGTCCCCCGCCCCGCCCTGCCACCAAGATGAATGCCCTACTGAGATGGAAGAAGTACATTCTTCGTGCTAGGATAGACCCTTCATGTACCTTTGCAGATAAGCCTTAAAAGATTTCTACCCACAAATATTTTTTCATTATTCTGTCCATGTCTTAAAGATGCTGGCTCATGTCTGTAATCCCAGCACTTTGGGAGGCTGTGGGAGGATTGCTTGAGGCCAGGAGTTCAAGAGGAGCCTGGGCAACAGAATGAGACCCTGTCTCTACAAAAAAATAAAATTCACCAGGCATCATGGCACATGCCTGTGGTCCCAGCTACTTGGGAGGCTGAGGTGGGAGGATCACTTGAGCCCAGGAGGTGGAGGCTGCAGTGAGCTATGATTGTACCACTGCAGTTCAGCCTGGGCAACAGAGTGAGACCCTGTCATTTAAAAACAAAACAAACAAACAAACAAAAGATTCTGGCATGAACGTGAATAGCATTTTCTCCTTCGTGTGGTCCAGCCGAGTGCTCAGTAGAAGTTAAAGAAATGTCCACTGTTAAGAAACAGAGTCCTGGGTTGGAGACCATGCTCTGTTAGAAGCCGTGTGACCTTGTTCAAATCTTGTTCCCTTTCTGGGGTGAATTCATAGCATGGAAAAATGCAGTGGGATGCTCTCAATCATGATTGGGTTTCTGAGTTCTGTGAAGGGTTGGAAACTCGTGTCCTAGGCCTCACCGTTGTGTTTGAAAAGATTTTAATTCATTATTTTTTCAAAATGAGGAGATCTCATGTAAAACCCAAGATTTCTGGCTTCTTTGGAAGAGCTGGAAGATCTGGCAACCCCGAGTGCACATTCCCACCTGTCGGCTGCAGCTGTGGCTTCTCCTGGGATGTGACCCTCCCTGAATGGGACCCCTCCAGGTGGCTGCAGCTGCCACAACTTTCTGTCCTCTTCTTGACATGGAAGCAGAGCATTCACCCCCATTTATGACTGTGCTTTTACCTTTCCTTAAGGTGGAAAGTGAGAGACGACTTGTAACCGTGTTTCCATCAGAGGTGGGGAAAGCATGTGCAAAGGCCCTGGGGTGGGAATGAGTTTTGTGGCTGGAAAGGAGCCTCAGGGAGGAAGGGGAGGGAGATAAGGCTGGAGAGGTGGGCAAGGACCAGGTCACTTAGGGTCCTGGAAGAAACCTGGATTTCACTTTGAGTATGATGGGACACCATTGGAACATTAGAGGGCTTTATGGAGGGGAGATTCGATTTACATTCTGGAAAGATCCTTTTGGCTGCTGAATGGTGATACATGCTAGGGAAAAAAAGAAAAAGGAAGGAGGGCTAGGGGGTATTGGGGAGGGGCATTGGCAATTTTAAATAGTGGGGTAAGGGAAGACATCACCGAGAAGTGACATTTAGGCCAAACTTAGAAGACTGGGCATGGTGGCTGACACCCTTAATCCCAGTGCTTTGGGAGGCTGAGGCAGGAGGATCACTTGCGCTCCGGAGTTCAAGACCAGTTTGGACAATATAGCAAAACCCCATCTCTACAAAAAATTTAAAAATTAGCTAGGCATGGTGGTGTGTACCTGTGGTCCCAGCTACTTGGGAGCCTGAGGTGGGAGAGCATTGCTTGGGCCCAGGAATTCAAGGTTACAGTGAACTATTCAGGCCACTGCACTCTGGCCTGGGTGACAAAAAAAACTTCCAAAACCTTAGGGCAGGTGGGGAGACACAGGGGACAGCGTTTCATGCAGAGGGAGCAGCAAGGGCAAAGTCCCCGAGGCAAGAGTGTGCCTGCCGCATTTCGGGAACAGCAAGGGGGCCAGGGGGCCTGGAGGGAGGTGAGCGAGGGGAAAGGGGGCAGAAGATGGGGTCGAAGGTGAGGGGGAGTTAAAGGCCATTGTACAGGTGGCCGCTGACTCTGACAGGTGAGTGAATGCCGAGTCAGCCGGAGCCCACCCTCAGTATCGTCATAGGACCTTGCCGGGGGTTGGGGATGGTCTCTGTCTTGACTGGGGGACTTCCTGGGGCTGGGACTTCCAATTCTGGGCACCAGGATACTGCACTCTGTCCGCCAAGCCCCTGACTTCTGGCCTGCCCTGGAGTATTTGGTCCCTGGTGGCTCATTGCAGCTTTGAGGCCACTCTCCCTCCAGGGACATCTTAGCACCTGGAGCCCCCTCCACCATGCACTCAGAATGGGCCTTGGTGGAGAGATGGGAGAAAAGGTTGATGGAGGTGGGTGGGAGTTCTGCAGCCCCCTTAAGTACTCGTCCCTGTGGGACACACATCAGAGGAAAGTGACCCGGGGTCCTCAGGGGGTGACTGTACTCTGTCTCCCACAGGCAGTCTGTCTCCTCTCCCCTGTCTTGGCCGTGCTTTCCACCATTTGGGCGATTGCCCCTGCTTCCCAGGGAGCCCTGCAGAAGTGTTCCCACGGGGCAGCACTGATGCCAGGCCCGCTTCCCTCTCTCTGTGTGGCAACCAGAGGGAATCCCGGGTACCCAGGTCCGACCACGTTGCTCCCTGGTGGGAGGTCTCCCACAACTCCCTACTGCCTTGGGGTCAAGTGGCCTCTTCTGCGGGCTCCTAGCCACCAGGGTTTGGACTCTGGATCCAGCTCCAGTTTCCCGCTCCCTGGGTCTGGTTCTTCTTACTGGACTCCCCGTTGTCCTTCAAGACCTCCTCCAGCTCCTCCTCCAGAAACCCCTGGGACTCCCGTGCCTGAGCCAGGCTGGTCCCTTCTGGATCCCTGCAGCCCCTGGTCACTCAACTTGCCTGGCAGTGGGCCATCACTGCTTTGCCTGGCTGTGTCCTTGTCTCTGTGGTTCACGCTGAGAGCCTCCTTTCACTGCCGCATCCCAGCTGCAACACGGCACCCGACACTGAGCAGCAACAGGAAACAAAAGATGGTACCCGCTGGGCACTCGCTGGGCACTCTGTGGGTACCCCGTCCTGTTCCTGCATGTGTCACTAAATCTTCGCTGCAGCCCTTAAGGCGGACATCGTTTTCATTCCATTTTACAGACAAGAAAACCAAGGCCCAGCCAGATTGAAATAACTTGCCTAAGGCACCCTGCTGGTAAGCCGAGGAGGTGGGATGTGAACCCACCCCTACCTGGCTCCAGAGCCCTGCTCTTGTCCCCTCCTCCATCCCTCCCTGCTGAAAGTGAGCTAATGAGTGAGTCAGTGAATCCGGATGACCAAAGCCCCCCCACCAGTGGCCCCTGCCTTCTCCCTCTCCGTGCTCTGAAGCTTGGGCGAATCTCCCCTGTCTCGTCATCGGCACCCACAGGGTCTGCGCCGCCAGCCTCACCACCCCCTCCTTCCCCACCTCCTGAAGCCAGATTCCCCCTTGGCATCGGCCTCTCTGCAGAATCGCCTTCCCTCCCCGCAAATGTCACCAGAGGGGTTCCAATCGCCAAAGCCCGTGGCCTTTTCTCATCTCTCGGTCTTCATTTCCCTTGACCTTTTGGTGGTATTCACGACAGTGGCTCCCTCATGCTGGAAACAGTTTTTTCCCTCAGCCTCTCTGCTGCTGAACAACTCTGGCCGTCTCCTTCTCCTCTTGGCTGGTGGCATTTCTTCACTCAATCATTTAGCGAATTCTTTGCTGAGCGCCACCCATGCCAGAGCCAGACGTGGTTCCAGGAGCGGGTGCTGGACAGACAGACAACATCCTGCCAGACCAGACCTCAGTAAACCAATGAATAACACCACTTCCAATAACCAGGAGGGCAGAGGGGATAGTACAATAGGGGAAAGGACTGAAAGTGACTGTGCGTGACGGGAGTGGTGGCTGCTTTCAATGGAGGAGTTGGGATCATCTGAGCTAGGAAGCGGCCAGTCAAGTGACGCTGGGGGAAGAACACTGGGCCAAGGGCACAGCAAGTGCAAATGCCCTGAGGTGGCTTTGGAGGAAGGGAGCTGCCCGTGAGGCTGGAGTGTGGAGGGACAGGGAATGACAAAGGGTACGCAGTGGCCTGACAATCTGGTAGAAACGCAAATGTCAAGTCAGGGAGTTGGGGTTTATCCCAAGCTCTACGGGGCATCACCAGAAGGTTGCAGGAGGAGAGAGACCCGATCGTATTTACATTTTTAAAAGGTACCTCTTTCTCATAAAATGGTCCGTGTATCCGAACGATCTGGGGCACTTGCTCGAAATGCAGATCCCAGCCTCTTCCCAAACCTGCAGCATCAGATTCCATAGGGGCCAGCCCAGGAATCTGCATTTTAACGTGCATGCACAAACTTGAGAACCACTCTTGTAGCAGAGATTCTTCACTTGGCCTTAGCCAAGAAACAATAGCAGAGACGGTTAACCTCGATGTTTCCAGGTGGCCAGTGGACAGGATTCAGGATCTAAGAATCGAGGTGGCAGGATCATGCTAACTTTCACTAGCCTGTCACTAGCCATTGGCATCTTCCTTTGTGACGTGTGGCAGCAACGAACCTCAGTGGACCAGCTGCACCTGGGGCTTTGACACCAATCGAAATCACAGATTTTTTCCATCACACATTACAGGGGTTGCAGATATTTTGAAATACCGCTTCCCTCCTCACTGCTTTGAAGTTACTGTAGTTATTAGACGTGCACTAGATCTTGTTATATCCCGTGTCAATCAAGAAGTATGTGTACTAATATTATACATCTAATTTTTAAATATTTATTTCTTGAGACAGCGTCTCGCTCTGTCACCCAGGCTGGAGTGCAGTGGTGCGATCTCGGCTCACTGCAACCTCCGACTCTCAGGTTTGAGGAATTCTCCTGCCTCAGCCACCTGAGTAGTTGGGATTACAGGAGCACGCCACCATGCCTGGCTAAGTTTTGTATTTTTAGTGGAGACAGCGTTTCACTATTTTGGCCAGGCTGGTCTTGAACTCCTGACCTCAGATGATCCACCCACCTCGGCCTCCCAAAGTGCTGGGATTACAAGTATGAGCCACCATGCCTGGCCTATGTATCTGTTTTTTTTTTTTTTTTTAATGTTTTGATAATTCCATTCCAATATAATTGGTTTTCTTTGCAATTCTGTGTGTATTTGTTTTATGTGTTGAGAAACATCATTCTAAGTAAGGGTCCATGAGGCTTCACCAGATGCCAAAGGGGTCTGTGGGCTGGAAAATGTGCAAAGCTGGAGAGGGAGGCTCAGATAGACCTAGGCACCATTTCTAACTCCCCCTGCCAATGCTGCGAGATCTTGGGTGAATCTCTTTCCCTCTGTCTGCCTCAGTGTCGTTACCTGGAAGATGGAGCCTGGTAGCCTCTACCTCAAATGCTTGGAAAGAACCAGCCAGGCCCCCCAAGCAGGCATCAGGGAGGTGCTCTGAGACCAGCTGGGCCTCTCTTGCCATGAGAGATGGGCTGACCAGGCTTTGAATCCCAGCTCTGCCACTTACTTGCCCATTATGGCCCTGGGATGGGGACTTGACCTCTTCACCTGCCTCAGTTTCCTCACCTCCACGATGTGGAGACAGTAATAGCGCCCAAGTCATAGGGTGGTTGTGGAGATGAATTGAGTTTCTATTTGTCAAAAAGGTGCCAGCTCAAAAGGGTGCCAGCACCCTCCGTGGATGCTGTCGAGTGTGGTTGTCACTGGGTGTGTGTCTCACTCGCAGGTTCAATTTGGGGTTCCCAGAGGACTGGATCCAAGTCCTCTTCTGTCTGCATTCCCAGGACACAGCGTCTGGGTTTGTGCAGTCACTGCTATTTTTCAGGTGGGATTGAGGAGGAAGGACAATTACATTAGTGCTCGGGATGGGGAGACTGAGTCGGAGTACCATCAGGCCACAGGGGACCCCGGATTCAGCAACGGAGGTGCAGAGAGGCAAGGAGCAGAGACTGAAGCCTGCCTGGTCTTGAGATCCTGGGCAAACGTGGAATCCACATCACCCAGTTGGACAGTACCTCCCCACCACCCACTCAGTCTGGCTCTGTTAGGCTTGAGGCAGCTGAGAATTTTTTCTTTATTCTTTGCAAGACAGAATCTGTTCTCCTCTGTTAAAATGGGGACAGCTAGCATGTATTGAGGTCTATCGGGAGTGAACCCTGGGTTATGCCTCTTTACACGTATCTTCTTGTTATTTATTTATGTTTTTGAGCAAGGGTCTCCCTCTGTCACCCTGGCTGGAGTGCAGTGGTACAGTCATAGCTCAGTAGCCTCAACCTCCCTAGCTCAAGCAATTCTCCTGCTTCAGCCTCCTGAGTGGCTACCACCACAGGTGCGTGGCACCACACTTGGCTAATTTTTTAAATTTTTGTAGAGACACTGTGTTGCCCAGGCTGGCCTTGAACTCCTGGGCTCAGGTGATCCTCCCACCTTAGCCTCCTAAAATGCCAGGATTACAGACATGAACTGCTATGCCTGGCCAGCGATGCCTCTTTACCTGTTTCATGTAATGACTCACCTGGGAGGCAGGTAAGGAAACGGAGGTTCAAAGAGGCGAAGTAACTTGTCCGAGGCCACACAGAAAGTCCCTAGCACAGCTGGGGTTTGCCTACAGGAGACCTGGCTCCCCAGGCCACACCTTTAAACACTCGGCTACACTGCCAGCTCGCAGCAAGTAAATGCTTTCCTGCTTTTCTCCGCTATGTTCCGGACTGACCAACCCCAGATCATATTCACAGATGTGTTTTCAAGGGTGGCAGCAGGTGACAGCTGGAGTGGGAACCAGCAGATGTCTGGAGGTCCTTCCCATGGAGGGCCTTTCCTGGCCTCAAATGGCAGCCTCCTCCCTGAGCCCTGCCCATCTCTGTCCTCCCTGACTGCACACTCTCTCTTCCCTCTCACTGCCTGCACTCTGAGCTGGTTCCCTGGGCTGTAGCCCTCAGCCTTTGTGGTGTCAAACAATAGGGAGGGGTGAGGACTGCAGTGAACTAGACAGTACCTGCCCTCGGTAAAGGGACCAGCAGCCACTCTGCCCAGCCACGATTTCCATGTGGGAATAAGATCCTGGTCTTCCACATTTTCAAAAGAATCTAGATTCTCATATGATTTTCCCATTTTTAAATATTGGCATGACAGCTAATTCAAATTTTTAGAAATATCACATGTACCAAGAGAGAAAGAGAGACAGAGAAACACACACACACACCCAGAGAGAGAGAGACAGGCAGAAAGGGAGAAGAGAGAGACAGAGATCACGTCTTGGCCTTACAGCTAAGGTCAAGTGGAAAGAGAGAGAAACAGAGAGGGGAGAAAAAAGAGGAGGAGGAAAAGGAGGAGGAAGATGAGGAGGAAGAGGACAGGGGAGGGAACAAAACAAAGAGAAAACAAAACAAAACATCTCAAAAACCTGTCTTCAAGCCAGTTGGTGACTTCTCCCTTCCCCTTTTTCGTCCTTCTGCCTTCACAGCAGCTCCCTTTTAGAGATGGGAAAAAAGAGGCCTGGAGAGATGAGAGGACTTGCCCAAGATGACCTGCCAGGGGGTGGGTGGGAGGGTGGGCGGGGCCTTTGGGGCCAGAACTCGACCTTGGACTTCAAAGTTCTTCCCACCAGGTTCCTACTACCCATCTCCAGGCCCGCAGCCTGTGTGGGCCAGCGCTTGTTTTCAAAGTCAGCTGCTGAATCCTGAAGGGAAAGAAAAATAATTGTCGTCTGATTCTGAAGGCCAAGGTCACCATGACACATCTCACAGGCTCCGCGACTGTCCCCAGATTCCAACAGAGCCATTTCTAAAGGGCACGTCTGCCAGAGACGTCTCTGAACTGACAAGGCCTGGAGTCTTGTGGAACTCTAGGGGCCAGAGGCATTGTCAAAATCCCTTCCAATGATAAACCAGTTTGTTCAGTTGTTGAGTGTGGAGGAGAAAGGACTTGTGTCTCTGTGCCCAGCCCATCAGCTTCATAGGCTGCCATTTACAGAGGACCTAGAATGCTCCAAGAACTAGATGGGGGCTTTGCAGCCATTCCCTCATTAAAGTTGCCCAGAAAATCCTGTGAGATTGGTAGTGTTGACTCTGTTTTACAGCCAAAGAAACTGAGGCTCAGAGAGGTTAGGAAAAGGCCAAGGTCAAATCCGTGCCTGCTTGACCTCAAGTCCAGGCTCACCCCACCACAGCGAGGTATCTCTGTGGAGGTGGTAGAGAAGCTTCCTTCTTTGCTGAGGTTGATCTGGGGGCCACAGTGGGAGCTAGCGTGGTTCGGGGAGGAGGTGATTTTGAACAAAGAAAGGAAGTTGGCTGGGCATTGGTAACTCACGCCTGTAATCCCAAAACTTTGGGAGGTCAACGGGGGAGGATTACTTGAGGCCAGGAGTTTGAGACCACCCTGGGCAACAGGGTGAGACCTCATCTTTACAAAAAATTTAAAAAATTAGCCAGACACAATAGCACGTGGTCCCAGAGACTTGGGAGGCCGAGGTGGGAAGATCACTTGAGCCCAGCAGTTGGAGGCTGCAGTGAGCTATGATTCCACCACTGCACTCCAGCCTGGGTGACAGCATGAGACCCTGTCTCAAAAAGGAAGAAGAAAAAAAGGAGGTGTATTAGTTTCCTCTTGCTGATGTAACAAATTTCCACAAATTTAGAATTTAGTGCCTTGAAACAATATGGATTTATCTCACAGTTCTCGAGGTCGGAATTCCAAAATGAGACTTAAAAATCAGTGTTGACTGAGCATGGTGGCTCACGCCTGTTATCCCAGCACTTTGGGAGGCTGAGGTGGGTGGATCACCTGAGGTCAGGAGTTTGAGACCAGCCTGGCCAACATGGTGAAACCCCATCTCTACTAAAAATACAAAAATTAGCCAGGCGTGATGGTATATGCCTGTTATCCCACCTACTCGGGAGGGTGAGACAGGAGAATTGCTCCAGCCTAGGTAGCGGAGGTTGTAGTGAGCTGAGATCTTGCCACTGCACTCCAGCCTGGGCAGCAGAGTAAGAGTCGGTCTCAAACAAAACAAAACAACAGCAAAAAACCGAAGTGTCAGCCGGACTGTGTTTCTTTCTGGAGGTTCAAGGGGAGAACTTGTCTCCTTGCCCTTTCTGTCTTCTAGAAGCCATCTGCATTCCTTGGCTCATGACCCCACATCACTGCAACCCCTGCTTTTGCCATGGCATCTCCTTCTCTGTCTCTGACCCTTCTATCTCCCTGTCATAATGACCCTTGTGATTACACTGGGCCAACCCAGATGTCAGGATAATATGCCCATCTCAAAATCTTTTTTTTTTTATGCCTTCAACCTTTGTCTTTTTAAACAAATTTAATTTAATTTAATTTTAAGTTCCAGTATCCATGTGCAGGATGTGCAGGTTTGTTACATAGGTAAACGCGTGCTGTGGTGGTTTGCTGCACTCATCAACCCATCACCCAGGTATTCAGGCCCACGTGCATTAGCTATTTATCCTTCCATCTCAAGATCTTAATCACGTGTACGAAGTCCCTTGTGCCATGCAAGGTAACATATTCTCAGGTTCCAGGAATTAGGATGAGGACACCTTTGAGAGCCCTTATTTAGCCAACCCCAGGGGCTTAGACAGTCATCACATTCAAATGTCTTACTGCAGCATTCAATGCCTTTGACCCACGGATCCCAAGCAGTCCTGCCCATCTCCACCCTCAGCACCCGCCGGAAGGAAGGACAGCTGCAGGCTGAACATCCCATTCCCGGCGCGCCTCCAGCATGCCCCACCCATTGGAGTGACCCTCTAGGCCAGTGCTCCTCACCCTCCTACGTGCTTTGGAGTCAGCTAGGGACCTGGTGACAATGCAGGTCTTCAGTCAGTAGGTCTGGGAGGGGCCGGAGATTCTATATTTTCTCCAGGGTCCTAGGGAATGCTGACGCTGCTGGTTTGTAGACCTCCCTTTGAGGAGTGAGACTCTAGACGAGATGGTTACGTAGAAAACAGTCATCTCTGGGCCCCGCGTTTCCAAGGTAGCATGCCAGTTGGCATCGGAATGGCATCCCATCCCCACGTGCTCTGTTGCCCGACCTTTTTGCCCATCCCACTAAAGCAGTCACTGAGGGTCTCTACGATGACCTGCAGTCAAAGCATAAAAGCTTTCCGGACTCATTAAAGGAAGATTCCAAGTGAGCATTGTGACCTTGGGCAACTCACTCGCCCGCTCTGGGCCTTTGCGGAAAGGATGTGGGGCTGGCTGGATGAGAGAACTTTCGGGAACAGCTGTCAGATCCATGCCCTTGGCTTAGAAAGTCAATTCGGGCATCTGAGTTGAACGTCTTTCCTTTTTCTCTAACTCTGAACATTGAGTTATGGGCTGGCATGGTGTTTGTTAGAACTTTGGACCCTGGGAAAGCTGGATAACTGAGCGTTTGCAGGGCATTTCACCCCTATCTGTAGATATCAGGGGTCCATACAGGGTCTTAAAATGTTGCACGGCTGCTGTGTCAGGGATAGAAATGACTTAGATATCGTCATATAGGGAGACGAGGCTGGAAACTCAAATGCTCTTGGGAGCCTGGCAGGACCCATGAAGGGTTGAGGGGCACTGGGTGGGGTCTGTGCCCCTGTCTGAAGAGGGCAGCCCCAGCTCAGCCCCACAGTCATCATCACATGATGATGCAGGTCCAGTATTGTGCATTTGCCCATTTTGCAAACGAATCCAGAAATCTGAATTTTTTTTTTTAATGTGAAGCCTCCTATTTTTAAATGTTGATAATGAATTCAGATATTTTTAAAATACTGTGTGGGCCAAACAAGACATTTCTGTGGGCTGGATTCAGCCTGTTGGCAACTCGTTTGAGAATCTACTCACTCTGCCGAGAGGGAAACTGAGGCTCACAGCAGCAAAGGGACCTTCCTGAGGTTTGCAGCATCAGGGTTTAAACTCGGGGCTGCTGACACATGGTGGAGCCACCATCTGTTGGTCTCACTGTAGTTCTCTCTTCCAGACAGCCCTTTCCCCCTCAAACCTCAATCTTCCTGCCTCAGATAGAGCCAACGCAGCCCCCAGGCACACAACAGGAAACAGCCTGGGAGGTGGAAGAGTGCCTCCCACCCGCCTCTGCTCCTGACTTACTCTGTGACATGGGAAAGTCCTGGCTCCTCTTTGCATCTGAGATTTCTCATCTGTAGAACAAGGGCTGGGGGCTCAGTGACCCCTGAAGTCCCTCCCTACGGCTCTCCATGGCCTCTGGCCTTTTCCTCCCAGCCCCGGTACATCCCTGCCTCTGAGCTTCCCATATTGACATTTTGCAAACAGCAGCTGCCACAGAGACGTTGCCAGCCCCCGAGGTCCCAGTCCACATCATCTACATGATTCAACATGCTCGGTATCAGGGGGCCCGTCACCCATCTCACAGCCAGCGGCCACTGCGCTGTGCCTTATTGATGTGATGTATTAAACTGATGGATTTTTTGAGAAAAAAAGTGTTTTCTCTTGAAAGGCCATTGCGTCTTGAGACTTCATATGACTTTGCAACAATTCCCCTCTGATCCCCGTAAAGGTTTTATTTGTCCAGTGGCTGAAAATGCACTTGTTCTAGGCTTGCTAATTCTCCTTGGCTGCTTTACTTTAGGAATAACAACAGGAACAGCTAATGAGCACTTTAGACAGGACAGGTGTTGTCCTAAGCACTTACTCATCAATTAATTCACTTAATCCTCACAACAGTCCATTGGCTGGCTGCTTCACATATGCCCAATTTGCAGATGAGAAGACTGAGGTTCAGTGGCCATGTATCCTTTTCCCAGTCTCACAGCTAGTTATTGATGGAGCTAAGGTAACCCAGGCAGGCTGATTCAGGTCCTCAATTTTTCTCGGTGCCTTACCACCTCTTACTACAATCGCTGGCCGGGGATGGTGGCTCATGTCCATAATCCCTGCACTTTGGGAAGTCAGGGCTGGAGGATCACTTGAAGCCAGGAGTTTGAGACCAGCCTGGGCAACAGAGTGCGACCCTGTCTCTAGAAAAATTAGGAAAATTAGCTGCATGTAGTGGTGCATACCTGTAGTTCCAGCTACTTGGGAGGCTGAAGTGGGAGGATCGCTTGAGGCCAGGAGTTCGAGGCTGCAGTGAACCATGATTGTGCCACTTCACTCTAGCCTGGGAGACAGAGTGAGACCCTGTCTCTTAATAAAAAATGAAAATGAAAAATTAGCTGGGCATGGTGGTGCACGTCTGTAGTCCCAGCTACTTAGGAGGCTGAGACTGAAGAATCTCTCTTTTTTTTTTTTTTTTTTTTTTGAGATGGAGTCTCGCTCTGTTGCCCAGGCTGGAGTGCAGTGGCGTGATCTCTGCTCACTGCAAGCTCCGCCTCCCGGGTTTATGCCATTCTCCTGCCTCAGCCCCCTGAGTAGCTGGGACTACAGGCGCCCGCCACCTCGCCCGGCTAGTTTTTTGTATTTTTCAGTAGAGACAGGGTTTCACCATGTTAGCCAGGATGGTCTCGATCTCCTGACCTAGTGATCCGCCCGTCTCGGCCTCCCAAAGTGCTGGGATTACAGGCTTGAGCCACTGCGCCCGGCTCCGAAGAATCTCTTGAGCCTGGGTTGAAGCTGCAGTGAGCCTTGATTGAGCCAGTGCACTGCAGCCTGGGTGACAGACTGATACCTTGTCTCTAAAAAAATAAAAAGGAAAAGGAAAAATTATTATAATTGTGAATAATGACACTTATTAGCAATAAATAGTCATACTTAACTTTCTTCAACTCTTTCCAAAGGTCGGGCTTGTGTGGTTGACAGGTATTGTCTCGTTGACTGCATCCAACAAGTCAATTATGCCCATTTTAGGAACGAGGAACCCCACGGACAGAGGACCACTCAAGGTCACGCAGCCGAGACATAGTTCCCACCCATCTTTTTTCACTCAGTCAAGGATCTGGCCCTGGAAGCTCTCTCAGTAAGGGAGGGATCCAGGACGAACGGGAAATCATTCCTGCAAACCCATCAGTCCCAGCAATGAAGGGTCAGAGTTGGCGTCACAAAGCTGTTTTTTAAAAAGGCAAAAAGTGCAGCTAACAGGATCGGCTGTCACCTCCCGGCTCCGCACCTGATGAGAAATCATTTCATTCCTTCTGCCCCCTGAAGGTCACCTGTTCTCTGCCGCAAATTGAACCATTAGTGCAAGTTTCGGAGACTTGGGACCATCATCCCCACCATTATGGAGCCTTTCCTGGCGTCACCAAGGCAAGGCGTTGCCGGGCCTGCTGGGAGGCTGCCTGTTCTGACTTCCTGTCCTTCCGCGAGCTTGCATTCCATAGCACTAAGAAGAAAAGTGAGCGTTCATCACAGCCCAGGCATTCTGCATCGGTTCCCGATTGTTTAATTATGCCCATACTGCCTTTTATTTGCCTGACGCCAACACCTACTTTTGTTTTCTAGCATTGACTTAGTTTTTCCTGAAGGTGACTTTTTTTTTTTTTTTTTTTTTGAGACCGAGTCTCCCTCTGTCACTCAGGCTGGAGTGCAATGGCACGATCTCGGCTCACTGCAACCTCCACCTCCCGGATTCAAGTGATTCTCCTGCCTTAGCCTCCCAAGTAGCTGGGATTACAGGTGCCCACCACCACACCCGGCTAATTTCTGTATTTTTAGTAGAAACGGGGTTTCACCATGTTGACCAGGCTGGTCTCAAACTCCTGACCTCAGGTCATCTGCCTGCCTCGGCCTCCTAAAGTGCTGGGATTACAGGCGTGAGCCACCAAGCCCAACCAAGGTGACTCATTTTTTAATTTTTTATTTTTGAGACAGGGTCACGCTTCTGTTATCTAGGCTAGAGTGCAGTGACAGGATCGTAGCTCACTGCAGCCACAATCTCCTGGGCTCCAGTGATCCCTCCCACCTCAACCTCTCAAGTAGCTGGGGCTACAGGCACGCACCACCATGCCTGGCTAGTTTTTAAAATTTTTGTAGAGATGAGATCTCGCTATTTTGCCCAGGCTGGTCTCGATCTCCTGGGCTCAAGCGATCCTCCCACCTTGGCCTCTGGGATTAGAGGCTTGAGCCACTGCATTCGGCCTAATTTTTTTACATGTACATTTAAAAACGGGACTTTAGATTCCTGGTTCTCAAATTGGATTGCATATCAACATCACCCGGAGGGTCCATTCAAACACAGAATGAGTCCTACTCTCAGAGTTTCTGATTCCACAGGTCTGGGCTGGGGCCTGAGAATTTGTACTACAAATGCCCAGGTGAGCCTGGTGCTGCTGGTCGGGCCCTCAGTGTGTGCTTAGACCACTGGCTTAGACCACCATTCTCACTGGAAATCAGAGTCCCTTGCATAAAAAAAAAAAAAAAAAAAAAAATCTGTCACTGAGGGTCCCTGCAGAAAACAGAATCCCCCAAATAGTTCAAGTGAAGACACTTTAATGAAAGAAACTCCTTACAGTGGAGTGAGAAGGGTTAAGAGAATCTGAGGCCAGGCACGGTGGCTCATGCTTATAATTCCAGAGCTTTGGGAGGCTGAGGCAGGAGGATGGCTCGAGCCCAGGCGTTTCAGACCAACCTGAGCAACATAGTGACACCCTGTCTCTAAAAAACAAAAATTAAAAATTAGTGGGGTGTGGTGGTGAGTGCCTGTAGTTCCAGCTACTTGGGAAGCCAAAGCAGTAGAATCACTGGTGCCCAGGAGGTTAAGGCTGCAGTGAGCCATGATCCAGCCACTGCACCATGCACTCCAGCCTGGGTGATAAAGCAAGACTTTGTCTCAAAAATAAACAATTAATAATAACAAATAATAAAAAATGTTACTCAATCTGGCTAGAAACTATGGAAGTCTCTGAGCCTGAGGCCAGCCTTGCGTCTGCTTTAAAAAAATTGACAAGTGTTAGAAAGGTGTTAAGGACCTATTAGCACCACACAGAGATTCTTTTGATTGAGGTAATAAGAACGTTAAAAATCAGGGGAAAGAGAATCACTTTTTCACTCTTTGGTTTAGACAATTTAACGTTGTGACTCAACACCGCCTTAAAGCACTTGTCCCCTGGTGGGAAACAGGAATGTGTAGCTCACAGCCCCCAGTGGCACCCAGCTTCTGGGACTTATTCGCCAGCTGGCACTCAGCACTCGGGGAGGGCTGCTGCTGGGGATGGGGGCAGGTTGGTGTACATCCCCCGGCACGTCCAGCCTGTCTCAAAGCTGGGTGGAGGTGGGCTCTGGTGGCCAGGGCAAGCCCCCAGGCAGAGACACAGGGGCCAGCAGGTGGAAATATGCCCCCAAGGGCCATGGGCAGGCTGGGGGCACTGGCTGTGCCTGCCGCACCTTCACAGCCCCCACCACTGCTCCCTCCCCTTAAGTATTGATGTCCCCTGGAATCCCGCCTCCCACGTGGGTTCAGAGGCATCCTGTTGGCTCCAACTACCTTCTGACAATCACAGCAGATACACAGGGAGTGCTCAGTCTTGCCAGTGTCCCACACCTGTCTGAGCTCCAACTCATGGACATCCCTGCTGGATGTTCCACGGCTCATGTAGGCTCTGCATGTCATTGTCCTCCTGCCTTAGCAGTGTTCCATGCTCAGTGAGGAACGCCATCATCTGCTCAGGTGTCCAAGCCAGGAACATGGCAGCAGTGTGGCCTCCTCCCTCTCCTTTGCCACCAGGTTCATAGGTGCACAGCCCACTGAGTCCAACCCTCAGGGGTTATCAGTTTACCTACTTGTCCTCATTCCCATTGTGGCCACAGTCCGGGTCACCATCATCTCTCTCATGGAGTGCAGCGGAAGTCCCCAGGAGCTCTTTCCATCCTGTCCATCCATTCTT
The DNA here is from genome assembly GCF_043159975.1 of Macaca nemestrina. Taxonomy (NCBI): domain Eukaryota; kingdom Metazoa; phylum Chordata; class Mammalia; order Primates; family Cercopithecidae; genus Macaca; species Macaca nemestrina. The sequence continues at coordinate 26,691,934 of NC_092142.1, read as the reverse complement.
CACTCTCTTCTCAGCATACAGGGCTCCCTGGCTAAGCCCCTCACCTGCCCCTGAACGCAGGTCAAGTCCCGTTTCCCCAGCCTGGCTTCCAAGAATCCTCCAGATTGCCTTCTCTACCCTGTAGCCTCCTTCTCCATCACACCAGGTGGCTGGCTGGTACAGGATCCCTGAGAACCGAAGGGCCACTCCATCCCACTCAGTGGCCACCCTTTTCTGGACACCTGGTTCCAGAATTGCTTGGGACTCCAGAGAATATCTTGAATGGAAGCCTTGACTAGGGAATCCTACGCCCCACAGCCAGACCGGCCGCAGCAATCTGCTAAGAGCGGGAGAATATGGTTTCCAAGTGGCCACTCTGTCCTGATGACAGCCTCCTTGCTGACCATGGTTCCTGGAGTCACAGAGGTGTGAGTTTGAATCCAGACTATGTCACTACCTAGGTGTGTAGAGCAGTTGCTTAATCCCTCAGAAGCTGAGTTTTCTTGTCTGCAAAATGGGTGATGCATTGCTACCTTGCAGGGCTGTTAGGAAGATTTGGGGATACAATCCACATGAATTTTTGTGTCTGAGATCGGATTATCTAGAGGCACAGTGTAAGATGAGTATTTGGGTGCAAAGTCATTGGTGAAGGAAATGCTCCCTGGGGAGACTGGTAAGGGAACTGAAGCTGCAGGACAGGGAAGGGAGAAAGGAAAGCAAGGGATGGTGTCAGTCCAGTCTGACCCCACGGGGGCTTTGCAGTGTGGGTCACAGCTCAGCGTTGTCCTAGCCAGAGCCACAGGACAGGACCCTGCTGGTCAGTCATGTGTTGATGGCACCTAAGAGGGAAATGTAAGTTCCCAGTCATTTTCTGAACAAAGATAGAAAAACTTGGCTCTGGTTGCCCAAAGACAATCCTCTAAAGACAGAAACTCTAAAAAGAGAGCCTAGGAGACTGGGCGGGACACCAACATCCTTCTTTTTGACTTGGCGCATAATAAAGACCTTATAACTATCAGCCCTTATTGTGACAATTATAACAAGAACAATCATTATGGTTATTAATTTCCTTGGCTGGAGTGGGCTGAAACTCGCAGACAGATACTCCCAAGCCCAGTAAGAAGATAAGGAAATAAATCTAGCAATCTAGCTGGAAAAGCACAACTCGGCCAGGCACACCTGGGAGGCCTTGGGAGGCCGAGGCGGGAGGATCTCTTGAGGCTGAGAGTTCGAGACCAGCCTGAGCAACATAGTGAGACCCTGTCTCTACAAAAATAAATAAATTAGTTGGGCATGGTGGCACTTATCTTTAGTCACAACTACTATGGAGGCTGAGGCAGAAAGATGGCCTGAACCCAGGAACCCAGGAGTTAGTGGCTGTAGTGAGCTATGATCATGCCACTGCACTCCAGCCTGGACAAAGGGCAAGATCCTATCTCCAAAAAAAATCTGTATATCTATATCTATATCTATATCTATATCTATATCTGTATCTATCTATCTGTCTAAGCACAATCCAGCCGGGTGCAACTCAGGCCTGTAATCCCAGCACTTTGGAAGGCCAAGGCGGGTGGATCATTTGAGGTCAGGAGTTCGAGACAAGCCTGACCAACATGGTGAAACCCAATCTCTACCAAAAATACAAAAATTAGCTGGGCACAGTGGCGGTTGCCTGCAATCCCAGCTACTCGGGAGGCTGACGCAGGAGAATTACTTGAACCTGGGAGGTGAAGGTTGCAGTGAGCCGAGGTAGTGTCACTGCACTCCAGCCTGGGTGACAGAGTGACAGTCTGTCATAAATAAATAAATAAATAAAGCACCCACAACCCTGCCAGGCATCGGGGTACCCATGCCTGTTTCCCCATGGTTAAGTTACTTCCGGAGCATCGCCACCTCCGAGCTCTGGCCTATCTCCCATCACTTCTGAAAGAGCAGAGCTGGGCCCTGCTGTGCGGGGAGGTGTGGGGGCAGCGTCCTGGCCCGGGGCCCACGTGGGCAGGGTTGACCGCAGCCCCTGTGGTGTGGGGGCTGCGCGGGGGAGGCAGCTGAGTCAGTGAGCAGTGCCATGATGAGCAGCAGTCCTTGCCAGAACCAGCAGGGGCTGGAAACCCAGTGAGAGGAGCATCAGCAGCTCCGAGGTAAAGACTGTTGGGTTGGGGATGAAATCTCCTGGGTGTCAGCCACCCTCCTGTAGTAGGCTCAGCGCTCCCTGAATTTCCTGCTTTGCTCCCCGCTGCCTGGTGGGCCTTGGGCCAGCGAAGGGCTCGGAGGCTGTAAGTGTGCGGTGCCAGGGGGTGTTTTAACAGCATCCAGGCTGCCAAGAGCACATTATTCTCTTACAAAAATCCAAGGAATTGCCCAGGAGATGTGATATTTTGGTAGGGGGGGAAAATAAAAGAAAAGAAAAAAAGGGAGGAAGAAGAAAAGTTCTCTGAGACTCTAAAAGCAATGTTGTGCTAGGAGTGATAGTGGGTGTTTCAGCATCTGGGTTCTTCGTCAGGGAGCAGGTAGGGACTCAGAATTTACTGTTTATCTGTTTTATTTGATAAATAGTATTTCTTGGATGTCCCTGGGACATTCCAGGTGGAAGGAACAACTTGTGCAAAGGCAGAGAGCTAGAAAAGGACATGTTCGACAGCTTCGGAGAACAGAAAAGCTGAAGATAAGGACTCCTGGTTGTGATGGAAATTCTCCTCGAACTGGCATGGGCAAAGACAAAGAATTAATTGGTTCATGTGATTGAAAGAACAAAGGACTGGCAGCTTCAGGCATGGCTGGATCCAGGGGGCTCAAACAATGTCATCAGGACGCACTCTTCCTCCAGCTCTTGGCTCTGCCTCCCTTGGCACTGGGTTCACTCTCAGGAAGGCTGTTGCCATCTGGTGATTCAGTCAATTCCATCTTTACATCCTTCTAGCCTCAAACCTGGTAGAAATAAAAGGCTTCTAGGGCTGGGCGTGGTGGTACATGCCTGCAGTCCCACCACTTTGGGAGGCCGAGGGAAGATGTTCACTTGAGCTTAGGAGTTCGAGACCTGCTGGCACAACATGGTGAAACCCCATCTCTGCAAAAATATAAAAATAAGCTGGGCATGGTGGTGCATGTCTGTAGTCCCAGCTACTCAGGAAGCTAAGGTGGGAAGATCGCTTGAGCCCAGGAGGTGGAGGTTGCAGTGAGCTATGATGACATCACTGTACTGCAGCCTGGGTGACAGAGTGAGACCCAGTCTCAGAAAGAAAAAGAAAGAAAGAGAGAAAGAGAAAGAAAGAGAAAGGAAGGGAGGAAGGGAGGAAGGGAGGAAGGGAGGAAGGAAGGAAGGAAGGAAGGAAGGAAGGAAGGAAGGAAGAAAGAAAGGAAGGAAGGAAGGAAGGAAAGAAGGAAGGAAGGAAGAAACAAAGGAAGGAAGGAAGGAAGGAAAGAAGGAAGGGCGAATTTCTCTTTCCCAGTAGTTCCTGCAAAAGTCCTGAGGCTGAGTCTTATTCAGTAGACCTGGGTCATGGGTCCATGTCTGACTGCCCACGCCTGGTCTGTAGTTCTTTCTCTAAAGTGTGGGTCTTGGGGGACCACATGACTAGTGTGACCTGGAAGGCAAGCCATGGGGATGTTCCTAGTTCCATCTTCTATTCGCTACTTTTGCTTTCAGAAATCATATGTGCCCTCACAATTTCATTTCTCCCTGTTGACTCTATCTCTAGCCTTGACCTCGACAAGAGCCCCTGGGCTGTATTTCCATTCCCCATTGGATATATCCCCATTATGTTCTTCTAAAAAAAACTGTAATAGTACAAATGACTTGAGCTCTTACTATGTGCTAATCATAAGCTCCTTACATTGCTGTGCAACTGAATGCTCATATCACCACAACACTGCAAGACAGGTGTTATTACCCCCATTTTATTTTTTTATTTTTCGAGACAGAGTCTCACTCTGTCACCTTGGCTGGAGTGCAGTGGTGCTATCTTGGCTCACTGCAACCTCCGCCTTCCAGGTTCAAGCGATTCTCCTGCCTCAGCCTCCCAAGCAGCTGGTATTACAGGTGCATGCCACCACGCCCGGCTAATTTTTATATTTTTAGTAGAGATAGGGCTTTACCATGTTGACCAGGTTAGTCCTGAACTCCTGACTTCAAGTGATCCATCTGCTTCAGCCTGCCAAAGTGCTGGGATTATAGGCATGAGCCACCACGCCTGTCCATTACCCCCATTTTACAGATGAAGGAACTGAGGCATACAGAAGTTCACTCCTGAACCAATGACTGGAGTTGGAGGGACACGGCACTCGGACTGGCTAGATCTGAGTCATGTGTCCCAGCATGGAGCCCAGATGTGGGTCAGCTGCAAAGGAACTACGCAGACAGAGAAGAAAGGGGCTCTCCTGGTAAAAAGCATGCAGGAATCATTACAACATGGGTAGGAAAAACAGCAGATGCCCCCTAAACCAGATGGCAAATGATGGTAATCCAATTTGGACCTTGTAGGGAAAGGGAGCTGTGCTATCTCAGGGAATACAAAGAAAGTTTGAACTGCCAAACTACTGGAAGGACAGGCGTGCAGGTGGCCTTCAGGAACAGCTGGAACCAGGTGCTCACGTGGTCAGAATGCTCAGACTCCCATCCGAACTGCTCTTTCCTGGTCTACTTCAGTGGATCTAAGTGCAGATACCTAGAAGAAGACTTTGATTGGTCAATTATAAGTCAGATTATCATACTGGACCAATTAGCTATGCCAGGAGGGCAGGACCCCACCAGAACAGGGCTAACTGGGAGAACCACGTGGGAGTAGCAATAGTGGGTTCTAGAAAAAATGTGGGGTAGGATGCAGGGCAGATAAAAGTGTAGGTGTCCCTTGAGGGCAAGCCTGCTGTGTGTGTGAGGTGGCATACTTAGAGCTGCAGGTGGCCAGGTGTGCTGGCTCGTAATCCCAGTACTTAGGGAAGCTAGGCAGGCAAATAGCTTGAGCCCAGGAGTTTGAGAACGGCATGTGGCAAGATCGCATCTCTACAAAGAATAAAAAAATTAGCTGGGTGTGGTGGCGCACTTCCATATTTCCATCTACTTGGGAGGCTGAGGTGGCAGGGTGGCTTGAGCCCAGGAGTTTGAGGCTGCAGTGAACCGCGATCGCACCACTGCACTTCAGCCTGGGTGACAGAGTGACACCCTTTCTCAAAAAAACCACCACAAAAACAAACAAACAAACAAGAACAAAACAAAATGTATAGTTGGAAGTAACACAGAACCTCACACTAACTGGCCTAACAGTACAGCAGTGTATCTCATGAAGCCCAGAACAGGGCAGCTCCCAGGGCTGGTGGTTGGTCTGATGAAGCCATCATTCCATCACTCTTATCTGCATCTACAGTGTCAGCTTCACCCTAAACTGGTGGCTTCATAGCCGCAAGCTGGCTCTCAGTGGTGATCATCTAACCCATGAGAAAGAAAGGGAGCCCCTGGTCCAGCCACAGGATAAAAGTTCTTCCCCAGTAATGGTCATCCAGAGAATGCTGACTTAAGCTTGGGTCCCTAAGCCGGCCCCTGCAGACCAGGATGGGACGGCCAAGACAGTCTTCCGTCATCAATCAGGACATCCCCCAGAACCAGGGTCTATTCTAAAATGACTTGCTACCCTCCGCTGGTGTGGGAGGAATAGGCACAGGGTGAGCCATCTTGGGTTGCCCCTCGTCTCACGGCCTCTCTGCCTCTGTTGGACAGGGGTCCTGTGGCTGTCTGTGGTCTCCGAGGTGCTGTACATTCTGCTACTGGTGGTTGGCTTCAGCCTCATGTGTCTCGAGCTCTTCCACTCCAGCAATGTCATCGACGGGCTCAAGCTCAATGCCTTCGCGGCTGTCTTCACGGTGCTCTCAGGTAAGGCATGGCCGGTCCCGTGGCCTCTCAGAGCAGCGGCGAGAAAGGGTGCTGCCCTTGGAGTAAGCCCTGGTTGTACCAACCGGGAGGCACTGGACAAGTCACTTCTCTTTGTGAGCCTGAGTTTTAGCATTTGTAAAAAAAAACGGCCAATGCATATTGACTGAGTATCTAGCACGTGCCAGGCGCCGGACCAGGTACTAAGGTTATAGTAATGAACAAAAGTAGGCAGTCCCAGACCTCAAGGAGCATAACACGTGTGGGAGGGAGAGGCAGATGAACTTGAGATGTCTTCAGGAGATCAGTGCCACCTGGTCTGTGATGGATTGGATTTGCAGTGTCAGGGAGGGAGGTGGTTGTACAGAATAGGCTGACTGTGCCGCCTTTCCCTGGGATATAAAAGAGAAGCCGCTTTGGGGTGGACGGCACATCACTCCTCTTCCTGAGCTCATCTGGCTTTGAGAACTCCATGTGGAGAGGCTGCGTTGGAAGTTGAATGGTCAAACACATCCAGAAACTCAAGGGCAAGGGTGTGCTGGGCAGGGATAGTGGGGAAAGGCCACAGAGCCAGGGATTTTGAGGGTTTCAGGAAGAATGGGACCGTCAACTGCTTCATAGGACTCAGGAAGATGGAGACAGATGATTCCAAGCAAACACTTAGATTTGGTGGGCAGGTGCCCAGGGTCGCTGCAGCGGATCCAGGTCATCAGGGGTTAAGCTGGGATTACGCAGGAAGGGAATAAAGGAAGCCTAGAAACTAGAACGTCAGGAGGCCTGGCAGACAGAGCAGTGGCTTGGCTGTGTGAGACATTTGTTCCTAAAAGGCTGAGTGTAAATTGAATTTCTATAAATTTAATCCTATTCTTCACGCATTGGAAGAACTCTCTATTTAATGAAACCGAAATGATGAGCCTCTTGGTAAGGGAAGCAATCTCTCCTAATTGAGGTATGTACATTTGACGGAGGGATCTTGCAAAGAACAGAGCTGCATTCAAGAAATCAGAGCACACGCCATAGATCAAAATGTGCCAATCTGTCATCCCCAGGATGTGGGAAATCCAATCATCATAGTAAAGAAAAGAGGAAAAATAGAACAGTTGTCACCACACACAGACAACGTGGGATTCGGCCTCCAAGCACACCATCCCCGTGCACCCCATCCTCAGCAGTCCAAGGATGGAGAGCTTGTTTATTCTTTTTTCCCCTCCATCTTTTATTTATTTACTCAACCAACATTCACTAAAGGCCTAACTGGGCACTGTGCTTGTTTGGGGGAGTTTAAGGAAAAAGACTTAGTCCTTGCCCTCATAAAGACTTTCTCTCTCTCTCTCTCTCTCTCAATCTCTTTTTTTTTTTTTTGAAATAGGTCTTGCTTTGTTGCCTAGGCTGGAGAGCCGTGGTGCAATCATGGCTCACTGCAGCCTTAACCTTCAGGGCTCAAGCGATACTTCCATCTTAGCCTCCTGAGTAACTGAAATTATAGGCAACTCCCATCCCCCCCACCACGCTCAGCTAATTAAAAAAATTTTTTTTTCTGCTAGAGATAGGGTCTTGCTATGTTGCCCAGGCTAGTCTCCAACTCCCAGGCTCAAGTAATCCTCCTGCTTCAGCCTCTCAAAGCACTGGGATTACAGGCATAAGCAACCACGGTTGGCCAAGTTTGCGATCTTGTGGAGAGACGTATTCATCAGATGATTCTAGCATGGCATGTTGACTTCTATGGACTGGGTGTGTTAACAGCCCTGTGGGAGGGGCACCCACATTTGCCCAGGGAGTGGGGATGAGTGGGGTTGGCACGGGGAAGGCAACGTTTGAGTGAGACTTGGAAAATAAGTAAGAGTCTGCTTGTTGGACAACTTGAGGAGGGCATTCCAGGTGGAGTGGACAGCGTAAGCAAAGGCCTGATGATGCAGCATATTCTGGGAACTTCACATAGCTCAGAATGGTGGGAAGACTGGGAGTAGGGAGAGGAGGTATGTTGACAGATGAAGCAGGAGAGGTTTGTGAGGGTGTCAGTGCTTTATAGAGGTCTTTGGATTTTACCATATAGGCAATAAGGAGCCACTGAAGAGTGTGGAGCAAGGGGCAACATGGTCAGGTTTGCATTTGGGGATTGTATTAGTCCATTTCACACTGCTAATAAAGACATACCCGAGACTGGGTAATTTATAGAGAAGTTTAATGGACTCACAGATCCACATGGCTGGGGAGGCCTCACAATCGTGGTTGAAGGCAAATGAGGAGCAAAGTCATGTCTTACATGGCGGCAGGCAAGAGAGTGTGTGCAGGGGAACTGCCCTTCATAAAACCATCAGCTTTCATGAGACTCACTATCAGGAGAACAGCATGAGAAAGACCTGCCCCCACGATTCCATTACCTCCCACTGGGTCCCTCCCATGACACGTGGGAATTATGGGAACTACAGTTCAAGATGAGATTTGGGTGGGGACATAGCCAAACCATATTAGGGATGATCTCTCTGGGTTCAGGGTGGAGCACAGATGAAGTTGAGCAAGAACGGAGGTAACAAGGCCAGCCAGGAGGCAGCGGGAGTCATATTGATATAAAGCAACAAGGCCCAAGTGGAGAATGGGTGAGGACAGGGACAAGTCCACCGTGCAGGAGGTAAAGTCAGTGGGGCTTGGGGACTGGTTAGGAGAGGCGGGTGGGAGTGGGTGGTTAGGGGAAAATAGAGTCAAGGTCAAGGGTTTCCAGCTTGGAGTGCACAGAATTAGGAGGTCCATGAACCTAGTTGGGGGAAATAACATCTTTATTTTTCTAACATAAAATTAACTGTAATTTAGCACTTCCTCCAACAAATCACAGTAGTGGGAATGAGACCCATGACATAGTCACCAATAGTCATCCACACTTTTCATGAAATCTCACCACAGCTGCAGTTACCTCAAAATGCACTCCTTCAAAAGTATGTTACTTGGTCGGGTACAGTGGCTCATGCCTGTAATCCCAGCACTTTGGGAGGCCGAGGAGGGCGGATCACGAGGTCGGGAGTTCGAGACCAGCCTGACTAACATGGCGAAACCCAGTTTCTACTAAAAATACAAAAATTAGCTGGGCATGGTGGTGCGCACCTGTAACCCCAGTTACTCAGGAGGCTGAGGCAGGAGAATCGCTTGAACCCAGGAGGTGGAGGTTGCAGTGAGCCGAGATCGCACCACTGCACTCCAGCCTGGGGAACAGTGCAAGACTCTGTCTCAAAAAAAAAAAAAAAAAAGTATGATACTTATTAGAGCTTCCACCAAATCTCATTTCATATGTTAACAAAATGGCACATAAATTCCTATAAAAGTTTGTTTGACTATATTGCTAACCGTATTTCAATGTAACTGATTTCTTCTATACCGTGTATTTCATTTTATCTAGTGGAAAACATTATTCTGAGAAGGGGTCAGATGGTCAGAGGGCCCCTGACCTGGGAGATCCCTTGGCTGTCCTTTGGCTTGGGATGGGGTGAACAGTGGTCTCGCTAAGATGGGGAAGAAGGGGAAGGGGCTGGAGGGGAGATGATCAGTCTGTTTCAGACAGTTTGGGCGTGATGTCTCGGGGGGCAGGCAGCCGGCCCCCTCTCCTTCATCAGTGGGTTCATCTCTCCTTTTCTTCCCCTGCACCAAACATCAAAAAATCCCCTCCATTTTTCCAAGCATGCAGCTCTTCCCCCAACCTGCTCACTCCAGCCACACAACAAAAGTTTGTCGTTGGCCACAGGCAGCCACCACCAGTTCTTGCAAGCAGGCTCCTTGTGGGGCCGGAGGTGGGGGACTCTTTCCTCTACCTCCAAGGGCTTCTCAAAGTTTCTACCCCTCAAGAAAACAAATAAACCAAGCCAGGTTTCCTCCTAGTGGGGAGACCCACTGCGAAAGAAAATAAGATTGTCGCCATAATTCCAAGCAGATAAACAATCCAGGCTCAGGGAGGTTAATTGACTTGCCCAAGGTCATGCAGCTGGTCATTGCGGAGCTGGGATTAAACCCAGCTCCAGGTGGCTTCAAAGCCCTGTGCTCTTTTCACGGACTTGCACTGCAGGAGTGACCAGGCAGGAGGACGAAGATTTTAAGTCTTCAGAAAACAGTAACTGAGAAGTATGTAGCAGCCAGATGATGGAATAAGACTGAGGTAGCAAGTGGTGGAGAGAAAGGATTTTGTATTCATGCCTGGGAGAAGATAAACAGGAGAGACACAATATGAGGAGATAAACTTTGAGGCTGCTGCTGAGAGCTGGGCGTCTGGCCAGGAACACATGGGAGGCTGGTCTTAAGGGAGCCCCTTGGAAACAGGGCAAGGGGTGGTGAGGGGCTTGGAGGAGGTAGAGAAGGCTTCTGCTCTGCTCCTGTGGGAAGGAAAGTGTGGCTTTCTGTCTAGGAAGAGCTGGCAGGCAGGGTTGGGCAGAGGCCAGCAGCCAGGTCCATGGGGAGAGGCTGGGGTCTGAAGTCCGCCGAACCAGCTCAGCCCAAGGCCAATGCCTTCTGGGGTGGTGGAGAAAGCGGAGACTGGGGCAGCCCTTCCTCTAACCAATTACAGTCAGCCCTCTGCAGCCGTGGGTTCTGCATCTGTGGATTCCACCAGCCCCAGAGGGAAACCATTTGGGGGAAAAAAGCAATTAAAAAATAACAATACAACACTAAAAATAATACAAATTTAACAACAATACAGTGTAACAACTATTTACATATAATTTACATTGTATTAGATTTTACAAGTAATCCAGAGATGATTTAAAGTACACAGGGGGATGCATGTAGGTTATATGCAAATATTAAGCCATTTTTTAAAAGTTAAAAAATTTATTATTATTTTTAAAGACGGAGTCTTGCTCTGTCACCCAGGCTGGAGTGCAGTGGCACAATCACAGCTCACTGCAGCCTCAACCTCCTGGGCTCAAGTGATCCTCCCACCCCAGCTTCCTGACTAGCTGGGACTACAGGTGTGTGGCACCATGCCCAGCTAATTTTTTTAATTTTTAAATTTTTTCTGAAGATGGGGTCTTGCTATGTTGGCCCAAGCTGGCCTTCAACGCCTGTCCTCAAGCAATCCTCCCTCCTCATCCTCCCAAAGTGCTGAGATTACAGGTGTGGGCCCCAAATTATGTCAGGGACTTGAGCATCCTTGGATTTTAGTATCCATGGGGAGTCCTAGAACCAATCCCCTGTGGATACTGAAGGACAAGTGAATTATAATTCATTCATTCATCATGATTAATCACAATAGCCAGTACTGACCGAGATGTAGTAAAGACTCTCTCCTTTGACCCAGTTTGAATCAGGGTCCTCTGAGTCCTCCTTCTGACTAGACCCCAATCTTGGGCTCTGTCCTTGGTCCACTCAGTCCTGTTTTAGCAAGAATCCTGCTGCATCTGTTTATCAGAAACCCCCCACCCTTGATGTCTGATCAAATTCCTCCTCCCTCATCCCTGATTGTGTTATCACCCTGGCATGCCTTCAGCAAAAACCCTGTTGAGTCAGTTTAGCCAGAAGACCCTTACCCATAGTGATTTTCATCTGTGAACCCCACCCTGCTCCTTGGCTACGAATCTCCATTTGTCCTTGTATTCAGAGTTGAGCCCGATCTCTCCCTATTACTGCAAACCCCCGTGGCGGTGGTCCCTCTTGAATAAGTCCTCATTACTGTTTTTACCTAAAGTGTTTGGATAAGTTTTTCTTTAACGGGCTGGGTGTGATGGCTCATGCCTGTAACTCCAGCACTTTGGGAGGCCGAAGGCGGAAGATCACTTGAGGTCAGGAGTTTGAGATGAGCCTGGGCAACATGGTGAGACCCTGTCTCTATGAAAAAAAAAAAAAAAAAAAATAGCTGGGCATATTGGTGTGAACCTGTAGTCCAGTCCCGGCTTGGTATGGTTTAGCTCTGTGTCCCCACCCCAATCTCACTTTGAATTGTAATAATCTCCTCATGTTAAGGGTGAGACCAGATGGAGGTAACTGAGTCATGGGGGAAGTTTCCCCCATGCTGTTCTTACAATAGTGAGTGAGTTCTCAAGAGATCTGATGATTTCATAAGGGCTTCCTCCTTTGCTCAGAACTCATTCTCTTTCCTGCTGACATGTGAAGAAGGGCATGTTTGCTTCCCCTTCTACCATGATTATAAGTTTCCTGAGGCCTCCCAAGGCATACAAAACTGTGAGTCAATTACACCCCTTTTTTTTGTAAATTACCCAGTCTTGGGTATGTCTTTATTAGCTGTGTGAAAACAGACTAATACACAGCTATTCAGGATGCCGAGACAGGAGGATCCTTGAGCCCAGAAAGTTAAGGCTTCAGTGAGCTAGGATCATGCCACTGCACTCCAGCCTGGACAACAGAACAAGACTGTCTCTCAAAAAACATTTTTTTTTTCTTTAACAGTTGCTACTATGCGCTGGCCATGGGGTAAGCCTGCCACGTGTTAATCTCTTTACTCCTCCTAGAGAGAGAGACTAACATTATATTCATTCTTCAGATCAGAAAACTGACTTGCCTGCAGCCACATAGCTAGTAACACGTTGAACCCTAGAGTCTGCCATGGTGAAGTGCTCTGAGCAGGGCTTTGCACCCAGGACTTCAGGTTGTTATTGTTATTATTCCTAGCTGCCTTTGAATAAACTGAGAGGCAGATCTGGCCCCAGGGACCAGCACTCTCAAAATGAGGCTGGGGCATTTGATCAGATATCAAGGGTGGGCAATTTTCGAGGCTGGGGTCCAGGGGCTGGGGTTTGGATGCTTCGGTGAAGGGAGAAAAAGGGTCAAGGCTGTCTCCCCACTCAGTGTTGCTGGCAGCAGAGGTTTACGTAGGAAGGTGCCTCCCTCCAGGGCTGAAGGACAGGGTGGGGGAGGGGCAGGGGAATGGGAAGTTGGGAGTGGTGACTTCTGACTCTCTTGGTCACCTTCTCTAGCCAGCACAGGGCTTGGAGCCCACGATACTTCTAGGGACCCATAAAATGTTTAATTTTGACTTCTTTTAAAACCAGAAGAAAAAAAGAATATAATAATAATAATGAAGATATAAAAACGAATCTAGACAGGGTCATATTTGTCTTTATACCATGACTGTCATAAAAGGTAAATCTTAATACATCTTTTATGGAGGAACAGGTCTATGATGGCAAAAGTGCCCAGGGCCCATAAAAGTCATAATGTGGCCCTGAACTGGGCCACGGCCTTTCTTGTGCTCTCCCAGCAGAACAAGACTAATTCGAAACCAGGGATGGCTCCGGCTGCCCGTGTCCCCACTCCTCCCAGTCTTGTGACTTTGGTCGAGAGGTGTGGGGGAAGACAGGGCTCTGCCACCCTCTTGTTCCCCAGTGGCCGGGGGTTTAGATCCAGAAAGGGCTGTGAGAGCGGGCTGGGCAAATTTCTGTTCCTCCCCCAGCTCCTCCAAAAAATGAGGCTGATCTACTTAGGAAAAAAGAGAAAGTCATTTGGAAAATTCCTGCACAGTCTGGCTAACTGTGGGCTTTCAGGATAAACAGCACTGGCACAAAGAGAAACCTGTCCCTCTCTAGGAAATAATCAGCCTCGTGGAGAAATCATCAAGACTCTATTTTGTTACCTAAAGAAAAAATGAAATTTCACAATAAAACCCAGATTACCAAAGACAAGGTAACTCTTTGAAATCCGAGTTTCAGGTGCCATCTTAATAGTGTGGACCGAGTTGAAGAGCACACTCCTCTATGGCCTGCGGGGTGGGTGCCACCAGTGTGTTTTGGACAGGAGTTTGGGGACCTGGAGGCCTGGGGGCCAAGGGGCAAAGCACGCCAACCCCACTCCACTGCCCATACCCACATCCTCAGAAACTAGGTTGTAAGCAGGAAGAGTGCAACTCCCCTGGGCCTGGTACCAGTGCCAGGAGCCAGGCAGCATGTGGCTTCTCAGGAAAGCAAATTTGCAGAGCCATTTGCCTTACAATCTCATCTGTGCTGCCTTTTAGGAGTGAATGTGAGCCATGAGTTCACTGAGCTTGCCTTTTTCCATCGGCTGCCAGGAAGCTCAGATCTAAGTTCTGTATTCAATCATGACACCTTTCCCCAAGCAAGGCTTCCTTCCTGTTCCACTTCTCCTTAATTCCTTGGCATTTTCTTGGAGTTTACTCTTATTGTGGCGGCTTTCGGTTTTATGCTTCTTCCTGTAAATGGCCACAGATTTTCTTAGGACAAGTTTCCTGGGACCCTAATTCCACTAGTCACCTCTCCACCTTAACCTGTGCTGAAAGAATCCCCTATCCATAGCCCCTTCTGTTCAGTTTCCTTGGCCTGGCAGACTCAGTTTCTTGCTCATAGCCTAGAGGGCAAGTATTTTTGTGTTTAAAAATGCAGAGGGCCTAAGTCAGAAGATGAATATTTACATATGATTAAAGATCCTTTTATTTGCAAGTGAAAACCTGATCAAATTAGCTGGAGGAAAAAAAAGGAGATCGTGCTGGAAATCTGTTGGTTCAGTAATGAAAAGTGGAGGGGCTGGGCTTGGCACAGCTACATCCAGGTGATCATGTAATCAGGAATCTATATCTCTAAACTCTGCCTTCTTCTGTGTTAGTATCATTCTCAGTCAGGCCCTGTTCATGCAGAGAGGATGGCTACAAGTAGCCCAAGCTCATTTAAAATTCTAGAGGTAGAGAGAGCTCCTTTCCAATAGTGTCTGCTTGGAGTTTTGTCCAAAGTGGACTATAATTGGACCAACCAGGTTCATAGACTTATTTCTAAACAAATTACCATGCCAGAGGATGAATTACTCTGATTAGCCAGGTTTGGTGCATGGGTCCGTTGGCATGCTCATGATGTGGGCTCAGTCATAGGCCAAGCAGGATTATCAGGCAACAGTAGGCAAGTGGTTGCCAAAATGAACTGCTTGATACATGACCAAATGTGTTGTCAAACTGGGTGATTATCAGAGTGTCCACAGTGGAGCTGAACAATCCAGTGCCCCAGGAATGGCAGAGGTCTTATTTTGAGTTTCTCCAAAGCAGACCCTAAGATGAAGATTCAGGTGCAAGCAGTTTCTTTAGGAGGTGATCTTAGCAAGTATGGTGGGAGAGTGGAGAAGGATTCCAGGAAGGGAGGAAAGACATTAAAGGGAGTATTGATGAGAAGGTAACCACTGTGGGGCACTGGGGCTCAGTCCCTCATGGAGGCTGAGTAGAACACATCCCCAAACTGCTCACTCAAGGGGTGAGAAAGCAGTGATATTTACTCACCAGTTTCCATTCACCATTAGTTTAGGGTCACTCCTGAGACATTAACTCCCCATAATCTCCAGCCTTCTCCACGGAAGAAAGCAAGTCTTTGAGGGAAGAAATCACCAACATGCATGGGAACTGCCTAACCAAAGCCACAGGGGACGCCTGGCATGGGCCAAGGAGATATGGATGGAGGCAAGACAATGTCTGCCACAGAAAGTCAAGTCAAGACAAGGGAGGGATTCTGACACCAGCTTGTCTATGGTGACGCAGTTCTGATGCCATCTTCCCAGAGGCAACATTGCACTCCACAGGTTTAATGCATGGTCCTCAGCAAGACTGCTCCCACTTCAGATGCCAGCTGCAAGTTCAGGAGTCCCCAGGCCATTATCACTTCTGACCAACTGGCTACAAATACAAGCCTTCGATAATTCACTAGAATGATTCATGGAATTCAGAAGACACTCTACTTAAGGTGACAGCTGTATTATAAAGCATACAGATCAAGACCAGACAAAGGAAGAAACACATAGGGCAAGGTCGATGAGGGTCTCAATGCAGAGCTCCCGTGCTGTCTCTTTGTGGAATCAGAACACATCACCCTCCAACACATCATGTGTTCACCATCCAGGAAGCTTGCCTGTTAGCTGGGCATGGTGGCACACACCTACTTGGGAGGCTGAGGCAGGAGGATTGTTTGAGCCTGGGAGGTTGAGGAGGCTGCAGTGAGCCATGATTGCATCACTGCAATCCAGCCTTGGTGATAAAGTCCCTGTCCAAAAACAAAAAACAACAACAACAACAAAAAAAAACAGGCTGTCCTGTGCTTCAGTGTCCAGAGTTTTTATTGGGATTTTATGACATAGGCACGATTGATGGAATCATTGGCCATGTAGATGTGTAGATGATCTCAATCTCCAGTCCCCTCTCCTCCTTGAGGTCAGGCTGGCTCAAAGCCCCAGCCCTCTAATTGCAAGGCTGATCTTTTTAGTGACCCCTCTGCAGCCCCCATTTTGAGTCATCTCATCTCACTAGCATCAAATCTGATGTGATTCAAGGGCCTCATGAATAACAAAGACATTTCTATTACAAACTTCCAGGAATTTAGAGTGTCCCTCCCAGGAAGCAGGAACAAGGGCTAGTCAAATTCTTTATTATACAACAAGGGTCCTGGGTGGGGAGACAGGAGCACATATCTGCAGCTGAGCTGTCACCTGCTCCCCTCTCCAAGCTATGTTTGGTTTGGGGCAACTAGAGCCATTGATACATTGAGGGAGAGGCCTGGGAAGTCTTCCCTGTATGGGGACTAATGCCTTAAGCATTTGCAATAGGGCTGGGCCTGCTTAACTTGGCCCTCTATGGGGAGTCCCTGTATGTTTTAGATGCTACAGATTTCACCCCTCTGTTGCCACCAATTTCACCCCTCCTTTCCCTGAGGTAGTGGACCAAGCTGAGTCTCTCCAAACTCAGTCCTTTAAAGCTAAGGTGGCTAATGATGTTCTTCCCTGAGCCCAGGTGTGCAAGCAACACTTCAGCTATTTCATTTCTGGATAGGACCTTAATTTTAATTCTAAGCCCCCATCCCCCTGGGCTGGTAGAAGATTTATCTTCAGAATTTTTCGATGTTTTCTCCCTACCGCCTTTGCCTGGGGCTGTGCCACCATTTTTAGCTCTAATTGCAACATCTGGCAAAGAGGGGGTGGGGTTTGATCTTTGTTGTTATCATCTTCATCATACAGGTCACAGTGCCCAGTCTGAAACCCTTGGGTCTAAAGGTGTTCCAGAATTCAGAACGTTTTAGATTTTGGAAGGTAATGTAAGACATAGACTATCCATTCCCTCACACCCCACCAGCAGCTGGGGCAGAACCCTATAATCAAATCCATTCATATTTCTGCTGTAAAACACATACGCAGGCTGGGGGTGATAAATAAAGATAGTAAATAGCTTCACATCCATCTGGGTCAGACTTATGTTCCGAAGAAGTTTAGGCCAAGTCAAGTATTGTGACCAGATGAGTTGTGAAAAAATATTGGATTTTAGAACTTCTGGGAATTTGAAATCACAAACAAAAATCTTAACACCAATAGCTCACATTTACTGAGCACCTACTGTGTGCTGAGACATGACCTCTGTCCAGTGCTATTGTCCCTGGAACGGAGTCCCTTGTGCAGACCCCAAGAGAGGGTTCTTGGATCTCATGCAAGAAAGAATTCAGGATGAGTCCATAAAGTTAAAACAACCTTATTAGGAAAGTAAAGGGATAAGGAATGGCTACTCCACAGGCAGAGCAGCAGCATGGGCTGCTCAATTAAGGATACTTAACATCATTTCCTGATTATATGCCAACCAAGGGGTGGATGATTCATGAGTTTTCTGGGAAAGGGGTGGGCAATTCCCGGAACTGAGGGCTCCTCCCTCTTTTAGACCATACATGGTAACTTCCTGATGTTGCCATGGCATCTATAACCTGTCATGGTGCTGGTGGGAGTGCCTCTTAGCATGCTAATGAATTACCATTAGCATATAATGAGCAGTGAGGACAACCAGAGGTCGTTTTTGTCGCCATCTTGGTTTTCGTGGGTTTTCACTGGCTTCTTCACTGCAACCTGTTTTATCAGCAAGGTCTTTATGACCTGTATCTTCTGCTGACCTCCTATCTCATCCTGTGACTTAGACTGCTTAACCTCCTGGGCATGCAGTCCAGTAGGTCTCAGCCTCATTTTACCCAGCCCCTCGTTAAGATGGAGTCACTCTGGTTCAAATGCCTCTGACACTACAATGGTAGGTGCTCTTATTGTGCCCGTTTTATAGTTGAGAATACTGAGGCACAGGCTTAGTAAGTAGTGATTTTGGCTTCAGGGCTCATGTGCTTTGCTGTTAGACTGGTCCATGTAGGCTACTGCTGGCCATCCATGTCCATACGGCCCCTTCTGGTCCCCAGGGGCTCTTTACTGCTAGGGCTGGATATGAGATGGGAGAATGAGGCTGGTAACTTCACTACGCATGGTCTCCTCACTCTAGACTGGAAGTCTCACATCTGATGCCCAGAGCGACCATGGAGGTGATTTAAATGAGTACAGCTGCTCAGGGAATACGGCAGCAGAGGTGAACTTGAGAGCTCATATGCATGGCATTCGAGGAAGGCCAAAATCTGTTTTCTTAACTCCTGATTTTTAATTCAAAAAATTTTAGACAGCTTTATTGAGGTATCATTTACATATCATGCTTAAAGCATATCATTCAATGATTTTTAGTAACCATCAGCATAGCTTAATTTTAAAATATTTTCATCGCCCCAAAAAGAAACCCCATGCCACTAGCAGTCACTCCTCATTTTCCACCAATCTTCCCAGCCCTGGGCAACCACTGCTTTATTTTCTATTCCATCAATGTGCCTATTCTAGACATTTTCTATAAATGGATTTATAGAAGATAGGATCTTTTATGACTGGCTTCTTTCATTTACTTCACACGCTTTCAAGGTTCATCTGTGTTGTAGCTCGTATCAGTACTTTGTTAGTTTTATGGCTAAATAATATTCCATTGTATGGATTGACCACATTTTCTTTTCTTTGTTTTCTTTTTCAGACAGGGTCTACTTCTGTCACCCAGGCTGGAGCACACTGGCACAATCATGGCTCACTGTAGCCTTAGCCTTCCCGGGCGCAGGTGATCCTCCCACCTCAGCCTCCTGAGTAACTGGGACCACGGGTGCCACCACACCTGGCTAATGTTTGTATTTTTTGTAGAGACGGGGTTTCATCATGTTGCTTGGGCTGGTCTTGAACTCCTGGGCTCACGCTATCTGCCTGCCTCAGCCTCCTAAAGTGCTTGGATTACAGGCGTGAGCCACTGTGCCCGGCTCCAAATTAATTTCTTTATTTGTCTGTGCCCAATTCTCCGTTCTGCTGTTGGGGGCTGGCCTGTGCATTGTGGGGTGTCCAGCAGCATCCTTGGCCTCCATCTGCTACAAGTCAGTAGCACCCCCTCCCCAAGTCACGACAACTTGGAGTTTTCATGGGGGAATGTTCAGGGATGGTGACTCTGGGACTGGCTGGAGACGGAATCAGCAAGACTGCTGGGTTGGGGTTGGGAAAGGGGAAAGTGAGGTCAGGTCATGGCTGGACTCGGATGCCAGGCTAGGAAGTGTGGGGGTGCAATGACAAACCACCGACGACTTTAAGTGAAGGAATGACAAGGTCAGGGTGAGTCTCGCAATGACTTGCTGGGGTACAGGAAGGGCTGGTAGGGCCGGTACAGACTGGGGAGCCTGGCTAGGAGGTGACTGCAGGTGTCTGGCCACAAGGAGATGGTGGCAGAGGGAATGCAGGACTGTGGATGGGCACTAGGGAAGCAGAACTGGTAGGACTTGATGATCCACAAACTGGAGGGCAAGAGTGGGCGTCATGGAGGATGCAGATGCCAGGCTGCGACCATGATGGGGAAACAGGGAGTCATCCCATGAAGGCAAGAACATTGAAGGAGGACAGCGGTGCATTCTGGGCATGTGAGGTTTGAGGCAGGACCTCCTATAGGAAATACTCCATCATCACATCTCAGTCTCTGCAGGCTAGGAGGGCGGGGCAAGGAAGAGAGGAGAGTGGAGGGCCCCTGATAAGGTAAGAGATGGAGCAGGAGATGGAAGGCAGAGGAAGATGATGAATGGGCCCTGGGATGGAGGGAGACACACACTTAAGGAGAGAGAGAAAAGAACAGAGAGAGAGATGGATGGCAACAGAGAGAGAGAGAGAGAGAGAGAGATATGGATGGAGACAGAGATGGAGGGAGACAGAGAGAGAAGGAGAGAGAGAGGGATGGAGAGAGACAGAGGGAGAAAGAGACAGGTGGAGGGAGACAGAGAAGAAGAGAAAGAGATGGAGGGAGACAGAGAGAGATGGAGGGAGACAGAGAGAGATGGAGGGAGACAGAGAGAGATGGAGGGAGACAGAGAGATGGAGACAGAGACAGAGATGGAGAGAGAAATGGAAGGAGATAGAGACAGAGAAGGAAAGAGAGGGTGGGAGACAAAGAGAAAGAAGGAGAGAGAGATGGAGAGACACAGAGACAGAGAGAGAGGAGAGAGAGATGGGAGGAGACAGAAACAGAGAGAGAGAGATAGAGACAGAGAGAGAAGGAGAGAGACATGGAGAGAGACAGAGACAGAGAGAGATGGAGAGAGACAGAGAGAGATGGAGAGAGATATGGAGAGAGACAGAGACAGAGAGAGATGGAGAGAGACAGACAGAGATGGACAGAGAAATGGAGGGAGACAGAGAGAGATGGAGAGAGAGATAGAAGGAGACAGAGACAGAGAGAGAGGAGAGAGAAATGGAGGGAGACAGAGTCAGAGAAGGAGAGAGAGATGGAGGGAGACAGGGAGAAGGAGAGAGAGATGGAGGAAGACAAAGAGAAGAGGAGACAGAGATGGAGGGAGGCAGAGAGGAGAGAGAGATGGAGAGAGACAGAGAGAGAGAAGGAGAGAGACATGGAGAGAGACAGAGAGAGAGATGGAGAGAGACAGAGAGATGGAGAGAGAAATGGAGGGAGACAGAGAGAGATGGAGAGACAGATGGAGGGAGAGAGGAGAGAGATAGGAGGAGACAGAGAAGAGAGAGAAATGGAGGGAGACAGAGTCAGAGAAGAAGAGAGATGGAGGGAAACAGGGAGAAGGAGAGAGAGACGGAGGAAGACAAAGAGAAGAGGAGAGAGAGATGGAGGGAGACAGAGAGAGATGGAGAGAGAGATGGAGACAGAGACAGAGAGAAGGAGAGGGAGTGAGGGAGACACAGAGAGAGGAGAGAGATGAAGGGAGACAGAGAGGAGACAGATGGATGGAAACAGAGACAGAGAGAGAGAAGGAGAGAGAGAGAGAGATGGAGGGAGACAGAGAGAAGCAGAGAGAGATGAAGGGAGGAAGAAGGAAGTGAGAGACAAAGGAGGAACAAGAGAGACACAGGGAGCAAACAGCAGCAAACGGGCTCACGTTTACTGAGCACCTGCTGTATACCAGCCCATCATCAAAGTGTTAATCCTGTGAGAGGGAAGGCCACTGACTCTCCTCAAAACCCCTCTGCAATCCCCAGAGCCTTGAAGGTCCTCCTTCTTCTGTTCTCTCCACCTCCATAGCTTGCACTCACCTGTAGCCTTTTTCTTACCTGTCCAAGGAAGGTCCTAGAAGATCAGAGGAGAGCTGAGCCCATCCTCAGTGAGGAGCCCCATCAATGCAGGAGACCCCCAGCTCTGGGAGGATGGGAGGCCCCGAGCCCTGCTCCCACCTGCTGGCTGCCACACTCACATCTTCTTTCCTCCTTCCTCCCCTCCTCCCCCTGCCTCTTAGTGAACATGTGCTGGTCTTCCAAGCCCATCTCCAAGCTCACCTCCTCTTGGAAGCCTTTCCCCAATCCAGGGAACACAGACCTTTTATCTCCTTCAGGCCCTTCTCAGAGGCTGAAACTCAGATGCTTTGAGTGGCCTGGGAGGGAATGTGGATGAGTGAGCAAGTTGCAGATATCGCAGGCGCTATGGTAGAGGGCAGCAGACGGGCAGACGACGGCACCGCTGAGGGCTTGGCAGCCGCAGGCCCTCATGAAACGGCCCAGCTCCGGCCCAACTCCAGCTGAGGGTTGTCGAGGAGAAATGTGGACCCAGTGTCGCCAGAGTTTCTGATTTTTTACAAGAGAAGCCAAAACTCCCATATTTTAATGGAAATCCTCCAAGTTTTTAAAATGTTGGCCCCAAAATACCATCATTTTTTTTTTTTTTTTTTTTTTTTTTTTACAGCTCTTGCCAACATCTGCAGGTTCGATTCAGCCCGTGGGCTGCCAGTTTTAGATGGTAGCTGGACCTATTTCTATTTTAGCATTTGTAATAATTGATTTCACGTCACTGTTTATGTCACTCTCCTCATTAGCCTTGGAGGAATGGCCTTGCCATATTTACGGCCATATCCCCTGTGGCTGGCCCCACGCTTTGCATACAGAGGATGCTTAATAAATGTTAGTCAAATGAATGAGTTGGAGTGTTAGACGCATATCAGTGGCCTGCAGAAGGGTCTGAAGATTCTAGAAGGGCATCAAGACCTGTCGGCTGGGGAGGGAACAGTCAGTGGGTCTTCTGGAGGTGGGACAGACGGGGCAGGCCCCTGTCATTTTCCCCTGCCCGGCTGGTCATTCGTGATTTAATTCCGCCACATCCTTTGCATGTTGCTAGAAGCCTGGGCTGGGGGAGTCTGCAGGCCATCAAGCCTTTCATACAAATGAGCCTGGCCCCAGGCACAGGGTCAAGTAGAAATTGGGCTTTGGGGAGGTGGGCAGAGGTAAGAATTTTAATAAGTTCAATAAAAATTGGAAGTAAAACCTACGCTGGAGGAACTGCTGGTTCCTGGCAGTTTTAAGGGACTTAGTGGAGTGGGTGCAGCAAGGGATGCTGGGAATTTCTGGGCCTGGTCTCGGGAGAAACGCAAGGAGGTTGGGACAGGACTGCGAGGCCTGGGCTCCGACTCAGCCGGAAGGCTGGCCTCTGGGGGGCGTGGCTAAGAAGTGGCCGGCCTCAGGGGGCGTGGCCTCAGAGGAAGCCGAATGGATGGGCGGGGCCGCCGGAGATCCTGAGGGTGGGTGCGCTGCAGGTACCCTCCTCCTGTTGGCCGGTAGAGGGCAGCACAGGCATAAGATCCAGTCCCCCAGGGAGTGGGTTGGGTGGGGAACCCAGCAGGGAAACTGAGGCCAAAACCCTGTGGAGGGGAAAGGCTGAGCTCCTGGAGTCTCTTACACAGTGAGCAAGGGCTCAGTGGGGAGAGTCCAACTCCAGTCTGTCCAGCGACTGGAAGTAGCCAGGCTCTGAGGACCACCTGCCACAGCTCAGGGGGCAGCACTCACTGATCTGCTTGTACCTGAGCCATAGAGGTGGGAGCCCGGCCCACCCTCTGCCTCCCAGTGGTTCCCACCTCTTTGTCAATGTGCCAGGCCCTTTACTCAGGTGTCTCATCCCCATTTTGGAGGTGAGGAGAAGGAGGCCCAGAGAGGTTAACAAACATGCCTGAGGTCACACAGCATGAGTGGGAGAGCTGGGACGAGAGCCATGCAGTGCCTGCCTGTGTAATCACTGCGTCACCTGCTGTGCTCTGAACTGAACTTGTGCATTGATCTGGGTGGGCGTCTATTCCTGCCCCTCCTCCTAGAGCATGAGCCTTAGGGCAGGACTTGGTTTATCTGGGTGATCCCTGTATCCCTAGTACCACAGACACCAAGTTGGCCTCTGTAAATACTTGTTGAAGGAATGAGTGTTA
This sequence comes from Macaca nemestrina, assembly GCF_043159975.1. NCBI lineage: Eukaryota > Metazoa > Chordata > Mammalia > Primates > Cercopithecidae > Macaca > Macaca nemestrina. The sequence continues at coordinate 26,668,624 of NC_092142.1, read as the reverse complement.
CAGAAACTGTGGCAGGAAAGGATTGGAAGACACATTTGAATCTTTCTGTCCCTTCAAATAGGCACTCTCTCCTCTGCCCCTGGGCCAGGGTGGGCCACTGGTGGAGAATGCAGGGGGGTTGGCGTGAGCTGCATTCATCAGCCTGAACCCTCTAATAAATGCTCCATTGTAGGTCTAGAAAAGTGAAAGTGAGGGCCGGGTTCGGTGGTTCATGCTTGTAATACCAGCACTTTGGGAGGCCAAGGCGGGAGGATCACCTGAAGTCAGGAGTTCGACACCAGCCCGGCCAACATGGTGAAACCCTGATTCTACTAAAAATACATAAATTATCCTGGCGTGGTGGCACAAGTCTGTAGTCCCAGCTACTTGGAAGGCTGAGGCAGGAAAATGACTTGAACCTGGTGGGGTGGAGGTTGAAGTGAGCCAAGATCGCACCACTGCACTCCAGCCTAGGTGACTGAGCAAGACTCTGTCTCGAAAAAATAAAAAAAGAAAACCAAAAATGAGAGCCTGCATTTGGGTAGGGGTGGAGGGCAGATTGCTCAGGAGTGGATCCTGGCCTCAACACCAGGTGTGTGGCTTTGGCCAAATTCTCCCTTTTCCTTGAGCCTCAGTTCTTTACCCCTTCTCCAAAGTGGGATAATAGACCACTGTGGGATTGTGGAGATTGAAGAAGTGAGCACATATAAAGTGCCTAGCACAGTGCTTGGTACATGGTTGGCTCTGAGGATGATGACTGTAACAGAATTGGTAATATCGTGGCAGCTCTGAGACTTTCATGGTATTTAAGTATGTAATGATTTGGTATTACAGTGACACGGTAGGTAGTTCATGTAATGGGAGAGGGGGTGTGGACAAGGTCAGTTACAGAAAGGGAAGGATGCATCTGTATGTGAGAGGACAGAGAGAGAGAGGCAGAGAGATATACAGGACATGCAGAGATATACAGAGACGCAGAGAGATACACAGGGAAAAACAGAGGTGGAAATCGAAAGAGACACAGGAAGGCAGAACTAGACAGAGCGACACCCAGAGAGAAACAGAAACTAAGAGTGTATTTGGCCCAGTGCGGTGGCTCACACCTGTAATCCCAGTACTTTGGGAGGCCGAGGTGGGAGGATCAGTTGAGCTCAGGAGTTTGAGACCAGCCTGGGCAACATAGTGAGACCCCATCTCTAAAAACATAAAATAAAAAATTAGCCGGGCATAGTGGTGTGCACCTGTGGTCATAGCTGCTCAAGAGGCTGAGACAGGAGTATCACTTGGGAAGTTTGAGGCTGCAGTGAGCCGTGGTTGCACCACTGCACTCCGGCCTGGGTGACAGAACAAGATTCTGTCTCAAAAAGAGAAAAGAAAAGAACAAAAGTGCATTTACTGCCAGTGATTAGGGCACAAACACTATATATATATACACACACACACACACACATACACACACACACATACACACGCAGAGAGAGAGAGAAAGAGGTGTCCCTGTCCTGTGGTTGACATTTATCCAGTGCGGCCACTTCCACCTCCACTCCCTACCAGGTGACAGTTGTTTGAATCCCCCAGGGGCTGAGAAGGCCTGTAGGACTCCCAGCTGGGATTGGATCTCAGGTGATGCTGGGGCAGGGGACATTCCCCAAGGTGACCAGGAGAGTATCAAGCCAAAGGAACCTGGGGGTGATTCTTAGTCAATCCAGGAAAACACACTCCAAGGTCCAGGTCAGGAGTTGGGCGACAGAGGGCCAGAAGCCTGGTAGACCTAGAGCACAGTGGGACTGAGGTTGGAGGAAGTAAGGGATGTCCCAGGAGATGGCTGGATTGGAGCCCAGTGTGGCCAGGAACCCAGAGTGTGGGAGTGAGTTGGACTGGCTCACAGAAGAATGCTCGGAGCTGGTGCCATCTTGGTCTCAGACACCAGACATCACAGCTGATCCCAAGTCTAAGGGGACCTCACAGAACAAACCTGTCTCCCAAACCAAACCCTGAGCCTTGTGGCAGGGACCGTATTCTGTTCATCTCTGTGTTTCTGGAGCCCAGTAGGACTCAGTGGGAGCCTCTGTAAATGTTTTCAGATGAAGGCATTGCTGGGGAGAGTTGTGGTGTTGGAGGTGGCCCCCACACATGGGCTGGGCTCCTTCCTGCAGGTCAGAATGCAGCCAGCAGGGAGGGCCCTGGACCCGGAGAGCAGGGTTTCATCCTCAGCTTTGTAGGCTGATGTCCTGAGCTTTCCTGAGAGTTCACACGAGGGCTTTGCAATCCCCACTTTACTGCATCAAAGCCTGTTGGGTCTCATGTCTGGATTCTGGTTGTCTCATGTCCAAGGAGTGGAAACTTGTTCAATCTGAGGCAAAACCTTGTTTTTCTAAAGGTCATTCTGTAATTTCATCTCTCAATATTTCTCTTGGTGGCACCAAGTGGGCACAGGGGAGAGCAGTCACCTTTGAGAAGATTAAGTCCAGTTGATGACTTTAGTTTCTGGGGATTTTGCTGAGAACTGCAGGGATGTGGCTTTCTTAGGAGAGAGGCAGTGAAGGGCTGTGTTGAGCCCAGTCTTTGACTGTTTCCATGTCATCTCCATGTCATAGTGTTCGTAGTGGATTTCTATGCTTTTTGCCTTGATAGCATCCTCTCTTCCTTCTTCATCTTAGAACACAATGATTTTCCTTTGGAAACCATCTCTTTTCCACTGTCATGCCATGTTTACTGCACCACATCTCACTGCAGAGGTGGCCCCACAGCCTGGCCAATCAAAGCATTCCATCTCCTTGCCCACAATGATTGGTTCAGGGATGAGCATGTGATACAAATCAAAGCAAAGAGATTCAGTTCTAGGATGTTTGTTGCAACTGCTGGAACACCAGAATGCTCTTTTTAATGATGAGAAGATGTAAGCTGAGAGCTGATGGATTCAACATATGGAGGGAATGTGCCAGAGAATGAGGCCAACAGACAGTAGTGCTTGAGAGAGGAAGCATGTGACCTCATCATATGAACACCTGGATCATGCTCTGTATAATGCCAAATGATCCATACACCTTTCCATTACATGAATTAATTTATTTCCTCCATTTAAAAACCCAGTGTAAACTATATAGTCACCACTTGTGACTATGAGTCCTATCACAGCTGGGATAGGCTTAGCCACAAAGTACTGTGGGTCTTCAATGAGGGTAGGTAGGAGGAGCAGAGCCAGGGCCACAGGAACTCCTTGGGCTGTTGGATCTCTTTCTCCTGTTCCAATATAAGGAGCTTGGGCTCTCTTTTGGCTGTCGTCTCTAAATATGACAGTTCCCTGAGCTGAGTCAGGCCTTTGGGCCTGGGACCCCCTGTTGCCAAGCCCAACTGTACCTCTGGGATATCAGTGGCACATTTAGTAAGTGCTGGAGTTGGCAGTAATAAATTCAAATTACAATAAATGTAACTGGGTTAAATTCATCAGTTAAAAATTAGAACTCTTGGGTTGTAGAAATAAAAACAGCAAGATCCAACTGTACCAGAAGCACATTTGAAAATACATAGAAAGGTGAAAGAGAGAAGAATGAGAAAAGATATACCTGAAAAAAATGAACCAAATAAAGTTGGGTTAACAGTTTTGTTCTCTGATTCAATAGAAGTTTTTTTCTTGTAAAAATACATAGAAAGGTGGAAGAGAGAAGAATGGGAAAAGATATACCTGAAGAAAAGGAACCAAATAAAGCTGGGTTAATGGTTTTGTTCTCTGATTCAGTAGAATTTTTTTCTTGTAAAAATAGAACACTTCACAAATTTGCATGTCAACCTTCCATAAGGGTCATGCTGATCTTCCCTGTATCATCCCAATTTTAATGTATATGCTGTTGAAATGAGCACTGAGTATAATTTAAGACCAAAAATTATAAGGGAGCAAATAAGGAAATTATAGGTGGGTAAAAAGAATAACAAAACAAGAAAAAAATATATCCGTCATAAGCAAGTATTTTCCTAACAACAAAAACTTTGTAACAAGCAGTAACTGGCAGAACCTCAGGAAGAAACAGATAAATCAGCAATGATAGAGACTTTTTAACATACACACACATCTCAGAAACTAATGGAGAAACAGACAAAAAAGGTGAGCTGAGCTACTGAACAATACAATGAATAAGTTTGAATTATTAACTATATATAGAACTCTATTTCTTCTCACCAAACACTAGGGAATATATGTTTATTTCAAGCACACACATATAGAATATAAAATATGTTGGAGTCAGGAATTGGACTCAGCTTGCTCTGTTTCCAAAGCTCTATATTATTCTGCATCATGTGTGTGTCTGCATGTATGGGGAACGTAGGTGTTGGTAAAGAGAAACTGGCTGCAGCCAGGCTGGGGTTCAAGATTTGGGAGACTAGTGTCAGGAAGGGTAGTTAGGTGTCAAGACCAAACACATGGCCTGGTTTGGGCCATGGGCGTGGCTCCCCCAGTAGACCCAGGAGGGAACCAGCCAGCCCCAGAGCCATTTTGCCTGCCCTGGTCAGGCCTGGCCCAGAGCCCACTTCTGTGTGTTTGCCAAATGTGTGACAATATTGCCATGGCCTTAGCAACTTAAAACAACACACATTTCTCAGCTCACAGTTCTGTGGATCAGCAGTCCTGGCCTGGCTTAAGTGGGTGCTCTGCACTAGGCTGCAGTCAGGGTGTTGGCCAGAGCTGAGTTCCCCTTTAGAACCCATCTAAGGGAAGGATCTGTTTGAAGATCACCTGGTTGTTCAGAGATTTCGGCTCCTTTTGGTTTCTTTCAGGGCTTCAGTTTCTTGCTGGCTGTTGGCTGGAGACCACCCTTAGCTCAAGGAGGTCACCTTCAGTTCCTTGCCTTGTGGACCTCCAATGTGGCTACTTACTTCATTAAGTCATCAAGAGGGACAGCTTCCTTGCAAGAGAAGTGTCACAATCTTATGTAACATAGTCACGTACATCCTGTTACCACTGCCATATGCTATTGATTATTGCAATTAAGGGGAAAGAATTACACCAGGGCATGGCATCACCTTAGAGTGAAGTTGTCCTCATTCTTCATAACCTTAATAAACGGTAGCTTGGCAGGCTTGGCAGACGGTGCCCTGTTACTAGAAAGCTGAATGGTGTGCAACCCGTTCACTTGGGTTGGGTCGCGTCTGAGAGAGTCAAGACCACTCGGCCATTGGCTTCTCTTGGCTTGAGGGTCTCTGGCTCATCAGAGTGGCTGAGTCTGTCTTGGCATTTCTGAAGCCCAGGGAATATGGCCTCCAAATTGCCACAGTCACCCTCGCGGAAGGGACTGGAATCTGAGGCCTGAGATAGTAACAGATAACAAGACGTGGGTGTCTGGGGGAAGAATGGCTCAAGCAGTGGAAATAGTGTGTGCAAAGGCCCTGAGGCAGGAATATGCTATGGGGTATGCAAGGGACAAGAAGGAGACCAGAGAGGGAAAGAGGGGCAGGAAGTGAGGTCAGGGATGGAGACACAGATTTCCATGGCCATGGCTCAATCTATCAGTGCACTACTGGTAGAAGTTTAGGGTGTTTCCAATCCTCTGCTATAGTGAATACCCTCGTCCATAAATTTTGCCCACACTTGCAAATATGTCTGAGGGTAAATTCCTAGAGGTGGAATTGCAGGGTCAAAAGGAAAGTGCATTTCAGTTTGGACAGCCATTGCCAAATTCACCCTCCTTCCCTCCCAGACCTGACACTCCCACTGGCCCTTTCTCTTTTTTTTAATTTTTAATTTTTTTTTTTAAATGGAGTCTCACTGTCACCCAGGCTGTAGCACACCGGCATGATCTCAACTCACTGCAACCTCCGCCTCCTGGATTCAAGTGATTCTCGTGCCTCAGCCTCCTGAGTAGCTGGGATTACAGGTGCACGCCACCACACCTGGCTAATTTTTGTATTATTATTATTATTTTTTAAATAGAGACGGGGTTTCACCATTTTGGCCAGGCTGGTCTCGAACTCCTGACCTCAGGTGATCCGCCTGCCTCAGCCTCCCAGAGTGCTGGGATTACAGACGTAAGCCACCACGCCCAGCCTCCCACTGGCCCTTTCTGAGGGTCCTCCATGCCTGTGACTTCCTTGGTCCCTGCCTAGGCTGGCGTCCTGTCCTGGTTTCACACAGAAGAGCTGCTCTTGTCTCCCTGGACTCCCAGTCCCTCCCTGCAGAAGGCTGTTCGGTGCTGCAGATGGCTGGGGAGTCTAAGAGCCCCTAAGAGGATACTTTCCCTTGATGGAAATTCTCCACATTGGGAAAATTCTCCCCACCAACTGTCTTTTCCATGTGCTTTCCCCAGGATCAGAAACTCCCCAATGGCTATTCTGAGACAATGTGTGAGTTCGCATTTACCCACAATTTGTCTCTGGGAAGGTGGAGGCCTGGCAGACTCTGCCAGAGGACAGAGAGCAGAGAACACCTTGTCTGGAATGGGGAGCAGCTGTCCCCTAGTTACTGCCCATGTGATATTGCAGGGGATGGAAAGGCTGGGGGCTTCCGGACCTGCTGAGGTAGAGGCTATGTGAGAGTCAATCAGCATTTACTGAGCACCTGCCATGTGGCTCCTGTACCTCTTCCTGCCCGACCAGGCCTGGTTCAGGAACAGGGCAGGGCTGAGCTTGTGTGAGCCTGTGACCTGGGGTCTCTGTGGTTTCACACCTGAGCCTGGTCAGGGCAGGCAGGTGCAGACTTGGGGAGCCTCAGCCCCGGCTGCCCACCCAGAGCCTCCTTAGAGCCACCCCTTCCTCTGGAGCCTCCTCCTCTCTTGCCTCTGTTCCTCGGCAGCTTGCAAAACCAGCTAAGCCTTAATCTCTGATGGTTGAAGGGGTCTCCTAGTCCTAAACCCAGCTCTGAGCTGGAGGTAGCCCCTGCTGGAAGCACCTCCCAGAGTCACAGGCCTTCCTCAGAAGACAGGCAGGATGGCTGGGTGTGGCAGCTCATGTCTGTAATACCAGCACTTTGGAAGGCAGAGCTGGGAGAAATGCTTGAGGCCAAGAGTTCCGGATAAGCCTGGCCAACACAGCAAGACCCTGTTTCTGCGCAAAAATGAAAAAAATTAGCTGGGCATGGTGGTGCACACCTGTGGTCTCAGCCACTCGGGAAGCTGAGATGGGAGGATCATTGAGCCCAGGAGTTTGAGGCTACAGTGAGCTATGATTGTGCCACTGCACTCCAGCCTGGGTGACAGAGTGAGATTCTAACTCTCAAAATAAAAACAGTAAATAAAATAAATAAAGACGGATAGAAAACCAGCTGCTGCTCAAGGAATGTAACAGGTGAGAACTGATGATCTTTAGCAGGGACTCCAGGGCCAGTGGGAGCAAAGACAGTGATGCCTGGGCCAGGCAGTGAGATGCATGAGATACCCTGGGCTGCCAGGGCTCTGCCCTCTCTGCCCTTAGATTTGCCTGACCCTGGGCAATCTCACAGCTGCTTACCCTGGTGGAGCTCTTAGCACCCGCCGGAGGGTGGACTGGGGCATGGTGCTAAGACCCCCCTCCATGCTTCTGCATGACCTTGCTTCAGCTTCGTCCGCCTGTCACTGTGGCCATATATGGCCTGGGTCCCAATCTTGAAGGCTTTGCATCTTGGATCCTGTCCCAGAACAAAGGTGGGCCTCGCAGAGCCAGACGCTTCCTTGGAAGGTGTCGCGGCCCCTCTATGAGCGCCCCCTAGAGCCAGAAGTCAGGAGAAGACCAAGGGCCTGCAGAGAGGTGGAGCCAGCAGGCACTTCCAAATGGGATAAGGCTGACGGTGTCACTCCTACCCCTCCCACAGCTCAAGACCATCTTGGGGCTCCTCATAGCAACAGTCCCACCTCTCATCCCCCTCCTAACCTCCTCACTCCTTCCCTACCCTGGGTCTGAAACTGTGAACTCACTTGGTTTCTTCCTGCCTCACCATTCTCTCCATCTGGGGCTCTCTCCCTCCAGAACCTTCACAGTTTTCATGTCTCAGCTTAAATGTCATCTTCTCAGGGAGGCCCACCCTGACTTCTGTGGCTAAACTAACTGACTCACTCATTACCTTCCATATCCCCTTCTTTGCCTTCATAGCATTTATTAGACTACGAATTTTAAAAGGTATTTTTATTGATTTGTTTTTGTAGAGATAGGGTCTCACTATGTTGCCCAGGCTGGGTTTGAATTCCTGGCCTCAAGCGATCCTCCTGCCTTGGCCTCCCAAATTGCTGGGATTACAGGCATGAGACACGGTGCCTGGCTAAACTCTGAATTTTTAAATGTGTACATTTATTTCCCATAAGACTACCAGCTCCTTGAGGGCGGGGACCTTTTTGTCTTATATACTCTTTTATTTCCTGAACCGTGAAGACAGCCTGTCATCCAGAAAGTGCTTAATAAACAATTTGCTGAATGAATGAATGAGTGGAAGAGACTGTGATGGAATGGTAAAACACCTGGCCTTGGAGTTGGGCAGACCTGGACTCAAATACACCCCTTTCTTGCTGTGTTACCCTGGGTGAGTTGATTTACCTCTCTGAGCTTTACACTCTCATTTGTCAAGTGGGATGTAATGAAACCTAGCCTTCCTGGGTTAAGGCAAGGATTACACAGGACAAGGGATGGTCCAGTGCTTTACAAACTGTAAAGTGCCTGGGGTAAAGAGAGGCTGTCAATTTTGGCTCTCTGGACATTTGTCAAGGTGGCCGCTCATCCTCTCATTTTCTTAGTGCACAGGCAGCTTTCTTAGTTCCTGGCCAGTGAAACTAATTGGATGGAATCCCAGTGTCGCTGCAGGGAAGCGTGGAAGCTCAGACCACTTAAAACTTAACTGGCCAGAAGAGTTGGATTTGCATTTCAGCGAATGAGACCAGAGGGATGGAAGGTAGTGCTGGGAGGAATGTTCTCGAGGTGGCTTGCAAAGGGCTCAGTTCTATGCTGAGGCACAAAGACTGAGCTGGCTGGCGGGGGGTGAACTGGGGCCTGACACTGCAGGCATAGACCGGTCACAGGCGTCTCTGCCGATCAGGGCCCTCCGAGAGCAAAACAGGAGAGGGGGAGGCCCACCATGGAGTCGTGAATACAGTGACTATTACTGCTTGTCACTTGGGGAGATTTAACTAGATGTCTTGGAGAGTGGGTAGGGAGAGAGAGGCAGACACAGAACAGTGGCAGACAGACAGCAAGAGACAAAAACAAGAGAGATGGAGAGAAAGAAGATGGGAGGGGGAGTCCACCCAGTGTCTCCCATGAGCGCAAACCACAGAAGGAAATTAAGACAGGCTTCCCCGGGATGCTGCACACTCCCCATTGATCTCAGAGAACCCCTTGCCTTTCGTTTTCTTGTAGAGACGGGGTTTCCCGATGTTGCCCAGGCTGGTCTTGAACCCCTGGCGTCAAGTGATCCTCCTGCCTCAGCCTCCCAAAATGCTGGGATTACAGGAGTGAACCATTGCACCTGGCCCCGCACACCTTCCTTCTTTCCTTCCTTCTTTCCTTCCTTCCTTCCTTCCTTCCTTCCTTCCTTCCTTCCTTCCTTCCTTCCTTCCTTCCTTCCTACCTTCCTTCCTTCCTTCCTTCCTTCCTCTTTCTTCTTTCTTTCTTTCTTTTTTTTTTTTTTTGAGATGGAGTCTTGCTCTGTTGCCTAGGCTGGAGTGCAGTGGCGTGATCTTGGCTCACCGCAACCACCCCTCCTGGGTTCAAGAGATTCTCTTGCCTTAGCCTCCCAAGTAGCTGGGACTACAGGCGCCCACCACCATGCCCAGCTAATTTTTGTATTTTTTAGTAGAGACGGGGTTTCACCATGTTGCGCAGGGTGGTCTCAAACTCATGGCCTCAAATGATCTGCCTGCCTTGGCCTCCTAAAGTGCTGGGATTATAGGCATCAGCCACTGCTCCTGTCCACCCCTATGCCTTTCATCATGCAAGCATCTTGCCTCAAACAGTGTGCTTCTAGTATTCAGGGACCTTTATCCTTCCACATGGGCCCCCAAAGTTGAGCCAATCCCTTCCTCTGGTGCCCAAGCAAAGAGAGACCAATCTGTTGCCAGGCTGGAAGAAAGCTGGGCTTGAACTTCCAAGAGAACGGGTGTGTGCACCTATGTGGCACCTCCCTGGGGGATTCCCAGGCCTGTCAGGGACACTTTAGAGCCCACCCCCATGTTCTGATGGGAGCCTCCGCCCCACTCCTCATCCAACTCCGCATCTCTTCTGCTTCATCTGTCTGCATTCTCCCCCTGCAACCGTGCCACATCCACATGCCACAGGTGCGATGTTCACTTCGCATTTTCTCTAAATCACTCACTGTTTTCACAACCTAAATTCATTCAGAAAGGAACCTTCAGATCACCACCGGAAATGAAAAGCCAGTATCACTTGCAATAAATACAAAAGAACTGTCAAAAAGAAATTACCATTGTAAAAATGTTCGTGAGGAGATGGGAGCGATGGCTCACGCCTGTAATCCCAGCACTTTGAGAGGCTGAGGTGGGATCACTTGAGCTGAGGAGTTTGAGACCATCCTGGGCAACATAGGGAGATCCTGTCTCTGCAAAAAACCAAAAATATGAGCTGGGCATGGGGGCGAGCACCTGTGGTCCCAGCTACTCAGGAGGCTGAGGCGGGAGGCTCGCTTGAGTCCAAGAGTTGAAGGCTGCAGTAAGCGACTATCGTACCACTACACTCTAGACTGGGTGATAGAGCAAGGCCCTTTCTGAATAATAAAATAAAATAGAAACAAAAACATTCATGAAAAATCTAAAACAGTGGATTCAATGGGGGATTATTTTGTCCCCCACATCCCTGCCCTCCCCACCACAAGGATATTTGGCCAATGTTTGCAGACATTTCTGGTGTTTATGACTGGGAGTACGTGGGGATGGGGGGTGCATATTCCTGGCATCCAGTAGGCCAAGGCCAGGGATGGTGCTAAGCATCCACTAACACCCAGGACAGCCCTGACATCAAAGCCTTCTTTGTCCCCAAATGTCAGTAGTGCTGAGGTTTAGAAATCCTGCTCTAAAATGAGCTTAAGCATCCCAGAGGGGTGAGCCCCACACTTTGGGCAGCTGTGACCTAGTTAATTCCTCCTTCTCCTTCAGGCTCTGCTGAAACATTCTGCCTCAGGGAAGCCTTCCCTGAGCCCCAGAACAGAGGACCCAGCTGTAGGCTCCGGCTCCAGGGGCCCTGTACCTCCCGAGTCCTGACTCATGGCCCTCGAGGGTGATTTCTTGCTAGTATCTGCCTTTTCCACTGGAGCAGAGGGTCGCAGTGGGTAGGGGCCATGTCTGTTCCACTGGTCTCTTTTTTTTTTTTTTTTTGAGACTGAGTCTCGTTCTGTCACCCAGGCTGGAGTATAGTGGCACACTCTTGGCTCACTGCAACCTCTCTTTCCTGAGTTCAAGCAATTCTCCTGCCTCAGGTTCCCGAGTAGTTGGGATCACAGGCACCCGCTACCACACCCGGCTAATATTTGTATTTTAGTAGAGATGGGGTTTCACCATGTTTTCCAGGTTGGTCTCGAACTCCTGACCTCAGGTGATCCATGTGCCTCTGCCTCCCAAAGTGCTGGGATTACTGGCTTGTACCACTGTGCCCGGCCCCATTGGTCTTTTTCTGCAGCCCTCAGCGCAGTGTCAGGCTTGTAGCAGATACTCAATAGCTCCATGCAGAATGAATGAATGAAGGTTGGACCAAAAAGAGATGTGGACTCTACTCCTGGACTCACCACAGCTCGCCGGGCCCTTAACCTCTCCTCAGCCCACTTTCATTCTCACCTGTGAAATGCACACCTAATGGGCCTGTTGTGGGGATCAAAGGAGAATGGGCATGAAAGTCCTCAGCAGGGGACAAGCCACGGCATCCGCCAGGGGAGGATCCCTTGCAGAGGCGGGGTCATTCCCTCCATTCATCAGTTCTGCCATCACCATCGAGCACCCTGGATGCCGGTTGTCCCAGGGTAATTTTTTTTTTTTTTAAAGTTGAGTTCTTGCTCTGTCGCCCAGGCTGGAATGCAGTGGTGTGATCATAGCTCATTGCAGCCTTGAACTCCTGGACTCAAGCATGTGAATTTCTGGGGTAGAAATGTAGAAGGTAGAGATGAGATGGGCAGGATTGTAACTTAGGGGTGTGTACATCCAAGGGTGCCTTTCCCCTTTCTCCTGGATCTCATTCCCATCCAGTCACAAGCCCAAGATCTTTCTCCTTGTCCTCTCTCCATCATCCTCCAGGTGAGAGGCCCATTCTCATCTTGGGGGACCTGTGAGAGTACAAGGCCACCAAAATGGAGCTTAGTCCACGTGAAGAGGCATGTGGGGTGTCCAGGACACAAGTGGACACAGATGAACACAGGTGGACACAGGTGGGCATCAGGAGATACAGGTGACACAGGGACACAGGTGGACACAGGTGACACAGGTGGGCACAGGTGGACATCACTCTTTGAACAGCCCTCGAGGATGTGCTGGCTGTGTCCATGAGCACACGGCCCAACTCGCAAGGTGTCCGCTGTCCACTCAGACTGGGAAAGGACCCTTTGTGGGTGCCAACTTCACCTCCCTGTGGCTCCCGGGGGATGTAATGGAAAGGGCTTGAAGTGGAGGCTGGGGGCCTTTTAGGGAAGCCCTGCTCATATCTACATAGTGACTCTCATTCCTTCTGAGGACCAACCATCCCCCACTCCTCCTCTTCTTCCCCCTCCTCCTCTCTGCTTTCCTTCTCCTTTTCCTCTCCCTTCTGTCCCCCTTATCCTCCCCCTCCTCCTCCCCTTTTGCCTTCTACTCCCCCTCCCCATTCCCTGACCTTTACCATCCTCCCCCCTCTTCTCCCCTTTCCCTCCTCCACCTCCTCCTCCCCTGCGTCTCACTCCCCTCCAGGCAAGCAACTTTAGCTGATTTCCAGGTGGAAGGAGAAGAGAAACTGTCTCTGCTTGATTGCGTATTCTTCTTAACCTTTTTCTTGGAACACCTGGATGTAGGCTTTTGAAATCTTGAAAACCAAATCGGGCTCCTGTTCCCTCAGTCTTCTGGGACAGCTGTGTCCTGAGGTCCTGGGTGTTTTCTATTTAGTTACCTAAATGCTGGCAGCCTGTCATTCATGTCCATTAATGTCAGAAATCGTCCCACCACCAGTTTGTCCTGGGTTACCCTGGACCCACTAGGTCCTGGAGCCATGGCCTCTGGGCTCACTCTGAACCCCACCTGGGGGATCTGAGCCTATTCACTGCCACCGGGCTGGATGGGGGCAGCTGAGCTGAACAAGGCTGGTGGAAGTTCAGTAAACCCATTACTCGGAATTGGAAGGTCTCCATGAAGTGCCACCTCCGATTTGGGCCACTTCACTTTAAAAGGCAGAATTCCAACCAGAGTGATGCTAATGACTCCGGTGAATCTAAAAGGGGACCTTTGGAGAAAGGGCAGATGAATTGGAATGATCTGTGCAGACAAGACAAGGTTGGGGGGCACCTCGGTAACTGCTGACCCCCCAAAATGCTCCTCTCAAGAAGATACCAACCAGCTCCCCCGCTCCCCCGGTCCTCAGAGGGCAAAGCAAGAAATTAGCTTAAATTGGAGCTGGAAAGATTTAGGTTATGTGTAAGGAGGAACTTTTTAAACCCTGAAATATGCTACCAAGAGAGGCTTCGGGTTCTCAAGAGAGTGTCTAAAAATAGCTTATTCTTTAAAAATAGGTCTGGGCAAGTTTTAAACGTCAGCTCCGCTTCTCAGGGGTGGCCTTATGTGCAGGTGAACCTGGCCACGTGGGCTCCCCCAGGACAGAGGGCACAGGGAAAAGCCAGGCTTTGGTCTCCGTTGTGACCAACATCAGCATATTTTAGATATGTTCAGATAAGGGATTTATTTTCTCCTCTGCCCCCAGTGCATTGGTGTCATGAAACACCAGTCTTTAGTTTCTCAACGTTTTTTTTTTTTTTCCGTGGGAGACTGTTCTGGGGCTGATATTAATTGGGTCAGTTCCAACAGCTTCACTCAGTTGCTCCCAGTTTCCCCCAGTCCCTTGCCATTCCTGAGCCAGGGTTCTTCAGTGCCTGATGGTTTGCTGGGAAGTGAGCGGTCTCAGCGGTACCCGGTGCCCCGGGGCTTCCTGCCTCCAGCATCTCAGCGCCCTGGCAAGTCTGGCCCATCCTCATCCTCGCCTGCCCTGTGGGGAGGACTGCAGCTGCTCCTCCCAGGCTCCCTGTCTCCTGCTCCTCTTGCCCCCCCCCCCCCCCCGACCCTTCTCAGGCCACAGCCATACTCGCCTCCTCCACCCAACCACTTTGCTCTGAAAGTTGCAATTCCTGCCCCGGGCCCTCAGGATAAAGTCCAAACTGCCTCAGATGGCTTAAAATTTCCCATGGAATGTCCTTGTTTACCCTGCAGCAGCATCTCTCACCTCCCACGTGCCCCACCTAACCACCTGTGACAGCCACACCAAACCACTTTGCCTGTGGGTTTCTCCTGGTGTGGGTTCCCCTGCCCGCTCCACCCTCCTCCTCCTCCCTCTGACCCTTCCACTCTCAGCTCCTATACCGCCTTCTCTGGGGGCCTCTTCTGACCGCCCCACCCCACAGACCCCTGGACTTCCCCTCTTGACTGCCCTGATACCCAGAGGTGCCCAGTCTGTGTGTCTGCCTCTCCCATCCCATGGGAGCACTGGGAGAACAGGCCGCTTGACCCCTGTAGAAAAGCCTGAAGCACAGCATGTGCCTGATATTTGCTCAGTGACCAGCTGAAGGTCAGGGGTTTCCCTTTGCAGCTCTCCTGCCCCATCTCTCTGGTTCCAGCCCCCTCCAGGTCCCCACCAACCCCTCTGCGTCTCAAGTCCCGGACATGACACGCATGCCCAGCATCTACAAGAATATTTATTTAAACATGAGTGCTCACCGCGTGTTCTCAGTAATAACTTAGCATCTTTAATAATAAACTCTATTATAAATCAATTAATCAGCTACATCCCTGGTATCTCAATTAAATGGAGCGTGGCATTCGCATAAAGCATCCAAACCCTGCCAAAGGGAACCAGGCCAGAGGCAGGAGGGATCCTGGAATTGGGATTGTCACCGCTGCTCTATGTCCTCACCCAGGGGTAGCTCCACGTGGGAGACTGTCCCCTTGCGGGGGGGTCACGTGGGCTCTGGTCCACCCCCACCTCAAGGGAGGCCCAGGAACCTGCCATCCCTCTCCCCAGTGTTCAAGCGAAAGATAATTTGGGGCATCTCGGGTTGGCATTCCTGTGTGTCCTCTGGACTCAAGAGGCCCTGACAGGTGTCACCAGGCCAACTTGTCTCTCCCTACCTGAATCCCACAGCCACGCTGCCTGGGCTCACTTTAAATTCATGAGCACGGATCTCACACGACAAGCAACACTGCCCCGAGAGCTGCATGCACTTCCGCAGCATGTTTGTGCTTCCCCACTCTCAGAAAAGACTGTTTTACACGCTCTCCTCGCTGCTCCTCAACCTCCACTTCCCCAGTCGGCCGCCTCGCTCTCAGCTGGTGACCTTGTCTCTCGCTTGCTGGAGAGGAGGGGGGTTAATCTGCTCAAGAACTCAGATCCAGCCAGGCACAGGGGCTCCTGCCTGGGTCCCGGCACTTTAGGAGACAGGCAGGAGGATCTCTTGAGGCCAGGAGTTCAAGACCAGCCTGGACAACATAATGAAACCCTGTCTCTACAAAAATAAAAATGTCAGCCAGGCGTGGCAGCACTTGCCTATAGTCCCAGCTACTCAGGATGCTGGGCCAGGAGGATCATTTGAGCCCAGCAGGTTGAGGCTGCAGTGAGCTCTGATGGTGCCACTACACTCCAGCCTGGGCAACAGAGTGAGAGCCTGTCTTAAAAACCAAAAAACAAACCAGCAAAACTTGGGTCTCACTCAGACGCTGTCCTCCTGCTCCCTTGGGTAACGCATCCCAATTCCCATCGAAAGCCGGTTCCAATGTTTTCTAGAACCTCCTCACACCTTCTGGCTGTCTCTGGACCTTGCTTCCACAATCGCCCTTTCACTCCCCTGCTCTGTCCGTCTCTCCCTCTCTGCCTGATCATTCTGCATGGGCATGGAGACATTCTCTATCTCCCATTATTAAAACGCCTTCCCGGACAGGCACGGTGGCTCATGCCTGTAATTCTAGAGCTTTGGGAGGCCGAGTCTGGAGTGTTGCTTGAGGCCAGGAGTTTGAGACCAGCCTGGGCAACATGGCGGGACACTGTCTGTACACACACACACACACACACACACACACACAACATAGATGTATTACATGTATATGATTTTAAATAAACAAGTAAAATGCCTTCCTGAGCCCCAGGACCTCCCCACCTATCACCCCATTTTCCCACTTCCCCAGGCAGCATTATGCTTTGAAAGCTTTCTCTATCATTTACCCTCCTCCTCTTCTAAACCTCTTGCAGTTGACAACTCACCACTGGTTTTATCCCTCAGCCCTCCTTGGCCACTCCGCCTCAGCTATCTTTGCTGGTCCTTCCTACTCTGCTTAAGATCAGATGTTGGCTTTATCCTGGGAGCCTTCTCTCTCCTCTTCCTACAGTCTCTCTCCAGGTGACCTCTTCTAGGCACACTGTGTTATTTATCATTCACATGTGATTCACGCATTTAAGTCTTCGGTTCAGACTACTCCCTGAATAGCAGACCTGGCCCTTTACCTGTATGCTTGCTACCCCTGCTTAGATAGAGAATAGGCATTTCAAGGTCGGGCACGGTGGCTCACACCTGCAATCCCAGCGCTTTGGCACCGAGGTGGGCAGATCACCTGAGGTCAGGAGTTCAAGACCAGCCTGACTAACATGATGAAACCCCGTCTGTACTAAAAATACAAAACTTAGCCGGGTATAGTGGCGGGCGCCTGTAATCCCAGCTATTCAGAAGGCTGAGGCAAGAGCCTCATACAGCCTAGTGGGCCTATATAGTGAGTCTCAGGTGTATATTCTTCATTCATTCATTCGAGAAACTTCTGTGGAGCTTATTTTGTGCCCAGTGCTGTTCTAAGTGCTTTATAAATATAAGCCACTGAATCCTCATACCAGTCTATGAGGTAGGTACTATTATTATCCCCATATGACAGGTGAGGAAACTGAGGCCCAGAAAGTCAACCTACCCAGTGTTACAAAGCTGATAAGTGACTGTATTAGTCAGTTCTCACATTGCTATAAAGAACTACCTGAGACTGGGTAACTTGTAAAGAAAAGAGGTTTAATTGGCTCATGGTTCTGCGGGCTGTACAGGAAGCATGGCTTGGGAGGCCTCAGGAAACTTATAATCACGACAGAGGGTGAAGGGGAAGCAGGCATGTCTTACACAACTGGAGAAGGAGGAAGAGAGTGAAGGAGGAGGTGCTACATACTTTTAAACAACCAGATATCTCATGAGAACTCACTCGCTATCATGAGAACAGCAAGAGGGAAATCTGCCCCCATGATCCAGTCACCTCCCACCAGGCCCCTCCTCCAACACTGTGGATTACAATTCGACGGGAGATTTGGGTGGGGACACAGATCCACACCATTATCAGTGACAGAGCTGGAAGCTGGGCTCTCTCTTTCACTTTCCTGGCTCTGCTTTCCTCTGGGCTCACCTTGTGATGCGCTTGACGTTGTCTCTTAATTCTTAGCCCCCCTGGACTCGACACTCCTGGACTTAACAGAATTCAGCTTCCTCATTTTGGACTAGCCAAGGGCAGGGCTAGGAGTCATGACAGCTCTTCCTGCTCTAAGTTCTGGGGAGCATCACACCCAGCCCAGCTCTGGCCCCCTGGCCAACATCCCCCCATTTCCAGTGTTCTCCAAGGTTTCCTTGGGGCCTGGAGGAAGCATACCCACCTGACCACACCGGTTGGGAATTCCATTTATAGTTTCAGGAGTTGGGAGATTCCAGAAACCACAAGGAGAGATTTACAGCTGTGGGTTTCCTGGTGTGAGTCCAAGCCAGGAAGTAATCACGGCAGCAGGAAAGCCTCATTCATTTAGTCTCCTCTAATTCAGGAGGTGCAGTAACTCACCAAAAAGTCACTTTTTAATTCAGATGAGTTGGAAATTATGCCTTCTGATGAGGATTTGTAGGACAGATGCTGGGGGTGGACCTTGCTTTACAGAATTAACATGCTTTTGAAAACATAGGCAAGGGTCAGATTTTTGAAGCAGAATCTTTAAAATGCAATCAGAGAGTTCCACCAAGGTATCTTTACGTGAACTGTAATTTTTACTTATTGAATTTCCTTAAAGCATG
This sequence comes from Macaca nemestrina, assembly GCF_043159975.1. Classification (NCBI taxonomy): domain Eukaryota; kingdom Metazoa; phylum Chordata; class Mammalia; order Primates; family Cercopithecidae; genus Macaca; species Macaca nemestrina. Next base: position 26,650,449 of record NC_092142.1, on the reverse strand, counting down.
GTCTTTCATATTTGGGGATAAATAGAATTTAATTTAGGAATCAATGCTTTTCTAAACTAATAGTTCAGAAAATTAATTATTTTGCCAATAGGCTAAGTCCAGCTTCTGGGTGGGAGATTTTGTATTAAAATACTGTTGTGCTCCTACTATCCTGGCATAAGGAGTGGTCCTTCTCATGAATATTCCAGCCCTCAGAAAAGGAACTGGCAGAAGACTAAGAAAGGGGTCAACACCCTTCTGAGTGGAAACAGCTTCAATTCCAGAAAGACTCAGTACTGGGCAGTAATAAAGAGGAAAGACTTGTCCCTTCAGAAAACAGATTGTATTGTAAAGTTACAGTGATTAAAACAGTGTGGTACTGATGCAGGAACACAGAGAAAGATCAGTGGGACAGAATGACAAGTTAGGAAGTGCACTCGTGTATTTGTGGAACTTGGAATATGGTATAAAAGTGTCCCTTAAAATCAGCAGAGGAAATACAAAAATTAGCCGGGTGTGGTGGTGCGTGCTTGTAGTCCCAGCTACTTAGGAAGCTGAGGTGGGAGGATCACCTGAGCCTGGGAGGTGGAGCTTGCAGTGAGCCCAGATGGAGCCACTGCACTCCAGCGTGGGTGACAGAGTGAGACTCAGTCTCAAAAAAAAAAAAAAAAAAGTTTATTTTTTTTTAAAATGTAATCTATGCAGCAGACAGGATTAATATTCAGACCATACAAAGAATTCCTGCCAATTGATAAGGAAAAAGATTTTTAAAAACAAAAAGAAAATTGGCAAAAGATACAGACATTCAAAGAAGAAGAAATTGAAGTGGTTAATAAATGTGAAAAATGCTCAAGCTCACTAGTACTAAGAGAAATATGATAGGCTTTTGGGGAACCCTTTCTCCCATTAGCAGCCAGGCAGTTCTCTCTCCTCTGTCTTAAAAGAGTGGAAGTTCTACAAAACACTGAGAAAATAATGGTCCCCCAACCCCAGCCAAAGCCCACTCTACAGCTGGCTCTTCTTACTAGATGGGGGAAAAATGCTTTAAATATAAACAATTTAGCCTCTAATCCCAGCACTTGGGGAGGCTGGTGTGGGAGGATTTCTTGATCCCGGGAGTTTGAGACCAGCCTGAGCAACATAGCAAGACACCCATTTCTACAAAAACGAAAATACAAAAAATTGGCCTGGCATAGTGGCATGCACCTGTAGTCCCAGCTACTTAGGAGGCTGAGATGGAAGGATCACTTAAGCCCAGGAGGTTGAGGCTGCAGTGAGCTATGATCATGCCAGCCTAGGCAACAGGCTAAAAACAAAAAAATCCATGAAGTTGATTTCATGACTTACTAAGACTTGTGGGCTAAATCTGCCCCAATGCCTGTTTTTGTAAATAAAGTTGTATTGGAATACAGCCATGCTCACTCATTTCTGTATTGTCTGCAGCTCCTCTGGTGTTACAACAGCAGAGTTGAATCGTTCCAACAGAGACCATGTGGCCCACAGAACATGAAATATTTGCTTCTCTGGCCCTTTACAGAGAGTTCACTAACCTATACACAGATCTGACTCTGCATCTCCTTTGCTTCAATTTTTTTCAGAGCTCCCCTTTGCCTTCTGGCCCAAATTCAAGCCCCTTAGTCTGACTTAGAAAACCACTAACCTCTGAGCCAGAAGTGGTGGCTCATGCCTGTAATCCCAGCACTTTGGGAGGCTGAGGCAGGAGGATGACTTGAGCTCAGGAGTTTGAGACCAACCTGGACAATATAGTGAGACCCCATCCTTACACAAAGTTTTTAAAATTAGCCAGGCATTGTGGTGCACGGCTATAGTCCCAGCTACTCAGGCAGTTGGGGTGGGAGGATTGCTTGAGCCCAAGAGTTGGAGGCTGCAGTGAGCTATGATCCTGCCGCTGCACTCCAGCCTGGCAACAGAGCAAGACCCTGTCTTAAAAACAAAAAGAAGGAAAGAAAAGAGAACTACCTCATCTGGCCTCCCAAGCTCTGTTCCTGCTGACCTCCCTTACCCAGGGGTCCCTGTTCTCCACAGTGATCATAGGCAGGCAGGCAGCAGAGAGGCTGTGGGTGTGTGGGGACAAAACCCTTCCTTACTTCCTGACGCTCTTCTCTGCTCTCTGCCCCGCAGGCCTCCTGGGAATGGTCGCCCACATGATGTACACACAAGTGTTCCAGGTCACTGTGAGCCTCGGCCCTGAAGACTGGAGACCCCATTCCTGGGATTATGGGTGGTCCTTCTGGTAAGTGGCTTTGACCTTCAGGACAAGAGCAGCTTCGGGCACCAGAGGCCCAAGGCATGCTGGGACTTCAGCAGCTCAGCCCAGTGGGGTGGGGTGGTGGGAGAAATGGGGAGAGTTGGAGAGACTGCAGTCCAAAGGCACTTTGAGACCCCAGGGCAGAGACTGGCAAACTAGGGCCTGTGGGTCAAATCTGGCCCGCCACCTGTTTATATGCAGCCCTCAAGCTAAGGATAGCTTTTGGATTTTGAAATGCTAAGAAAATAAATCAAAGGAAGAGGAATGCTGTTTTGTGACATGTGAAAATTACATGAAATTCAAATTTCAATGTCCATAAATAAGGTTTTCTTGGAACACAGCTACTGTCATTGTTTTGTATTATCCATGGCTGCTTTAACACTGAGATGGCAGCACTGGGCGGTGATGACAGAGACTGAATGGCTCACAAAGTCAAAAATACTTACTCTCTGGCCCTCTGCCTACCCCTACCTAAGAGGCATGCTATGGAAGGTTGGAGATGGAAGCTGGCAAGACCTCAAGTTAGGTGAGCTGTGGAGGGTTCTGGGTGGTCCTATGGGGTAGGTGGACTCCAGTGAGAGGCTCTGAATACAGGGAACAGGTCAGCACCTCAAAGCGGGGTGTGCGTATGAAAGGCGTGATTAGTCAGGGTTCTTTTGCTTACCAGTGATAGAATCCCCAGCTTAAGTGAACAAGGGGTATTCATTTGTTTGTGTAACTGGAATGTCCAGGTGGAACAGCTAAAGTGCTCTGGGTTGTGACAGAAAAACCTACTCACATCAGTCTAAGTAAGGAGATATCATACACTGGTTCATGGAAAGGACAAGCACAGCTATGGTGTGGACTTCAGGACATGTTTGATCCAGAGTCACTGAGGTCAGAAGGGCTGAGTTCTCTTCCTCTGTGTAGTCATCTGAGCTCGGCACCCTCCACATGTTTACTTTGTTGCTGGGCTGGCTTCCCTGTTGGGGAGAGCTCTTCCTAAGGCTGGGTAAATCCTCCTTCCCTTGTAGGAGAGAAAGGGCTTGTTCTCCAATACTGACTAGAGTCCCAAACTTCCCTCTGGTGGGCTTAGGTCATGTTCTCTCTCCTTAATCTTTGCCACAGCTGGGGGAATGTCATGAGCTTATTCCCTTAGCTTGACCGAGCCCACCTCTGGAGCTAAGAATGAGTCAAAACCTCTCAAATGGTGAGTGGATGGAATAGATGCTGTGTGAGCTACCACAAAGTCTGCTTCAGGCACAGCTGGATCCAGGAGACCAGATTTCATCTGGAACCCAGTCATGCCCTCTCCTTATCTTGTCTCTCTCTTGTCTCTCTTCCCTTTGAATTAGTGTTGGCTTCATTCTCAAACAGCTTTTCCCCCAATGCTAGCAAAGATGCTAGCAAAGATGATCACAACGCACAGACCAGGCTTCCTTTTTTTTTTTTGGACAGAGTCTCTGCTCTGTCACCCAGGCTGGAGTGGCAGACTTCCATCTTAAAAATGTAGCAATACCAGCGAGAGATGGGGTTTCTTTCCCATATTTCCAGCTAAAATCCTGGTTATGACTTTCATTGGCTTAGCTTAAGTCATGTGACTAAACCTGAACCAATGATTTAGACTCTGGGGGAGACTGGAATGACCTGAGTCACATGGTCCAGAGAGTGGCATTAGCTTCACCCAAACCCTTGGACAGAAAGAGAAGGAGGTGAAGTCTCTTCAGGCTGGAAAGACAGAGACCACAATTATCCACTACACAGGGCATCCAGGTCTGGGGCTGGTAGTTGGAGAGCATTTATCCGTTCAGTCATTTAATACATATTCGCTGAGTACATCCTCTAGGACTGCTGTTCTTCTCGGTGATGAGGATGCCGCAGTGCTGAGACAGCGTTGCAACAGGGATTGAGAGGTGTGAACCAGCCGTATCTGAACTGTGCTGTGATGTAGATGTGTGTGGCGAGGGGAGTTCACAGGCAGCTGCGGGAGCACAGAGGAAGGGCATTGACTGACACAGCTTTGGGTGGGGCGGGTCTCCAGGAAGAATTTCGAAGGCAAAACAGGAGAGAATCGCTTGCCAGGCAGAGGGTGTAGCAGGTCCAACGACCTGGAGGTGAGAGAGCATCTCAGCATGGAGCAGGAGGGACTATGATTACAATTTTTAAAAGATCCTATTCCAGTTCAGTGATCACCCCAACTCCATCTCCACTCTCTGCTCAACTCCATCCTTTTGAAACCAAAAGCATTTGCCTTGAAGGGACCTTGGCCCATGAACCCTGGCCCCAATCCCTTTAGGTAGAACAATCCCAGGGAAGCCAGATGAGGCTCTGACCTCCCTTTACCCAACCTTTCCTCCTGCAACTGTTCCTCCCTGAGACCTTGACCTTGGAAGTTCATCTCCTTGAGCTAGAGAAGGGCACAAAGGAAGGGAACGAACATTGGTGAGTGTTGACCATGTGTGTAATAATTTCTTAGATTTACTGAGCGCTGATGTGCTGCGAATCAGGTAGGTATTTCATGGAGGCACAGGGAACTTAAGTAACCTGCCCGAGGTCATCCAGCTGTGAAGGGTAGGGCTGGGATTCAAACCCAGGCAGTCGGGCTCCACAGCCATACTGGAAGCCTCTCTGAGAAGATGGGTGATAATGAGAGAGTTCATTGATGTGCTTTCCATCATGTTCCACACATGGTGTGTGCTTAGTCAACACCAGCTCTTATATTGCTGCTCCTGGTATGAAATTTAACACATGCAATATCATGCTAGTGATATGAAATTTAACATGAGCAATATCATGCTACTGATATGAAGTTTAGCACATGCAGTAACCTCGTGTTGCATATGCAGATGCTGAGAGTCAGAAAGGTTGAATCACTTGCCCTGGTGGGAACCGGTTCCTGCCCCTCAGTCCCCCTTTCCAGAAGGCCCTGGCTCTCTCCCCTTGTGCTCAGTGTCTCAAGTCAAGCCTGCTGGTGTCAGCCAGAGGAACACTCTTTCCCTGGAAGAAAGGGCCTTCTGCCCTGCTCCTCTGCTCCTTCCTTAGGGGCTGGCCTCCCAAGGGGCACCAAATTCTCATTGGACTTATTAAAGGCCGAGGCCCCATGTGCAGCCCCTTTTAGGGTGGATCCATTTCTCCCTGTCACTGAGACCTGTGAGATGGATCAGCCCATTTTTTCGTCCCTCACATCTGGGGCCTCACCAGGGCTGCAGCATATCATCTCTCTTGTTTAATATGTGTGAGGCCGTTTGTCAAAATTCTGGCCCGGGAGCCTCCCGTGCTCCCTCCCCTGGTACTGGAGAGGAGAACAGCTCCAAGAAGAGATGGCACGGACCTCTGTCTTCCTGCCCAGCAGGGAAGAACAAGCTGCAGGGGCTCTGGAAGCTGGAGGGGTTTTGAGGTGCTCAAAGCCTGTTGAGTGCCAGCTTCTTAGAGGGACACCTTTGTAAGAAGTAGGCCGGGCGCGGTGGCTCACGCCTGTAATCCCAGCACTTTGGGAGGCCGAGACGGGCGGATCACGAGGTCAGGAGATCAAGATCATCCTGGCTAGCACAGTGAAACCCCGTCTCTACTAAAAATACAAAAAAAAAAAAAAAAAATTAGCCGGGCACAGTGGCAGGCGCCTGTAGTCCCAGCTACTCGGGAGGCTGAGGCAGGAGAATGGTGTGAACCTGGAGGGTGGAACTTGCAGTGAGTGGAGATCGTGCCACTGCACTCCAGCCTAAGGGACAGAGCGGCACTCCGTCTCAAAAAAAAAAAAAAAAAGAAGTAGAAAGTCCCCATAGTTAAGAGTCTGACAGCCTGGGGTTCAAATCTCACCCCGATGCACACCGCTGGGCCTCCGTGGCAGCATGGAGGGGCGGTCGACAGTGTGGCCCCTGGAATCAGACAGTTTGGGTTTAGATCCTGCCTCTGCCCCTCATCAGCTGTGGACCTTGGCCAAGTCACTTACTTCCTCTGCACCTCTGTGTCTGGTGGAAAATTTGGGCTGGAAAATGGGACAGCCCGAATTTCCACCTCATGGGGGGTCTCTTGAGTTGTGTTCATTTCTCTATTGAGGTGTATACATCACCCCCAAATCTAGTAAAAATGAGTTATTATGTAGTAGTAATAGTAACTAGTAAAAATGCGTTGTTATTTGTTCTTACGTTTGGTGGTGGACAGGGCTCAGTCGGGCGGTGCTTGCTAGGGTCTTCCCTGAAGCTTCAGTTGGATGTCAGCTGAAGCTGAGGTCATCTGGGTATGGCTGGGGTAGACCTCCAAGGTGGCACCTCATGACGCTGGCAGCTGGTGCCAGCTGGCGGTGGCTGGTGGCCGGAGGGGCTTCACACAGTGTGGAGGCTGGGTACCTGGAGAGACTATCTCAAGAGTGAGTGTTCCAGGAGACCCAGGTAGAAGCCATGGGATCTGCATGAGCCAACCTCAGAAGTCACACAGTGTCACTCCTGCTGCATTCTGTTGGTTAAGAGCAAGTGACAGGGCCAACTTCAAGGGGAGGTGTGAACCATGGGAGGTGTGGCTCCCTGGAGGCCAGCTTTGGAGACAGTAACCAACACGAGGAGCAAGTGAATCAACGCATGTGGAGCACTCAGCCCAGTGTGCTCGGTGAGCACAAGTCCTCCTGCCCACTCCTCCTTTTGGCGCCGTGTCTCAGCTCTCTCTACCCGTGACAATGTCAGGTCAGGACCCTGATGGGCGCCCAAGCAGCTGCTTGGCTTAAGGGGGCAGGGACCAAGTGGATCAGATTAAGGTTGGGGCCGGGCAAAGTGGCTCACCTGTAATCCCAGCACCTTGGGAGGCCAAGGTGGAAGAGGGGCCGGGCAAAGTAGTTCACCTGTAATTCCACACCTTGGGAGGCCAAGGTGGGAGAATCACCAGAGGCCAGGAATTCAAGACCAGCCTGGGCAACATAGCCAGACCCAATCTCTAAAAAAATAAAAAAATAAAAAAAATTAGCTGGATGTGGTGGTGCGCACCTCTAGTCCCAGCTACTCAGGAGGGTAAAGTGAGAGGGACACTCAAGCCCAGGAGGTTGAGGCTGCAGTGACCTGTGTTCGTGCCACTGCACTCCAGTCTGGGCTGGAGGCTCTACCTCAAAAAAGAAAAAGGAAAAAAAAAAAAGATTAAGATTACGACACCTACTTTGTGCTGTGCACTGAGAGGCACTTTACAAGCCCTGAGCTGCCTGTCACTGATCCCCAGGAGAGGGGCTGCCATCCTCCTTCAGGGACCAAGACACAGCTTGAAAGCCACACAATTAGCCTTGGATGCTGTGAACTGCGCACAGCCGGGGCTGAACCCAGCCTGCAGATGTTGTCTTTGGCCTGCCATCGTGTCTTATAAAAGTTTGGATTTGTTTCTAACATCTAAAATGGTCAAACTTCTACATAAAAGTCCAGGTTTCTGGTTCGTGATCATTGGAAGATCTGTTCCTGCCTAACCAGCATTGCCACCAGGCAGCCTGCAGATAAGGCTGAGAATGGCTGAACCTTTAGATAGGCGTCTGGTTTCCAGCTCACCCCAGTCCCCACTGCGCCCTATTGCCTTACATTTATTTACCCATGCTTCCTCACTTAGTCATCATCTGCCTGACCTTGCGGGAATTTGAGTCTGTGGCCCCTGCTTGGAATGTCAGCTTTCCTGGTGACCGCAGGAGTGTGGAAAGCCAGCCCTGCACTTTCTGCTTCTGTTTTGCATTTGATCAACCTGGAGAGGAATGGGAAAAGGTCTCCTCCTCCTACTGCTGCACACACAGTGAAATCTTATCTCAAGCATTCACTCTGCAGACGGAGGGTAGTGGGACATCGTGGTGTGGAAGATTATAAGAGCTGGAGGGCCCAGAGAAGTTCAGCAATTTGGCCCATGTCACACAGCAAGAGAGCAGCAAGTTGGGCCAGATCTAGGGAAGGTTCTCACTCCTGTGCTAGTGGCCCCTTTCTGCTTCTGGGGCCCTGTCCCTGTGGAATACAGGCCTCACTGCTGTCCCTCCCTCCTTTCTAGTCTCCATGAATATGTGGACACAGCAGACCAACCTCTTTCCTCTCTGGGGACCCCAGGCGGCGCCCCCTCTATGCAGGGGTTAGCTGGTATTCCAGCAGGCCGATCCCTTAAAGGGTTGAGTCTGCCGCTGTGACCCTACCAAAGCCTGGGCCCCAAACACAACTGGAGGGGTGTGTGTGCTGACGTCACTGCTGAGAGGCTGTGTGATCGGCAGGAAGTTTGCCCTTCCTCATCCACCCGAGGCAGGTGGCTGTGGTCTGCTTTATTCTAAGACCAGGGTTGGGGAAAAGGATGTGGTTGCCCAAGGGTGCCCTGTGGGCCACGGAGGGACCAGCTGGGCCCTCAGAGCCTGCCACTATCCAGCTCCTAGTCCCATCAGCTCTTGGGCCCTGAGGGTGGCCTGGATTATGCATCTGTGCCCAGCCCTGCCCCACATGGTGAATCTGTAGCCCTCTGGTCTGCAGGCAGCCAGGGCAGCCTTCCTTAGTGACCCGTTACAACCTCCCCACTGGGTAGGGCCTGCAGTAGGTTGCAAAGTGGTGTCCATGTGTCTCTAAATCTGCTCCCCCTGTGTCCCTCTGCCCCTGACGCTCCCAGGGGATGAAGAATTGACAACCCCTGTCACCGCCCTCCCCTTTTCTCCCTATGGTGTCCAATCTGCTCTTGGCTCCGGAAACCAGGCCAATCACCCACGCACCTCCCTGTGCCAGTTCAGAAGTGCAAGCTGCTAAAACCAGCAGGTGTTCCGGCCCCAAAGTTTTCAAACTGTGTATTTGGTGGGCGCGTTGGGGCCCTGGGGGGTGAGAGGAAGAGGGAGATGAAGGCTCATGGATATAGCCTCTCACCCACGCTAAAACCAGAGCTATGTTTTCATATCTGTCTTTTTCTGTCTGTTTTTATTTTATCTGTGTTTATCCATTCATTCCACAAGTATTTACTGAGCACCTACTATGTGCCAGGCACCATTCTAGGTGCTAACGGACAGTAGTGAAGTGAACAAGGATAGTAATGAAGTGAACAAGGCTCCCATTTTCATGAAGCTGGCATTCTGGGATAGAAGAGGATATAATCTTAAAAAACAAACACTAAGGATTCCAATTCTGAGAAGACAGAGTAGACATGCTTCTCCCTATTCCTCCTGCTCAATGCAGCTAAAATCATTGGACCTAAAGATAAAACAGACATCAGAAGACTCCGAAAGGTGGGAAGAAGACAGCAGGCTGGTTAGGGCCCAAGAAACAACACATTGCTGAGTCCTTTTCGTGTCATATAGCCCAGATTTGGAGCTGAAGAAGTCAGCAATTCAGAAATGCCAAAAGGACAGGATTAAAAAAATGCCCAACTGAAGTCTGCTTTCTCTAGGCAAAGGACCAAGAAAGGGTCAGCCCAATGAGACAGAAAACATTTAACAATAACTTCACTACTCCAGTCACACATTACAGAAAAGAAAAAACTGGCTTCACCCACACTCATGCCGGCAAGGGAATGGGGTGCTTAGATTTTGGTGACAATCGCCAGGTGGACTTTCATCTCTGCTGGGCAGTAACAAGGTGCCCCTCTTTCTCCCTGCAGGGATTGTGTCAGAGGGGAACTGGTGGAGAGTCAGGATTTTTGCCACTGCCTTGCGGTAGTAAGAACATCTCCCTCCCCATGGTGTCAGTGATGTGTGGGGAGCAGTGATGAGGCCCCCGGGCCCCTCCCAGCCAGGTATCAGCAGAGGCCTAATGGGGAGTCTGAACTCCCATCCCCACCCTCACCTGGTAAGAACCAGGAACCATCTTCATCTTGAATGTCAGTGGTGGCTGATATGATTAGGCTTTGTGTCCCCACCCAAATCTCACCTTGAATTGTAGTCCCCGTAATCTCCATGTGTGAAGGGAGAGACCAGGTGGAGGTAACTGGGTCATGGGGGTGGTTTCCCCATGCTGTTCTTGTGATAGTGAGTTCTCATGAGATCTGCTGGTTTTATAACGGGCTCTTCTGCCTTTACTTGGCACTTCTCCTTCGTATGTAGCTTTGTGAAGAAGGTGCCTGCTTCCTCTTCACCTTCCGCCATGATTATAAGTTTCCTGAGGCCTCCTCAGCCATGCTGAACTGAGTCAGTTAAACCTTTTTCCTTTATAAATTACACGGATTAATACACTCGCCCAGTGGGAAACCTAGGCTTCTACCCCTACCTGGAAGTAACCGGGCAGAGCCTCCACCTCGCCAAAGCCACCTTGCCGGAATGATGTGAAAGGAAGCCAGTTAGAGCAGATGGTTTAAACAAGATCCAGAGTCTCAAAACATACCCCAAATGTCAAGGTTGCAATTAAAATCATGTACCATGCCAAGAACCAGCAAGATCTCAACTTGAACGAAAAAAGATAATCAATAGATCCCAATGCTGAAATGACAGAAACGTTAGAAATCATCATAAAAATGCTTCAACAAGTAGTTGCAAAAACCCTTGGAAAAACAGAAAGTCTCAGGAAAGAAGTAGAAGATAGAAAGAAGGACCAAATGGCAATTTTAAAACTAAAAAATTCAGTAACCAAAATACAAAGCTCAATGGTGGGGCTCAACAGCAGAATGGAAGGGATGAAGGAAAGAATCAATGAACTTGAAGACAGGACAATAGAAATTATTTAATTTGAACAACAGAGAGAATATAACTTTTAAAAAAATGTACAGAGCCTTAAGGACCTCTAGAACTATAACCAAAAGTGTAACATTGGAGTCCCAGAAGAAAAGGAGAAAGAGGGCGAGACTGGACAAAGTACTGAAAGAAATAATGGTTGAAAACTTCCCAAATCCCGTAAAAGACATAAACCTTCAGAATCAAAAGCTGAATGAATCTCTAAAATAGTATACATTCAAAGAAATCCATACCAAGACACATCACAGTCAAACTTGAAAAAAAACTAAAGTTAAAAACAAAAAACAAAACACAGTGAGAGAATAACATCCTCCCTAACTACAGAGAAAAAAATTCAAGCAACAGTGGATTTTGCATCAGAAACAATGGAGACTAGAAGGAAACAGAAAATGAAAATGCTGAAAGAAATGAACTATCAACTTAAAATTCTATATGCGGCAAAAATATACTTCAGAAATGAAGGGGAAATCACAACATCCTCAGATGAAGAAAAACTAAGAAATTTTGTTGCCGGCAGACCTACCCTAAAGGAAAGGCTAAAGGAAGTTCTCTAAACAAAATGGAAATTTGAAAAAGGGAAGTTTTGAATATAAGAAAGAATGAATGAAAAATGGACAGAGAAACTTTACTTCTCCTTTTTCTCCTTTTGAATTTTCTAAATTATGTTTGATGGTTGAAGCAGAAATCATAATATAGTCTGATGTGATTCTAAATGTATACAGTGGAAATATTTAAGACAATTATGTTATAAATGAAGGAAGGTAAAGGGTCACAAAAGGAGCCAAGCTTTCTATGCTTTACTCCAATGTTGACACCAGCAGACTGTGGTTAGTTATGTATATGTAATGTAAGACCCAGAGCAACCACTAAAAAAGCTATATACAGAGATACACTCAAAATCACTATAGATAAATCAAAAATTGTTTGAGAAACCCATGGGAATACAAGAAAAAAAAAAGAGAAACAAAAAACAAAACAAGCAGGGAAGAACAAAATTAGTTGGCAGTCTTAAGCCATAATATATCAATAATCACTTTAAATGTAAATGGTTTAAATACACCAATTACAAGCCAGAAATTGGTCAAGTGGATTTAAAACATGTGACCCAAAACTATGTGCTGTCTATAAGAAACTCACTTCAAGTATGATGAGATAGATAGGCTGGAAGTAAAAGGATGAAAATCACCTCTCATGTAAGCATTAATCAAAAGAAAGCAGGACTAGTTATATCAATATTAGATAAAGTAGACTCAGGCAAATAAAATGACCAGAAATAGACATTAAATAATGATAAAAGAGTCAATCCACTAAGAAGGCATTGCAATCCTAAAAGTGTATCCACCAAACAACAGAGCTGAAAATCTGTAAAGGAAAATGTGATGTAGCTGAAAGGAGAAATAGGAAAATTCACAACTATAATTAGATATTTCAATATAGCTTTCTCAACAATTAATAGAACAACCAAATGGAAAATCACCAAAGATATAAAAGAATTCAACATCATCAACCAATAGGATCTAATTGAGAAATGTTTCAAGTCAAATCAGCTCTCATCCCAAGAACCTAGAAAAAGAAGGGCAAAATAAGCCCAAAGCCAGCAAAAGAAAGATGAGCAAAAATCAATACAATTGAAAACAAAAAGTAATAGAATCAATGAAACAAAAAAGCTGGTTCTTTGACGAGATAAAATTGACAAACCTCTCGCAAGAGTGACAGAGAGAGCAGACAGAGGAGAGACACAAAATGCCAATTCAGGAATGAAACAGAGGATGTTGCTGCAGACTTTGAGGACATCAAAAATATAGTAAGAGCATACTACAAACAACTCTACACACATAACTTTGACAGCCTGGATGAAATAGATCAGTTTTTTTAAAAGCCCAAACTGCCACAACTTACCAAATGCGAAATAAGTAATTTGAATATCCCTGTAACTACTAAGGAAATTGAGTTTATAAATAAAAACTTTCAAAACAGAAATCTCCAGGTCCAGATGGTTTTACTGGAACATTTCACCAAATATTTAAATAAGAATTAGCATGTTTTTTCCAGAAAATAGAAGAAGAGAGAAAACTTTGCAGTTCACTTTATGAAGCTAACATCACTTTGTTATTAAAACCAAAGATAGTGCAAAGAACCACAGACTAATAGACCCCATGAATATAGATACAAAATCCTTAGCAAAACAATAGCACATGGAAGTCAGCAATATATAAAAATAATTATACATCATGAGAAGGGGTTTATCCTAGGGATTATGACTGCTTCAATATTTGAAAAATCATTCACCATATTAACAAGCTAAAGAAGAAAAAATCACATGACCATGTCAATGAATACAGAAAAAGCGTTTGACACAATTCAACATTGATTCATACTTTTAAAAAAACTCTCCGAAAATTCAGAATAAAGGGGAACTTCCTCAACTTGATAAAGACCATCTATAAAGCATCTGCAGTTAACATCATACTTAATGTTGAAATACTATTTTCTCTCTAAGATTGGGAACACCACTATTATTCAACATAGTGCTGGAAGTTCTAACTAGAAATAAGACATAAAAGACATGCAAGACATCAGACATGAAAAGAAAATAAAAGGTATACAGATTGTAATAGAAATAAACTATACCTATTTGTAGATGTCATAATTATCTGTGTAGACAAATCCAAGGGATCTACCAAAAAAAAGCCTAGACTTAATAAATAAGTTTAGTGCTGTCTTAGGATAGAAGATAAAAATACAAAATCAATTGTATTTTTATAAACTAGCAATGAACATTTGGACAACAAAATTAAAAATATATATCATTTATACTAAAAAAGCAAAATACTTAGGCATAAATGTAACAAAACACTTACAGGACTTGTACACTGAAAACTGTAAACTGTAGAAAAATACCAAAGAAAGAAATCAAAGAAGATCTAAATAAATGGGTAGATATACTATGTTCATGGATCAGAATACACAATATATAGTGAATACATCAAATTTCTTGTAGATATAGAGAAAAGTATTCTAAAATATATATGGAAAGGCAAAGGAATTAGAATTTCTAAAACAATTTTGATAAAGAAGAATAAGGCAGAATGAATTAGAGTACTCAATTTCAAAACTTACTGTATAGCTACAATAATCCAGGCTGTGTGATATTAGTGGAAGGATAGGCACATAGATCAATGAAAAAAAAATAGAGAACTCAGAAATAGACCAATACAGATACACCCAACTAATTTTTGACAAAGGCACAAATCAGTTCACTGTGTGGGTGTGTGGTGGTGGGGCGGGGGGGTGGGGTGGACAGGGAATGGCCTTTTCAACAAATAGTGCTGGAGCTATTGGACATTCACTGGCAAAGATAAACAATCAGCCTTACTTTAAACTGCACACCACTTGCAAAAATTAATTTAAAATGGATCACAGATTTAAGTATAAAATGTAAAACTGTAAAACCTTTAGAAAAATAAGAGAAAATCTTTGGAATCTAGGGCTAGGCAAAAAGTTCTTATATTTGATATCGAACACATAAAAGGAAAAATGGATTAATTGTAATTCATCAAAACTAAATACTTTTGGTCCACAAAAGACCCTATTAAGAGGTTTAAGAGAAAGCTATAGACTGAGAGAATATATTTGTAAACCACATTTCTGACAAAGAACTAATATCTAGGATATATAAAGACCTCTGAAAACTCAGTAGGAAACAACAGAACAATCCAATTAGAAAGTGGGCAAAAAACACCAATAGACATTTTGCCAAAGAGGATATACAGATAGCAAATAAACAAACGAAAAGTTGTTCAACCCTATTAGCTGTTAGGGAAGTTCAAATTAAAGCCACAATGAGATATTATTACACGTCTATCAGAATAGCTAAAATAAAAAATAGTGACACCACCAAATTCTGGTGAGGATGTGGAGAAACTCATACATTGCTGGCAGGAATACTGTATTTAGCAATATAAAGGAACAAACTACTGATGCACACAATAACTTGGATGATTCTCCAGATAATTATGTTGGGTGAAAAAAAGCCAATCCCATACATACTCCTGTATGATTTTATTTATGTAAAATGTTTGAAGAGGTAAAATTATTGAAATGAAGAACTGGTGGCTGACAGGATTTGTGGGAGGTCAGGCAGGAAGTGGCCGTAGCTATAAATGGCACAGAAGAGATCCTTGGTCTGTATTTTGACTGTATCAATGTCAATATCCTGCTTGTGATATTGTAATATTGTATTACACTAGTTTTGCAAGAGTTTACCATTGGGGAAAACTGGCTAAAGGGTACATGGGTTCTCTCTATATATAATTTCCTACAGCTGTTTGTGAATCTGTTATTATCTCAAAAGGAAAAATTTAAAAACAAGAGTAAACAAATGAAAGGAAAAAAGATAAAGAGAATTACAGGGTGTAATGAGGGCTGTGATGAAACTAAACAGGGGCATGTGATACAGAGTGATGGAGAGGGGGCTTCTTAGAGATAGTAGACAGAAAATGCCCACTAAGGAAGGGGTGACATTCACAGGTGAGAAGGGACCAGCTGGGCAAAGAGCCTGGGAAAGTCCAGGGATTCCAGAGGGAGGGAAGGCAATGGGGGAGGTAGGGCAGAGAATGAGCTTTGGGTTTTTGAGGAGTGGAAAAGAGACCATAGGGCTGGGATGCAGAAAGCCTGAGGAATCAAGCTCTGGACGACATGTTATTTGAAAAAAGATCTTGCATGTAAAGATCTTTCTAGATGGAAAGGCGGGGATGTAGGCTTTTCTTCTAGCTCAGTCTGACTTTGCACCTGTCCACCCATTGACTGTCTGGCTCTGCTCCACCCCATATCATCTGTTTCTGGGGCCCCTGGGCTCTAGCAAACCCCCTCCCTCCCCAGGGAAGCTCCCTCCACACACTCAGTCATTGGACTCCACCACTCCTGAAAGGTATTTTTGCTCAAGCCTTTAGTTTGAGAATCCCCTGCTCTGTCCCCTGACTGGGACATCAGGGTTGAGTCAGACTTGGTCACCCTTAAGATCCTTGGCTATAAAGACTCGAAATTCGTGTCAAAACTAACTCATGCAAAAGAAGAGAATTTATAGCAAGTAAACGTATGATAACTTTGGTTCCCAGTGACCAAAACCCAATTCAAACTGGCTTCAGGGTAGAAACAAAAGTCAAGGAAAACAAAATTAAAAAGAAAGGAATTGAGACTTCCATCATTGAAAAGTTCAGGGATAATGGCTTCAGCTCAGGGATCAAGCCCCTTTTCATGGCTCTGCTTTCTTTTGGGTCAACTTCATTCTCAGGCTGGGTGGTGGCAAGAGGGTCCCCAGCAACTCTTGGCTCAAACCTCACCAGCTTAGCACCACAGAAGAAAGATGAGCTTTGTTTCCCAGTAGCTTCAGCCAAGTTCAGGGGTTGAGTCTCATGAACCTGACTTGGGTCACGTGCCCACCCCCAACCAATTACTATGGCCAGAGAACAGCAACATTTTCATTAGCCAGGCTGAGGTCATGTGCTCACATAGAGGTTGGGGTTGGGGCCAGCTCCACACAAACCTAATGGCCTGAGAAGAAGGAAGGAGTGATCCCTTAACAGAACCTCGGAGTGCAGTTACCAAAAGGAAGAATGGCTTATGATCAGGCAACACCAACATACTCCATACTCATGGAATCCAGGAAAAGCCTACTTGTTCATTCTCCATCCTCGGGTTCTGAGTTTCCACCATGCTAGTATAAATAGACATCCCAGGCTGAAGTAGAATCTTCAGCTTTGTTGCTCAGGAGAGAGTATCAGATTGGACCAGCTTTGGCCAGATGGTCAGCCCTTGACCGGTCATCTATGAATGGTGGGGGTTGGTGAGTAACACACTGGACACTTTGGTGGAAAGGGAAGCTCTTAGAGGGGCCAGGTTGATGCCCTAAAACTGTCTATTACAGACACTCAGGGCTTCTGGAAGATCTACATCAGCTCCTTATCATGAAAGAAACGGGAACTCTTATCAATGGGTTTGGTGTTCAGGGAAACAGATGATCCTTTTGAGGATCTCTTTGAGAAAGGCTGAGTCCTCAGATTTTTTCCTTGCTTTCCTTCTGGGGTGCTCAGGGGCTGTCAAAGGGAAAAGCAGTGGGTGCAGGCAGTGGGCTTCATTGACCATGGGGAATACAGGGGTGGTGATGATGTTCAGAGGCCAGCTGGGTGGGCTGGCATCGGGGAGGCCTGGAGCTCCCAGGCAATGCAGGGTTGGAACAACAAAACTGAGTCCCTGATTTGGAGGAAACCAGTTACCAAGGCAGAGACTGAGGAACAGGGATCCAGGAACCAGGCCAGATGTAACTGAGGCCAGGCAGGTACCCTACTCCTGGTACTAAATGTTGAATGCATAGTCTTGATGAGAGGAATCAGGCAGGCCATTTCTGGAGCTGGAACTGGGTCAGCTGAGTCTCCTAGCTCTACCCCACCCTTCCTACCTTTCCAACTGTGGATGGGATAAATTCTCCACGTTTGGGCTGGGCTTAGCATGTACATCAAATGAGGGCTGCCAAAAGTCCCAGCTGTAGAGGAAGTTGTGGAGGAGAGAGCCAAGCAGGTCATTCATTATAACCTCATCTCTCAGGGGGAGAGTTTACAAACCAAATCGTATGGAATTGGGTAGTGAGGATGTTAATATTAATGATAATAATGACAGCAAGACTTTCTTGAGTGCCTACTATGTGCTGGACACTATTCTAAGATAGTTTTAGTGGATCATCTCCTTTAATCCTTGTAACAACCCTATGAGGTAATGCTATTGTCCATTACAATGACGTGAGGTACTGGGAGCAGTGACACATACCTATAATCCCAGTACTTTGGGAGGCTGAGGCAGGAGGATCACTTGAGCCCAGGAAGTTGAGGCTGCAGTAAGTTATGATCACACCATTGCACTTCAGCCTGGGCAACAGAGTGAATCCCTGTCTTTAAAAAAAAATAGTCATGAGGAATGTGAAACAGAAAGGGTTGGCATCTTTCCCCAGGTCATACATGAACAAAGGTAACTTAACTTTCATAAAAAATGAGTTTTTAGGATGTCTGCCCCCATCTCCTTCTCCATCACCAACTCCAGCTAATCTCCTCATGCATCCTCATTTCTGCTCCCCAAACCTCCCACAGTTTGTGGAACATTCCCTGCTGTCTGATGCCTCCATGCCTTTGTACACACTATTCCTTCTCCCGGAATGTCCTTTCCCCTGACCAACTCTCACTCTTCTTACCAGGCCAAGCATAAGTGTCGCTGTATTTTGGGTAACTTTCCTTGATGCCAGCCCCCTTGGACAGAGTGATTCATGCTCTTCTTGCCTCCCCATAATGAACTCTGTTATAGCTGCATCACAGTGTGCAGATAATTCTCTGTCTCCCAGACTGTGAGTGGGGCAGGGACCAACTCTTACCCTTCTCTATGGCAGCACCTGCTTAGGTACCAGAGGAAAAAGCAGCTGTGCAGGGATGAATGAATGTTTGGTGGGTGTGGAATTTTTCCTGTCCCTCACCCACCCTCACCATGGCATCTCTCTCCTGATCTCTTGGCAGCCTGGCGTGGGGCTCCTTTACCTGCTGCATGGCAGCCTCTGTCACCACGCTCAACTCCTACACCAAGACGGTCATTGAGTTCCGGCACAAGCGCAAGGTCTTTGAGCAGGGCTACCGGGAGGAACCGACCTTCATAGACCCTGAGGCCATCAAGTACTTCCGGGAGAGGTCAGTGCACAGGGGGTTACCTCTGGCCACCACGGGGACTCTGAAGTCCATGGCCTGGCCTCAGTGGCCACCGGGCCCCAGTCGAAAACTGGAGTGAATGGTATGACAGAGGTTATAGAGGGGGGAGGCGGAAGAAGGTAGAGTTTGGACATCACTATGTCGGAATTTCTGGGATATTTTAATGTTTTATGGATCATGAGGTTGCTTTGGGCTTATGTGATCAAAGCACTAGAAACCCAGAAGGGAACCAAGTTTGAGCATTTACCATTAGGTCCTATGCTTCTTGGAACCATGATAAAGAGATAAAGAAGCTGAACCAAGGTTTCCTTCTTGGGCTCTGTCATGGCATTGAGTGAAAAGAGGACCCAGCTGTGGGACTGGTGATGGCTGCAGGAGGAGGATGGCTTCTCAATGTCAGGAACTACATGTAATCACCTGAGTCTTCAGAGTGCAGCTGGGAATAGAGGAGGTGACAATAAACAGTGGGTGGGTAGATAGATAGATAGATGGCTAGACAGGTGAGTGGGTGGATGGGTAGGTAGATGGATGGCTAGATGAATGGATGGATGAATAGATGAGTGAGTGGATGGATACGTGATGGATGGATGGATGGATGGATGGATGGATAGATGGATGATTGGGTGGATAGGGTGGATAGGTAGGTGAATGGATGGATGGACAAGTGGACAGACGGGTGGATGGATGGATGGATGGATGGATGGATGGATGGATGGATAGATGGATGATTGGGTGGATAGGGTGGATAGGTAGGTGAATGGATGGATGGACAAGTGGACAGACGGGTGGATGGATGGATGGATGGATGGATGGATGGATGGATGGATGAGTGGTGGATGGGTAGGTGGAGGGATGGATGGATAGATGGATGATTGGGTGGATAGGGTGGATAGTAGGTGAATGGATGGATGGACAAGTGGACAGACAGGTGGATAGATGGATGGATGCATGGATGGATGGATGGATGGATGGATGAGTGGTGGATGGGTAGGTGGAGGGATGGATGGATGGATGGATGAGTGGTGGATGGGTAGGTGGAGGGATGGATGGATGGATGGATGAGTGGTGGATGGGTAGGTGGAGGGATGGATGGATGGATGGATGGATGGATGGATAGATGGATGGATGGATTGGTGAGTGGGTGGATGGGTAGATGGATGAATGGTTGGATGAACGGATTGATAAGTAAGAAGGCAGAGGTATAGATGAGTAGCTATGAGTGGAAGGACAGACAGGCAGATGGCTGGCTGGATGAATTTCAGGAGTTCAGAAGCTGGAGATATCCTTAGGCAGAACTCCTCCCAGACACCTTCTTCTGATGAAGCCACTCAGAGAGAGCATCAGCAGCCTGAAACCTGAAATTTCTGAGCCCTCCCTCCAGGGGGTGAGTTCATTGTTACTGCTGTATCCACCTCACTCTGTACTGCTCTCCTGGCTTCACCCAGAACTGCTCCTATGGGCCAGCTACCACTGCCACTCTCCAACCTAGTGCCAATCTACACCGTGCTAGCTGCTCCAGTCTCCTCTGGGCTGTCAGGGGCTGCTGCCCTCTTTAGCTCAGCCCACATCCCTAGAGCTGCTGTGCCTGTGTTTGTGGCAGGCCTTGAAGAATCACAGCCTATGTTACTCTTTCTGAGCTCTGTCCGTCTCCCAGGCCTATCCCAATCAGTAGCAGTATCTAGAGGTACCCACGAATGGCCAATCTGGCCTGGGGTCCCTATGCTCTCAGTCTCTCCTCTTGAGAGAGGGGATGTAGAACAGCAACCCTAAGTCAGAGTCAACCATCATAACTGCCATTTATGGAGCACATGTTGTGTGCCAGGCCCTGTGCCTAGGCATTTCATTTCATCCTTAAGACTTCACTATGCAGTTAGGCCTATTAGCCCCATTTTACAGATGAGGAAAACTGAGGCTTAGAGAAGTTAAGACACTTATGTAAGGTTGCACAGTGATGGAGGGGGAGTTGGGGCCCAGGTCTGCGGGCCTATTTCCTAGAATGAAGAAAATCAGAGCTGGCAGTGCCTCAGAATCAGGCTACCCAGATGCAAGAGGCAGCCCCAGGATTCAACTCAAGCAGCTGCTCGAGCCCATGCAGGTGCTGTTATGCCCTGGACAGATCTGCTCAGTACTTGCAGTTCATGCGCAGGTTGGGGGCTTCTCACAAGTCCATGTGACTCTCAGCCTGAGGACACTCTCTGATCCCAGAATCTGCTTTGCCCAACACGTGGGACTTACTGGAATGCCCAGGAGACTGATGCTGTCAGGAGTTGCTGGGTGTTGAGGGATAAAGACCCACTTTCCCACCCTTGGTTGCAAAACAGCCTGGGGCATGCTTTGCCGTGGGACTGGTCTCCAGGTGCCCTTAGCAGGGATCAGCCTTTATCACATCCTCTACTGGCTCCGTCCCTTCCGTGTCGCACTTACCCTCTTCCCTACCCATTGTTCCTGGGACCACCTCCCCTCAAGAAAACTACCTGTACCCAAATCCTTATCACAGGGTCTGCTTCCGGGGGAGCTGAAGGAGAAGGGCATTAATGCCTTTCGGTGGCAGGGAAGGCATCACTGCACATCCTTAGCACTCAGCAGAGGAGGAGGAAAGGGACAGGAGGCTGCAGGGTGGGGCAGCATTGAGGAGCTGGACTCCCTGTGGGGCACTTGGGAGGGCTTCAGTCAGCAGAGAAGCATGGCAGCCCATGGGGTGGGGAGGCCCACACAGGTACTCTGTTACAAGCCCCTCTCTCAGCCTGCCACTGTGTCTTTCCCCAGCCACATCGGCCTCCTTTTCATCCCTCAGGCACTCCAAGTGCATCCCCACCTTGGGACCTTTCTACTTACCGTGCCTCAGGATGTTCCTGTGAGGCCTCTCCTAATCACTGGGTCTAAACACACACTCCCCACAACCTTATCCTAGATACTCTAGCTCGTTGCTATTTTTTATATTTTGGAGACAGGGTCTCACTCTGTTGCTGTATTAGTCCATTCTCATGCTGCTAATAAAGACATAACTGAGACTGGGTAATTTATCAAGGAAAGAGGTTTAATTGACACAGTTCAGCAGGGCTGGGGAGGCCTCAGGAAACTTACAAGCAAGGCAGAAGGGGAAGCAAACACGTCCTTCTTCACATGGCGGCAGCAAGGAGAAGTGCCGAGCAAAGTGGGGAAAAGTCCCTTATAAAGCCATTAGATCTCATGAGAACTCACTATCATGAGAACAGTATAGGGGTAATTGTCCTCATGATTCAATTACCTCCCATTGGATCCCTCCCACGACAGATGAGGATTACGAGAACTCCAATTCAAGATGAGATTTGGGTGGACACAGCTAAACCATATCAGTCACCCAGACTGAGTACAGTGACACAAGCACAGCTCACTGCAGCCTCGACCTCCTGGGCTCAAGTGATCCTCCCACCTTGGCCTCCCAAGTAACATGCGCCACCATGACTGGCTAATTTTTTCATTTTTGGTAAAGATGGGGGTCTTGCTATCGATTGCCCCAGATCTCCTCAAACTCCCAGCCTCAAGCCATCCTCTGACCTCTGCCTCCCAAAGTGCTGAGATTACAGGCATGAGCCTCTATGCCTGGCACCATTTCTATTTTTTCATAGCACCTGATACAATCTGCCAGGATTTTCTTTATTTGTTTGCCAGTTTGCAGACTGTGAGCTCTGGAATAGAAGACCTCTGCCATGTTGTTTCCCACTGTGAACCAGGCACCTAGAACTGGACCAGGCACCCACTAGGAGCTCATTTAGGGTTTTCTGGTGATTGACTGAACTGGACTCTCATCTTTGGAGGCTTCAGCCCTGGCTCCCTCATGCTCTTTTATTTCCATCTCCACCATCATCTCGCTGATTCAGCATCCCAGCACTTCCATGCCAAAGCCCCAGGAGAGAGGATGTGATCGCCCGGTGTAGGCCAGGTGTTCAGTCCCAGGCCAGGCAGCAGTGGCCAGGAAGATCCGGCTAACCTGGCACGCAGCTCACCTCGTCTGAGGCTGTGGATGGTGGCAATGCCCAGCCTGGCCCAGGGCCCGGAGTGGGCACTCAGCAAGTGTTTGCAGTAGACACACAAGCAACCAGATGTCCAAAGCTGCCCCGTTAGCACTGCGGTCAGTTGCCACCCCTGCTACGGAGATTCACCTCCTGCGGCATCTGTGGGTAAAACGCACCTCGTTTTGCTGAGGCAGAAGACAGGACCTCTCCGTACCCCATCAACAAGAAGCTGCTGTTTGCTGGTGCCCCAGTTCCAATGGCTCCTAACAGCTCAGCCCCAAGATGAATTCTTCTCAGCATATGTGCAGAATATCACTTTACACATTCATAACTTGAACATTATGCAGAGGTTCATCAAATTTTATTTCCCTTCCCCTCTAAGGAGAGCATTTCAGCTTAGCCAGGCTGTTCTATTTCTTTCCCTTTTTTTTTGTGCCTTCCCTACAAAGGGCTCGAAGCACATAGATGTCTGCCTAGGCTTTCGGCATGGCTCAGATGCAGGGCTGACATCCTACTGTGGCCAGCATCCCTGGAGCCGCAGCCAGGGACTCAAGGGAGGGCGATCCATGGCCCCACCTGCCCAGGTTTCCTTCTCCTCCATGGGGGACAGACGGTGCCGTGGAAAGAACAGGGGTTTGGAGTGAGTTTTCCAAGTCTGTCTCTTTGCTGCTATGTAATTTGGGGTGAGGCGCCGAGCCCCTCTGAGCCTGTTTCCTCTGACCCAGGATGGGAGAGTCCAGAGCTCTTCGTGTCTCAGGGAGGCTCAAATTTGAAAACCCACGTGACGTGCCACGCCCAGTGCCTGGCACGTGGAGGGCTTTGTGTGTGTGACTTCCTGTCCCTTCTGCTCCTAGTGCCCTCACCAGACCCCAGAGTGAAGCGTGAGCCTGGTCATGACCAGCTTAGGATGGAGATGGCAAGGGTGTTTTGAATCATGGCTAATAATCACGTTATTATCTCTGGCCCTGTATAAGGCCCTCCTCTAAATACCTTAGATGTGACTCAGTTAATTTCTGCAATGCCCCTCTGAGGTGTAAGTGTTATTGTCACCCCCATTTTACAGATGGCAAATGGAGGCACATTTAGGGAGGGCAACTTGCCCCAGGTCACACAGCTGGTAAGTGCCAGAGCTGGGATTTAAGCCCAGGCCACATAGTCCCTCCCTGTGCTGTGTGGCCTCTCAGCCCTGATCAATTGTCTCTGCTGGGTATTGAGCTGGGACCTGGGCACACAGTAGGAATGAGGGGAGTCCCATGGCTGAGGAGCTCATCGTGGGAGGGGCAGGTGAGGTGAGAGACAGATCGTGTGTGGGTTTCTGGGACGATGCACTCTGTGGGACAGAGCTCATGGGCTCCCTCACGCCCCCACCTTTCCTATCTGTGGGAGAGGCCTTCTGGAGCCCATTTCATCCAAGTCTCTCCTGCTCTCCTCCTGGGGACCAGGGACAAGGTGGTGCCCTGCGGGGGCTGATGGACAGGAAGGAATTAAACTGTCCCTTCCCTGCTTCTACCCCCACCCCCCACGTCCTGTTGGATTACCCTCTGCAAGATCCAATTGCATGGCTGAGGAGCAGTTGGACAGATTTGAAATGGTTTTCAGAGCTGTAGAAGAAAAGCATGTTATGTGTATGTGTGTGCGTGTGTGTGTGTGTGCACATGTGTGCGTGTGCATATGCGTGTGCACATGGCCATGTGGAAGGGCCAGTACGCACATGTGTTGGGTTTGCTGGATTGGAGAGCCTGCACCCCCCAATTCCTGCCCCACCCCCTGAGAAACATCTGGAATTAAACGCTCCCAGCGTCACCCGGCCTGTCGTCCCCTCCTTTGTCTTAATCGGGCCTCCCGAGGGGAGGGTCAGATGCTGCTGAATGAAAGGTAAATATTTGCAGATTGGGGCTTTCTTGAATACTTAATGCTCAGATCTGGTTTAACAATGTGTGGAAGAAAATGAGACCTGTTGGATTGGATCCCAGAGGGAATTCAGCTGTGCCAAACGAGCGACCCGCCTCTCTGGGGAATGTGGTACTGTGTCGGGACGGAAACCACCAGAGCTTTTTGGGAGGGCAGATCTTCCTTCCTGGGACCCCTGAACCTCTCTCTGTACCACTTAGCACTCTCTGAAATTACTTGTTTATTTATTTTCATGTTTATGTCTGGCCTGTTTCGGTGCACACTCCACGAGAGCAGGGAGCCTGCTTTTCCCGGTTTCCTCTCTGTCCCAGCACCTAGAACCACAGAGGCTCAATAAATTATGGTATTAATTATTAACAATATTAGGCCAGGCTCGGTGGCTCACTCCTGTAGTCCTAGCATTTGGGAGGCTGAAGCGGGCAGATCACTTAAGTCCAGGAGCTCGAGACTAGCCTGGGCAACATAGCAAGACCCTGTCTCTACAAAAATATTAAAAGATTAGCTGGGAGTGGTGGCATGTGCCTGTGGTCCCAGTTACTCAGCACGGCTGAGGTGGGAGGATCACTTGAGCCCGGGGGGTCAAGGCTGCAGCGAGCTATGATGGCGCCACTGCTCTCCCACCTGGGTGACAGAAAAAGACCCTGTCTTGAAAAACCAAACCAAACAAACAAACAAACAAACAAGCAGTATTAATTCTATTAAGTATAGTAGAGAGTTATGCAGTGCCCCCTGTTGCAGACACGGTTTGAGCGCCTGGCTGACTTCATGCATTCAGCCCTTGTGGTACACCTGAAGAAACAGACTAGGGTTGGAATTAACTTTGCAATTTACTAGCTGTGAGTCCCCAGGTAACTCGCTTCACCTCTTGGAGCTTCAGTTTTCCTGGCTGGAAAATGAGCTAATGCCTACCTTGAGGCTTTGTTGTGAGGACTTTATGAAATGATACAATTATGTTTCTGGAAACAAAGCTGGGGTTCCCCTCTCCCTGCCTCCGCCCCCCTCTCCCCACCCCCGTTAGAGAACTCCCTCTGTGCAGGGCAAATAAGATACACTCCCCGCCTGAAAAGGGGGCCTGTAGCAAGCGGCAAATGGTAATCCCTGGAGAATCTAGCCTGCAGATGTATTTTGTTTGGCTTGCATGGTGGTTTCAAAATTCTTAAACTTAGGCTGAGTTTTAAAAATCAGGAGATTTCATGTTAAAATATCAAGGTTTTGCAGAAACAGAAAAAGAAATATGGCATATTCTCACTTATAAGTGGGAGCTAATCATTGGGTACACATGGACATACAGACGGGAACAACAGACATTGGGGACTGCAAGAGCAGGGAGGGAGGGAGGCAAGGGTTGAAAAACCACCTATCGGGTACTATGGTCAGTGTTTGGATAATGGGATCAGCTGAAGCACAACCTCAGCATCATGCAATGCACCCATGTCATGAACCTGCTCATGTACTCCTGAATCTAAAAAGAAAAAACAAAACAAAACAAGGCAAGAAATCAAAAATCAAGGTTTTGGGCTTTTCATGACAAAGCAGAGATCTGGCCACACTGGGCCCCTGTTCCCTCATGGCAACAACAGGCTGAAACACTTGAGTTCACAGCCCCCTGCTCACACCAGAGCAAAGTGCACTGGGTGCCACAATCGAGTCTCCTGCAAGTGGCTTCAGGCAGGAGGGGCCAGTCCCACCCCAGTGGGAGGCAGAGGATAGAAGAGGCTTCACAGAGGCTGGGCATAGTGGCTCACTTTGGGAGGCCAAGGCAGGCGGATCACGAGGTCAGGAGATTGAGACCATCCTGGCTAACATGGTGAAACCCCGTCTCTACTAAAAATACAAAAAAATTAGCCGGGCGTGATGGCAGGCGCCTGTAGTGCCAGCTACTCGGGAGGCTGAGGCGGGAGAATGGCGTGAACCCAGGAGGCGGAGCTTGCAGTGAGCCGAGATTGCGCCACTGCACTCCAGCCTGGGCGACAGAGCAAGACTCCGTCTCAAAAAAAAAAAAAAAAAAAAAAAAAAAGGAGAAGAGGCTTCACAGAAGAGACTCGTGAGCCGAGTTTTTCAATACTCATGCAGAATCCACCAGACAGATCGGCAGTGGGTGAGGGAGGCTATTTCAGGCACAGGGAACAGAATGAGCAAAGGCCAGGAGGGGCCGACACACGAAGCACATTTAGGAAAATCTAAGCGACTTGGTGTGATTTGAGAGTGAACGCCTTGGTGGGAGTTGTGCCTGGGTCTCTGATCCTCTTCTCCTCCCACGGTGTCTGGGGCTGGGGGCCGGTGGTAGCAGCTATCTGTCTATCACTGGGATGCATTTATCTTCTAAGAGAGGGGAGATGGAGTAGGAACCGTCCAAAGCCCCCTTCCTTGATGCCAGTGCTCACTGCACTCCCAGCCCAACGCAAAGCCATCAGATCTCAGATCTGCAAGATCAACCAGCATGGACAAAAGTGGTTTGTGCACAGGGAAGGGGTGACCTCAACCTGGCTCCTTACACATTCACGGGATTGGCTCAGCAGGGATGGGCATGTCAACCGCATGCCCCAATGGCTCCTGTTCTCTCTCTCCTGTTTGCTGTGGGGGAGCTTTGTGAAAGGCCTGTCTCCACATCCTCACCTCCCACTCACCGTCCAGCCCCCTCCAATCTGGCTCCCACCCCCTCACTCCACGATGCAGCTCTCGGCAGCCTGGCACGGCACCCACCCGCCTCCCGAATCGCTCTCTCCTCGGCTCCCACAGCCACTTCTCCTGGTCCTGTGCGCCGACGCCGTCTCTGGTTCCCTACAGGGCTGTCTTCCCTTCTGTGACATGCAGCTCCTCATCCTCCGTGGCCACGGGGCCGAGGGCTCCCATATTAGAAGAATCCACTCCACTCCACCCAATGCCATATGCGGTGGCTTCCTTGGTGTTTCTACTTGGATTCTCAAAGGCACCTCAGATCAATATGTCCAAGACTCATTCATGATATTCACGCCCCCAAATGCAATCTTATTTCCGTCTCTGCCTCCATAAGTGGCTCTGCTTGTGCAAGCTGGAAACCTGCAGTCCTGACGGACGCCCCTGCTTCTTCTTCACCACCCATGACCCTCCTGACCACCACAAGCCCAGGGCCTTCTCTTTATGTCTCCTTCTCTTTTCTCTGTCTCCACTTCCATCATCCTACTCTGTGGCTGCAACAGGACTTACCTGGGTGAATCCAGCAACTTTCTTCGTGGTCTTTGCACACCCATTTTTGTCCCCTATAAACTGCTCCCGCCCCAGAAGCTGGAATGCCTTCTCAATATGCTAAAGTCATCAGGGTAACGGGACCCCCATCTTTCTGCCTAAAACACTGGAGTGGCTTCCCATGGCTCTCAGGATAAAGACCCAATTCCTCATCACAACTTCAGAGTCCCACCGTGTACCCCGGGCCCCTTCCCCTGCACGCAGCATCCCCTGATCGTCCACGGCTCCCCAGCCTGGCCTTGCTCTGGCCTCTGCAGCTCTGACCCACTCTTCTCTCTGCTGGAGTGCTGTCTGACACCTTCCCCACTGTCTCCCCTGCCAAGCTGAGCAGCATCATGCCTCAGATATCCTCACATCTGTTCTCCCTCCCGGTGTCACCTGGGTGCCAAAAGGGACTTCTGAGACAAGTCTGGTCAGGAGGTTTCATGCTGTCGGTGGGGCCTTTATGGGTGGAAGGACTCCTTAGAGGTTGCCAAAGATGCGGATGGGGTTTTGGGGTGGGGCCACCACTATGCCGGTGATTATTTGTATTGCCAAGTAATCATTGCTAATCCATGTGATTCTAGAAATAACCAAAGTAACCTCAAGGTGTTAATATCTAGAGGTCTCTTTTTTTTTTTTTTTTTTTTTTTTTGAGACAGAGTCTCATTCCGTCACCAGGCTGGAGTGCAGTGGTATGATCTCAGCGCACTGCAACCTCTGCCTCTCAGGTTTAAGCGATTCTCCTGCCTCAGCCTCCCTAGTAGCTGGGATTACAGGCAGACGCCATCATGCCCGGCTAATTTTGTTTTGTATTTTTTGTAGAGACGGGGTTTCACCATGTTGGTCAGGCTGGTCTTGAACTCCTGACCTTGTGATCTGCCCACCTCAGCCTCCCAAAGTGCTGGGATTACAGGCATGAGCCACTGCGCCCGGCTGAGGTCCCTTTTTAAAACCCAATATTGGAGAAACGGGAGACAAAACTGTAAATTACACATAAAGATCAAGCTAAGGCATTGACATGCGCATGGCTTTATCTCCTTCTGTGTTATTTTCCAAATGTTTTATATCATGATGATATTTACTCAGAAAATGGGAAAAGAAAAAAAGAGTCTTTCTTAAAAGCCCATTTATTTCCCCCTAACTTGCAATGACCTTTTTGACGTGATGTTATGGAATCTTAATTTACTACCTGCAGTCATTTATTTGCCCCAAATTCCTTTTAATTCCATTTTTCATTCCATCGTGAATCGCTTATTTAAAAATCAATGTGTTCTTTGTCCTCTGCGACTGTTTCTTAGATGTTTAGCCTCTGAGACGTGTTCAATCACAGCTCCATCTCATCCATCTGTCTTCACTGCTCGAAGTTTACTTCTCGGTAATACCTTGCACGCCATCACTCGGGTGTTGGGTTCCTTTGAAATCGCCATTCATTCTTGAGAGGAACGTGGTGCCCGGAAACTGGAGATGGCACCATGGAGATTCAGAACCTTCACGCGGCTCCTGCGATCAGATCGTCAGCCAGCACCCATGCACGGGGAGGTGGAAACACGAGATGGTCCTTGAAGTGAAAAAATTATCAGAGGGTGGTGAGAGGAACATCTGAAAAGAACATCTGGAAGGAATGTTCGCTCCCTGAACTCTCATGCTTTCTTTTAAATATCTGCCAGCTGGAGGGAGCTTCAGAGGCAGGAATGAGGTGGCTGGATCTTTGATCATGGCCATTTGCCATCAGGACCATGGGAAGAGGACGGGAGGCTTGGGCTGGGCTGAGCCCCTCACCTGGCCAAAGCCTGGGCCCAGCAGCATTGACCTCACCTGGAAGCCTGCTCAAAATGCAGAATCTCAGGTCCCACCTTAGACCTGCTCAATCAGAGGCTTTATGTGAACAAGCTTTTCGGGTGATCTTGGAGCACCTTTAAATTTGTGAAGTACTGGGCTGGAGGATAGAGCAGGTGCAGCCCCAGTCATAGGATCAGGAGGTGGACGTAGCCAGCCAAGGCCAGAGGAGAAAAAAGGGCCTTACAGAACAGTGCTACTCAAAGTGTGGTCCCTGGACCATTGCCCATTTGCAAACATCCTACGTGATGTAAGGACAGAAATGGAAATAAATGGAAGCTTTCATAGCAAATTGACATTGCTGGACACCCATGCTTGCCTTTTGTATGCATTTTTTTTTCATTTCATTTTTATTTTTTATGAAAAGAATTCGTTCAAGACAGATTGAAAATTAAGTGGGAGCCAGGCATGTTGGCACACGCTTATAATTCCAACTGCTCAGGAGGCCGAGGTGGGTGGAGGATCACTTGAGCCCATGAATTGGAGGCTGTAGTGAGCTATGATTGCTCCACTGCACTCCAGGCTGGGCAATAGGGCAAGACCCCATGTCTAAGAAAGAGAAGAAAATTAAGGGGGTTGGGAGAGTCTTAGTCCTTTATCACAGATAGTTGCAGAAGCACAGCATGTAAGCTGTTAATTCATACAAGGCAGTGGCTGGATATTTGGGAAACAGCCGGTCTGGGGCCAGAGAGAGAGAGGGGCTGGCTTTGAGGATGGCACAGATGGAGCCATATGGGGTGGAGAACATGCCGGGGGATGAGAGCCTGGAGCAGGGGCAGTGGAGGCTGGGGAGGCCCCAGGGCACACGGCATCCACCTCTGCCACAGCAGAGATGGGGGCTGATAGGCTCCTTGATGATTCCCCTGGCTGTTGTGGCCACGTTCGTCCCTGGAATCAGGCCGGCAGGTACAGCGTGGCCTCCTAGTGAGATGTCAGTTCTGGTCCTCCCTGAAACCCTCCCTCAGTGTCCTCAGAGCCTCCATCACTTGCCTGCACCCGCCTCTTCTGTTAAAAAGAACAAATGCCCAGCCTCCTTCAGACCCCAGACTATGTTGGACTATTGGGAACAGTGACTGCAGGATGGCACAGTCACCTCCAACATCTCTGCAGCAGTTCTGGTAGAACCAGTGATGGAGGGCCCCCAGCCCCACTTTCCATGAGGACCTCACAATGCAAGCCTGCCCGAGGTGGGTCTGATCGGGAATCCCCTGCCTGCTAGGAGTCCGCAGAATGCAGTGGAAACTCACTGCAGCTCCAGGAATCATAGACCCAAGCTCAGACCTCAGCCCTGCCACAAGCCAGCTGCAGGGTTGGAGCTACTGGGACTGCTCATGAAGGCCCATTGTGCAAATCTCCTCCCAGCTCCACGTTCAGTGACATCACAGAGGTCGCTTCAGTTCAGCCACGGTGGGAGTATTTACCCCACGGAAGTTCACAAACACTGAAACAGGGCTCTGTTTTTTATTGGGCAGCCAGGCTACCACGAAACCGGGCAAAAGTTACAAATCTATCTTTGCTTCAACTTTCCCATCTGGGAAATGGGGCTGGTGCTGAACAGGTACCTTTGTCACTGTCACCTTTCCCTGGGGCTCTTCCGTCTTTCTAGGCACCAGCATCGACTTCCAGTTAGCTCCTGCTCTGAAACTCCTTGTCCCCAGTTTGGGGGACTCTGTCTCTTCTGGGGCAAAGGGCAGTGCCGTGACCTCCTGTGGGTTTTGCGTGCCGTGAATTCAGAGGTTTTTGATACCTTTGAAGCCCTTCCTCTGCTTCTTGCAAAATATCCCTTTCCTGAGGCAATGACAGCGACAACTGTAAATGCTGGAATGGAAGAAAGGGTGTGTGTTTGGGGAGGGGTCACCGGATAGTGCATTACAGTAGTTCATAGCTTCTGCCTCTGGAACTGGGAGGTGGGGCTGAACATGCAGTCACAGAGTGACAGGACCAGAAAGATCCCCGAGGTGAGGATGACGATAGTGACAATAGTAATAATAATATGATAATTATAATGGCAAGCACCAGGCAGTGTTCCCAGTACTGCTCTAAATAGCTTGAGATTTACATTTATTTATTGTTTTATTTATTTGAGAGAGGGTGTTGCTCTGGCACCCAGGCTGGAGTGCAGTGGCGCAATCATAGCTCATTGCAGCAGACTTGGGTGATCCTGCCACCTCAGCCTCCCAAGTAGCTGGGACTACAGGCATGTGCCATAGCACCTGGATAATTTTTTTTTTCTAATTTTTGGTAGAGACTGGATCTGCCTATATTATCCAGTATGGTTTATGTTAAGAATTAGTTTAATTCTAATAACAACCAGAAGAATAGGTACATTATGTGCCCATTTATCAGATGAGAAAATCAAGACTTGTCCAAGCACAGGGCTGGTGAATAGTGGAGCCACTGCCTCACCCCCTGGAGAGATGTGACACGCCTGGGGTGCCCGGTTCCACCTGATACCAGCTCTGAGCACTGTTTCACACCAAGCACCCCCATCAGCCCTTCAAGGACCTTGTTTAGATTTGTGGGTGTGCTAGTCCATTTCACATTGCCATAAAAGAATACCTGAGGCTGGGCAATTTATAAGGAAGAGAGGTTTTTGTGGCTTGTGTTTCTGCAGGCTCTACAAGAAGCATGGCACCAGCATCTGTTCAGCTTCTGGCGAGGCCTCAGGAAGCTTTTACTTATGATAGAAGGGGGAGTAGGTACATCACACAACGAGAGAAGGAACAAGAGAGAGGTGGAGATGCCAGGTTCCTTTAAACAACCAGCTCTCTCCTGAACTAATGAGAACTCACTTATTACCAAGCCTTTCATGAGGGACCAAAATACTTCCCACCAGACCCCACCTCCAACATTGGGGATCCCATTTCAGCATGAGATTTAGAGGGGACAAATATCCAAACCATATCAGTGGATGTTTCTTACACTACCACCATCTAATTTAGAAAGCAAATCTGGCTGGGTGCAATGGCGCAGGCCTATAATCCTAGCACTTTAGGAGGCTGAGGCAGGAGGATCGCTTGAAGCCAGGAGGTGGAGGCTGCAGTGATCTATGATTGTACCACTGCACACAAGCCTGGGTGACAGAGTGAGACCCTGTCAAAAGAAAAAAAAAAAAAGTAAATCTGTCTTCATGTCTTCAGAAAATACATAATGTTTCCTGCAGGAAATTACAGTTCAGAACAAAGGAAATTGTCACTTAGTGACATTTAACATTGCTCCTTTTTCAGCAGGGAGCTCAGCATTGCTGATGACCCTTGGCTACCTCCCCTGTGGGGTGCTCTTAGCTTCAAACTGTTTTTCCTCCTTCCCTTGCCTCCCCTCCTCCTTCCCTCTCTCCCTTCCTTTTTTTTTTTTTTTTTTTTTTTTGAGATGGGTTCTCGCTCTGTCACCCAGGCTGGAGTGCAATGGCGTGATCTCGGCTCACTGCAACCTCTGCCTCCCGGGTTTAAGTGATTCTCTTGCCTCAGCCTCTAGAGTAGCTGGGATTACAGGCGCCCACCACCACGTCTGGCTAATTTTCTTGCATTATTTGCAATACTTTGTGCAATATACTGTGCTAGACCCTGAGGCTACAAGCATAGAATGAGAGAAACCCCATCCTTCTTTCTGAGTTGAAAATGTATTAAGGGGGCCAGGCATGGTGGCTCACGCCTGTAACCCCAGCTCTTTGTAAGGCCAAGGTGGGAGAGTCACTTGAAGCCAGGAGTTCGAGACCAGCCTGGGCAATATAGTGAGACTCTGTTTTTACAAAATATGAAAGAATTAGCTGGGAGTGGTGGTGTGTGCCTGTAGTCCCAGCTACTTGGGAGGCTGAGGTGGGAGGATTGCTTGAGTCCAGAAGGTCAAGGTTACAGTGAGATATGATCGTGCCACTGCACAAGTGGCAGGTCCTGGGCTTGAGTCCTTACAACAACCAGGGAGGCAGTGGCAGTGGTTGTTACTGTCGTGAAATGACCACAGGTATTATGCCCAGTGCACACATGAGAAAACTGAGATTCAGAGTGGCCCAGTGAGCTGCACAGGGTCTTGCTGCCTGTTAGTAGCAGAGCTGAGCTCAACCACGATTCCTCCTCACCCCACAGCCCAAGGTCTCATTGTGCCCAAAGCCTACGCTTGTCCCCTCTGTGTTTCCTGCCAGGGAGCCCCGCCACTGGGGGCACTCAGCCCTTGCCCAGAACTACTGCCAAGCCCTAGCCAGGCCCAGAGGGCGGCCAAGACCCTGCAGATTCTGCAGATCTGGTGTCTTCCTTGCTGAATCTGGTGGACAGTCTCAAGTCTGTGCAAGGAAACCAGCTCTTTCCAGAATGACAACACTGCATCATAGAAAGATGGACAGGTCCAGGCTTGGAGCTCAGCTTCCTC
The DNA here is from genome assembly GCF_043159975.1 of Macaca nemestrina. Lineage (NCBI taxonomy): Eukaryota > Metazoa > Chordata > Mammalia > Primates > Cercopithecidae > Macaca > Macaca nemestrina. Next base: position 26,616,534 of record NC_092142.1, on the reverse strand, counting down.
TCTTAGATGTGAGCAGGTCAGCAGCACTATTCACAATAGGAAAGTCATAAAATCAACCTAAATGCCCATCAGTGGTAGACTGCATAAAGAAAATGTGGTACATACACACCGTGGAATACTACACAGCCAGAAAAAAAGAATGAGATCGTGTCCTTTGCAGCAACATGGATGGAGCTGGAGGTCATTATCCTTAGCAAACTAACACAGGCAGAAAACCAAATACTGCATGTTCTCACATGTAGGTAAGAGTTAAATGATGAAAACACACGGACACATAGGGGGAACAACAGACACCAGGGCCTACTTGAGGGTGGAGGCTGGGAGGAGGGAGGGGATCAAAAAGCTATCTATCAGGTACTATGCTCATTACCTGGGTGACAAAATAATCTGTGCACCAAACCCCTGTGACATGCAATTTACCTCTGTAACAAACCTGCACACGTACCTGAATCTAAAATACAAGTTAAAAAGAATTAAAAGCTGGCCGGGTGCCCTGGCTCACACCTGTAATCCCAGCACTCTGGGAGGCCAAGGTGGGTGGATCAGATGAGGTCAGGAGTTGGAGACCAGCCTGGGCAGCATGGTGAAAGCCTGTCTGTACTAAAAATTCAAAAAGGGCAGCATGGGTGTGGTGGTGCATGCCTGTAGTCCTAGCTACTGGGGAGTCTGAGGCGGAAGAATAGCTTGAATCCAGGAGGTGGAGATTGCAGTGAGCTGAGATCGCGCCACTTCACTCCAGCCTGGGTGACAGAGTGAGACTCTGTCTCTAAAATAAATAAATAAATAAATAAATAAATAAATAAATAAATAAATATAAAAAGGAAGTGAGCAGGTTCTATGGCCTTCATGATGCAGCTCAAACAGTACCACCCCGAGAAGCCTCCGCTGGTCCCTGCACCAGTGGTTTTCAACCCGGGCTGTACATTCCAGCCCTGCTCCCCACCCCCCGTAATTAAAAACTCCCGTGGTGGCTTCACTGTGCAGCCAAGCTGAGAACCACTGGGCTTGACCAGGCGTTCACACGCCATCCACACAGACCGAATCCCGCCCACCACCTGCTGCTGTCCACACCCATTTGTTTCTATCTTGTCTACATCTGCTTTCACGGCAGGGGCAGAGTTGAGTAGTTGTGAGCATATGGCTTGCAAAGCCTCACGTATTTACTATCTGAGCCTCTACAGCAAAGGTTCACCAACCCCTGGACTAGATAATTATTGGCCCTGCCAACCTTCTTCATATCCTCCTGGCCTGAAACTTAGCACATGAAGCCACGGTTATTTGTGTATGGGTAAAACCAACAGGAGATCCTTGAGGGTAGGGGTCTCTCTGGCTGGTCCCTCTGGCCCCCAAGCCCAGCACAAGGCCTGGGTCTCTCCTTGGCAGGTGTTACTGGATATGTCAGCTGTTGAGTGTGGGGTTCTGGGCAGCAAGGCTTGGGTGATGAGGAGGGAAGGTATTGTGCCAGGCTGGACTGACTATCTCCTTAGACATCGGCCCCTTTGCTCATAGGGCCCCACTTCCCAAGGCTGAGGCTCCCAGCAGAAGCCAAGGAGGTGCCCAGCTTGAGGCCTGGAGGAAGATGAGATTTCAGAGAAGAAACCAGGAGAGACCAGGCATGGTGGCTCATGCCTGTAATCCCAGCATTTGGGGAGGCTGAGGCGAGAGGATCATCTGAGGTCAGGAGTTTGAGACCAGCCTGGCCAACATGGCAAAAACCCATGTCTACTAAAAATATTTAAAAAATTGGCCAAGCATGTGGCACACACCTGTAATTCCAGCTACTTGGGAGGCTGAGGCAGGAGGATTGCCTGAACTCAGGAGGTGGAAGTTGCAGTGAGCCAAGATCACACCACTGCATGCCAGCCTGGGCGACAGAGCGAGACTCCATCTCAATAGCAATAACAATGAAAAGAAACCAGGAGAATTGGGAGCCAAGGATGGATGGAGGGGTTGGTTCATGGTCAAGGCTGTGAAAAGCAGGAGGATGTTGGAAGCCCTTTATGTAATAGGACTGACCTCTGTTGACTTAGAGGTGCTGGACGTGGCCAGGGAGGTGGTGTTCTGGGGTGAGGATGGGGCTGTTATCTGGTCCACCCTCCCATTTAATGTTTGAGTTCAGTTATGACTTCATGATTGGCGATACTCTAGTCCTAAGCACCTCTGCTGATGGAAACTCACCACATGCACCATTATTTGGAAGAGTCAACAAATATGAGGAAACACCTAAATGTCTACCAATGGGAGTATTGAATATTAATTATTCTTTTATATACAGCTATAATAAAAAAAAAGTGAGTGAGATCTAGGTGTACTCAAATGAAAAATTTCTGGATAGTTAAAAAGAAAATCAGGTTCAAAAATGTGTTTAATTTGAGTCTATTTGTGTAGAAAAAGTATTAATTCTGAAAAAAAAGTACCAAACTGCTAACAATGTTGATCCCATTACATGTAGATGTGATTATAGGGGGACTTTTGCTGTCTCTGGTGTTGGAGGTTTTTTAGCTTGTGTTATCAGGAAAATAGCCAAGATGTTTTTATTAAAAGACTTTTTTGGGCCGGCCACGGTGGCCCACGCCTGTAATCCCAGCACTTTGGGAGGCCAAGGTGGGTGGATCACCTGAGGTCAGGAGTTCGAGACCAGCCTGTGCAACATGGTGAGACCCCCGTCTCTACTACAAATACAGAATTAGCTGAGTGTGGTGGCACATGCCTGTGATCCCAGCTACTTGAGAGGCTGAGGCAGGAGAATTGCTTGAACCCAGGAGGAGGAGGTTGTGATGAGCTGAGATCGCACCACTACACTCCAACCTGGACAACAGAGTGAGACTCCATCTCAAAAAAAAAAAAAAGACTTAAAAAAAAAAGACATTATCCTTTTGTTGAACTGAAATTTGTCTTTCTATGGCATCAACACGCATTCCTTTGGTCTAGGGCCACCCAGGCTACAGGCAAGATTTATAAGCAGAAAATGTTCAGAGTATGTTCCCTGGGAAGTACAGCCCTAGCCCCTTGGTGCAGACTATCCTTGTGTAGTGTTATTCAATGCCTGACCTTTTTTACTTTTTGAGACAGGGTATCACTCTGTTACCCACACTGAAGTAAGGTGATGAGATCATGGCTCACTATAGCCTCTGTCTCCTGGGCTCAAGTGATCCTCCCACCTCAGCTTCCTAGGTAGCTGGGACCACAGGAACACATCACCACACCCAGCTAGTATTTGTAAAGACAGAGTTTCACCATGTTGCCCAGGCTGGTCTCAAACTCTTGGGCTCAAGCGATCTGTCCGCTGCAGCCTCCCAAACACTGGGATTACAGGCATGAGCCACCACACCCAGCCTCACCTGCCATTTTCTAACTAGGGTGCAAGCTTGTCTTCCCTACTAGGCTGGAAGAACTCTGAGGGCAGAGGTTATGAAATAGACATTTCTGTCCTCCACACAGCATCTGGTGCCAACAGAGAAGGTCCTCGGGAAGTTCCTGGTGAATGAGCGAATGAATGAATGAATGATTGGCGATTATCAATATATGAGTATCTCTCTCCCTTCTACTAAGGATACTTTGGCATTGCTAGCTTGTCACTCTCACTTTCCCCCTGTCTTCTCCTTCAGCTCAGGCTTCCTGGATGTGCAACTAGGAATAAGAGGTGATGGGAAGAGTCAGGGAACAGAGATAGGGCGTTTACTTTGGAAAGGATTTAGCCTTCCTTGCATGAGAGAAGAGGAGATAGCAGTGGAAAGACAGGGAGGCTGGGGAAAAGGGAAAATGCCACACCAAGGACACTGAAGGGAGTTTAGGGGAAGTGTTGAAAATGAGACAAAGACAGAGTGAGAGAGATTTTAGGACAGCTGCAAGACAAGTGAGAGAAAAGAGAGGGATGGAGGAAAAATGTCAAGCTGTGTGGGTTGGAGCACCTACTGTGTGCTTTAGGAGAGACAATAATGATTGGGCATTTTTTTTTTTTCCTCAGACGGGGTCTCATTTGTTGCTTGGGCTGGAGTGTAGTGGTGTAATAACAGTTCACTGCAACCTCGATCTCCTGGGCTCAAGCAATCCTCCCACCTCAGCCCAGACTGTAGCTGAGACCAGAGGCACACACCACCACACCACATGTGCTGGCTTATTTTTTAATTTCTTCTAGAGATGGGGTTCTTGCTATAGTGCCCAGACTGGAGTGCAGTGGTGTAATCATGGCTCACTGTAGCCTTGATATCCTGGGCTCAAGCAATCCTCCTGCCTCAGCCTCCTGAGTAGCTGGGACTAGAAGCGCACACCACCACTCTGGCATGCACTGGCTTCTTTTTTGATGTTTTCTAGAGATGAGGATCTTGCTATGTTGCCTGGGCTGGTCTTGAACTCCTGGCCTCAAGTGATCCTCCTGCCTTGGCCTCCCGAAATGCTAGGAAAACGGACATGAGCCACCATGCCCAGTCTGGAGTTGTTCTTACTTAAGAGGATTAGATTGTGTTTCTATAATGTGATGCCCCTTTGGACTGGACCGTGTGGAGCTCAGGAATTTTCCTGGGTTACAAATGCATGTGTGCGATGAGGAAACATGGCCCCACCCATTCTCAGGCCCAGCCGTCAGTGGGACGCGTGTGAGGGTCTAAGTTTGGAGCTGTGTCAGAGGCCAGGTTCCTGCCTCTACTGTCCAGGTCCTCAGCAGCCTCTGCCCCATGCTTCTCCTCTGCTGTCACCCCTCAGAGGCTGCTCCCTCTGGGACCACTGCAACCCTGAGATGATGGAGGAGAGAGAAACCACACTGAGAAGCTCTTGCAGTTGTTGGTGGGAAAGAACACTGTGCCAGAATTTGGGAGACCGGGGCTTTGATAGTATGCAGAGTTATCTTTAGAAAGTGTTTTATTGGGAGGCTGAGGTGGGTGGATCACCTGAGGTCAGGAGTTCGAGACCAGCCTGGCCAACATGGCGAAACCCTGTCTCTAATAAAAATGCAAAAATTAGCTGGGCGCAGTGGCAGGTGCCTGTAATCCCAGCTACTTGGGACGCTGAGGCAGGAGAATCGCTTGAGCCTGGGAGATGGAGGGTGCAATGAGCCAAGACCATGCCACTGCACTCCAGCCTGGGCAACAGAGCGAGACTCTGTGTCAAGAACAAACAAACAAACAAACAAACAAACAAACAAAAAAGGTGTGTTTAAATATAGTTAAGAAATGCTTCCCAGAGTCGAGCACAGTGGCTCATGCCTATAATCCCAGCATTTTGGGAGGCAGACGCAGGAGGATCCCTTGAAGCCAGGAGTTTGAGATCAGCCTGGACAACACAGCAAGACCCCATCTCTATAGAAAAATTTAAAATTAGCTGGATATGGTAACACACACTTGTAGTCCCATCTACTTGGAAAGGTAAGGTGGGAGGATTGCTTAAGCCCAGGATGTTGGAGGCTGCAGCAAGCTCCGATTGTGCTATTGTACTCCAGCCTGGGCGACAGAGTGAGACCTTGTCTCTGGGGAAAAAAGGCGCTGCTTAGCGAATAAAAGCCTGTTGCCCTCCATCAGAAAATAAAGTAGTCAAAAAGAAGCCTCTGGAGTTAATTCCCTATATTCATTATGTAGGGATAATCACCATTAACCTTTTGGTGTATATTTTGCCAAAATAATCTCTGTGCATTTCGATGTATAATTCTGAAAACAAATGAAACTGTAAACATCTTTTGTAATATACCATTCGCACATAATTGATGCTCCTCTTTTTGACAGAATGATGGGTTTGCCTCCCTATTCCGCCTCTGATTGATCAGCTACATCGCACTGGGTTGGTCACATCACTTCCAAAAGCCTCAGTTTCTTCATCAATAGAATGGGAGTAATGATGCCCATCTCACGGGGTTGTGGTCAAAATCTCGCAGGGCGGCAGGTGGAAAGTTACTTTGCAAAATCTTCTCCAAAGAAGGGAAGACTGCACTTTTTCAGATCCTGGGTCTCTGCCCACTCATCCTTCTCTTTCCTACCCAGGTTTTTTTTTTTTTTTTTCTCTTTCCAGGATGGAGAAGAGGGACGGGAGCGAGGAGGAGGACTTTCACTTAGACTGCCGCCATGAGAGATACCCTGCCCGTAAGTGGCCTGTTTGTGGGTACCTCCTACGACAGATTCGTGGGCTGCAAGAGGAAAAAGAATCCCTGGAGATGAGTCAGGCCAGCCCCCACCCCCCACTGCACCCTGCATTCTCCCACAAACACGTTACAGATGAGGAAACTGAGTCTGGTGTCTCAGGGTAGCAAGCCCCTGCACGCAGCTCTCCCCACAGCTTTCCCAGTTGGGGTGGGATGCTAAGAAAGAAAGCAAGAGACAGGAATTCCAGGCAGGCAGGGAAAACCCAGCTCAAGGCCAGGCCTGGGTTAGCCACTGGCCTGAGGGAGGACAGTCCTGGCTAGAAGGAGCCGAGGCAGGGCGGTGACCGTGGACAGGAGTCGTTTGAGCTGTGGATACTCTTGGCAGCTTAGATGCGTTCACTTCAAACACTTTGCTGTGGGGCACACCATGAGGCAGAATCTAGGGCACTGCTCAAAAAACAAATGTCAGGATCAGAAAGCAAAGCAGAGAAGAACCAAGGTAAGATTAAAGTTAAAATGGTCAGATCTCGGCTGAGCCTGCTGAATGCCCACCACGTGTTCCCCGCTCCATCCCACTCTGTACTAAGGGCTTTTCATGCCTGATCTCATATCCTTGCTTACCCCCAGCCCCTACAGCTGGGATTGTTGCCTAGACTTTGCAGATGAGGAAATTAAGGCTCAGAGAGGTGGAGTAACTTGCCCAAGGTCACATAGCTTAGCTAGTCACTGGCAGAGGAGTCACAGCAGACACTGTCAGTGCCCTGGCCACCTCTCTCAGACCTTTAGGAAGCTCCAGTGGCATCTATCTGTATCTGCATCTCTGTGCCTGGAGACTTCCCCACTTCCACCCGTAGAAGGCTAGAAGTGCCGGGGAAGTTGGTGTATAGATACCCCAGCTCCCTCACCCTGGAGTGGGATCTCCCTGAGGCATGTGCTCTGCAGTTTCTCTGTAGGATAAAGAGTCAGTGGTCATCAGGTTTAGTGGCTCTCCCTTCCCATCCCTGTCCCACTTTTCCTCTCTGCCCAGTTTCCCTGTTCCTTGTAAATATATCACTGGCATTCAAATTCTTATCTGTGGGTCTGCTGCTGGGGAATCCAAACTAAGAAGGCAGAGATTTAAACACAGGTCTGTCTGATTCCAAATCCTGTGATCTTAGTAACTGAATGAGAAATGGCTCTGCTAGTGGGGAGGAGACAGTGGTGAACCAAGAAGCTTGGGAGGAGGCCTTGTTAGAGAAGAGGAGAGGAAAGAAAGCCCAATTTTGGCCTGTGAGGGGCAGGGTACGGTGCTGAAGTGAACCGTGGGCTCACACATCATTGTTTCATGTTTGTGCTAGCATGGAGGGCTTCCTGGAAGAGGGGATCAGAAACCAGGGGATGGATGTGTTTGGAGACCTCCTGCTGCAGGGACAACAGAGTGAAGAAATCATCAGAGAGGGGCTCGGGAAGCACACAGCAGGGATAGAGGCTGAGAATCCTGAATGTCCTCAGCTCCCTTATTTGGCAGTGAGCCTCCCCAGGCTCCTTGCAGAACGGGCAGGAAACCCTGAGTGGAAAGAGGCCTTGGGGCTTGTATTAGGGGAAACTGGGGGCCTGGGTGGAGGTCCCTGCCACTGAAAGAGTCAAGGCACTATGGCCCTAAAAGTAGTACCTGGAATTAAGAATGAGAGTTCTCAGGGTCAGAGGAAATGGCAAAACCGTCTACCCCACCCCCAATCCCAGTGTCCACAGCCCTCCCCCCACACCCAATCCCAGCCTCACAGCCCTCCCTCCACACCCAATAACAGCCTCACAGCCCTCCCTCCACCCCCAATCTCAGCCCCACAGCCCTCCCTCCACCCCCAATCTCAGCCCCACAGCCCTCCCTCCACCCCCAGTCTCAGCCCTACAGCCCTCCCTCCACCCCCAATCCCAGCCCCACAGCCCTTCCTCCACCCCCAGTCTCAGCCCCACAGCCCTCCCCCTACACCCAATCCCAGCCTCACAGCCCTCCCCCACACCCAATCCCAGCCTCACAGCCCTCCCTCCACCCCCAATCCCAGCCCCACAGCCCTCCCTCCACCCCAAATCCCAGCCTCACAGCCCTCCCTCCACCCCCGGTCTCAGCCCCACAGCCCTCCCTCCACCCCCGGTCTCAGCCCCACAGCCCTCCCTCCACCCCCAATCCCAGCCCCACAGCCCTCCCTCCACTCCCAATCTCAGCCCCACAGCCCTCCCTCCACCCCCAATCCCAGCCCCACAGCCCTCCCCCCACCCCCAATCCCAGCCCCTCAGCCCTCCCCCCACCCCCAATCCCAGCCTCACAGCCCTCCCTCCACCCCCAATCTCAGCCCCACAGCTCTCCCCCCACCCCCATCCCAGCCTCACAGCCCTCCCCCCACCCCCAATCCCAGCCCCACAGCCCTCCCTCCACCCCCAATCTCAGCCCCACAGCCCTCCCTCCACCCCCAGTCTCAGCCCTACAGCCCTCCACCCACCCCCAATCTTAGCCACACAGCCCTCCCCCCACCCCCAATCCCAGTCTCACAGCCCTCCCTCCACCCCCAATCTCAGCCACACAGCCCTCCCTCCACCCCCAGTCCCAGCCTCACAGCCCTCCCTCCATCCCCAATCTCAGCCCTACTTCTCTCCCTCCACCCCCAATCCCAGTGTCCACAGCCCTCCCCCCACCCCTAATCCCAGCCCCACAGCCCTCCCTCCACCTGCAGTCTCAGCCCCACAGCCCTGCCTCCATCCCCAATCCCAGCCCCACAGCCCTCCCCCCACCCCCAATCCCAGCCTCACAGCCCTCCCTCCACCCCCAATCTCAGCCCCACAGCCCACCCTCCACCCCCAATCCCAGCCTCACAGTCCTACCCTCAACCCCAATCCCAGTGCCCATAGCCCACCCTCCACCCCCAATCCCAGCCTCACAGTCCTACCCCCACCCCCAATCCCAGTGCCCATAGCCCTCCCTCCCACCCCCAATCCCATCCCCACAGCCCTCCCCTCCCCAATCCCAGTTCCCACAGAAATCCCCTCGCTCCCAATCCCAGTCCCTGCAGCCCTCCCCCAACCCTCAATCCCAACCCCCACAGTCCTCCCTCCCATCCCCAATCTCAGCCCCACAGCCCTCCCTCCCACCCCCAACCCCAGCTGCCACAGCCCTCCCCCCACCCCCAATCCCAGTCCCTGCAGCCCTCCCCCAACCCCCAATCCCAACTCCCACAGGGCGCATCCCCCACCCGCTCCCAATCCCAGGCCCCGGAGCACTCTCCCTGCCTCCAATTCCAGTCCCCAAAGCCCTCCCCCTGCTCCCAATCCCAGTCCCTGCAGCCCTCCTCCTGTCCCCAATCCCAGTACACACAGCCCTCCCCCCCTGCCCTCAGTCTCAGCCTCCACAGCCCTCCCCTTCACCCCCAATCCCAATCCCTGCAGCCCTCCCCCCATCCCCTATCTCAGCCCATACAGCCGCCCCCTGACCTGGTGCCTAGTGCCCCCTCAAGCAGCTTCTCCTTGTGAAAGAATCATCAGACCCATTCAATAAGTCAATAGTCTGGAGAATTTCATCTTTCGTTCCTTGGTGAGTGCTTATTGAGCATCTGTGCATGTCAGCCCTGTGGGTGCTGGAGAGACAGCAAGGAGTCAGGCAAGACAGCAAGACAAAGGCCCGTGCCTCAGGGGCTCACAGTCCGAGGGGAGAGACAATCACTCAGTAAGTGAGCTCAAAAACAAACAAGGGAGGAACATGTGGTGATCAGGAGGAAACAGGGCAGGGGCACTCCTTTAGGTCAGCGCTCTGAGAAGCCACGGAGCTGGGACCTAAAGGGCGAGGAGTCCAGTGAAGAGCTTTGCAGGCAGAGGGACCTGTGTATCCCAGAGCCAGAAGGAGCCAGACAGTGCTTGTGGAATAACCGGGAGGCCAGATGGGCTGAGGCAGGAAGGGCAATGGGAGGGCAGGAGGGCTGGAGGGGCCGAGGATGGCAGGAGGCAGGACGGGGATGGAGTTCACTATGCAGTGGAGGAGAAGCTGATTCTACAGCAGGCAGCCTGGGGCATTTTAAGCAGGGAGAAGATATGTCCACATTATTTCTCTCTCTCTCTCTGTCCCTCCCTAGTTATTTCTTTATCGATCTATCTATCTATCTATCTATCTATCTATCTATCTATCTATCTAATCTATTCATCCATCTATCATCCGTCTATCTATTATTCATCTGTCAATCATCTATCCATCTATCCATCAATCATCTGTCATCTATAAATCTTATCTATCTAAATCTATCCATCTATCATCTATTTATCGATCATCTATCAATCCCATCATCTATCTACCTGTTTATTTATCATCTATCTACAGATCCTATCAACCCTATCTACCATCTATCCATACACACACACACACACACACACACACACACACACACACACATATCTCTGCAGTGTGGGAAAAGGATCAGAGAAGAGCCAAACTCAAGGCCAAGAGACCATTTTGTAACCTACAATATGCACAAAATGTTTGCTGTTGCAGTCATTCTTGGGAGACATGATGGTGGTGGCCTGAACTGTGGTGTTGGAGATAAAAGTGGGTAGATCAAGGACTCTCTGCTGGTACAATTTCCAGAGTGTCTCGGTTTGGGTTTCCCTGGAAGTCCCTTGAGATGGACACAACAGCAAGTGCTTTATTTTGATGATCGAAGAACACCCAACTAGGAGTGAGGAAGAGAGACTAAGAAGGGAGAGAAAGGCGGCCAGTCAAAGGCACAGCGTCGAGCCTGCTGGGGGCTGAGGGCACCAGTGCAGAGCACATGTATCTGAGCCATCCCCCTGCAGATAGGAGGGCGACTCTCCTGGGCCATTGTTCAAGGGTTGCTGCGGGGAGGGTCGAGTGCATGAGTTCTCTGGAGGTAATGGCTCAGGGCATGGGCAGAGGGGCTTGGGGCTGGATGGAGAAAGCCCTCCTTGCACAGTTGGGGGTCAGCCGTGTGCACCACTGTGGAGCTGGGGGGACAGCATCAGATAAGTGACTCATTTGAGTGAGGACCGGGGGAGGGAAGGGACCTAGGATATGCACAGAACTTTTGCCCGAGCAGTCAGGGGTATGGGGTCTCTGACTGATGGAAGGACATGGGGAGGGGTCGGTTTGTGAAGGGCAATGTTGCTTTGTCTGTGTGGAGTTTGAGGGTCTGGTGAGGGCCTCCGGGAGGCAGCCAGATCAATGGAGGGGAGCTTAAAACGGTGGCAGAGAGACAGGCAGGTGCAGTGAAGCATGCCTTAATCCCAGCTCTTTGGGAGGCCAAGGCAGGAGGATCACTTGATGCCAGGAGTTCGAGACCAGCCTGGGCAACATAGTAAGACCCTATCTCGAAAAAAAAAAAAAAGTTAAAATTAGCTGGGCATGGTGGTGCAAGCCTGTATTCTCAGCTACTCTGGAGGCTGAAGTGGGAGGATTGATTGAGCCCAGGAGTTTGAGGCTGCAGTGAGCTATGATTGTACCACTGCACTCCAGCCTGGGTGACAGAGTAAGACTGTCTCAAAAAATAAAAAGGCAACAGTATAGTATGGGATGGTTGAAGCCCAGGGACTGCAAAGATCATGTGGGGAGAATGTGTAGGGTAGGGAGAGACAGTGACACAAAAGGGGCCTAACCTCCTGGGGGTTCAGGGGAGCCACCGAGGCTGGTGGGGAAGGAGCTGCGGAAAATTGTCAGCTGCCTGCAGAGACTTTCCAAACCCTGGCTTCTCAGGGAAGAAAAGGACCTGAGATCCCACAACCCCCGCGCCAGGTATGCCTTTTATCAGGAAGCTGAGCATTTGCAGGCATGGCCGTCATTCCCCGGGGAAAGTGGAGGTGCTGGGAACTCCCACGTCAAACAGCGTGGAAGGAAGAAGAGACCCCCTCTGTGGTCAGAGCTGAGGGAGGCGTTGGGGGAATGTGGGCTGGATGCTGGCACGCGTGAGAGATCCTGTGACTTCAGGGATCCTGAAGCAGGCTGCTTTATTTATTCCACAAATCATCGCTAAAGAGGCCTCTGGCTCCTGGGAGCATGGAGATGAAAAAGGCACGTTACCGCACGCTGCTGACTTCCGGGTCTTGTTGGCGAGACGGACCAAAGCCATTAGTGCACTGTGTGGCCAGAGCTTGAATGGGGTCAATGCAGGGTCCAAGATAGCAGTGCATGGTGCCTCATCCCACTCCGGATGACTTGGGGTGCAGGAAAGGGAAAGCAGGAAGGGGGATTTAGCCTGAGTGATCCCCCTTGGCAGGACCTCCATGGCTATCATGATGGTACCTGCATCTGATGATGCAAACAGCCAGCAAGAAGAACTCGGTCCCCTAGATCTAATCACAACATCTCACCTTTGTGCATGTTCTCGGGACTTCACACTTTTTCACTCATTTAACCCTAAATACAGACCCATTTTACAGACAGGGAAACTGAGGCCCAGGGAGGTTAAGACTGTGTCTTACTCAATATCACACAGCTAGAAAGTAGCAAAGCTGGGATTCGAACCCGGCCAGTCTGACCTCATCGCTCACCACCTGGACCACTAGGTGATGTCAGTCGGCAGCTCCATTGGTTGGGCAGGGTACTGAGGATGTGGGGTGTGGGGCACCTCCAGACATGGCGTCGGTCCTCGTGGAGCTCATGGTCTAGAGAAGCAGTCTATCAAATGAGTATGGAAATGATGCCGTCTCAGAATTCGGCCTCTTAGCCGCTAGTGGGTTTTCAGCCAAGAAAATATTTTGGAAATGCCTGGACGAGTTTTGCAATATTTCTGCAGGAAGCAGCTGCTCAGATCCTGCGATGGGCTGACTTGCCAGCAGGAGGAACGGGGGAGGAGGGATGTCAGGGAGCCCGCATTATTAAACACTTACTGTGTGCAGGTCTGTGCTAAGCACTTCGCTGCCATCTCATTTGATGGCTGATGCAGCCCTGAGAAGCGGGGATTCTTCTTCTTACGGAGATAGAGAAACTACAACACTGTAAGGCAAATCCGCTTTGCTGGGATCTCTGGTCCACTCGGCAATAAAACTCAGCTTGGCGTTTAGATCTTGCTCCTTACCCTGGGAGAGTGGAGAGGCCACTCCTTCTCAGGCTCCCAACCCCCTAGGACCCTGACCTCATCTCCCTCTTCCTTATCTCCCATGCTGCCCTAGCCAACCTGACCTTCCTCTTTCTTGAACATGCAAAACTCATTCCCTTTGTAGGACCCTTGCACTTGCTGTTCTCTCTGCCTGGATGCTCTCCCTCTAAATCACGGTATGGCTGACTTCGTCTCATCTTTAAGTCAGCTGAAAGGCCGCTTCCTCCGAGAAGCCTTCCCTGATCTGCACCAGCTTCCCCACTCAGCCCCATATCACCAGGTTATCTTTTCTTCATAGCATTTGTCCCTCTCTGAAATGATCCTTTGTGTTCGCATGCTTGGTTTTTGTTTTGCTGCCTCTCTCCACCAAGTGCCATGAGAACAGGCACCTGTGTGCTTTGTTCTTGTGTATATCCCAAGAGTCTAAAATAGTGTGTGGCACATAATAGGTGCTTAATTGTTGGCTTTCAACCTCCATGTTTCTCCCACCACCTCCTATCTGAGAAGCTACTTTTATATTAGCAATTACATAAACTTCCGGTTATCCTAACTGTCCCCAAAGTTGCTATTTTAGGGGGCTACTGTGATATGGATTCAGCTATAATTCTTTTTCCTGAGGAAGTTGCTTTTGAAACCTGCCTTTGGGACTTTGTGGTGCCACCAGCCAGCTCAGGAGCACATCAGATGTGACATTTGATGGAAGCGATGTTGCCATATGGTCCAGGTGTCTGCATCTTCCTTTTGGGGGCAACTGAGGTTTGCAGTTGATTGCAGCTGTCAAGTTCAATGCCAGAGACGAGCTTTTGATTTTGCCAGGTGTGTCTGTTAAGGCTGGGCTCCACGAGAGCCTGTCGCATGCCGGGTGCGGAGGTGGCTTCTGGGAGCTCCATGTAGATGGGTCTCTGCCACTGCTGCTGCCCTCAAAATAGCAGAGGGAATTTCAAGAAAGATTTTTCTGGACCCAGAGCAACTTGGCATTTTTATTAGATCAAAATCAAATCCAATAGAGTCCTGCTCAAGTTGCTTCCTTTATTAAAATGGAAACAGACAGTATTTCTGAAATAAATATCAATGTCAATTTGCTGGGAGCGCAGATGGGCACGCAGCTTGGAGACATCTGAGACCTCAGCATTGGGGGTCGAGAGATCCAAGCCAACAGGAGCATCAGAGCCATATGGAGGACTTGTTAAAGGGTGGACTGCAGGGCCCCTCCCTCAGAATTTCTGATTCAGGAGGTCTGGCGGGGGACCCAGGGTTCTGCAGCTCTGAGTTCTCCACGATGCTGATGCTGCTGATCCACAGGCCAAATTCAGAGTTGTCCTCAACCCTCCGCCAATATCTGTCCCTTTGAAGCTCTTGTCAGAAGCCAGTCTGCATTTTGTCGCTTGCTTGGGCTATTCAGCAACTTCTAGATGGAAATTGCTGCTTCTAGGGCCAACTCCTTTACAATCCATCCTCCGAAGACATAAACTTGATCATGTCTTCCCCAGTCCTTCCTAGCTCTGAAACCTCCTATGACAGTAGCTCTAGTGGGGATCTGGCTCGGTGCCCACCCCCTTCACACGTTCCCACGAGGCCTTCTCTCGCCTTCCCCTCCTGAATCATCATTTTTCTTTCTGTCACTTGTCCCTCTCTGAGCCTTTCTTTGCTTACTTGTTTTCTGTTTTGTTGTTTTGTTTTGTTTTGTTTTTTTAGAGATAAGGTTGTGCTCTGTCACCCAGGCTGGAGTGCAGTGGTGTGATTATAGTTCACTGCAGCCTTGATATCCTGGGCTCAAGGGATCCTCCCACCTCAGCCTCCTGAGTAGCTGGGATTGCAGGCACATGACACCATACCTGGGTAATTTTTTTTTATGTTTCCAATTTTTTTTTTTTTTTTTTTTTGTAGAGATGGGGTCTTGCTATGTTTCTCAGGCTGGTCTTGAACTCCTGGCTTCAAGTAATAATCCTCCTGCCTTGGACTCCCAAAGTGATGAGATTACAGGTGTGAGCCATCATGCCCAGTTAAATTTTTTTTTTGGTAGAGATGGAGTCTTGCTATGTTGCCCAGGCCAGTCTCGAACTCCTGGCCTCCATCAATCCTCCCTCTTCAGCCTCTCAAAGTGCTGGGATTACAGGCATGAGGCACCACACCCGGCCTGCTCCCTTGTTTATTTCCAGCCTCTCCTCAGTGAAATGGAAATGTCACGAGCACAGAGACTTTGTTGCTGCATTCACTGTGACATCCCCAGGGCCTAGCACACAGTAGGTCATCAGTATGTTTCTGGTGCATGATTTAGCTCACTTAGTCCTCAGGAGGTGTGTGCTGTGAGTAGTATTTCTATTTTGCAAGAGAAAATACTTGGGTTCTGAGAGGCAAAGTCACTTGTCCTTTGGGGACAAGCTTGTGACCTTGGGGTCCCAAGCCTGTCTGATTCCAAGCTAAAGCTATGACATGGTTCTTCTACTTTATGCCCACTTCTGTCCAAGGCAGTGGTACCACAACCGTGCCTAACCCTAAGAAACACTTGGGGCAGGTGTCAAAATAGACTGCCCTCAAGAGCCCAGTTCCTCAGTGTGGGGTAGGCAAGGAATCTGTAGCTGAGAAGTGTCATGATAAGGCAGAAAACCCTGGGGTGCAGGGGTTTAGGGGGCCCTGCTGGGTCTTCCACACCTGCCACCCAGCAACTTCTGCAGCTGCGATGCTCCATGCCTTACCCCTTCATCCCTGTGTGCTCTGCTTTCAGGCCAAACCCGTCCACTTGCCTCCCTGAAACCACAACATTGCTAGGTTTTTCACACTTCCTGAAGAACCTCATCCGCCTGCCAAGGACCTGTTTCACACCCTGTTCTTTCTGCATGAAATGCTCTGCTCCCTTCCTCCACTGGGTGGAAAACCAACTCTACCGGCGGAATTGGGAGCTTTTGCAAGTGCTTTTGAAGTCTAGCTCAACTGTCTGGGAATGGCCCCCAGCCCCTTCTGCAGCTCCTGGCAGAGGGGGACACATTCATCTCCGCCTTTCACCCTCCTGGTGTTTGTCTGTGAGCCAAATTTTTATAATGGTTATGAGCCCAATCTTTGTGTTTTTAATTTTTTTTAATTGTTATAGATTCAGGGGTACAGGTGCAGGTTTGTTACATGGATGTATCGTATAATGCTCAGGTTGGGCTTCTGATGTATCTGTCACCTGAACAGTGAGCAATGTACCCCGTAGGTAATTTTTCAGCCATTACCCCACTCCCATCCTCCCGCTGTGGAGCCCCCAGTGTCTGTTATTTCCCTCTCTAAGGCCTTATGTGCCTGTTGTTTAGCTCCTACTTACAAATAAGAACATGTGATACTTGGTTTTCTGCGTCTGAGTTATTTCACTTAAGAGTTGGCCTCCAGCTCTATCCATGTTCTACAAAAGACATGATTTCATTCTCTCTCTCTCCCTTTTTTTTTTTTTTTTTTTTTTTTTTGAGATGGAGTTTTGCTCTTGCCGCTCAGGCTGGAGTGCAATAGTGCCATCTCGGTTCACTGCAATCTCTGCCTCTCGAGTGCAAACAATTCTCCTGCCTCAGCCTCCCAAGTAGCTGGAATTACAGGCACCTATCACCACACCCAGCTAATTTATGTATTTTTAGTAGAGACAGGGTTTCACCATGTTGACCAGGCTGGTCTCGAACTCCTGACCTCAATTGATCCACCTGCCTCAGCCTCCCAAAGTGCTGGAATCACAGGCATGGCCACTGCGCCCAGCGGATTTCGTTGTTTTTTAATGGCTGCATAGTTTTAAATCCAATCATCTGTTGATGAGAGCCCAACTTTTGGAGTGAAGCTGGCTGGCTTCAAATCCCAGCAGTGAGACCTTAAAAAAATGACTTAATTTATCTGGACCTTGGTTTCCTCACCTGGAAAATGGGGATAGTAATGGCCCCTAACTCGTACTTTTTGAGGATTAAATGAGTCCATAGACAGGAAGCACATTGAATGGTTCCTGACACACAGCAGGAGTGGGAGGCATGTCTGGTCTTGTCGTCTCTTCATATGTGTGCCTGTGAGCACCCAGGGGCAGGGCTGCATCTCACTCACGTCTGTAAACCCAGTAGCCAATGTGGAGGCTGACACACAGTACATGCCAAGCACATGTCTAATAAAGGACTGAGGCATCAGGGACCCTGGGAAGAGGTGGCAGCTACAGTGGGCTCTGTCTGATCCCAAGGGTGAGAAAGAGACAAAGAGAATGTCATGGCTCAGAAACGTGGAATCCCTGAAGATGACCCCAGTGAAGAGATAGACGGCCCCCATTCAATCTCCTAAAACAACCTGCCCGAGGTAGATCAGAAGACACAAACTTCCCTCCGTACGGGTCCGTCCCACTCAAGCCTGCCCTTCCTCCTGAGCCCTCCACTGTTCACTCATTCTGCAGACACATGCTTTCAACACTGCCTGGGACTGTGCTGGTGCAGGGATGCAGCTGTGAGGGAAAGCAACGCTGGCCTTTGTCCTCCTGTGACACATGCCTCAAAGGCAAGTTGAAGAGAAAACCAGTAAGCAGATATTCCCATATATGATGGCACCTCTGAAGTCCTCTCATGGTACAGATTTGTGGAGCCGGAGAGGCAGTCAGGGTGCCCTGCTGAGGTGGTGACATTCTGGGCAACACAAGAGCGATGAGAGTGTCACTAGCTGACAGACTTCCAAAGCCCGATTTCTTAGCGCCATCCCCGATTTGTTTTCCACCACTCTTCAAATTTCGTTTCTTTCTGGAGGGCAGAGGTCAAGGTTGGGTAGCCAGACAGTTGGCTCTGGGCGGACCTGTGAGTCCTAGAGAGAGGCTTTCAGCACCTTGGACAGCGGCTGGGTGATTGGCCCAAAGGATCTTTCCTGTAAAGGTACCCAGCTGATCTGTGCCAGGCTGGGCTACCGTGGGGTCAGGAGCACCAATATCTGCCACCTGTTAACCTCACTCTGCCAGCTGCAGAGAGACCTTGAGCAAGTCGGTTTCCCTCTATGTGCCTCAGTTTCCTGATCTGTGCATTTGTGGTGACATTGACATTACTGGTCTTGAAGGGCCCTTCCAACCCAATGAATCCATTTTGGAATGGTAGATGTGATTTGATTCAATTCAGCAATTACATCTGATCCTCGGATCTTGGTGGCTTAGAGAGAGTTCAAGACAGTGATTCCTCACTGAGGGATGGGTGAGATAGGGCTGGAGGAATCCAATGTTAAATATGCTCGTGTTTTGATATCCGGATTTTAAAGGGAAAAGAAATCACATCTTTGGGGACCCTCCTGTGGTCACACACTCTGCTAACCTTGGGAGGTTCCCAGAAAATGGAAACCACAGAACCTGCTACCACCCTGTGAGTGGGGCCTTGGACAAATCTTTTCCCACCCATGGGCCTTGGTTTCTCCATTTGTGAAGAGAGGCTCTCAAACCCAACCCACTTCTAGTGCTTCCAGAACTGTGTTCTTTCCACATCCATCTGTGTCTGAGATTGGATAGGGAAGGGCTTCTCTGCAGGGCACCTGCTGGGCCTGCCGACTCCTTTGTAGCTTTCATCCATTTGCAGGCTCGGAGAGGTGAAGTTGCTGTCAGAAGCCACACAACTTAAAAAAAAATTCACACAATTTGCACGCAGTGAAGGCTGGGTTTGAACCTTTGGCTGTTAGACCAAAGGACAGTCTCCCCAGCCACCTGCCATCACCTGAGCCTTCACCCAAAAGAGGAGAGTTTGAGCAAAAGCATTTTTCATACTGTACAGAAGCTCAGAGCAGGTAGAGCAGGTGCATCCCAAGCGCAGGAATCTCTCCTCTTCCTCCACGGTTTCTTCATTTGTTTAAAAAGAAAGAAAAAAGAGTCAGTTTGGGACCTGCTCTGTGCTGGGCCAGGGGCTGGAATCTCAGGGCTCCAAGATGAAGCAGATGCTGGCCCTGCTCATAAAGAGGCCTCCCATCCCCAGGTTTGTTGGGGAGACCCACGCTGACCTGGCTGTTACAACACAAAGTGACGAGTTCAGGGAGAGAGTTATGCAGCCTGCTGAAGGGCACAGGGAAAGGAGTAAAGCCTCCATTTTTCAAATGCTGCCTGCTCTAGGAAGCATTCTACAGGGCCGTGGAATGCTTCCCAGAGCAGGCAGCATTTGAAAAAATCAGGGAGTCAACAGCCGGAGAAGAGCAGGGAAGGGCGCTTGTACCCAACGGATCAGCCTATGCAAAGCCATGGAACAGAATCATGGAACAAAGACACAGGCTGGGAACAGCCTCTCGTGGGCTGAGTGCAGCCTGAGAGATGCTACTTGGCCTGCAGATTGTTGAAAATACATTTGAAACCTTAACCGTCATCATTTAAAAGCCAGGAGGTTTTGTTCTGAGATCCACGTTTTCAGTTTCTTTGAAAGTTTTGAAGATCCAGCTGGGCGTGGTGGCTCACACCTGTAATTCCAGGGCTTTGGGAGGCCGAGGTGGGAAGATCACCTGAGGTCAGGAGTTCAAGACCAGGCTGTGCAACATAGCGAGACCCCATCTCTACAAAAAATAAATAAATAACTAGCCAGGGATGGTGATGTGCACCTTCAGTCATAGCTACTCAGAAGGCTGAGGCGAGAGGATTGTTTAAACCTAGAGGCTTGAGGCTGCAGTGAGCCATGATGACGCCGCTGTGCTCCATCTTGGGTGACAGAGTGAGACCCCGTCTCAAAAGAAAACAGTTTAGGAAGATCTGAGCCCACATTCTCCATGGTAACAATTGACACTGTCTCTGACTCACCTCATCCATTTACATTGTCTGCTTGGGCCCATAAGACATTTTGAGTTGAGATTCCTAATCTACAACACAAGGCCCGGGAGAGAAGGGAAATGGGTGGGGGGCCCTGGTGGGCTGCTGGGGCATTCCCCTCTTTACACACACACTGTAAATGACTCTGAGCCCCAAATGCCTCTTGGGTAGCCAGAGAAAGGGAGGAGGGCCCCAGTCCTCAGCATCTTGCCCTCTGCATCCAGGGGACAGAGAGCCTGATTTTAACTCAGGGAAGGACAGGGATTGTGGCCTTTCCTTTTCCTTGAAAAATACACTCTCACTTTCTTTCTGTTCTGATGATCTCTCCACGGCTCTGGTTTTCGGCCACTGTGCAAGCAGTTGAAATTATGCCTAAATGCTCATTTAGAAAAAACAATCGTACCTTTCCGTGCACCAAATATTTGCTTCTAGATTAAAAAATAAAACAAACAAACAAAAACAACAACAACAAAAAAAACCAAACACCTCTATCTTGGCAGCCAACACTTCCAAAGTATGCAATGGTTTCCATGACTGAGGCCAAAACAAATGTGTTTTTCTGAAGCCAAACGATTCCAAAATGTTTGCAAAATGTTTCCCACTCCTTAATAAATATAGTAAAACTTGCAAAACACTAACACTAAAGAATATTAAAAGCAGAAAGAAAAAAAGTGAAAGCCAAAAAAATTACTCCCCACCCCAGCTATGGACACAACCATCTTCCTCTTTGACTCTTGTCATGAAGCCTTGTTATTAGAAAGACTCTCCTGATAATGAGAGCTGCTTTGAGGATGGAGAAGGAGCAAGGAGCTCTCCATCCCTAGGGCATGCAAGTAGGAGCTTAGCTTCACTAGGAATTCCAACCTCAATGGGCTTTCTGCTAAGAGCCTGTCTCACCCTAAAGTATGACAAGTATGTCTGAGAATCAGAGTAGGAAAATGAAATTATAGGGAACACATTTTTTTAAATGCTGAAATTTGGAATCGGGGGAAAGTAATTCAATCCAGCTCCATCATAGCTGTGACTTCTAAAGCATCTGCTAATCTTTACAGAGCCTCGGCTCCCTCATCTGTAAAATGGGCAGAACCTACCTCTGGAGCTACACATGCTCAGGAACTGTTCATTTTCTCCGTTCTCCCCTTCACTCCCAGCCCCACTCCACCACACCAGCCCTCTCCCTTAGTTTCCCACCTTCCAGCTCCACCTCCACTGGTCCACAGGGGTGCATACATTCTGGGCTCAGGCATTGCTCCCCTGGGCTTGGGATCTAACGGGGGTGACACTGGCAGAGTGTGAGCTGAGGATGGGTGCTCTGGGATGAGGGAGATGCCTGAGTGCCAGGGGGAGGATGTCAGAGGGGGCTTCCTGGAGAGCCGAAACTCAACCTGGGTCTTGATTTGATTTGGCAGGAGGTACAAGGACATTTTAGGCCACCGCATGAGATGGGAATGGTTCTGGTGCACCAAAAAGACTTTGAAGAGACACTTGAGGGATTACAAGGGAGTGATCTTCCAAGAATTGCTAAAAACACGAAAGAGTGAGAGTGGCAGAGGGGAAGAGCCTTTCCAGCCCTTCCCCTTGTCCGGTCCACTAAGCATGGTAGACAATGGCAGGTGCCCCCTGCTCGGTGCACAGGGAGTTTCTCAGAGTCAGCTTTCGGCACACCCATGTCCACACACACAGTTGCTGCGGTCCAGCGAGGACTTGGGGACCTGGGAGACATCTGCTCTTGTTCCCCCTCTAATATCCCTCCACAACAGCTCCTGAACACATATAAGGCAAATGGGGTGCTCAGGGAGGCCTGCTTGTGGGCAGATGGCAAGGTGGGGAGACAGCTGCAGGATGACAGGATGGTGGTGGATGACGGCTGCATAAGTGTGTGGATTTGCTGAGGGGTGGGTGGTGGAAGGGAAGGATGGAGGGAAAATGGGCGGGCAGATGGCAGGAGTGGGGGCATGGCTTTATGTGAGGTGGGTGAACGTGCCTGCAGGGGGTGCTATCATGGCTGTTGGGTGGGCCTGGGGTGGATATGGGGATGTTTTAGGTGTAGGCAGATGTGTACATGTAAAGGTGTGTTATTGGGTGGTAGGAGGATGGTTGGGTTACTGGGTGGTAGGAGGGTGACTGGAGGAGTGGTGCACCTGTTGGCAGGTGTGAGGTGCATGAGCGGGTTCTGGGTTGGAGAGGGTGTGAGCAGAGTTGTGGACACATTGGAGGCTTGATAAGTGGATGGCAGCAAATATTGGCAGATACATGACTAAGTCATAGGTGTGTTGGTGAACTGGTGGGTGACTGGGTGGCTGACAGGGGAGGGATGGGTGGAGAGCTGGCAGTGTTGGGGCATGGGTTGGTAGACAGATGGGATGATGGGCAGAAGGCCTAGTAAATGAGGGTGAGTGATGGATGTGTGGGTGGGGGGCAGTGGGTAGACAGGGTGTGGGTGGAGGAAGGTGGCTTTCAGCACTGACCGCCTTGTCTCCTGGCAGGACACCAGCCACACATGGCGGATTCCTGGCCCCGGAGCTCCGCACAGGAAGCACCAGAGCTGAACCGACAGTGCTGGGTCTTGGGGCACTGGGTGTGACCAAGACCTCAACCCGGCCCCCGGACCTCAGGCCATCGCTGGCACCAGCCCCTGCTGCAAGACCTCCAGAGTGGTGCCCCCAGAACCTTGGCCTGTGTGCCGTGAACTCAGTCAGACTGCGTGGGAGATGCCAGGCCTGTCCTGCCCATCACTGCCTGGTCCCGAGGGCCTTGAAAATGGGGCCAGGGCAGGCCCAAGGGAATGCACAGGGCTGCGCAGAATGACTTTGGGACAGCAGCCCCGGACTCTTGCCATCACCACATGAGGAGCCCTGCTGGGCACAGCTGCGATGCCAGAAGACACATGGCCACTGGCCACTGAATGACTGGCACCCACAAGCCAGTCAGGTGCCCAGAGGGGCAGAGCCCTGTGGGGGGCAGAGAGTGGCTTCCTGAAGGAGGGGGCAGTGGTGCAGGCACCGCAGCGGTGTCACACAGCAGGCACACAGCAGGGGCTCAATAAATGCTTGTTGAACTTGTTTTCTTGCGGTTTATGGAGGCCAGTTGCTCTCTGGGCTGTGGCTGCCCCGTCATTGCCCCACCCCATGACTCCTCAAGGAGGCTGAAGGTGACAGCAAAGACTGTGCAGAGGCCAGGGCCAGACACTGAATAATGGCAGGGAGGGAGCGCAGAGCCCAGGCTGGAAACAGGCTGGCAGGGCTGCCTTGGATTCCAGAGAATCGGCAAGGCAGGGGCCAGGCAAGCAAGAGATGTGGGGCAAGCAAGAAATGGGCCCCCAAACCCAAGCCCTAAGCAGAGAGGGTGAAGAAGCCACATTTCTCTTCAGAGCTCAGCGACATCACACCACCCTGACCCTGAGGAGCCTTTACCCTGTGCCTGGCACCACCTTTACAGAAAATCCCAGGGCTTAGATGCCTGGAGAAACAGATTCCTACTATAAAGAGGAGGGAAATTAGGGTCACAGAGATGAAGTCACTTACCTGAGATTACAGAGCTAGCAAATGGCAGAGGTGGGGTTTGAATCAGGACTCCTGACTCCAAGTTCAGTCATTTCCCAAGAGGCCTTATTCCTTCCCAGAAGAATTTCTAGAGCTTTCCCCCAAGTAGAATACATTCTTCTCCTTTATCCATCCATCCATCCATCCATCCATCCATCCATCCATCCATCCTCCATCACTCGTCCAGCCATTATCCATTATCCATCCATCCATTCATCATTTGTCCCTCCATCTATCATTCATCCATCTATTATCCACCCATTCATCATCTAATATCCATCCATCCATCCTTCATAATTCATCTTTCCACTCATCCATCTGTCATTCATCCATCCTTCCATCCATCCATCCATCATCTATCCATTCATCCATCCATTTGCCATCCATCCAGTCATTCATCAGCTATCCATCATCTATCCATCCATCTATCCATCATCCAGCCATTGTTCATTATTCATTCATCCATTTATCATTCATCCCTCCATCATCATTCATCCACCTATTACCCACCCACTGATTATCTATTATCCATCCATTGTTCATTATCCATCCATCATTCATCATCCATCCATCCATCCTTCATCCATCCACCCATCCATCCATCCATCATCTATCCATCTGTTATCTATCCATTCATCACCCACCCACCTATTCATCAGTTATCTATCCATCATCCATCCATCCATCTACCATCTATCCATTCATTGTCTATCCTTTCCCCCATCCATTCATCATCCATCCACCCGTTCATTAGCTATTTATCCATTATCCATTCCTCCATCTATCCATCATCCATTCATCCCTTATCCATCCAACCATTATGTATTTCTTCATTTATCCATTGTTTATCCTTCCATCCATCATCCATCATCTTTCCATGCATTATCTATCGATTCATCCATCTATCCATCATCCATCCATCCTTTATCCATCATTCATCAGCCACCATCCCTCTATCTATCCATTATCCATCGTCCACTCATCCATTCATCCCTCCATCTGTCCATTATTCATCAACCATCCATCCATCCATTATCCATCCATTATCCATTCCTGCATTATCCATTTATTCTTTATCCATTTCTCCATCTGTTCATCATCTATCCATCCATTATCCATACACCTATCCATCACCCATCCATTCCTTCATCTATCCATTATTCATCAATTATCCATCCATTCATCTATCCATTCATCTATCTATCCATCATCTATTGATTACTTGTCATCCTTCCTTGTATCAGACATCCATCCATCCTCCTTCCATGCATCACCCATCCTCATTACTCAGCCATCCAGCTGTGCATCCATCTATTCACTGATATAGTTCACTGTGTCCCTACTATGTGCCAAGCACTGTGGTAGGCACTTGAGGTAGGATGCTGGAGCATCCAGAGAGGGCGTCATGAGCCTGGGTTCAGATTCCACCTTCTCCACTTGTGACCTTGGGCAAGTTATTTGACCTTTCTGTGCCTGCTTCCTCATTCATTAAATCCGGATAATCATTATACCTACCTCTTCAAGCTGTTGTGCAAATTAAATGAGTTAACATATTTGAAGTGTCTAGACCAGAGCCTGGCACATGTAAACACTTTGTGGGTGTTTACTAATAGGACAACAAGGGGAAGTCAAGGCTGTGGGAGCTGTGGTCTAGGGAGGCTCCTTTGAGAAAATGATGTTTAAACCAAGACATGAAGATTGTCCGGGCATCAGGCAGGCAAGCGTATAGCAGGGAAAGAAAGTACATTAGAGGACTTTAAAATAGTCCGATGGCAGGTGTGGAGAGCAGGGAGGTCAGGAGGCAGTGGTGGGAAATTAGGCATCAGAGGGCAGTGGAACCAGGTCAGGAGGGACTAGAAACCTTGTTAGGGAGCTTAGAGTTTATCCTGGGGCAATGGGTAGTGGGCAGTGGGATGCTTTCAGCAGACTGGGATGCGCCTGGGTGTACATTTGAGGGAGATCACTGCAGTTATGGGCAGAGAATAGATGTGGGAGACGCTTCTCCCTTCCTCATCCCTGCTACACTCAAGAAAGAGAAGAAAGTGGGCTGGCTTAGGAAAGTGGCCCTGGGGAGGGGACCATGCAGGCAGATTCAGGAACCAATTAGGAGGGAATGGACTGAGGTGGGAGGAAAGGAAAGTTGGTGATGACTCTCAGGTTACAGGGTCAGCTCGGGGAACAGGGAAGATGGAGACTTCATGGTTCAGATGTCTTGAGTCTCAGGGGCTCAGGGCACACCCAGTTGGAGGTTTGTGCTCATTCACTCACCCATTGATTCATCAAGCGAACAATTTGTTAATTCACTTTCCATTCATTCAGTAAACATTAATGACCTACTAGGTGCGGCTTAAGGCGGGGCTGGAAATGGGCCTGGGAGAGCAATTATGGTCCAGCTCTACTAAGGCCTTGAATGTCAGAACAAGGAGTTTGGGCTTTGGCCTCATGCGAGAGAGGGTCACTGCCACATATGGGGCTGGACAGGGACAGATACAGCAGGGATCTAGCCCTGGCCACCAGGCATCTCGGAGCTCTTATTCTCACCCGGGGTCCTTCTGAAGTTGGCGAGTGGACCACAGAAGGTCCAGAAGATGGTTTTAGTTGACATATGGGCAAAATTTTAATCTATTTTAATAGTTGTGTTTATGTCAATGTGTATTAGAAAAAAAATGTACAGTGGGCACGTCAGTGCTATGATTTCACAGATGTTACTGCTTAGGATGAAACCAAAATAGGCATTTAAGTAAAAAGAAAAAAAGAGTTGGCTTAAAGAAAACTATTAAATAAACAATTGTGCAAGTCGTATGTGGTTATGATATGTGGACAGCTCGAGCGACAGCCATTGTCATGGGGCAAGGGAGAGAGATCGGAGGCTCCCAGGGCCACTGAGCTTCAAATCCTCTGGTCTCCTTCTGGGCACCTCCTGGGCAGGGGCTGAGAACCAGCTGTCTGTCAGTCTCATGGAGACTGCAGCAAGAAAGCTGCTGGTTAGATAAGAGGAAGCACTTCTAGGCAGGCTGGGTGAGTACTCCCAGTGGGTTTACTCCGAGTTCGTATGAGAATTTTCTTTATGCAGGGAGTGAATACCAGCGTCTGCCTGAATGTGGAAGGTGGGAGTCACCATCCAGTTTGAAGGCAGGGGGTGCCTGGTTGAGCACCCAGAGGCCTGGATGGGAAAGAAAAGGCCCCTCCCCGACCTCCGCAGACAGCTTTCCCAGCTACCCCTCCCCTGCGCTGCACTGAGCAGACAGGCTCCGACCATGGAGGGAATGGCTGTGTGTGTGTCTTTGGTCTTGACACCCATATATATCGGCGTGACCCACAGTCCAAAGTGCTTACACAACCTCGTTGTGCCCTGGGCACCTGTGTCCCGTGTCTCTGCATCCACACGCCCTGGGCTCGTGTGTACATGCCAACCTTACCGTGGCCCAGTCACACAGACCCATGATCATCAGAGACTGACTGGCTTAAAGCGCTGACCCTACCCTCACCCCCCTACATACACATACACATTGATATTGCTCAAGTGTGAGTCAGCACCTTGTATGTACCTAGGTGCTAACTGCGTGTCTACTGCTCATCCACACCGTGTGTTCTGTCGACCTTGTGCACACACACTCATGTGTGCTTTGCCGGCCCTGGATGAAATGCCACACGTGTGCTGATGCTGAACAAACATGCTCATGATACACGGACGGCCCTGGGCACACACCTGTGTCTGCACATGCTCCGTGCTTCTCTTGTTGCTTGTTGGCCCATGTCACACCCTCTCCCCAGCTGCAGAGGACCCATGAGGCCACAGTCCCTTCTCTGGCCAAGGGCTGATGGGCAGGCCTGGGCCTCCGTGAGTAACTGGGCTGCCTTTCCTCTTCGGCTGGTGGCTGTGACGGGCACGCATCCCTGCCACCCCCGCCAAAGCCAGCCATCCCGGCCACACACTCGTCTCCCTCGGGTAATGGAAATGTCAGCTTGATTCATGGAGATTCATCTGCGGCAGCCGGGCCTAACGACGAGGCACGCGGCGGGAGGATCATCCCCTGGGAAGAGCCGCTGCAGCGAGGGTGCCAAGTCCCTGCCTGGGAGGACGTGAGGATGGAAGAAAGCCCCCGAAGCTGTGCATTTAGACAGGCCTGGGTTCAAATCCCGAGGCCACCGCAGACCTGCTATGTGCCTCATTTATCCAAGAACTAGTTATGGAGGGACTTCTGTGTACAGAAACAGAGCTGTACCCTGGAGTGGCCATGGTGAACAAGAACGACAGACACTATCTTCACCCTCATGGAGGCTAGATTATTAATAATTCTAAATAGGCCAGGTGCATTACAGCTCATGCCTGTAATCCCAGCACTTTGGGAGGCCAAGGCAGGCAGATCACTTGAGGTCAGGGGTTCGAGACCAGCCTGGCCAACATGGCGAAACTCTGTCTCTACTAAAAATGCAAAAATGAGCCGGGTGTGGTAGCACACACCTATAATCCCAGCTACTCGGGAGGCTGAGGCAGGATAATTGCTTGAACCAAGGGGGCAGAGGTTGCCGTGAGCTGAGATCACACCACTGCACTCCAGCCTGGGCAACAGAGCAAGACTCCATCTCTCTCTCTCTCTCACACACACGCGCGCATGCACACACACACACACACACTCTTAAATAAGAAAACGATCACTTTATATAGTGAGAGGTGTTATGTAGGTGAACCAAGGAGAGATGTGATTTAGACCACAGGATGAGGGAGGGCCTCTTGGAAGGACCGTTGCAACATGGAATGAAGGGAGAAAAAGGAGGCAGAAGGCGCAGGGTAGGTGGGAGGAACCGCAGGTGCAAAGGCCCTGGGGTTGGAGGAGCACTGTGAGCGCCATGTGGCCGTGTGCAGCACTGTATGACAGGACAGAGTGCTTGGAGCTCGGGGCGAGGACATGGGGTCTGCCGGGGTCAGAGACTGTGGGGCTTTGGGGGTTGTGGCGAGGAGTTTGACCGTCATCTTCATCTTGAAGGCCACCGGAGACACTGATTGATAGGAGGGTTTTAAAAGGCAGAGGGTTTTTAAATGGGCTCTGCATTTTGGGAGGTTTCTTCTGGCTGTGTGGGGCAGGCCTGAGAGATGGGGTGCAGGACAGAGGCAGGGTGACCGGAGGGGGCCGCAGCAGGGTTCTGCTGGGAGATGGCAGTGGCTTGGGCTGCGCTGGCCCTGGGGATGGAGGGAAGTGGGCGTCTGATCAGTGGCACCCATGGGGCTTGGAGGTGAATGACAGAGCTGAGCCAGGCTCCTGTCCGGAGCTTTGATGCTGGGCAGGCTGGGATGCTGCCGGGCGGATGAGGCCTTGGTGGAAATCAGGAAAAGCTGCTCTCTGAGTGGATGAATTAGAAAAGGGTCCCCTCCCTGCCCCCAAACATGGAAGACATGGCCCTGGAGCCCCCAGATTGGAGGGCTGGAGTTGAGCCTCGCCCAGGAGCTGAGCTGTGGAGCACTGAGTGATTGTGCCCGCCCCAGGTCTAGCTGCCGTGGGACTGAGACAAACAGCCCAGCCTGGGACCAGCAGTCATGAGGAAAGACCAGTCTCCTCCGTGTGGGGATTTACTGCACGGACAGACAGGAAATCGCTGTGCAGGGCCCCTGCCCTGTCCCCAGCACTGCCTGGCTCACATCACCCTGGTAATTGCTCCTTGGGCCACATGTCATCTCAGACTGACATTGTCTGAGTTTCTGCCTTAGGGGAGGCCAGGGGCCAGGCTGATGGCCACAGGCCTGGCAGGGGAGTGGGCAGCTGCCAGGATTAGCCGGGACCCAGGGTAATGAGGGGTCCTGGGACTCCAGGGGGAGTGGGAGGGGCCTCTGCATGGTAGAAGCTCTGTGATAGGGCCAAGCTGGTGATTGGGTGCAACACGCCCAGCCGGGTGCACCCACTCTTACCCCTTCTTCCCGGCCCTCCTGGGAACTTCTAGGGGGCGTGTGTTGGGGATGGGAGCTGCAAGCGGGATGAACCCAGCGAGAGAAGGCAAAGGAGGAAGAATCCCAGGGGCCAATCGGGGAAGGAAGGGAATGGATAGGGAAGCGGAAAGAGTTGGCGGAGGAGGGGCAGGACATCGGGACATTAATCTCTGTTCAGCCAATGGGCTGGCTGCTCTAAGGTCAGTGCCCTTTGTGGACCAATCTGCCAAGGCTGGGAGGGTGCCCTGGAAATTTGAGAGGCGCCGGGTGCAAGGTAGTGCCACGTTGCTCTGGGGAAGAGCCCAGACCCAGGAGTCATATCCCAGCCTCCGTCTGATGGTGGATGGAGTTGATGTGAGCACCAGTGGGCCCGAGCCCTGAGAGCTCCTCTCCATGACAGAGGTACTGCTGGTACCACTGCAGCCTGGGTAAGGAAGCCCAGGCCCCAGGGCGTAAGGTCCCTTGCCAAGGTTGCACTGTCAGGAAGTGGTTGGTGGAGCCTAGACTGGGACCCGGGCAGCTGGCCCCAGGGCCACTGCATGTGAGTCCTCATCAGCTTGCTGGGGAGAGTGGTGCCTGCAGCCCAGGTCTCACTGCATCGCACCACTGTGTGCCTTCAGGAGAGACTGCAGCGCGTTCACTCTC
Organism: Macaca nemestrina; assembly: GCF_043159975.1. NCBI lineage: Eukaryota > Metazoa > Chordata > Mammalia > Primates > Cercopithecidae > Macaca > Macaca nemestrina. The sequence continues at coordinate 26,586,545 of NC_092142.1, read as the reverse complement.
AGGGTAGGGCTTAGTGTGTATTGGCTATTAGGATTTTTTTTTTTTTTGAGACGGAGTCTCACTCTGTTGCCCAGGCTGAAGTGCAGTGGTGCGATCCCGGCTCACTGCAACCTTCACCTCCCAAGTTCAAGCGATTCTCCTGCCTCAGCCTCCCGAGTAAGCTGGGATTATAGGCACCCGCCACCATGCCCGGCTAATTTTTGTATTTTTAGTAGAGACGGAGTTTCACCATGTTGGCCAGGCTGGTCTCGAACTCCTGACCTCAAGTGATCCACCCACCTCAGTCTCCCAAAGTGCTGGGATTACAGGCATGAGCCACCGTGCCTGGCCACTGTTAGGAGTTTTGTTGTCATCATCACAGCATATGGTTGTCAAAGGCTGCCCCTGTGGCGGGAGCTGTGAGTGGAGCCGTTTCCCAGTGAGGCTAGGAGACTGGAGTGCTGTCATAAACGCCCCACTGCACACGGCAATCTGGGACATGCCCACACAGTCAGGGAGGCACCCCCAGGGCACCTAGGGATGCACGCAACATGTTGGATGGAGGCTGGCCACTTCTTGCTCTCCCCAGCCTCTGGCCGTCAGAGGCTCAAGTCTTAGGGCCCCAGAGAGCACTGTGCATGCCTGGGAGGCTGGGGTCTCATCGCGAGGGACCCAACCTTGCCAGCCCCATGTGTGCTGGGCCCCGCAGCACTGTCCCCACGTCGCCTCCTCTCCACATTCCTTAACCTGCTTCCATCTCAGGGGTTGCAAACTCACATGCTGGCTGTGTGTGTGTGTGTGTGTGTGTGTGTGTGTGTGTGTGTTTGTGTGTGTGTGTGTGATGGTCATACAAGGGAGGACTGCAGGCAAGGGTGAGACAAGAGGGGCTGGTGGGGACCAGGACCATCTGGAGAGCACTGCTTAGGCTCTGGGGCCAGCTGGGAACATGGGACCAGGTTGCCAGATCTTCCTGTCTTTCTGGAGAAGCAGGGAATCTGCATTTTAATGTGAAACCTGATAATAAAGGAAGGCAACTCATTTTTAAAAATTAAACATCATCTAGTGAGTCTGCCAAACCCAAGAGCCTGGGCCGCCGGATTGTGGACTGTGAAGAGGCCAGGTGGGGCCTGGAGGCCTCGGAAAGGGACTGTCCTGGCTCCGGGAGGTGAGGCAGGAGTGAGGCCGGGAGCGGGAACCCGGGCATCTCAGCACATGTGCCTGGGCATGGGGCAGCTGCCACCTGCCTGGCTGCGGAGCCCCCCTTGGCAGGCTCTGGGGGTCCTACTGGGTCCTTCCGGGGTGGCAGTGCCAGTGTTGGAACTTCCGGGGAGGTGGGAGGCAGGTCTTTCCCACGGCTGAACAGAGGAGACAGGTCCCCAAGGGCTGGAGGCCTGTGGGGAGCCCGTGCCATAGCCCTGTTGTCAGGTGCAGCAGAGGCCCATTTCCAGTCACCTATGCCAGGGAGCCATCAAGCCCTGACCCCTGGCAGTGGCAGCCCAGGAGTCATTTATGTCCCTGTTTGTTGGGGCACTGGGGATTGGGGGGCACTGCACGGAACGGGAAGCCTCAGGATGTGGAGGGAAAGGAGGGCCTCTGTTAACCCACAACAGCTGAGGGTGGGGGCTGCCGCCTCCAGGACCCAGAGGTGTCACCTCACAGTCGTCCTGTCTTTCTGCCCATCTGGGGGCTGAGGAGTGGGGTGGTGACAGACCAGGAGGGAGCCCCTCTCTCCTTTTTCCTCCCTGGAGAGGAGAGTCCAGTCTGGGACACTCCTTGAACCGCAGGTTGGAGGTGGGGAGAAAGGGAGGCAGGCTGAGCAAGCAGGATTGGTGAACCGACCGGGGCCTGCCTGTGGACAGGTTTTATTTAATAGTTGGCTCACTCAGTGTGTGTTTGCCTGTTTGTTGAAGTGGAGCCAACATTTAAAAGTTAGATTTCACATTAAAGATAAACGAAATGCCTGGCTGTCTGGCTTTTCTTAGATCTGAGGTGTGGCTGACCCCTTCGGAGGGCCTGTGCCGCTGTGTTGACCACGGTCCTTGCAGGCCAGTGTTGACATCACTCCCTGACATCACTTGCCCGGCTCCTGAATAACGGGACTCCAGCCCAGGGCTCTGGCTGGGGCCTGGAGAGCTCAGCAGAGCTGAGAGGCTGGGACACCCCTGCCGGCCTCCCACTCTCGCAGAGGGAATGCCGGAAGATCTGGGCTGCCCTTGAGGGTCTCCAGGGCTGGCCCAGAGATCCCTCCGCCAAGAGGAGGGAGGGCGACTGTTCTCCAACACCAGGGTGGCTGGGCACAGCCAGGCCTCTGTCTTTGTAGGAAATCAGAGGGAACGGGGGCATGGAGCAGGCCGGCCAGAGCCCCTGCTGTTTACCCTCTATGCTTGGGGCTGGGCCTCTCCTGGCTGGACAGAGGGGGCTCTCTCCTCCGACCCACACAGCGAAGGAAAATGGGGCTTCTAAAGGACTCTCCTACCTGCTGCCAATGCTATTGCTAGTGCCTGAACCGCAGTGTGACCCTCCTCAGCTGAGCCCTCTTTCCAGTCGAGGGCTGCTTTATCCAGAAGCCACAAGCTGCCGACATTCATCCCTGGAGGCAGCAGGGGCGTGGGGGGTGGTGGCAGGGAGGAGGCCCAGGAATTGGGGGTCTGGGGGCCGCCATTCCAGGATCCACACATGGTGAAGGGAAACCCCGGGGCCAAAGACCCAAGGGTTGTCACCCCCACCTCAACTCTCCAGGGGCCCTCTGAGGATTTGTGCATTGGCTAATAGCTTCCAAAGCTGTGTGTCCCAGGAAAGTCGCACCACCTCTCTGTGTCTCAGCTCCCTTATCTGTAAAGTGAGGATAACAACAGTGCCCACCGCAAAGGGTTGTGTTATGTGGATTAAAGAAGTTACAGCATGTAATAACCAGTCTGTATGGATGGGCTACTATTGCCTGTTGCTATGGCATGACAATCTCATTGCGCAGTCAGGGTGCGATCACGACCCCATCTGCAGCTCGGTGAGGCCTTCTCTGTGTCACTCAGCTCCTGGAGGCAGCACTGACTCCCTGTCTGACCCCAAATCCGGTGACTCGGATTATATTCTCAATAACATCTTTTATTAATTTTGCAAGAGGAAAAAAATAGAAATTTATTTTAGAGTTAACGCCTGTACAGCCTTTTTTCCCCTCCTAAATTGCACAGTACATACGATTATTATAAACATCAGCTGAGGTTCTGGGACTGAGCTTGAGTCGTGTTAGTGCCATCTCCCTGACAAATCCGACCTGTGCCCACATCTCAGTGGGGAAGGAGCAGCCGGGGCTCCCTTTAATGCGGTGGCACCGGTTTGGGTACAATAGCTGGATTGATCAGCCCCTGACTCCCCCGGCGGGAGGTGCTCGTCACATCTGGGAGCTGAGCAGAGGTGCCGGGGGCTTGGAAGCTGGAGAAATGATGGATCTTTCTCTGGGAGAAACAATTCTTATCTTCCCATCAGCCCCGCACGCCAGATGAAAAGCGCATTTGCATAGCTGCTCGAGCCCAGGCTGCTAAGCTCATGAAGTATTTGCCGGGGCTCTCGGTTGCATAGGAACGTACCTCGAGTACAGTACTGCGGCGGGCTGGGCTGGGCGCCAGAAAAACAACGGATTAATATTTGGAACGAGAAATTACCCACCACTGGGAAACCAATTAGGTCCCTGATCCGAGCTTGTTACATTGATGGAAATAGATGCGTTCTGGGCTTCACTCGGCTGGGGGTGCAAGGCACATTTCCAACTCGCTGGGAAGTGGCTGAAGAGGGAGACGGGGTGGGGGCCCGGGAAAGGAGCACCTCACTGCCTGCCTCCAAGGGCACAGGGGCATAGACAGAAAGCAGCCGCGTCAGTGAGCACAGCCTCCATCAGACCAGGAGGGTCATGTGGCAGAGAGTGCAGGGAGGGCCTGCTCAAGGGTGGGAGGAGATGGGGAGAGTGTCCTCGGCATCCCCCAACACCTGCACCCAGAGGGCATTGCGGTGGGTTCTTCTGGCCCTCTGGGGTCTGGAGCTGCCAGCCTGCTGGCCGCCCGCCCACCCTTCCTGGCCTGGCAGCAGCACAGAGAGGATGCCCTGGCCTGCCAGAGCAGGCCCAGCTCTTGCCAGGGTGGATGGCGGGTGGCCCAGCTGACTTCCTTCCCTCTGCAGGATGCACAGCCTTGGCCAGTCCCTTATCAGGCCCAATGAGAGGAGAGAGGCCCCTATACTGGGATGAGAGAGGGTCTTGTGGACCCATGTAACCAGGAAACGACCCCAACCTCTCAGCCAGCTCCACCAGTCCCAAAATGAGACAGGGATGTGCAGGAGAATGGGGGTGTTGGCCGCTGAAGCTCAGGTTTCTGAAGGCAGAGTCTCCCTGGGCGGCCCTGCCTGCTAGAGTTGTGGGATGGGGTCTTGTCTCCCATTGTCCTGCTCAGCCATTCTCTGGGCCCTCTGAGGCTGGATTGGGAGGCCTCCCCACCCTGTCATTGTCCTGCTCCGAGTCAGGGTCAGCCCAGGCCCAAGTGGTCATGGGCCCTGCTTTGCTGGGTCTCACAGCAGAGGCATGAAAGCAGGTGTCCCGGGCTCCCTGCAGCCAATCTGGAACTACAGGGGATTGCCGTGCCCTGCAGCCACAGCCATCTGTCACTCCAGCAGGATCCAGGGCTGTCCTCCCGAGTCCCCTCTCCCCAGCGGGCTCCCCTCAACACTGTGGTTCGCTTCCAGCTCCTGGGACTGAGGGTGAGGGACACAGGTGCTAAGTGGGGCTGGTGACAGAGCCCAGTGCAGTGGGAGGACCAGCTCTCCCTTCTTCACCCATCAGCAGCGCCGTCGTCTCATCTCCTTCTCGCTGATGCAGGTTTTAGGACGTAAGGCTGTCATGACAGGGCACAGAAGGACTGGAGTTACTAAGTCTCAAACCCTGAAGGGGTCCCCCCACACTCCCCAGTGAAATCCAGCAGCCTGGATTATTGCCATTCAAGGCCCTTGGAAAAGTCCCTGCTCTTGGGGTGCCTGGCATGCTGGCCCCTTCCCTCTGCCTGGAGCAGGCTTTGCCATAACACCCCTCTCAGTGTTTGCCCAGGCTGCCTGGCACACTCCTCACATCCTTTAGGATCCAGCTCAAACATCACGTCTTCCAGGAAGCCCTCGCCTTGGGCACCTCCACTGGCTTCCCACGGCCCAGTGCAAACCCCTTTAACATGGTGCTCTGCCCCTGACTGCTTCCCCACTCTGTGCCCGTGACACTTGGATTCAGGAAGCTCCACTTGTTACAGGTGCCTGCAAGAAGCCGGAAGCATGTTGCTCCCCTGGTTCCGACCCTTTTGGTCCCTCCCCAGGCCTTTGGGCAGGCTCCTGGGCAGAGGAGAGGGGTCTAGGGGCAGGCAGGGGTGCGGGCGGGGGTGCAAGGCCACCAGTTCCTTCTGTACTCAGACCGAGCTCCCGAGGCGTGATGCTCTGGGCAGAGAGACGCCACTGACCTGGGTCAACAACGCTCTGCTTCCGTTTCGCGTTGGTCATGATTTGGTTTTCATTCATCATCTGGACATCCTGATCCTCGGCCTGATTACTGCGGGGAGGAAGGAAACACAAGATTCGATCGGGCTCCTGGCCGTGTGTCCCAGCCATCCATCCTCGTTAGGGCTGGTGGGGAGGCCATGGGGCCGGCTGGGGCCATACCTGATAGTGGTATGTTTTTCCTGGTGGCGGATGTCCCTGTCCTCGGTGAAGAGGATGGTGTGGTAGGGCACAGTGGGCTCACATGTGGGCAGGATGCCCCCCACCAGGTGGCTCACCATGGCCAGGATCCCGTTGTACACGAGCAGGTCATCCACCAGGAGCTGCAGGGACATGAGGCGGAGCTCATGGGTGCCCCTCCTCCCTCCCACGTTGACCTTGGGCAAAGCGCATTCTCCTTGGGAAGACGGGGCTGCCAGGAACAAGTGCCTGCTATGTGCTGTGCCTGCCTTGTGATTTCAGATCTTCACAGCCGTTGGGAAAGACAGGAGCCATCAGCCCACATTGCAGATGAGGAAATTGAGGCCTGAGGGGCTTTAATACCATTAGCACAAGCAGCAGAGCTGGAAGGAAACTCAGGTCTCTGGTCTCCAGGGTCCCTGTTCTCCCCATCCCAGGGTCACTGCCCCAAACCAGTGGGATTCTAGAGAAAAAGATGAAAGAGAACCCACTTTCTATTTGTTCAGGGTGACACTGAAATCACTGCCAGGAGGTTCTGAATTCATGGTTGGGTGGTAAATTTGCCTGCATCTGAGGACCAGGCATTTGTGTTGAGGGTTGCAACAGAGAGAAGTAAATCAAACTGCGACAAATGATAATTGCCGGCGGCCTAATTACCAACGAACATAATTATCTCAAAAAACTCAGCTAATAAGTACTTACGCCAAACTCCTTCACCCCTCGATGGGGTGTTTTCGCATAATTCCACAGTTTGATCATTGACACGGTGGTAGGCAGATCGAAAATCACATAAACCCGGTTCACCTGTCAGAGAGCAGAACTAATTAAAACAGGCATGTTTGGAAACAGAGGCACTTGGCTGGGCTGGGGGCGCCAGGCGTGGGCTGGGGGTGAGCAGTGGTGCCCAAGGCAGCGCCTGCCACGTGGGCCAGCCTGGAGTTCCGCCCCCTTTCATCTCCTCGAAGCCCATCTTGAGTCAGGTCACGTGTGGCTGCGTTTGCAACAAACCGCTGAGCTGGCTCTTGGAGGGCCTGTGTGCTTGGGCCTGGCGGGGCCCTCATTTAAATGCCAGTGGAGAATTGGGAACATCCTTGGCCATCCCCTATGTCCCCTCAGGTTAGGCCCAGAAATAGTGTAGAGCCCCGTGAGCTAAAGGGACAGTCTCCAGCTCGGGTTGAGCACCAGCCATGGTGATCAGCTTCTGACCCTGTCTGTCCTTTCCCCAAACCATCGCTGAGAAGCAATGCCAAGGTGCTGCTGGGCAATGGCCAGTGCGTGTCTGTGAACCTCTGCTGGGGGAGTAAGGAGGGCTGTCTAGATCGGGGCAGAATCTAGTGGGGAAAGTGGGACGGGGCAGCCTCGAACAGCCCTCCCTCTCCCCACCCCCAACCAAGGCTCTCAGATATTAGCGGGGGTACCCTCCCTTGCAAGATAGAATCAAGAAATAAGCATTCCACACTGGCTACAGGCTGCAGGCTCAGTCCCGCCCCGGGCCCCGGTCCCCAGCCTGTGACCATCCTCAGAATGTCCCAAGAGGGAGTGGGGCTGCTCGGGGAGGGCCAGCCTCCTGGCTGGACCATGGAAACAAATAAAGGTCAGGGCGAGGGTCCTCAAAGTCAGTTGCCTGTGAGGCTCAAGCAGATACAGATGTTGGAGTCCAGCCTCGAGAGCAACAGCTGAAGTTGCCTCACCCCAAAAGGCCTTGCAGTGCTAGACAATGGAAAATACACACTGGCTGCCAGTGGGTGGCCCGGGTCTCAGGAAGGACAGAGCTGTGTTGCCCCCTCTCCAATGGGGCAGGGGAAGCTGATGGACGCTCAATAGGGGGGGTCTAATTTTAGGGTGGCCTTTGGAAAACTTCCATCATAGAATTGCTGACGCTGTACCTTCCTGCGTTTTGAGAGAAAAAGGTGCCCCCGATCCCCCATTCAGTCCCATGGCATGGACAAGGGACACATCCCTGGTCATATGGCTGTCAAGAACCCGCTGTGCATCCCTACGAGGCATCTGGCCCCGGGCTGAGAGGCTGGAGGGGGGCTGACCACCCCGTCCATGCCCTGTGGCTTCTCCCCTTCCTCTCCACCACAACCAACCACATCAGCTCACCATGAGGCCTCAGAGCTAAAAGCTAAGCAGGACTCAGTGCAAGGTTTGAGATCTGGGAAACTGAGTCAGTTGGCCGGAAAAGCTGACCAGGCCAATTTGGGGTCAGAAGGAGGGCAGGGCGGCCGTGTTGGGGTCATCTACCCGGTGATGTAGGAAGAGGCAGAAACTGTGAGCGTGCAGAGAGCTGGGTGGGGAGGAAGAGGGCACAGCGGCTGCAAAGCCAGGCAGAGCAGAGAACCAGAGAGGGCTGCCTGCAGGGACCAAGGAAGATCAAGCCCTCAGGCAGCTGTGCTGGGGTTCCTGGCTTCAGATTCCCATGGGGCCCCTTTCACCCCTGGTGTCCCCTTATAAAAGAGAAAGAATTGCTGGCCTGGAAGAGCTGGCCCCACCAGGCAAGGTAGCAAAGACCTAAACCTTTCTGACAGCTCCCAAGCATCTTGGCTTGAGATTAACTTGACCTGGAAGAAAGACGCGTCACTGAGACCAGGGAAAGAAAGTCCCCCTGGCCGCCTGAGGGCCAGGAGTTGTGGTGGCCGCTGCTGGGAACCCACCAGGCCCGGCAGGATGGGAGCCAGCCACATGTGCCGGCCATCACTGGTGTCGTTCACTTGGTCGATGAGCTTGTCCGGGGTGCGGACGTCCCCACCTACGCCCTCCAGGGAGTTCACGCTGTCAGGGAAGGCCGCAATATCTGAGGAGGCGTCTAAGTTGCCATAACCCAAATCTGTGTGTTCGGGGGCTGCCAGCTGCCCTCAGGCTGACAGCGTGGCTCGAGGGACTCTGGGGCTGGCAGGGCTGATGCTCTGGGCAGCCGCAGCAGTGACAGCTGAACTGGACGTGTCCTGGGGAAATGGGGAGTGCCAGGCCCAAGGGGAGCAGGTGTGTGTGGAGAGGTGGACAGTTTCAAGTAGAGAGAGAAGGAAACCACCTAGAAGGCTGAAAAAGAGGCCTTGCAGGGAGCGGCTGGAGCTGGGAACGTAAAACGCTGCTGCTGCTTGGGAGGGTGGAGGGCAAGCTCTGCGGAGGTTTCCTTTTGGAAGGGAATGGGGTGGTGGCTGGATTCTGCCCTGGCATGTAAGGATCATGCCGAGCCTCTCTTCCTGGCCAGTGTGGAAGGACCCGGGGCAACTGGACCCAGCTAATATGATCTGCAGAACCCAGCTTCTAGCTCTGCCTCTGCCATTATGACCTATGAGAGCTTGGGCAAGTCACATGTCAACCCTGGACCTGTGTTCCCATCTGTAAAATGGCTATAAAAACCTCCAGCTCCCAGAATGGATGTGAGGATCTCAGAGTGCACCAGATGAGAGCCCTTTGGTAAAATCAATGAAACTTTATAGCTTCGAGAAGTCACTAATAATGATTAAAAAAAATCAACAATGATTCATCCCAGCTGAGGAGGGTGGTGGCACCCGGGGAAGGCAGAAAGGGATCCGACTGGAAGCCAGGGACCCCAAACAGATGCAAGGCAGGCTTTAGGGTTCGACCTGCCCTGGTATTTCCCTAACTGTGGTGGGCCAGTGATCACAGATTCAAGATCCGAGGGGGCCAGGCAGGTTACATAAAAGAGGCAGGATAGCTTAGTGCTTGGCCAAGAGCCAGTGTCTGGACACAGACTCACTGGCTGTGTGACATTAGGCAAGTTACTCAACCTCTCTGTGTCTCAGGCTCCTCATCTGTAAAATGGGGATAACAGCAGCAATCACCTCACAAGATTCTTGTGAGGGCAGATGAGGTAGCACAGAGTGAGCCCTCAGTAAATATTAGCAGCGTGTTTCAGGGCCTGGTAGATAACAAGGGGAGGAGTGGGGGCTAAGGTAGACCAGAAGGATATGCTTGGGGAGAAATGGCAACTGGTAACCAGGTCCAGCTATTGTCACCATGCATAATCAAGGGCCTATGTTGCCAATTTCTCAAGGGAAAAATGGAGATCAGGGTTTTCATGTGAGACCTCCTGATTTCTAAAAATATTAGCAACTCATTTTAAAATGCACTGGGCTAACAGTTTGCAAATTCTGGTGTTGGCATACCATGGGCAGAGGGTTCCAAGCTTAAGAAATTCAGGACACACTGAGTTGAACACAGTGCAATAGGCTTCTCCCTGCAGACCTTGTCAGAGCCTTTGGAACTCCAAAACATCTGTGGTTCTCTGAGAAGAGGAGGCTATAGTTGGCAGCCTCTCTCAATTCATTGGACCACAGGTCTCTTTGGCTTGTGGATTTCCTGCTCCTGATGTCTTAGCAGGCAGGGCTGGGGGCTGCTCTCTGCTGCACATCCCTAAGGGTCAGCATCTGACTATAAGCAAAGCCCCCTGGGCTCTGGTTCCTAGAGGGCCATTTCCCTCTGCACGCGAGGCTTCTGCCCTGTTTTCAACCCCCCCATGCTCCCTTCAATCTGGGTGGAGCCCGCTCCTGTCCTAGAAAGGATACTGTTTTCCGACAAGGGGATTTTTTCTCCCCGCTCGTCATACAGCTCCAGGCCAGTGAGGCCGATGTAATACGGGTCGCCCCAGCTGGTGAGAAGCTGAAACTGGAAAATGACTGGGACACTTTATTAAGGAAAAGAAGGCTGAATTTTTTTTTTTTTTCCAGAATACAGTAAAACAATGGCAAACTAAGAGAAATTATTTTGGGTTTATATTGATGAATGAGAGAAAAACATTTTTCTCTTATTGAGACTAGAGCCTATCAAAATATAGGTGGCATCACATTTTCTTAAAGTGCATGTGAGTGTGCGTGTGTGTGCGTGTGTATGCATGCATGTGAGCACATGTGCGTGCATTAGGAATGCAAAGCCTTCCTCTAGGCCCCAGGAGACAGGACGGGAGGAGAGGGTGCTCTCCAGGGAGCAGGCGGGATAGGGAAACATCTGTGTTACAAACTCATTGTATGGTATTGAACGAAACGCTCCAGTTTCTCTGATTGTGAAATGATAAGAACAGAGTACCTGCTCCCTCCTCCGTCCCTTTCAAGTAGACAGGAGGCTAAGAAGGGGACACGTAAACCTCACAGCACCAGGAACCATGGTCCGGGGCAGGGAGACCACCATTGCTGCTGAACTCCCACGTGCAGAGCTGGGCATCAGGCCCTTTCCCAGTTCAGCCCCGTGCCCTGCTCACTCCCCGCATTCCCAGGAGCAGGCCGGGTGGGAGGCCTGAAAAGGGGCCGGGTGGCTCCCAGATGATGGCATAGCTGGAGACAGTGCTTCCAGAACTGGCCGGCTAGAGAGCGGGCCTTAGAGCCAGGCTGCCTGGGTTCACCTCCCCCAGGTCCTACCCCTTCTCACCTGTGTAGCCGTGGGCAAATTACTGAGCCTCTCTGTGCCTCAGTTTTCCTAGCTGTGAAATGGGGATGATAGTAGTACCAGAGTGCTGGGCTCTGCTGCCTGGGCTAAAGTACACCAGTGCAATCAGAGCTCACTGTAGCCTCGAACTCCTGGGCTCAAGGGTTCCTCCCACCTCAGCCTCCAAGTAGCTTGGACTATGGGCATGTGCCACCAGCTAATTTATTTTATTTTATTTTTTTAAGATATGGGGTCTTACTATGTTGCCCAGGCTAGTCTCAAACTCCTGGCCTCAAGCAATCCAACCTCCTTGGTCTCCTAAAGCTTTGGGATTACAGGTGTGAGCCATTGTGCCTGGATTGCCAAGCTATTTCTATCTTCACCTCCTCCCTGGCTGGTTCCAGGACACTCCCCTCCCCAGTCTAGCCGCTGGGGTCAGTGTCAGCTTCTCTAGCCCCTCCCAGCTGGAGTCCTGAGGCTGCCCCTCCAGCCTCAGCTGCCAGGAGTGGGATCTGGAACTAGCCTGGCTGCCCCAGTCCCAGCAGCTCCCAGTGGCCCTGAGGATGCAGGAGGTCTCCCATCCTCTGCCTTGGTTTCCCTGCATGGAGTTCCAGCTGCCTCAAATGTGGCCGCCTGAAACCCCGACTGGGCAGTTGCGGCCCAGGCACTGCCTCGGGGCCCAGAATGTGCTGGTGGGGCGGGAGGAGAAGGATACAGCCACAGGGCATCAGTGGCGCCTCGTAGTCCATGCTCGCACACTCCAGGCTCTTCATGTCCAGCCTGAAAAAGCATAAAACAGCACCATGAAGAAGCTCACGATGGCCCAGAATCACCAGAAATAACAGGCTTTGAAGAAACGTGGCAGTTTAGTGTTCCCTAGGACGCAGCAGGGAAAAGACAGATGAGGCCCCAGCTCGCGTGGAGTTCCCGCTCTAGATGACAGTCATTGCCAATGCCGGCAGGATGCTGTGCCAGGGAGGCACAGGGCTCAGGGCTTTCCCGAAATGGACTCTTTGATTCCTCAATACAACCCTAGGAGGTGGGTATTTTTAGATGCTTGGGATGTGGATGAGGAAACCGGAACACAGAGAAGTGAGGTCACTTGCTCAAGGCCATGCAGCTGGTAGTGGCAGAACCAGGATGGGACTCGAGGTTGTCTGGTACCACTGCCCCCTTTCTTAACCAACCCCCTCTATGTCTTTAAACACAAGGAGGGTCCACGCTGTGCTGAGAGCCAGGACAGGGTGACAGGGCAGAGGGCCTGGGTGGGGCAGGCTGCCTCAGGGAGTGCTCTGGGAAGGCCTCCAGGAGGAGGCAGCCTTGGGAAGTGTCAGAGTTGAGTCTTCCACGCAGAGGAGCAGCAGAGCAAAGGCCCGAGGTGGGAAGACACTGGGTTGCTGGTGTTTGCCCCAGAAAGCAGCCAGAGGGCTGGAGTCTGGGGCAGGATGGGGAGAGAGAAGCGAGAGGAGGCTGGAAGGCGGGCAGAGCCCTGACAGCTTTAGCTTCATGATCTTTAGCACCTGGCTCCACCAGCCAGGGCCTCAGTTCCCACATCTGTAAAATGGGCATCATACTGGCTAGGTCAAAGGGTGGCTGGAAAGATTTCCCAAAGGACACATCAAAGTGTTCACGCAGCCAGCCCTTGGGAAGGATTCTCTCCTCCACAGTCCTCCCCACGGGGCCTCTCTCCCTGGTCCACTGTCAGTGCCCTCCAGCCTGAGCCTGGTTCTCTTTCATTTCAAGGGCAATGTTACAATTAAGTGACTTCCCAGTGACCAGCCCAGCCAGCCAATCCCAAAACAGTGCAGGGAAACTCATTTTGTTTCTAGAGCTTGGCCTCTGGCGTTTGGACATCAGGGGGTTTAAATGAGTAAACTTAACGTGGCATTTACAAATCGTTATGAACTTAATGCGGCTGAGACTGGGGCCAAGAAATCCCAGTGAATCCATGAAATATTAAGCTCTATTTTTCTCCTTGAATCTTTCTAAATCAGGAACACAGAAACGGGAGAAGGAAGGCCCTTCCCCGACCTGGCCAGCAGGCATTTCTGGAACGGAGGCAGGCTGTAGCCTCTTTTCCCAGCAGGAAACGCAACAAAGCATTTAAAATCTTCAGCATTCCAGACTGTGAAAAACCCAAATGTCCCCAGACAAGGCAAGTCCATTCTACAGGCTTCCGGTGAGGCTTGGCTGAGCTTTAGAAAATGACTAAGTTGAAAAGCCATGCGTTTGATCACCGTTTCAAAATCCTTTCAGTATGTACATCAGAGCAACTTGCAAAGCAAGCGGGCCCAGGGGCCGGGAGGGGCTGTGCGTGGCGCCCACTTTCCCCTCACCTCCTGGCCGGCTGGGGCAGCAGCCGAGCCCGTAGGTAGTCCACGAAGAGGATTTCTTGAGCAAAATCAAAGTGGCAGTTTCCTGGCCCCTTCCGGATGAGAAAGCCCTCTGGCGGGGAGACGCACAGGCCGTCCAGGGAGACGTGGACAATCTTGACCTGGCAAACAAAGGAAGTAACATGACTGAAGGGAGGCAGGCCACGTGGGGACAGGAGTGGTGCTGACATGACCAGAGCTGCCGGCAGCTGTGCCCACCATGGGGAGCCTTTCGCAGAGCCACCTGACCGGGCTCCATTTCCCGTACCAGGTGCTGCGCAGGCGCTGGGCGGGTAGCAGAGGGCAAGACAGGCGAGCCCCCTGCTGCAGTGGACACGTGCATACATTCTCTGGTCCACAGCTTTCAGGGGAGGCATGTGACTTGGCCAAGGCCCCGCCCACCTCACCAGCTGCAGCGGCCTGGGGCGGCAAGACATGGAGGTCAAGGGCACGGACTCAGGCGCTTCCATGTGCAACACTAGTAGCTGTGTATGTTACCTACCTTCCCTATGCCTCAGTTTCCTCATCTGTTAAATGGGCACAGTCATGAGTTAACCTATGTAAAGTGCCCTAAACAGTGCCTGGCACAAATTGTACACTTTGTGAATGTTAGGCTCTATTGCTCCTTTTTCAACCCCTGGCTCACACATCAATACCCCTCTGGGAGCTCTCCCTTAGGACAGGACAGACCTCTTCCCAATCTTTCTTCTCATGGCACTGAGCTCATCCTTTTTGGGCCTGAATGCCTAGCAGCATCCCCAGTGGCTTCTGGGTGTCTCTTACGGCAGAGGGTCTGGCTGGACCACCTCCCTGTCTGCCTCGGGGCCTGGAACACAGCAGGTGCCTTCTAAGAGCTTGCTGGATTCACTTGGATTTGAGCCAACATCTCTCCCTGTTCTAGCCAGAGTTCTCCAGCCAGACAACCAGGTTCTACTGGTCAATCTCAAAGTCCTAATGGCAGAGTCTGAGGCGGCCCAGCCACCACCTGTGCTATGGGCAGCGACGGGCGACAGCCAGCACCCCCTCCCTGATTTCAGATTTTGGAGCCTGATTCTCCTCCACACCTTAGCCCACCTTTGTGGTCAGCAAGATGGGTGCACCTGCTGATTCAACTGGTGGCTTTCCCCTAGGGAGAGGCAGAGGCGCTCCTCCTACAGAAAGGAAGGGAGGAAGGGTCCCTGGCCTGGCTCTCACATGCCCCTGGGGTCCCTCGTTCCTTCAGCATTTTGGGAGCCTCTCTATGTCAGTTACTCACAGGATAAGTAAACCTGAAGGGTGGTGCTACCTGGCTTCAGGCGTGGCTGTCACTCAAACCTGGTCCCTGTCCTCAGTCTCTCCATCTGCTTTCCTCGAAGGGGATTCCTACCTGGGTCCCCTGAGCTGAACTTGAGACATGGCCGGGCCCATCAGCATGACTCCTGGAGTTTTGCTGGCTTGCCTGGAAAGGGGAGCTCTCTTTTGCTGGGCTTGGAGCTAGCAGGATATAAGCCTGGTGCTGCTGGAGTGTGTCCCGGACAGAGTCACCCAAGAGTGGATCCAGTGATGGCAAAGCAGAGGCCCAGGAAACCCCTGTCCATCCTCCAGGGCCAACACCTCCTCCAGGAAGCATCCCTGACTTCCTTGGGCAGAGGTGGCCACCTGTCATCTGCGCATTCCCTTGGAGGTGACCTCTATCACCATCTCCATCTAATGGCGAAGGAAGCTAAAGTTCACAGGGGCTAAGCGATTTGCCCGAGGGCCACTGAAGGGATTTGAAGCCCCAACTCCAGGAGTCCAAGGCCCTGGCTTCCAACCACATGCCAGGGACCGCTGGTGCTCGGGAAGGCCCTTGGGGCGTGGGATCTGAGTCACAGCATCCCTTTCACTGCAGTGGGGGTCTCCCATCTCAGGCTATGTGCCCATTCCCCGCCTCCACCTCATCCCACCGTAGCCCTTGTCTGGCTGGTGGGGCCCAGACCCGTGAGATGGGAACTCAGCCCAATATCTCCAGATGGTGAATTCAGGTCACAGAAGCTCTACCAGACAGACTGTGATTTGCTCAAGGGAATTTTAAGGCCCAAAGGCACAACTTGAGGCAACTTCTGCCTCAAAAGGCTGTTTTTTAGTGTTGATATATCTGACTTCTTCAATGTGTCAAACTAGGGGAGCGCTCACAGAGACACAGGGTGGCGTTGGGAGGGTCCGTGACTGGCCTGCTCATAGGAGCAGGCTGGCTCAGCTCCTGTCACACAGGGAAGGCCAGGGGCTGCCGATCCTGCTGTAAGATGTGACAATTCTTTTTTTCATGTTTCTTTCTTTGAGATGGTATCTTGCTCTGTCACCCAGGCTAGAGTGCAATGGTGAGGTCATAGCTTATTGCAGCCTCGACCTGGGCTCAAGAGATCCTCCTGCTTTAGCCTCCTAAATGGCTAGGACTACAGGTGTGTGCCACCAAGCCTGCCTAATTTTTTGGTAGAGATGGGGGTCTCTCTGTGTTGCCCAGGCTGGTCTCGAACTCCTGGGCTCAAGCCACCCTCCCGCTTCAGCCTCCCAAAGTACTGGGATTACAGGCGTGAGCCTCTACACCTGGTCTGTGATACGATTCCTAAGGCCCTAGAATAAATTCTGTGGTGGGTACATGGTGGGGAGCCCAGCTCTGGGGATTACATGAGGCTGAATCCTGGCTTTGTCAACTGTTACCTGGCAACGGTGATGCCAATCTGCCGTGGCAGGTGTTATTCCCTCTTTATTTTATAGATGAGGAGACAAGCCCAGGGAAGGCAGGTCACGTGTCAAAGGTTATGCAGCTGGTAGGGTCCAAGCTAAGACTCAGACTCAGGCCCTCCAGCTGAATTGCTACCTTTCGGTGGCCTCATCATCACTCTTACGTGACTGGAGGGCACCCATTCAGTCATCTGAGGCCAGAAGCCCGAGAAAAGGGCTCTTCCAAGGCTCTCTTCTTCAATCCCACCAAGACTGACTGCTGCTTCTCACTCAGCAAAACATCACATGGAAATCACAGTGTGGGCTCCAGGTCTGGCCAGCCAAGGTGGAGACTCCAGCTGTGTGGCCTTGGATGGGTGAGTGAACCTTCCTGGACCTCAGTTTCAGACCCTGAGAAATGGGGGTAATCGCACCTGCCTCCCATTGGCTGGGATGAGAATCCAGTGAAATGATGAATGCCCATGAAGCCCTTAGCAGAGGCCCGGCCACCTGGGCACTCAATGGACTTGAGGGCCAAAACTGACCATGGCAAGCTGAGGGCTGGACCTGCCTAGGGCCCCCCAGCACCAGGAGAAACAGCGCTGTACAGTTCCCTGGAAATGCCCTGAGCTCTTTAGCCTGCATTTGCCATTTGCAGAAGGAAACAGCAGTGCTCTCCCTCCCTGGACATAACGCCCCCAGCTCCGTTTGGAAAGTTCTGGAGGATTTATGCTCCTCTCCGGCTGCCAGGCCAGCCATTCATCAAGGTGCTGCTTCCCTGACGCTGGACTGAGCGCGGCCGCTGCTCCCCGGCTTACCCCGCGATAGGTGTCCTCGGGAGATTTATTGTAGTTCCAGAAGCGCAGGCCTGCGATGCTTTCGGCCCTGTCAAGGCGGATCGTGACCACGTGATCCAGCCCCGGCGAGAAGGGGATCAGCCACATATGCTCATCCTCCATGGTGATGTTGGTGCCATCAATTAACCTGCAGCAACGGGGAAGGAGCGGCAGGGGGGCGGTTCAGTGGGCACAGGGGGCATCACAGTGGGGCCCCCACACCCTCAGCCCCCAGTGCGTGTGTCCTCACTGCCTGGCACTAGCCTGGCTATGTCAGGCTCGTTAAGGGGAGGTGTGACTGATGAGAACAACAGTCAGAAGTTGTCTCTCATCTAGGAAATGAGACATTTTTGAAAAGGAAAAAAAAATAGGTTATGCTGTTAAAGGTGCAGAAAAGCAATCATCAGGGTTTTCTTAAAAAAGGGAAAATGTGTCATTTTTCAGAATCCTTTAGCCCAGTGATCCCATTTCTGGGATTTTTTTCCCCAGAAGGAAAATATATTCATCATATAGGAAAGGCTATCTGAACCAAGATGCTCATCACAGTGTTATTTATACTAGCTTAAAAAAGGATAACAACCTAAAAGATCTCAAAATCGGGAAATGGTTAAGGAAATTTCACAGGGGTTAAGGTGCCATTGTGAGGACACTGCAGTCACATGGAGGAGGCAGGACACTGATTTTAAAGCTGAGAAATGAGGACAAGGACCAGGAGAGAATGTTCAAAAGTGAAAAACATAACTGGGTCAGAGGGTATGGAAGTGAGTATTTTTCTCAAGTTTCCAAACTTTCTGTAAATTTGCTATGTTGGCCTTACAGCATAGTTAGAAAGAAGTGTAGCCCTCCTTCCCACGCTGGGGGAGAGAGGTACAAAAGCACCATGTGAGCTCTGCAGCTCTTGGCTTGGAACAAGTAGAAGGAGGGGCAGGTGACTGTGGGAGCTGCTCTGGCCGGACCATGCTCTGTGACCGCATGGCCTGGATATCCCAGGGAAGCCTCTAACCTGTAGGAAGGAGCCCCTCATGCTCCCTCATGCTCTTCCCAGCTGGCACTCTGAGCTTGTCACCTCAGCCCTATAGCATTCCTGTCCTGGTCAGTTTCTGGTTCCCTTGCTTGGGACATCTACTCATCCTCAAGTTGGCCTGTGTTTTTCCCAAGGACAATCGTGCCTCTCACTTCCCCGGCCTGCCCAGCATGCCTCAGCTCAGGCCTCAGGCCCTCGTCCTCATGGCTCTGGCCCATGTGTCTGGCACTGCCATTCAGAAGCCTGGTTCTGGAAAAAAGGGCCCAGCTGGTGGCCTCTTGAGCAACCTCCCTCTCCCTCCCATTTTCCAGAACCTTCCCCACTCCACACCCTGGATTCCTGGTACCTCGCAGCTGCTGTACTGGGAGAAACTTGGCCTGCTGCCACATTTCCTAGATTTGAAAAAACTTTTTGTTTCCTTTTACATTTTAAAGTTGTGAATTTGGAAAAAAAAAAAATCTCATAATCGAAGTGTTTACCCAAGGAGGTAATGTTTCTTTGTTCTCTAAAAGGCTGGTATTAAATTGATGGATGGTGTGTCTGACAATTGCTGGCATCTTAAAACTGAAGAAATTCAGCAATTCCTGGAATGTTTGTGGAACTAAGCTGACTGAGGATGACCACTAGAGAACCTTCTATTTCCTTCCAAAGGCAATTATCTTTCTGTCCTAGAAATGGAGCTGCTCCACAGCAAACCTGACCAATTCTGAGAGCAGAGAGAACTGCTGGAGGATTTGTAGCTGCCAGTGAAAGGAAGACTCTATAGACATTCTCAAGAACATCTAAATGAATTCCTAGCTCTATCCATAACAAAGCCTAAAAACAGCAACCGGCTGAGTAGCACTGAGCATCCCTAGTGGCCAGATTATGGTCTCTAAATACCATTTCCCACTAAAAGGAACCAGGGCTTCTTGGAGAAATGGCTGATTCCAGGTCTGGGACAAGAAATATACCAGATGAACCTGAAGCATCTGTCACATCAGAAGGCAAGAAAGGTGACTGCTTTAAAAGGACTCAGGACTTCCCAGCATCCATGAGGGAACAATTTAAACATCAATCAGGATAAAAACTGCAAAGTACTGACTCTTCAAATGCAGTACTGTATGTTTAAAATCCATGAGTTTATATTAATCCCTGAAAAGAAACAAGTTTTAGATGATGCTAGAGAAACAGTCATTTGGAAAGCCAAAAAGAAAATGAGGGGAGAGAATCGAGCACTTAGGCTGCCTTTCCCATCTGAATTGCACCACAGAGTAGCCAAATAATTGAGGGAAATTCTCTCTTTATCACAGTTATTTCAGCAAATAAATTTTTAAAAGAATAGCAGGCGTAAAATACCACCATTTTGCAACCCCTAATGAATTAAGCGACTTCGCCAGCATGACTAGCTTCCAATATCACAAAGAGCCTGACAACCAGACATTCTATTATATATGTCCCCAGGGCCACACACTGACATCTATGTGGCTGTCTTGCCCTAGTGGTCAAACCTCAATCTGATCAGGCCTCTAGATCTAATTAACAATGTACTAGAAATACAGGGGAGCGAGGAGCTGACTAAACAATACCACAGAGATGCAGCCAGTAAAATTCAGGTCCACCTGGTTTCTTCAACAGATAATTTTTCAAGAAAAAAAATGGAAAAAAGGGAAAGAGAACCTAGAGAGGCTTAAGAGACATAGTAACCAATCACAACACATAGACCTTATCTGGATCTCAAATTAAATGAGCAAACTGTTAAAAAAGGGTGGGTGGGGGGACTATGAATCTGTGAGATATCTGGTAATTTAAGAAATCGTTGTTATTTTTTTCTTCTTTTTCTTTTCTTTTTTTTTTTTTTTTTTGTTGAGACAGGGTCCCACTGTGTTGCCCAGGCTGGAATGCAGTGGCATAATCATGACTCACTGCAGCCTTGAACTCCTGGGCTCCAGCGAGCCTCCCACCTCAGCCTCTGAGTAGCTGGCACTATAAGCACAGGCCACAATGCCTGGCTTTTTTTTTTTTTTTTTTTTTTTTTGGTAGAGACACAATCTCACTATGTTGCCAAGGCTGGTCTTGAATTCCTGGGCTCAAGCAATCCTTCTACCTCAGCCTCCCAAGTAGCTGGGACTACAGGCACATGCCACAGTGCCTGGCTAGTTTTTTTTTTTTTTTTTTTGTAGAGATACCGTGTCACTATATTGCCCAGGCTGGTCTTGAATTTCTCGACCCAAGTGATCCTCCTGCCTCAGCCTCCCAAGTAGCTGGGACTACAGACATGTACCACAATGTCTGGCTAATTTTTTTTTTTCTTTTCTAGAGATATAATCTCACTATGTTGCCCAGGCTGGTCTTGAATTCCTGGGCTCAGGTGATCCTTCTGCCTTTGCCTCCCAAAGTGCTGGGATTACGGGCATGAGCCAACGCTCACAGGCAACTTTTTCAAGAATAACAGTGGTACCAGGATTATGTTTTCTCTTAAATCCCTTATTGTTTAGAGGTATACACTGAAATACCTAAAGAGGAAATGCTATCAGGCCTGGGATTTGCCAACAGATAATTCGGCAGGAGGGTGGTGAGTGGGTGGGAAGGATCCACAAGCTGCACTGTGCGTTGATCACTTTTCCAGCTGACTGGGAGCCAGGTCTCCAGGCTCCAAGCCTAAATACTCAGGAGTGACTTGCCAGGATGCGGTTGTGGTCAGAGGGGCCCATGAGCAGTTAATGGTAGCAGCGAGTGAGGCCACGGTTCAGGGCTACCTTATAGAAAAGCAGGGAGAAGCCTGCCACCGACTCTGCATGGGCTCAGCACCAGGCCAAGGGATGTGGCTGCAATGTGACATGCCATGGGAATGACTGTCCCCATTCTACTGATAATAAGGAAAGCAAGGCAGGGGAGACAGTATAATTTAGTGGTTAAGTGAGTGGATGGCGGGTATCCCACAGGCCTGCGTTCCAATCATGACTCTGCCACTGCACTAGTCTGGGTGGCCTCTGCGTATTTCAGTCTCTGCATCAGTATAGTAGGGCTCATAATGGTCCCTTCCTCAAAGGGCTGTTTGAGGCTTCAGTGAATGAATATCTGTTACCTGCTTCACATAGCCCAGTGCCTGGCATTTAATAACTGCTTAAAAAACTGGCAGTTACGTGATCAGTTATTACTATAACCACTGCTGTTATTACTGGAGAGGTTAAGAAAGTTACCTAATAGTTGGCATGGGGCAGAGGCAGGATTTGAACTCCCATCCCTCTGACTCCCCTAGTTCACACCTCCAAGCAGCGACCAGGCCCTCAGGCTGTGCAGAGCAGGGTAGCCGAGTGCTGGTCTGTGGGTTGCAGGTCCATGCGGATCGATGCTGTATCTGAGGCTTCCCTGCTTACTGACTTGACCCAACCTTGGCTTATGAAATCTGACAGGTGCAGGGGAAAGTGCAGCCACCACTGCCTGTGGAGGCTTCCTGAGCCATCACCTCCAACCTCAAGGAGGGGAGAGGGAGCTTTCAGCCCCCGGCAGGCCTGGGTCATTCATGTGTAAACTCCGAACCGTCCACTGCAAAGGTTTACAGACAGCTACTGTGTGTGAGATGCTCTGCTAAGCACGGAGAAGAAAACGCAGACCACGGCTGTGTCTGGAAGCATGGGAACCTGCTTTCAAATCCCGCCTGATGCTTCCAGCTGTGTGGCCCTGGAGAATCACCTCCCACCTCACTTTCCTGAGCCTCAGTTTCCCTTGACCACATGACCTCACAGGATGGCTGGGGGAGGGACATATGCGATTCTATTTGATGTCTGAATCTGAGGTCTCAGAGGCAGAAGAGTTTCCCCAAAACCCTGTGGTCATGAAAATAAAGCTTCTGATAAGACACTTACTTGTCCAGGGTCCGGGAGTCGTCAGAGTACTCGGGGAGCTCATTTAAGTCTCTGGGGGAGGCGGAGATTTGGTGCAGGTGGATGGGCAGCGCCTGGCCATCCTTGCCCACCACTTCCAGGCCAGTGAGCCCCAGGTAGTGCAAGTCTCCCCAGGAGGCAGTGAAATTCAGCTGAAGGCCTGCAACAGGAAGAGAAGTGGTCCATCAGCACCAGAGGCTCCGGAGGAGGCATCTAAAATGAAGATGGGGAGAGGAATGCTATTCGGCCTCTATAGTCTAGCAACTTCAACCCAGACCCAGAGTGCCTTGTGGATGGGCTCTGTGCCTTTCCTCTAGGTGGCCTTGGGCCCAGGCCACTGTCAGTGCTCAGCAAACAATGGTAGGCTGCATGGATGAGAGTTAAACATGCACACAGCCCTGGGTCCTTCCTCTGCCTTCCAGATTGTGCTGTCCTACCCCACACTGAACGTCCATGGTGGCTTCCCATGCTTTCTGGCCAACAACACATTCCCCATCAGACTTCTATCTACTTCTCTGGCCTCCCTGTGCACCAGGGACCCTGGGCCCCACCCAGACTGTCTTCAGTCTCTCGTATTTATATTCCTCTCTCTCCAACCACAGCATGTGCTGTCACCCCTCTATAGAATTCACATGGTCTGGTTGACCTGTGCTCACCCTTTAGATCCCAGCTCCCTTCCTCAGAGAAGCCCTCCTGACTTCTTTGACCAGGTCAAACCTCCACTGATAACCTGCCATGCCACGGTACACTTCCCTTTCCAAGCCCTGGTCACCGCTGTAATCTCGTGATCATTTGGTAAATATCCACTTGCCCCACCGGATGCCTAACTCCTTGAGGGAGAAACCCCGTCTGTTTCTCTAAACCATTGTGAACCGAGCCTGGCACAGTGCCTGGCACACAGTAGGAGCTCAGTACAGATGGAATGATTAAACCAGCAACTACACGGAGACTTACATCAGTAAGCCCCGGCGCTGGAAACTGACATTTTATGCAAATTGGTTGCTATCACAAGGATTCCCATGGGCTCAGAGTAAAGGA
This sequence comes from Macaca nemestrina, assembly GCF_043159975.1. NCBI lineage: Eukaryota > Metazoa > Chordata > Mammalia > Primates > Cercopithecidae > Macaca > Macaca nemestrina. The sequence goes on along the minus strand of NC_092142.1, from coordinate 26,563,660 downwards.
AGTGACCTAGGGTGATACTGCCATCCTTTTGCCTCTGCTCCCACCCTCTCTCGATCAGAGACCCTTTAGAAGTGACCTTCTGTGGCCCTGGGGCAAAACAGCCCAGGTGTCATTCATTTGCCCAGGAAGCTCAAATGGAATGAATCTCTTGATCAAGCCCTGTCAGATAATTGGCTGGAACGTCTCTTTCCTTAAAGGTCTCTCATTAGAGCAAGACCAAGCACAATAAACCCTTCTGCCCTTAGAGAATTTGCCGCTTATTTTAGCACCCTTTTGGGTAGCTAAGTATAAGACTCTCACTCTTTGCAGCATTCACAGAATGCCAGCACCACAGAGCGCGCAGAAGGAAGCGGGGTGTCATCTGGTACCAGCCCCTTGCAGCTCAAATGAGGAACTGGAAGCCCAGAGAGGTGAAAGGACTTCTCTGTGGCCATGAAGAGGGGCTGGGTCACCTGACCTCCCTAGAGCTTGGTTTTCTCTCCCATGCCCCGTCATCTCCCAACATACTTTTTGTAACTTAGCCCTCAGATCTTTTCCTTCCTTCATGGTGCCAAGGTAGCTCTGAGCATCTCCAGGCAGACGAAACAAACATGTGGGCAGCACGGCACTGTGCACATGCGCTTCTTGCTGCATCGGTCATGTGCAAAGTGGCTACAGACTCCTCCCACCCCATGTCTCTGTCGTTGCAATGTGATTTTGCCCCTTATCCTATCCAGAGTTGGAGTCAATTTCTCAGCTCCTAACTCTGGGTCATGTGATTTGCTTTGACCAATGGGACAGAAGCCCACGTGATGCAAGCAGAGCCTGTAAAGCACTCAGGGCTTGAGACTGCCGTGTGAGGTAGCCCAGCTGACCCAGTTGCCTCTCTGGCCAGCAGCCTCCCCACTGCCAGACCAGTGGTGAAGATGTCCTAGGTCATTCTGCTGCTGGTCCATCTCCCTGTTGATCAGGAGCTTGAGCAGGCCCAGTAGAGGCCAACCAAGCCGGCTCACCCAGAGCTGCCCAGCCAAGCCACCGAATTACGAGTCAATCATGAATATAATTCATGGTAGTTGTGTTAAGCCAGTGGATTTCGGATTGGCTTGTTTGGCAGCAAAAGCTAGCTGACACACTCCTTCTCAGCATGGGTCAGTGTTCCAATGTCATTTCCTGAGAAGTCTTCCCTAATAACCAGAGCTCAAACAGCTCCGCTCACCCCATCACTCTCTACATCCTTACCCTGCTCGCCTTGTTGTTTATAGCACTGAATGCTTCCTGACAATTGAGTCTACATTGATTTGCTTATTGTCTTCATCAGTCTCCCCCACTAAAATGGAAGCTCCCTGAGACCAGGACTCTGCTGGTTTTGTTCACTGCTGTATCCCCAGAGCCCAGAACAGTGCTTAGTAGATGTTCAATGAATATTTTTAGTAAAAATTTTAAACACATGACTAATTAAAAAGTAGGGGTTTGGCCGAGCGTGGTGGCTCAAGCCTGTAATCCCAGCACTTTGGGAGGCCGAGATGGGCGGATCACGAGGTCAGGAGATCGAGACCATCCTGGCTAACACGGTGAAACTCTGTCTCTAAAAAAAAATACAAAAAACTAGCCGGGCGTGGTGGCGGGTGCCTGTAGTCCCAGCTACTTGGGAGGCTGAGGCGGGAGAATGGCATAAACGTGGGAGGCGGAGCTTGCAGTGAGCTGAGATCTGGCCACTGCACTCCAGCCTGGGCGACAGAGCGAAACTCCATCTCAAAAAAAAAAAAAAAAAAGTAGGGGTTCAGTAGATATCTGCAAGTAAATGAGACAAATGAAAATTATTGGGTTTTACCAAATTCACAGTCAATGGTAAACGAATATTTATTGATCATCTACTGTGTACCAAAACCTATTTTTGGCATCAGAGCTACAGGAATGAACAACAGAGCACAATCTCTGAACTCAAGAAGCTTGCATTCTAGCAAAGACTGTCAATAAACATAATGAATAAAGAAAGACTACAGTTCCCAAGAGTGATGAATACTATGAAAAAAAAAATAGCAACAGGATAGGGAGTGATTGAATACGAGCAGAGGTGGTCAGGGAGGGCCTCCCTGAGGAGGTGACTTTTGAGCTGAGACCAGGGTGCTGAGAAGGAACCTACCACACTTTCGCATTTCTGGAAGAAGAATATTCCAGGCTGAGAGGAGAACAAATTTGACCCATAGGTGGAACCAAGTGGCCAAGGGAGAGAGTAGAAGAAAGTGAAATCAGACAGGTAGGCAGGGGCTAGATCATATCAAGAAGTTTGGATTTTCCTTTCTTTGCAATGGGAAGCTACTGGTAGGTTCTATGTTGAAGCAGGGGACCAGCATGATCTGATCTGCATCTTAGAAAGCTCCCTTCAGTTGGATTTTATAGGGAGACCAGGGAGGAAGCTGTTGCAGTTAAGGATGGCTTGAACAAGGCTGGTGACAATGAATATAGCGTTGAAGGGGACAGACACAGGATCTGTTTCAGAGATAGCACTACCAGGATTCTCAATGGTCTGGATACAGAAGGAAGGGGAAAAAAAGTTTTGACCCAGGTGACAGAGGGGCTGTGGGCACCACTCCTGAGATGGAAGGGCCACAGGTGGAGGAGGATGTGGATTTGGACGACGGAAATCAGCGTGAGGGAGAAATGCCACCTCCCTTTGTGACAACAAAGAGATGCCGGCCCAGACTCTCCCAAGCCTGCAATCTCTTTGTTTGCCTGGCAAGCTGCACTGCGATTCCATCTAATTTGGGGCTGTTCTGAAAGTGATTACTCTCCTTTTTGAGCTAATATCCAACATGCCATATTCATTTTCCTCTGGTGTATCAATTAGTATTTATACAAATGGAAATTAATTTTGTTATTTCTCCCCCATGTTTCAGCCCTCTCAGCTCCTTTCTTATTCATCACTGCTGATATTTGTAAAACTTCCAAAATTAGTGTCATCTGCAAATTAGCAAGTCATATATCCCCTTTCAAAACATTAATAGGATTGGCCGTATTTACCAACCCCAACACATTCCCCCAGGGTCAGTTTATTAAAGGTCTCTCTGCTCTGCTCTTGCACGGAGTGGTGAAGTGGATTGAGGATTTTGAATACAGCGAGGAAAAAGCTAAAGGTTCACAGAGAAGAGATTCAGAAATCACAGGCCTCGAAACAGACGCAGAGGGTGCTTGGTTGAGAGGCTCTTCTGCCTTCCTACTGAGAAGAGAAGAGAAATTACACTTGCCTTGCAGTAAAAAGGTCTTTGAGCTCTACTCCAGGGCCAGATTCCCAAAGGCACTGAAATAACATCTCTGTGAAAGGTCAGGAGCCGGGTCAGCAGGAAACACATCAACAGATAGCATCTTTGGGGAAATCATCAGATGAAGGGGACAGTGGCTGCTTCTGCCTGGCCAGCATTCCCGCTTTCCTTCTGGTGACCACACTCTGACCTGCTCTGGAGAACCACCCTGTGCTCAGTCCACACTGTTTGGGTGGCTGACCCCTTTCTCTGGGCTCCAGGCCTGGCCAATCTGTGTTTTCTATCTCCCACCTCCTGCCCTACCCACCATGGTGAGTCACAGTGGCTGATTTAAGGATGGACATACGAATTAGCCGGGCACGGTGGCACACCTACAGTCCCAGCCGCTCGGGAGGCTGAGGCGGGAGGATCTCTTGAGCCCAGGAGTCTGAGGCTGAAGCGAGCTGTGTTTGCACTACTGCACTCTAGCCTGGGCCACGGAGTGAGACCCTGTCTCAAAACAGTAACAACAAGCAAACAAATACACAAAAAAGAGAATGGGCACATGACTCAAGCTAGGCCCAGAGATCTAATTCTGGGATAGTTGATGGAACTACTGGGATTCAGGAAAACAGAAGTTCTCTTTCATCTGGGACTGCTGGGTAGAAAGGAGGCATAAACGGGAGCTTCCAGGACTTTCCACATGGATGGTGCTGAACGGGAGAACGGCAAGAGACGAAAAGAAGGCAGGGAGAGGGAGGCAGACACCATGTCTTGAGACACCATGTCTTGATGCCATCATTTCTGTAACTGAACGCAGCTGTGTGGAAACTGGCGACCCCTAACTTCTAGTTGCATAAGCCAATAAGTTCCCTTTTTTGCTGAACTCAGCTTGAAATAAATTTCCATTATTCATCGCCTGCCAAAAAAAAAAAAAAAAAAAAAAAATCCTGACCAACTTAAGGGAGAACCAAATTGAATAAAAAACGACGGCTGTCTTTTGGGACCTCACAGCTTCGTGGAGGACACTGACTCTTGCAGAGACTTCTGATGTGAGGTGGTCTCCCAGTGAGAACCCTAAGGCAATCTGCTAGCGTGGTGAGGATGTGGGCTTTGGATTCAAACACCTTTGCTTCCACTCCCAGCTTCCGTACTGGCCGTGTGACCTTAGGTAGGTGACTCCATCTCTCTGAGCCTCAGCTGCCTGATCTCATGGAAAACAGAGCCAGGAGTGTTACAGCGAGATAAGGCAGAGAAAGCCCAGCACAGTGCCTGTCTGGGAGATGAAACCAAGCCTTAAACCAGGCTCTTGCCTAATGTTAGGCTGGCCTTTAAAACTGCTGCTATTCGAAAGTAATTGAGAGAGTGCCCTGGAATGTAAGGGGCTATGAGAATTCCAAATAAGGCAACTTCCTCTAAGGCATCTTCTAAGAGATCATTGGTTATTTTGGAGTGGGTGAGGGAGAGATGAATTTTCACAGGGGATGACAGGGAAGACTCCTGGGGAGGAGATGCGGTTGCACAAGGGCCGTAAGGGAGGGGATGTGGAGCTCACTTAGGGCACTGCTCAGGCCCCACCTCCCACCCCCGGGAACAGAAGGACTTAGTCTTCTGGTGGTGGGAAGTGCTGACGGCTGGCAGCTCACCACTGAGGCCCTTGACTTGTGACTGCCCTTGGCTGAAGAGAGTCTCCTTGCAAAAAGCCATGCCCAGCTGGGCACGGTGGCTCATGCTTGTAATCCCAGCACTTTGGGAGGCCAAGGTGAGTGGATCACCTGAGGTCAGGAGTTCGAGACCAGCCTGACCAACATGGTGAAACCCTGTCTCTATTAAAATTACAAAAATTAGCCAGGCATGGTGGTGGGCACCTGTAATCTCAGCTACTTGGGAGGCTGAGGCAGGAGATCTCTTGAACCTGGGAGGCGGAGGTTGCAGTGAGCTTAGATCACACCACTGCACTCCAGTCTGAGCGACAGAGCAAGACTGTGTCAAAATAAATAAATACATATTAAAAAGTAAAATAAAAAGCCATGCCCCTCCCCAGGGGCAGCCCATTGCCAGTGCCATGTTGATACAGACAGACAAAGACATGGCCCCTGACTCAATTCAGGATGACCCCAAAGGGCCATCCCAGGTTCCGAGCTCCCTGTGGAGCAGGCTGAGGCCTTGAAGTGGCTGCACCGCAGACCAGCTTCTCCCTCTGCCCAGTGCTGCCTCCCACCTTTCCCTGACAAGAGCACACCCCAGTAAATTCCATCTCAAGGTCTGCATCTAGGGAACTCAGTCAGCGACAGGCGGTCTTCAGAAGACGAGATGGAGCGGGAAGGCATCCTAGGCGGAAGGTGTGGCTTGCACAGGCGCCTGCAGGTGGACTCCAGAGATGGCCTGGGGAGGTACCGGAGGGGCTGACACTGGGATTCGGAGAGGCTCCAGCTTCATTTTGGAGATGAGGATGGGGAGCTGGGGAGGGGAGCCTGAAAGTGTCACATCTTTTGTTCTTAAAGTAGAAGCAGGTCACATTCACAGGGGGCAGGAGAGAGAGGAAGTGAGGCTGCCAGGAACCTGGTTACCAGGGTGCAGGAGGGAGGAGATCATAATCGGCAGTGACCTTGGGCTTGAAGATTTCCCAGGACGGGGAGGGGCTGGCATGGACGCACATGGATGAAGAGAGGAACTGGCTGGAAGGATCAATGGAAATAGAAGGGTGATGAACAGGCCCAGCAGAGAACCCCTGGGATTTGCTCAGAAGTCACAAACTGGCAGCTGGCTGGCCAGATACACAATAAGTGTTTTATTTGGCTCATGTGATATTTTAAAACATGAGGAAATTCATTACCCACATTTGAGAATCTGGAGACTTCGCGTAAGACTCTAGATTTCCGACTTCTCCTGAGAAGTCAGAAGACCTGGTACCCTGGGCCCGTGCACCTGCCCCCACCCCCGGGGCAGAGTGGATGCAGGTTTTCTCTGCCTGTGCATCTGCTCTTTGGTGGGGTTGGAAGAGAGAGCTTGGGGCACCGTACCAACAGATGCCTTGGGTCTCTTCGGGCTCTTATGTCCTCTTGTTCTACACTTTCTGGGTGCCAACTACTGCTTCCTGGGTCAGGGCCACAGCTAACACATAGGGTGTCTGCATGCATAATGCAAAAATGCCCCTCAGTGAGGGCAAAATGAGAAGAGATCCCCTCCTCTGGAGTGAGACGGCCCTGCTAGAGCCAGGGAGCTAAGCACAGGCTGGTTTCAGCCTCCACTTGCCCCGTAGCCTGGTGTCTCTGTGCAGTGTGCAACCCACCCGACTGTACAGGGAAACCCTGTCCCAAGTAACCACAACTCCCCCTGACCCCGGAAGGTCCTCCTTCCACCCGACACTGCTCCAGGAGAGGTACTCACAGATTCCGTGATAGATGCCTGGCTCTGGCGTGGTGACTTGGGTGACATGGGGACTGGATGGGAGCTCTAGCTCTGGGACCTGCACATGCGTTGGAGAAGCAGAGGAAAAGGGGGTGGTTTTAGTGATGGCCACACAGCTAGCTGGCTGTTTCTGCAGACACCACTGCCCACCCTGTGCCCAGGTAAGTCCCTGTGTGTCTTCCTGGATTTTTCTGCCTTTGTGGAAGCTATGGGACCAGGGATATGGGCAGACCCTGACTCTCTGGGGTCTGCATCCTTCTCAGCAGCTCTCACTGGCCAGGGAGGAGCCTGATGCTAACAGTTAAGGTGTTTAGATTTCCTCCAAAAGGGAAGGACCCAATAAATGCTTATGTGGTGAGCTAGAGGAAGAAAGAAAGGAAGGAAGGAAAGGAGGAGGAAGGGAAGAAGAGAAGGAAGGGAGACAGGAAGAAAGGAAGGAAGGGAGAGATGAAGAAAGGAAGGAAGGAGGAAAGGAAGGAGGCAGGAAGGAAAAGAAGGAAGGAGGGAGGGAGGGAAGGAGGGAGGGAGGGAAGGAAGGAGGAAGGGAGGGAAGGAAGGAGGGAGGGAGGGAGGGAAGGAAGGAGGGAGGGAAGGAAGGAGGGAGGGAGGGAGGGAAGGAAGGAGGGAGGGAGGAAAGGAAGGAGGGAGGGAGGGAAGGAAGGAAGGAGGGAGGGAGGGAAGGAGGGAGGGAGGGAGGGAAGGAGGGAAGGAGGGAGGGAGGGAAGGAGGGAGGGAGGGAAGGAAGGAAGGAGGGAGGGAGGGAAGGAGGGAGGGAGAGAGGGAAGGAGGGAGGGAGGGAGGGAAGGAGGGAGGGAAGGAAGGAGGGAGGGAGGGAGGGAAGGAGGGAGGGAGAGAGGGAAGGAGGGAGGGAGGGAAGGAAGGAGGGAGGGAGGGAAGGAAGGAGGGAAGGAGGGAGGGAGGGAAGGAGGGAGGGAGGGAAGGAAGGAGGGAGGGAGGGAAGGAAGGAGGGAAGGAGGGAGGGAAGGAGGGAGGGAGGGAAGGAAAAATTCAAACCATACAGAGTGGTTCTTAACCTTGGCTAGTCACTGAAGCAGAATCTCTAGGGGTGGGGCCCGACATCCATATTTTTAAAGATCCACCCAAGTGATTTCCATGGGTAGCCAGGATAAAACATCCTGGTCTTCAGAGAGCCAACAGTGGGCCGCCACACACTTCTTGGGCCTTACGTATAAACTACTTGCTCACCGTCTCTTTGCACCGTCAGTGAAGGCAAAAGAGACTTGACTACTTCACAGCCAGGAAAGCTGAGGTGTAAAACGAAGTGAAGGCGCTGGTCTCTCATGAGACTGAGAGAGTGATCCCCCCAGCCCCTCACAGCACTGGGCTCATCAGAGTCCCTTACGAGCGCCTTCATCTTTTGGAAAACGCTGGGCAAATGGAAGCGCCCAGGGTGGACTCCCACCTGGAGACCCCTGGGTCAAATCCAGAGCACAGGCACGGCTTGTGGCCCAAAGAAGGTTTGAAAACATCTGAATTCACTGCCAGCATTTTTAAATGGAGAGATTTCACAGAAAAATCCAGCTTTCTGGGTCCTCTTGTAAAAATCAGGAGAACTGGCAACAACAGGCTTGCCACTCTTGGTGGCCGCTTTCCTTGGATGTGGGGAGGGGCACGTACTCCCCTGCTGCCTGTGCCTTCCCATGCCCTGCTCCCGCACCCCAGGCTCTGCCTGGCTATGGGATACAGTCCCAGTGAGCATCGTGGGGTCCACACGACATGTCGCTGCCTTGCCTCGGTCATGACCTTCCCACAGCCCAGCCCCATCACCTGTGGCTTCTGTTGTCCCCATTTCTCCCCTACCCTCTTTAACCATCTCCTCTTTTTCCTATTGGTCCTGACCGGAATTGACCCTGCAGGTCATCTTTCATTTTAAAAGATTTGTTTATCTGGCTGGGTGTGGCAGCTCATGCCTGTAATTCCAGCACTTTGGGAGGCCAAGGTGGGAGAAGCGCTTCAGTCCAGGAGTTCATGACCAACCTGGACAACATAGCAAGACCTCATCTCTACAAAAAATAAGGCCGGGCGTGGTGGCTCAAGCCTGTAATCCCAGCACTTTGGGAGGCCGAGACAGGCGGATCACGAGTTCGGGAGATCAAGACCATTCTGGCTAACACGGTGAAACCCTGTCTCTACTAAAAAAAAATACAAAAAAAAAAGTAGCCAGGCGAGGTGGCTGGCGCCTGTAGTCCCAGCTACTCGGGAGGCTGAGGCAGGAGAATGGCCTGAACCCGGGAGGCGGAGCTTGCAGTGAGCTGAGATCCGGCCACTGCACTCCAGCCTGGGCGACAGAGCAAGACTCCGTCTCAAAAAAAATAAAAAAAATAAATAAATAAATAAAAAAAACTAGTGACATGGTGGCACGCACTGTAGTCTCAGCTACTCAGGAGGCTGAGATGGGAGGATCACTTGAGCCCCGGGGAGTTTGAGCTGCAATGAGCTATGATCACGCTACTGTACTCCAGCCTGGGTGACAGTGCCAGGCCCTACCTCTAAACAAAATAAAAAATAATAAGTTGCTTATCGATTACAAGCATAAACTGTGGAATCATGCATTCAAGTTCTACCCTTGTTTCTCTGTCATGATGTGCCCTTGGTCAAGTCACTTGACTTGTCTGAGCATCGGTTTCCGAGATGGCAATGTTAATAGTCTCTACTCAGAGGGTCGTCACGAGGGTGAAACAAGAACACTGTGCACCCTGCTTGGATCATGATATGTGTTCATGAAACCACGGCTGTGATGATCATTATTTTAATTGTCTCTTTGCCTGTGAACAGTGTTCCTAGTCCTTCCATCAAAAACAACAGTGAATGATCAAAACACAACCCAAAGCAAAAACTCCCCCGAGACTGCCAACCTCTGAATTGCAGAGATGACACAGAGCTCATTTCTCCTGGCTTTGATTAAAATTTGAATACTTTCTTTACTTCGGTTAAAAAAAAATAAAAAAGTAAAAATAATTAGAGAATGAAATATGACATAGAGGACAAAAAAATGAAGTAGAAAAATGGGAAATGTCAACACAGTGGCACCAGCAGCTTAAAGGATATCCATCTTAATTCTCCCTGCTCTACTCGGAGTTAGGGGAAGAAACCTATCTGGGGTCCCCCCCCAGCCCCCCAGCTCCAGTCTTACCCGGTCATCGGCCCCCAAGCCAGCCTGGGTGAAGGGCCGCTCATCCCCCTCGCCGTCGGCCGTGCTGGGCCTCCTCAGTGCCTCCTCATCCTGCAGGCTGTCCAGGCTCCCCACATCCAGGTCAAACATCTCATCGGAATAGAATATGGCCTCGAGAATGTCATCATCAGTCGTGAATAAGATCGTGTCTCCAAAGTGCTCTGGGGCTAATGGGTTACCAAAACGACAGAAGGGTCAACTCACTCCATCCCAGTGATTTGTAGATCAAGAGCCTAAACCCATCCACTTCTGTGCTATACAACCCCAAACCCCTAACTGGTATTGATTAGTGTGAGCCTTATTAGTCTTCACAGATATGCAAATGGAATGCACGGACCATAAGCATCACACAGATCTAAGGAAGGGATCTAATTTCATGAGAATCACTGTGATATGTCATCAGGCAAGTGACATTTCTTTGGGGTGGGCGAGGCACTATGCCAGATACTGCTGGTACCCCACACAGATCTCGGTGTATCCTTTTCTTGGGTGCCTTGCCTGGAAGGGTGTGGGAGTTACATCCCCAACCTAGGAAGCCTTGGCTCCAGTGACTGCCTGGTAGGTGGGGTTCTAACGTCCTGCTCCTTCACCTTCAGGCAGGAAACACCTGAAATTTATGTTCCAGAGCTCCCTCAATATTTGGTTGAGGCTGGGCTTCCTGGAAACTATATCCTTGCTTCACTATGCCAGGTTTCTCCTAGAAGCACTACCTCCATAAGTCACTTGCCAAAGAATGCCCCATCTCAGACTCAGGTTCTAGGGGCTGGACCAAGACAGGTGTTTTATAGGAGGAGCTGAATGATGTCAGGCCTAGCACACCCATGCTGTAATAAGGGATGAATGGACTAGGTCTGTGGCTGGGTGCAGGGGCTCACGCCTGTAATCGTAGCACTTTGGGAGGCCAAGGTGGGTGGATTACTTGAGCCCAAGAGTTCGAGACCAGCCTGCGTAACATGGTGAAACCTTATCTCTACAAAAAATACAAAAATTAGCCAGGTGGGTTGGTGCATCTGTAGTCCCAGCCACTTAGGAGGCTGAGGTGGGAGGATTGCTTGAGCCCAAGAGGTCGAAGCTGCAGTGGGCCAAAATCATGCCACTGTGCAGGGCAAGATCCTGTCTCAAAAAAAAAAAAAAAAAAAAAAAAAGGAAGAAAGGGCCGGGTGCAGTCGCTCATGCCTGTAATTCCAGCACTTTGGGAGGCTGAGATGGGTGAATCACGAGGTCAGGAGATTGAGACCATCCTGGCTAACATGGTGAAACCCCATCTCTACTGGAAAAAAAAAAAAAACCCAAAAAATTAGCCAGTTGTGTTGGCAGGCGCCTGTAGTCCCAGCTACTTAGGAGGCTGAGGCAGGAGAAAGGTGTGAACCCAGGAGGCGGAGTCTGAAGTGAGCTGAGAGATCGCGCCACTGCACTCCAGTCTGGGGGATAGAGCGAGACTCCGTCAAAAAAAAAAAAAGAAAGAAGAAAGAAAAGAAAAGAAAGAAGAAAGAAAAGAAAAGAAAAGAGAAAGAAAAGAGAGAGAGAGAAAGAAAGAAGAAAGAAAAAGAAAGAAAGAAAGAAAGAAAGAAAGAGAAAGAGAAATAAAGAAAGAGAAAGAGAAATGAAAGAAAGAAAGAAAGAAAGAAAGAAAGAAAGAAAGAAAGAAAGAAAGAGAAAGAGAGAGAAAGAAAGAGAAAGAAAGAAAGAGGAAGGACTGATCTGTTGTTGGCTAGCCAGCTGGTCTGTTTTTTCCCATAGACCCTCAGCAAGTGGCAGACAGGGGCTCCGAGAACATTCTTACAGACACGCCGTACCTCCCGCCAGGGTTCCAGAGGCCTTGGCGATTTCTCCTTCAAAGATGCACTGGGTGTCTAATAGCATCGTGATGTCTTTCACACCTCGGAAGGAATGTATCCGAGATTTATTGTAGTTCCAAATTCTGATCAGGGCAACGTGGCAAGGGTGCGTGAAGTCAATGGTGATGGAGTGGGATTTGCCTGGCGTGAAGGGGGCCAGCCAGACGTGCATGTCGTCCTGGGTCTTGTTCACCCCGTCGATGAGGTTGGTGACCACGCGGGGGTCTTTCCCATAGGCTGGTAAAATATTGATATCGGGAGGGTCTGCTTTTATGTTTGAAATCTGCACCGGTTCACCCTTGGAACTGAATATTTCTATTCCGTTGAGGCCGACATAGTGTCTGTCCCCCCAGGTAGACTTGATGTCAATGACCAAGCGCTGTCCATAAGGCAAAACGGGGATTTTAAAGTCGCCCCCAGCGTCTGTCTCTCCAGTGTAGCCATCCTGCTCTCTCGATGGCCCTGGTTGCTCCCCTTTCTTGGAGGGGGGCAAGTCGCTGTGCCGGCTGCTCTTTTGCTGCAGGAGCTCATCCAGGATGTCCCCCGGGAGCTCCGTGTTGGAGATGCGTCCCCGGTGGGAGCGGTCGAAGGCACTGAGAGAGCTCCATGACTCGTGAAGTGTGTGCTCCTGCTCACTGCGCCACCTTGACCGTGACGGCGTCCTGGAAGACCAGGTGTCTTCTGGAAGAAAGGACAAAAGAAGGGGGAAGCCCTGTGAGTGGCATGCGTGGAAGTCGGGACCATTAGAGACTGTCTCCTGTGCTGGCTCTCAGCGAGGCAGGGTCACCTCCAGAGGAGCCCTCTAGAAACCAGCGGGGTTGCTCCTGGCTGTCTCCTTAGCCAAGAGGCCTCCTGGCACTGGATGGCTGGGGCCAGGCATGTTACCATCCTGCACTGCATGGGGGCCCTGGCACAGAGCTTGGTCTCCTGTCCCACACAGCTTCTGACTGTCCTGTGGGCCATTCAGGTCAGTAAAAAAAATTGTCTATGATCACCCAATTCCAGAATCTGGTTGTTTTTGCAAAAACATGAAGTATTTTTTCATAGACTGAATTTTCTAAGAATGCAATCATCGTGCGAACCAAGGGAAGGCTACTTGGCTGTGTTAGAAACTTTGCCAGGAGTCGCTCCCCACTGTAGAAACTCCCATGACCAGGGGCAATGCTGCTGCCTGGGGCGTCTGAGTCAGCAACAAGAGGGTGTGTGCTGGAGGCTGTCACAGTCACGTGACTCTAACGGTTTTCAAAGACAATTTAATGGCAGGTGGAAGGCTTGTAAAAGAATGTTAAATGGAAAAAGCCAGATACACAGTTTTAAATGCAGCATATCCTGGTACGGGTTGACATGCACCCGTGTTAACTGTGTTGTTTCTGGTTTCTGGGTGGGGAGAAGGAAGGACTTTTATTTTCTTCTTTGTAGCTTGATTTTTTTTAAAGTTCCCTACATGCATTACTTTTATTTTCTTTCTTTTTAATTTTTTTTAGAGACAGGGTCTCGCTCTGCTGCCCAGGCTAGAGTGCAATGGTGTGATATCAAAGCTCACTGCAACCTTGACCTCCTGGCCTCAAGCGATCCTCCCACTTCGGCCCCCCGAGTACATGGGATTATACGCATGACCACTGGGCCCAGCCTGTAATACCTTGATAATCAAGAAAAAAAGATGCTATTTATTTATTTATTGGGACAGGGTCTCAATCTGTCACCCAGGCTGGAGTGCAGTGGCGTGATCATGGCTCACTATGGCCTTAACCTCCCAGGCTCAGGTGATCCTCCCACCTCAGCCTCCTGAGTTGCTGGGACCACAGGTGTGCATCAACATGCTTGGCTAATTTATATATATATATTTATTTATTTATTTTTGGTAGAGACGGGGTTTTGCCATGTTGCCCAGGCTGGTCTTGAACTCTGGGCTCAAGTGATTCGCCTGCCACAGCTGGACGAATCCCAGTGCTGGGATTACAGGTGTGAGCCACTGCGCCCAGCCAAAAATGCTATTTTAAAAAGCCAATCGGCCAGGTATATTATAAAGGAATGAATTTATTTGCACACATGGCTAAAGCCTGTGTCCCAAGCACATGGAGAACACAGGCCCAGACTGATCTGAAGGCCCGACGCTCCTTATGGAACATGAGAGCCGCGGCGAGCACACCACGCAGTGGCCTGTTCTCACAGCCACTAAGGGCTCACCGCCATCTAAGGGTGTCATCCTGCAAAAACAGCGACTGCTGACACTGACATTGTTTTTCCTCCTTTCATATCGCACTGTGCCCTGCACTCCATTTCCTGCCTGTCTCCTAGGGGGCTCGGCTCTATCAATTATCTTCTCTCTCCAGAATCTTCAATCACTCCTTCCCCACTGGCACCTTCCCCTCTTTGCCTGCAGACATGCATAAATCTCTCCTACCTGGAAGAGAAGAAAGGAAGAAACAGGAAGGCGACCTGCTCCTGTGGCTCCCTCCGACCACGACCCTATCTTCTCCCTGTTTCGCTCAGGCGCTCTGCCACCCCTCCCACCCCTCCCACCCCTCAAGCTCCTGCCACCTGGTGCCTCTTTCCAGTGGGATTGTTTTGCTCACTCAAACTCCACTTCCCCTTCCACTCGGATTTGGGGGATCCTTTGGAGGCCCCCCCCACCTTCAGGCCATCTAATTAGATCAATGCCGACAGTATCCTTCCAAGCCAGCCTCAAAGAGGGGTACTCTTTAAACTGGTGGCGCTGAAGCTGGAAGCATGGAGATGTGGAATTGCCAAAGGCTATCTTGCTACCCGCTGGGGAGAACCTGCCTGAGAATGAAGCCAACACTGAGAACATGAGTCGAGAGATGGAGGATCCTGATGACAACCTCTGAACTCCTGGATCCAGCTGTGCCTGAAGTTAAACTCCTGGTGGCTTTCTGGTCTTTGCATGCGTATGACTCCTACAGTTCCCTAACCCGCCACTGAAATGCCTTCCCCAAGTGAACAATGACCTCCCAGTCTTTGTCAGTTTTCAGTCTATGTGTGACATCCCTGGCAAACCTCTTCCATTTGATAGCTCCCACTCCACTGATACAGGAGCCACTATACTTCCGTGGTTCTCTGCCTCTCCCACTGACAACTCTCTCCATCACCCCAGTCCCGCCCTCCCATACCCTCAGTCTGGGGGTGTCCCAAGGCCCAGGCCGCTCCTCTCCTGACGCCACCATCCTTCCTTGCCCTCATTTAGCTCCTGGTTCCCAGGCAGGCAGGCCCTGCTTAACTTTACAGGTCAAGTTCTGCCTTCTCTTCCCTGGGCATCATCCTTCAATCCCAATGACCTCTTGGAAGGTCCAGACATGTCCACTCTGTCACTTCAGTCTCCATGTGCCTAAAATGGAGTTTGTCATCAGCCCCTCTAGCTGGTATTGTCTCTCCCGCACTGAGAATCGAGACTACCTGACTCTCACCACACCCACAGCCCTGAGTGTGGCCACCGCTGACTCCTGCCCCCTCCTCTCTGCCCTCCCCACCATGACCTTTCAGCTCCAGTCCCGCTGGCCCTCCTGCTCCCCGGCCAGGCTGCCTCTTCTGGCCTCAGCAGCTTTGCCCTTGCTGCGCCCCTGCCAGGAGTGCTCTTCTTCCAGAGGCCCACCTAGCTGGCTTCGCTTGTCACCCGCCTCCTTGGAGAAGCCTTCTCTGCCACCTTATCCTCGCTCCCGGATGTGTCCCAGTGTGCAGCACAGCTCCTGGTGTGTGGAAATGCCAGTGAAGGGCTGGACGCTGGTAGCCCTCGGGATCAGGCCTAGAGGTTGAGGGACTCCCTGCTCCACCTGTCAGTTCCTCTGCCCCTGTCCTCTGCCCTCCCCTCCTTCTCATCTGCCATTTAAAAAGATACCAGAGGTTTCTTCCATCCTCTCCCCTCAGGCACGAGGCTTAACATGTGGCAGAAGGAACTACCCGGATGGATTCTCATGACTTCAATTTATGTGATTTGATTTCCATCGACTAAAATGAATGGCCTGGGTTGGTTTGCAAGTGCACCGAGGAGACAGCACCGAACGCCACATATCAGGGACACTGCCTGAGTGCGTGAGACAGGCAGAGACTTTGCTTTCATTCTGCATCTGCTTTCTAACCTATTCTCCCTGAGTTGTACACTCTGGGTTTAAAAGCAGAGGAGTAGATGGCTGGGTGCGGTGGCTCACGCCTATAATCCCAGCACTTTCGGAGGCTGAGGTGGGTGGATCACCTGAGGTCAGGAGTTCAAGATCAGCCTGGCCAACAGGGGGAAACCCTATCTCTACTACAAATACAAAAATTAGCTGGGTGGGGTGGCATGCACCTATAATCCCAGCTGCTCAGGAGGCTGAGGCAGGAGAATCACCTGAACCCAGGAGGTGGAGGTTGCAGTGAACTGAAATTGTGCCAATGCACTCCAGCCTGGGCGACATAGCAAGATTCTGTCCTGAAAAAAAAAAAAAAAAAAAAAAAAAAGCAGAGGAGTTGAGCCTTGCTCTTAGACCTCTTCGACATGAGAGCTGGCTGGGGGCCCATGGACCTCTATGTCTGCAGACTCCATGGGAATTGGGGAGCTGCTGGGATCAGTGCTCTGTCCTGTCGTCACCAACATTTCTACAATCTGCACAGACATCAGAAAGCCACTCCTTCAACCTGCAGTCAACACAATCTGGGAGGGGTGCCCAATGACGAGATGGTGCTATCAAAATTTCCTACATACTCCTAGATTGAGATGAATAGGACTATGGAGCTCTGAACTGAAGTTTGTCAAAATCAACTGCACTGCCATGAGGTATGTGGTAATTGCTGCTAAAACAGGAAATGATGAAGTACTTAGAGGGATATCACAGAGCCATGTTTATTCCAGTGAATCACCCTTTGGCCATCACTGATTGGACAAGGAGTGGACACCTGACCCAAGTAGACCAATCACCTTCTACCCTGAGACTTTGGAATTGGTTGCAGGAAAAAGAGCTGGGACATAGTCACTCTAGGGCTGTGAGGCCATTTCCTTACATTTCTCCTCATACAGTTGTGAGGCCGTGTGAGTAGCAGAGAAAGCTGGTATCATGAGGAAAGTGAGGGGAAGTGGACCCGCAGAGAAGAAGAGATAGGGCCCAGAAGAGACAGAAAGAAGCGTCCTTGGCTCCTGCCAACTTTCTGGTTCTTCCTTCCAGTCCCCTGTGATGAGTCGCTACACTCTCTACCTTTGGGGTCAAGGTGATCATTGAGGATTCTCCGAATAATACCCTCTTTACTGCTCAAACTGGGGTGATAAGATCTCCTTCACCTGTAAACAACTGACCCCTGATGAAAATAATTCCAAAATGCAGATGGCATTCAATGAGATGCTCTGCTGGGCGTAAGATTTCTCAGGCTTGCTCTTTCTCTCTTGCTCTCTTTTTTAAAAGAGACCGGATCCTGCTCTGTCTTGATTTTCATAAGTTCCTTACATTATATTGCTTTAATTTTAATTAATTTAATTTATTTAATTTTATGATTTCATTTTTTGAGACAGAGTCTCATTCTGTCGCCCAGGCTGAAGTGCAGTGGTGTGATCTCGGCTTACTCCAACCTCCACCTCCCGAGTTCAAGCGATTCTCATGCCTCAGCCTCCTGAGTAGCTGGGATTACAGGTGTGCGCCAAAACACCTGGCTAATTTTTCTATTTTTAGTAGAGAGAGTGTTTGGCCATGTTAATCAGGCTGGTCTCGAATTCTTGACCTCAGATGATCTTCCCGCCTCGGCCTCCCAAAGTGCTGCGATTACAGGCAAGAGTCACTGTGCCCAGCCCAATTTTCGTTTTTTCAGAGACAGGGTCTCGCTCTGTCACCCAGGCTGGAGTGCTGTGGTGTGATCATGGCTGACTGCAGCCTTGACCTCCAGACTTGAACTGCAGACTTTGTTTCACTTTAATTTCTTTTCAGGCATTTCAGTCCCTGGGTTCAAGGGATCCTCCTGCCTCAGCCTCCCGAATAGCTGGGACTACAGACACACACAACCACACCCAGCTTTTTTTTTTTTTTTTTAACTTTTGTAGAGATGGGGTCTTATTATATTGCCGAGGCTGGTCTTGAACTCCTGGCCTCAAGAAATCTTCCCACCTTGGCCTCCCAAAGTGCTGGGTTTACAGATGTGAGACAGTGCACCCAGTACCCAGGCTCTTATACTGGCAACAAAATTCCAATCCCAGAACAGAACTTGGGCAGTCATTCATTCCGCCAGCATTCTTGGTGGGCTGGCCTGTACCTTTCTGGAAGGGCATGGCTATGGGATTTGGTGCTAGGTAATGGATAATTTAAAATTTCTAAGCAACTTTCCTTTTTACCATGACTGGCTTAACAAGCATGAAATCTCAGGGGCTTGGTTCTTAATGTGCCGTTGAGCCAAGCACTGAAATGCTTGGAAAGAAATTAAAGTGAAACAGAATCTCCTGAACTTGGGCAAGTTAGAGTAACACCGTTACCTCAGAACTCCCAGAGGCTTTGCACGACTGTTTGCTGGGAAAGCTTGGAATGCCTGGCCTTCCCGGGGCAGTTGGGTGATGATGGCTGTGACCATAGGCTGTGACTACTATAGGGTAGTGTTTGGAAACATGTATGGTAGAGCTGATCTGTCTGGGTTCGAGTCCTGCTTTAACCCTAACTGTCTATGTGACCTGAAAAACGTTACTTCCATCTCACGTTCTCTTTATCTGTAAAATGAGTCTGTCAGGAGGTTATTTGGGTAACACGCCTGGACCAGAGCCTGGCTTACCGCAAGCATGTTGTGCACCCGGTCACTGCAGTTCTTTCTTACAACGGCCCTCCCACACTGTGAAAGACCTGCCATGAGCCAGGCGCCTGCCCTCAGAGAGCTCCTCAACTCTTTCCTTCCACCTTACCCTCCTCCTGATGCTGACTGAACCTATGTTAAGTCTCAGAAGGGGTGAGCAGCAAAAATCTGTAAGGTTGGGGAATCAGAGGAGGCAGCTCTGCCCATGATGACACTTGGAGTCTGAGGAACTTGTTCCTGCACCCTAAGTGACATGTCAGGGGTATATCTGCTAGACACTCCCTAATAGAGAAACGCTGATTTGAATCATTAAGAAATGCATGCATTAAGACATGGAATTAACCCAAATGCCCATCAATGATGGACTGGATAAAGAAAATGTGGCACATATACACCATGGAATACTATACAGCCATAAAAAGGAACGAGATCATGTCCTTTGCAGGGACATGGATGTAGCCAGAAGCCGTTATCCTCAGTAAACTAATGCAGGAACAGAAAACCAAACACCACATGTTCTTACTTATAAGTGGGAGCTGAACTATGAGAACACATGGACACAGGGAAGGGAACATCACACACTGTGGCCTGTTGGGGGGTACAGTGGGGGAGGGAGAGCATTAGGAAAAATAGCTAATGCATGCTGGCCTGAATACCTGGGTGATGGGTTGACAGGTGCTGCAAACCACCACGGCACACATTTACCTATGTAACCTGCACATCCTGCATGTGTACCCCAGAACTTAAAATAAAAATTTTAAAAAAGAAAATAAGAAAATAAAACTGGAAAACAAAATGCATGCCTTGCCGTTGCATAGATATTTCACCCAGAGGCAGCGTCACAGAGAGGGTGATGATGATGACAGAATAGCTAATCTCTCTTGGGGGCTCCTGTGTGCCAGGCACTGTGTTAAATGCTCCACAAGTATGATCTCATTTGATCCTCCCAGCACCCTATGTATTATTAGTGTCGTTTTACAGATGAGGAAACTGAGACTCAGCAGGGTTTCAGAACCTGCCCGGGGTGTGGGTTGGAGGTGATGGAGCCAGCATACATGCTCAGGCAGCCTGGCCCCAGGGTTTTGCTTCCACGTGGTATAGGGTGGGGTTAAATTCAGAGGCTCTAGGGGTGAGCCCTGGCATGGTAGGCCTGAATGCTCTGTGGATGGAAAAGGACCTCGTCCAAGCTAATGTTGAAATAACGGCTGCTACTCGCCGAGCACTCATCATGTGACAGGTTCGGTGTTGCTATTTGGAAGCCATCATCTCATTCCTTCCTTGCCACACTGGGTGGGGAAGTCATTACCATTTTACAGATGAAAACACTGAGGCCCAGGCTAGAGGTCTCAGGCCTGTAAGCCGCCAAGTTTAGATTCAATGGTTTGACTCCTAGCTGCTATCCGTACTCCTTCCCAGGAGCCAAATCTGAGTGCAAATATTGAGACTCCCTGCCTTGGTGGGCTCTCCGTTCATAATCAGGAATGCCCTTGAAGATCATCTAATCATCTACTGCAAAGTTCACAAAGCTCTCAGGGCGAGTCCTGCCAACAGATGTTTTTTTTTTGTTTGTTTTTTGTTTTTTGACACATATAGTGGTTTAAAAATAATCTCAATCAGTTGCCAAAGTTAAAAAATAAGAAACATTTCTGGTTTCTCTTGAAAAAGGTAAAAGGGAGGTCTGGTACAGTGGCCTTGCATTCATTATTATTATTATTTTTTTTGAGATGGAGTTTTGCTCTGTTGCCCAGGCTGGAGTGCAGTGGCACAATCTCAGCTCACTATAGCCTCCACCTCCTGGGTTCAAGTGATCCTCTTGCCTCAGCCTCCCAAGTAGCTGGGATTACAGGCACACACCACCATACCTGGCTAATTTTTGTATTTTCAGTAGAGTCAGGGTTTTACCATGTTAGCTAGGCTGGTCTTGAACTCCTGGCCTCAGGTTATCTGCCCGTCTCAGCCTCCCAAAGTGCTGGGATTACAGGTGTGAGCCATTGCGCCCGGCCTGGCCTTGCATTCCTAAAGGCTGACTAGAAACCTGAGTGGAGTGGCAGCCGCCCTGTGGGTGGGTTTATGGTCTCCAAATTGCCGAAGTCCTCACTATTCCCTGTGCCACTTCCAACACCCAGGCAGTGTCAATTGCTATGCATCATCACACTTGTGTTACTATTTTTTCTTTTTTTTCTTGAGACAGAGTCTCGCTGTGTCACCTAGGCTGGAGTGCAGTGGCACAATCATGGCTCACTGTAGCCTTGACCTCCTGGGCCAAAGCGATCTTCCCGCCTCAGCCTCCTAAAGTGCTGGGATTTCAGGCCTGGCCACTGTAGTCACCTATTTTTCTAACAGTTGGAGAAAGTGAAGTGATTAGAGACCAATGTCTCTATGAAAGGTAGGAGAACAAAGTAGTCTTTTGGAAAATGGCTTGGAAAAGTCATGTGTTGCAAGAAAAATGGGCAAAGGGACATACTTTGGTGGCAATGACAAACACATCTATGAATTTGTCATGCAAAATGTGTCTTGCCCATTTCACTCATTTATGTACCTCTTTGGCCCCTGAGACAGTGATTTTGTGACCCTTAGTTGAGAACCACCACCTTGTTTTACAGATAAGGAAACTGAGGTCCAGGGAGTAACTGGCTTCATGCCAATTAGAGGCGCTGGGATGATGGTGCCCAAGTCAGGCTGCTTTTTGGAGCTTACCTCTGCTGGCTGACTGTTCGTCCCCATGACTACTGCTGCCAGCATCCTTCCTTGAGCCCCTCCTCCCACTAGCAGGGCGCTCTCTGTTGGGGGGCTGGTTAAAGATGTCTGAGTCATCACTGTGGACTTTGGGGGTTGTCCTCTGGGGTCTCTCCTTGGTGTTGGCACTCCGGCTGGTCCCCCGCCCTGGCTCACGCCGGGGGCCTTTATCCCCAGCCTCGGTCTCTCTGGGACCCTCACCGATGACATCGTCTGACGGGAGCCTGCCCTTCCAGGCCAGTGGCTTCTCGGGACTAAGCCAGAGGGGTTTTGACTTCCTGCCTTCCTGCTTCCTGTCCTTCCCGGTGGGAGAAGGTTGTAACCAGGACGGGGTTTTGCCGGGTGGCTCACAGATTTTTCTGCCCATGAGGTTTTCCAGTTGTTGGATGAGAGAGGGCTCCTCGTGGACAGGAGGGCACCTGACAGGTGGGGAGGTGGCAGGAGCACTGGGCATGTCACCTATCAAAGCGGGGGCTGCCGACAGTCTCAAATATTCCTCTAACTGGGACAAACTGTCTTTCCCGCAATTAGTTGAATTCTTCCTTTCGCCAGACACATCTCCTTGTGAAGATAGCTTTGCATCCACTAATGTTTCAGCTGGCTGTGGGCAACCGAGACCAAGCTCCTTGTCCCCGCTGGCGCCAGCCATCTCGTGGGCGCCTCTGCTTTCTTCCGAGTGAATGTTCATGGTGTTCTCCAGTCGCTTGCTCTTCTCGTTCTTCTGGTCAACCAGGATGCTGTGGTCAGCTGGGGCCTCCCTGTCTCCTTTGTCTAACTTGCCATTGAAGATAAGGTTTCTGTTGACGTAAAGCTTCACGTTCTTGGCACCAATGTCAAGATCCTGAAACCACAAGATTTAACAAAGTGAAGATGCATAGCATCAGACTGATGTATGAAATTTTGGAAGTCGAAGATACCAAAAAAAGAAAAGAAAATGTGAAATGCTAGAAATGTGAGCTTTTGAAAACGACAGTGCTGGGGGTGTGAAACTAGGCTTGGTCTCATTTCCGTGCGAACCGTTACCTACTCTATAAATCAAAGGACTTTCACAAAGAGACGGACTCAATCGCTGCCTTCGTCATCATTACCTCCTGTTGGGACATTTGTAATAGCCTACTAATTGGTCCCCCTGCTTCCCGTCTCTTGCTACTTTAACTTGGACTTCACATTGCCACCAGAGTTAATTTTCTACCAGAGCAAATCTGTCCAGTCATTCCCCTGTGTGAAATCCTTCATGTTTTTTTCACAGCCTATAGCAGTGTTCTTTAAAGTCCAGTTCCTGAGACCATCTGCGTCAAAAAGCCTGAAGTGCTTATAAAACACAGCCTTCCTGGCCTCGGCAGGCATCATAATTGGGAGACCGTAAAAACAGAGGCTGAGACAAGGACTTGGGTGCAAGTCGAGTCTTTGGCAGGTGAGTCCAAGAGGTAACGGGGAAAGTAAGATAGGGCAGGAAAAAGGAAACACTCAATTTTTTTTGAGCTGGTCACTGCTGTGGCCGACTGGTGCTCCTTCCCATGGGGGCCCTCTGCGGAACTCCAAGAACTCACTTACCCCAACCCCAGTCTTCACCTCTCTTAAAAATGGCTCCATCCTTGAAGCAGTTGCCAAAAACCTCGTGGCCCCCTTGATCCCTCTCTTTCTCACTTGCCCATCCGATCTGCCAGCTGTCCCTCGCCTCTCTCTTCAGAACACTTCCTGGGTCTGACCTCTCTGCCTGGAATGTGCTGCTGCCTTCCTTGCCCAGGCCACCAGGGCCTCTGACAGAGACACTACTGCCGCCTCCTAATTGGTCTCTCTGCTTCCACTCTGCGGTGTCTCCTCCAAATCCTGCACTCACACTTCATTTTCTATGCAGCAGTGAGTCTTTTTTTTTTTTTTTTTTTAACTGAAATCAGATCATGGGAATCTTCTGCTTAAACGCATGTTGCAAGTGTCTCTCCAAGACTGGGACATTTATCCACTGCTAGTTCAAGGCTGCCCTCGGGGCACTGATGCACCCACACACGCACGAGCTGAGTGTGCTCCCACGGCAGAGCACCCCAAGAGCACCTGAGGCAGGGCGCTGTCCACATGCGGGGACTGTCCCACGTCCACAGCAGCTGCAGTCGGAAGGGAGCCAGGAGGATGCCGTGTGACGACCACTGCCTCAAGGGCAGCCTGTAGGTAACTACTGGACTCAAAACAAGTTCTCCAGGTGATTTCTTCACACGACAGGGTGCAGAACCATGATGCTGATGGGATCAATTCCAAAGCCCTCCACGTGACATGCAGTAACCTTCACAAAGGGTCCCCACCTGGCTCTCCTCTCTCACTGCCAGCCTAAATGCCCCCATGTCACACAGGTTCAGCTTTATTCCTTCTATGCTTAAGATAAAATCACACCTCCTGCTACTGTTCCACTTGTCTCATCCTCTTTACAGCAAAACTCTTTTCCCAGCTTTATCAAGGAGTAGAATACACATCCCATACAATAAATTGTGCATATTTAATGGATGCAGCTTGATAAGTTTTAACATGTGTCTACGCCAATGAAA
The DNA here is from genome assembly GCF_043159975.1 of Macaca nemestrina. Lineage (NCBI taxonomy): Eukaryota > Metazoa > Chordata > Mammalia > Primates > Cercopithecidae > Macaca > Macaca nemestrina. The sequence continues at coordinate 26,539,977 of NC_092142.1, read as the reverse complement.
CCACCACACTCGAGAGAACAAACGTCCCTATCACCCCTAAGGTTTCCTCGTGCCCCTTGGTAACCCCTGTCTCCCCTTCCTCCTTCCCCAGCCCCAGGCAGCCACCTAGCTGTGGTCCCTCCCTATACACTGATCGTCCTTTCTGGAATGTTTACAGAAAGGAATCATGTTGCATGTAGTCTTTTTTGCCCGGCTCTTTCAGTCATCGTAACTGCTCTGAGATTCACCTGTGTTATGGGAACTGATAGTTCCTTTCCTTTCTACTGCTAAGGAATATTCCATTGCAGGGGTCCCCCATGATCTGTCCATCACCCTATAAGTGAATCTCTGAGTGTCACTGTCCCTGTGGCTCCTCCTCCCATTGGGTTTCCGCCTCCACCTCCACGTGGAACCCACCTGACCTGGGCACTGATAACTAGGGTGACGGTCCATCCTTGTCTGTCCGGGACAATTCTGATTTATACCTGTTGTCCTGGTGCCATTATTAATGACTCTCAGAAGTGTCTGGCTCCTAAATTACAGGGTCCAGCCGACTGCCACAGGCAATGGGAATTTCTCAGTTCTGGGGGGCGGGGAGCGGGTGGGTGTGGCGGCTCGGCAGTACTCAGCAGCTTCTCCTCCTTTGCAATGGCTTTCCTCCCTGGGGCTTGTGTGGCTCTGCGCCCACCTGGCTTTCTTCCTGCCTCGCTGGCTGAGTCTGCCTGACTCCTGGGCTACTTCCTCTTCTTCGGCTGCACCTTGAAGGACTGGGCTGCCCGGGGCTCAGTCCAAGGCCTCCTGAGTGCTCTTCCCTCGCTCTCCAGGTGGTCTCACTCAGGCCCCAGGCTCCCAGTTATTTTCATCTCCAACCCTGACCTTTCCACCAAGACCCAAGTGACTGCTTGGCCTCTCTTCCTGGATATCTGACAGGTATTCCAATATTAAAACGCCCAAACAGAATGCTCTCTTTTTTTTTAAGAGACAGGGTCTTGCTCTGTTGCCCAGGCTGGGGTTCAGTGGCTTGATCAGGGTTCACTGCAACCTGAATTTCTGGGCTCAAGTGACCCTCCTGTCTCAGCCTCCTGGATAGCCAGGACTACAGGTGCACGTCACTATGGCCAGCTAATTAAAAGAAATTATTTTTTTGTAGAGATGGGGTCTCACTTTGTTGCCCAGGCTGGTCTTGAGCTCCGGGGCTCAAGGGATCCTCCTGCCTTGGCCTCCCAAAGCGCTGGGATTACAGGTGTGAATCACTGTGCCTGGTGTGCCCGAAACAGAATTCTGAAATCACCTTCTCCAAACCCAGTCTTCAACTATCTTAAAAATGGGTCCATCATTCGAGCGGTTGCTAAAAAGCTCACCGTCCTCTCAACCCCTCTCACTTTCTCACTCACATCCAGCGTGTCGGCACGTCCCTCGGCTCTCTCTCCGGAACACAGCCTGGAGCTGACCTCCTCGCCCGAGTGTGCTACTGCCTGGGCCACCAGGGTCTCCCCCAGAGACACCACCGTTGCCTCCCAATTGGTTTCTCTGCCTCCACTCGGGGCTGTCTCCCCAAAACGCTGCGCTCACTTCATTTTCCACACAGCAGTGAGTCTTTTTTTAACAACTGAAATCAGATCCTGGGAGCCTCCTGCTTAAAGCTGCCCAGTGACTTCCTATGGCACTGACAATAAATCCTACGCCCCTTCAGGGGTGCCCACTGACCTCTCTGACTCCGGCTCCTGGCACCTGCCTCGGTTCCTTGACGTGGCTCAGCCTGTTCCTGCCTTAGAGCCTGCACACTTGCCTGGCATGCTCTGCCCCAGACGCCCACAGCCTTGCTCCTTCTTCTGTTCAGGGCCTTCTGTGACCATCCCTCTAGAGCAGCCCCATCTCATCGGTCCCCTCTCTATCTTATTGCCCTGTTTGATTTCCTTTTAGTCTCTGAATGGTCTTGCTTATCAGCTTTTAACTTATTTATTGTTTTTCCCACTCAAAGTTAGGCTCCAAGACAGCCGAGGCCCTGCCCGTCTTGTCCAAGGGCACATTGTAGCCACCCAGCAATTATTTTTGGGCTGGGTGCGGTAGCTCACGTCTGTAATCTCAATACTTTGGGAGGCCAAGGTGGATGGATCACCTGAGGTCAGGAGTTCGAGACCGGTCTGGCCAACATGGTGAAATCTCATCTCTACTAAAAATACAAAAATTAGCCTGGCGTGATGGTGTGAACCTGTAATCCCAGCTACTCGGGAGGCTGAGGCAGGAGAATCACTTGAACCTGGGAGGCGGAGGTTGCAGTGAGCTGAGATCGTGCCATTGCACTCCAGCCTGGGTGACGACAGTGAAGGTCCGTCTCTAAATAAATAAATAAATATAAATAAATAAATAAATAAATAAATAAATAATTTACTTTGGAATAGCAAATGAATAAACACAGTATTCTCTCCTGGACAGCACTGCTCTCTCAACAGTGCTCTAAGAACGAACCTGATCAGAAAAGCGGCGGTCTGTGGGTTTCACCTCCAGATCATTTATTTCCCACATTGCCTTGGCTTCTGATTTGCTCTTGGGAGATGGCATCCGAGACCCCGGAGATGTTCACCTATACTAACCTCCTGCTTAGCCTTCCCGAAAGCTAGGTGAGTAGGAGCTAACAAATTTCAGGATCACTGAGTTACAGGGGTTTCTGCAGCAATTTAGAAGGAGAACTTCCAGCCTGCGTTACGCCACAGGAACTCGGCTTCAATTATCCAATTGCGGATGGCAGGCTACTCTTTGCCGACTGTCAGAAAAGTCGATTCTCAAAGCACTCTTTTACATGTTTATATGGATGGATTCTCTGTTTAGCAGAGGCACAGAGCAAGTGCATGCTGTGAATTCATTGGGAAACAGCTATTTGAGACGGACAGCATGGGCAGTTTTCAATGACTGGCCGTGCAAAATTACTACCATAGGGACATCTGGTGAGACAGAAACGCCTTCCTTTAAAGAGGTGGTGGGTGATGGGGAAACCACCTAGTCCAGCACAGTCACAAGGTGGGCATCCTAGATTTCCTAATAGGGTGCCCGACTTATTTGACATGGCCACCCATCTTCCTTCCCCAGTCCAGAGCCCATCTGACCCCGAGCCATCAGCTGCCCTGTCCCCACCAAGATGTCTGGTGGAGAGGGAACTGAGAGAGGGAAGCAGGCGCAGGCAGGGGTCAGGCAGGTAAGAGAGAGGAGTGGGCTCAGATGGAAACCAGTGGTATGCAGGGGTCACGGGGGAGGCGGGAGGGTCATGCCCTGCCTGGCAGCTCTGAGCTCTGAAATGTTTCCAGCACTCTGCAGGCCAAACAAGCCACATTCATGGGCAGATGTGGCCCAAGGATCACCAGAGTAGGGTCCCTGTAGGGAATGAATATTAGTCACTTCTCTGGATATTCTGTTTAAAGGATAACAGACTGCCTTGTCCTACACCATCCTCAGAACAATCCTGCAAGGGAAGCATTAGGGCCCCATCTTATGGATGGAGAAACTGAGGCACATGCCTTCCCCAAGGTCACATGGCTGGTGTGTGGTGAGCCACTATGGCTGGCATGCTAAGGTCTTAACTACCATCTTTCTGTGGGTCAAGCTAGAGTCCAAGAAAGCCACAGTCCTGGCCCATGCTAGCCTAGCCACTGTCAGGAGCACCTGTACCAGTGGAGCTCTGAGCCTCCACCCTTTTTAAACATTTTATTTTTATTTTTTGAGACGGCATCTCTCTCTGTCACCCAGGCTGGAGTGCAGTGGTGTGATCTCAGCTTACTGCAATCTTTGCCTCCCGGGTTCAAGCGATTCTCGCGCCTCAGTCTCCCGAGTAGCTGGGATTACAGGCACGCCACTATGTCTGGCTATTTTTTGTATTTTTAGTAGACACGGGGTTTCACCATGTTGGCCAGACTGGTCTCGAACTCCTGACCTCAGGTGATCCGTCTGCCTAGGCCTCCCAAAGTGCTGGGATTACAGGTGTGAACCACTGCGCCTGGCCTTTTTTTTTTTTTTTTTTTTTTTTTTTTGGTAATAAGTCCCTGTGGGCCAGGCGCAGTGGCTTACACCTGTAATCCCAACACTTTCGGAGGCTGAGGCGGGCAGATCATGAGGTCCGGAGTTCGAGACCAGCCTGGCCAACATGGTGAAACCCCGTCTGTACTGAAAATACAAAAATTAGCCAGGCGTGGTGGCAGGCGCCTGTAATCTCAGCTACTCGACAGGCTGAGGCAGGAGAATTACTTGAAACCAGAAGGTGGAGGTTGCAGTGAGCCGAGACTGTGCCACTGCACTCCAGCCTGGGCAAAAGAGGGAAACTCGGTCTCAAAAATAAAATAAAAAAAAAAAAAGAAAATAAGTCCCTATGGACGAACTGTCTCCTACCCCAGCCCCCACCTCCACCTCCACTGGGTGGCGGGCGTGTGTATGTACGTGGGTTCCAGTCCTTCGAGACATTTTTCTACATATTTACGTATATACTGCATAAGTGTCATTATACCACAAGGGTGTGCTTAGCGGCTGTATGAGAGCCACATCTGCCCCAGGAAGAACGCAGGATGGAAGATTCTGTGAGTCTGGATTCCTCCACACCCCCCCAGTGCAGTTGTGTATAAAGGACATCTTTAGGAAAGGATCCAGGGGGAAAATCCTCTCCTCATGAACCAGCCTGCTTCCTCCCCCTCCAGTCGTCGGAGCTTTAACCCCAGGCTCTTTCTCCCTTGTTCTGTCTTCTTCCAGGAAGTGCACGATGAAATTCCTTCCTGCCAGAATGTCTTAACCTTTAGAACCTTGTGTCTCTCTCTCTGCATGCGCGCGCGCGCGCGCGTGTGTGTGCCTTGTTTCTTTGGTGTGAATATTTTTTTTCCTTCCTTAACTAGAGTTATTTTTATGCCTTTTGTTCTTGCTGCCTCAAACCCCCTTTGCAATGGATTTTGAAAAGGATACTTTGAAACTCTGTGGCTGGTGTGTAGTTAATGGGAACACCTTTCCTGGCCCACATTTTGTCCTTCTCTTCCTTCTTTACAGTTGGCAAGAATCAACTGTGCTGAAACTGTAAAGCACTTTTAATACAATATTAATATTATTTCAATCTAAGTAATTAACTCAGCAAGGCCACTTTCCTCCCTGGCCCCAGGGTAGAATGGCATGTCTTTTGCAATGAACACACAACTGCCCAACAAAGATTCATGGTGGCACGTTTCCACTGTGACAACAGTGAAGCACAGCTGTGGGCTTTAGCATCTTAAGTCACTTTCTCTGGAGAGGTGCACCTGCCTTTGGCGCAGCCAGTACAACCTGAGAACAAACCTCTGGAACGAAACATTGGCTAGGCCCAAATACTACATGCCAAGGTGGGTCCGTTAAGGTAAATGGCGCCTTGGCATGGCGACACAACTGAATTTGGCCCAGACGTGCACTGGCTGGACTTCAGGCACAGCCCAGGGAGCCCACACTGCAGGAGTCCCACACTCTGGGAGTTGTGTCATTGGCTGGGAACACTCACTGGCACCTCTGCAGAGCAAAAGCATGGGCTGCTGTCCTTCCTAGCTCTTTACCCGGAAGTGCTAGCTCCAGAACAGGAAGGAGTCAGGGGTTCTGGGCCAGGGGTTTAGGGTTTGTCTCCCGGACTCACTGCTTTTATCCCAACTGTAGGTCTATCGAGGTATGGAGGGCTATGGGGGCGGTGAGGTGCTGTCTCCCAGAGCGCTGCCACGCACACGTCAGGACCTGGCTCAAGGACTGACTCCTCCAGGGAGCCCTTGGCCCTCCCTGTCTTCCCCTCCTCCCCGACTCTGGTTGACTTGAGTCTTCCTCTGAGGTTTCAGTGTTGGGCTTGCAACCTGGTTCTCTGCACCTACTGCTCAGCCGAGTGTCCACAGACACACGCTTGTCCTCCCCAGGAGGCAAGACCTTCAAGGACAGGGGAAAGGGCTATTCCTATCTGTCCTGAGGTCTTGCTTTGGGGAATAAACTTTCAGGGAGTTCTGGTTTCACTGGGGAGTGACCTTCATGGTCTTTTACATGTCCCTTGGGAGGAAGGCCAGTGAAAACCATTCTTTGTGATGTGAAATTTAATTTCCTAGAAGGGACAGAAGAAGATGGTAAGACACTGAGACATTTAACAAACACCTACTATATGCCACACTCTGGGAAGACCATGCCATGCCCCACCTGGCATCACAGACTCAGGATAACGAACGTGGATGGGATCCGATTAGTTCACACACTGGTGGTCCTCTGGCTGAAACCATGCTCGTTTAGCTCACCAAGCATTTAAGAATTTTAGAATTATTAGTAATATCTACAAATTGCGAGCTTTCACATAACAAGGTGCATTTCTGGCCTCTGTTGAAAAACTTAGGCTGTGTGGCAACACCGGGTCGGCGCTAACATGAGGAGTAATGGCTGCCCTCCTGCAGGGCCTGGCTCTCCAGTGACAATGGTCGCTCTATAGAAAGGCAGGGCTGTGCCGTGTGCGGTAACTCATGCCTGTAATCCCAGCACTTTGGGAGGCTGAGGTGGGCGGATAATCTGAGGTCAGGAGTTCGAGACCAGCCTGGACAACATGGCGAAACTCCATCTCTACTAAAAATACAAAAAAATTAGCCAGGTATAGGGCCACACACGTGTAATCTCAGCTACTCAGGACGCTGCGGCAGGAGAATCGCTTGAACCCAGGAGGCAGAGGTTGCAGTGAGCCGAGATCATGCCACTTTACTTCAGCTGGGGAACAGAGTGAGACTCTGTCTCAAAAAAAAAAAAAAAAGAAAAGAAAAGAAAAGAAAAAGAAAAGCAGGGCTGTGAAGTGGGCACCAGAATGCCTGGTAGTCATGTGATCGTCAGCAAGTTGCTCTGCCTTTCTGTACCTCAGTTTCCCCATCTGTAAAATGGAGCCGGTAACTGCAGTACCTGCCTCATAGGACTGTTGTGCAGAATAAATGAGCTGATTTACATAAAGTGCTTTAAATGCTGCTTGCCACATATGCAAGACACAGGAGTTACCCTCATGTCTTGTACCTAATGTACCACACTTAAATGTATAGACCCATCAAGGCTGGCTGCTCGGGTTGGCATGGCTCAGAGACAATGCTTTGCAGGGCCCAGTGCAGCAATCCCCCTGTTTCTGGCAGAGGTTGGCAGCAGCCATAGGAGGAGCCCCATGCACTCTGAGGTCAAAACTCAACTAAGTTTGGGTTGAGGCCCTGGCATGCAAATCTTGTAATTTTATTCAATGCAGCTCATACTGTATGGGAGTCTTTTGGTGTTGGGGGGCAGGGGTGGTAGGGGAGGGTCCTGGCCTGTGTGGGATGCAAAGGAAGCAAGCCAGGGTCCTCGCTTTGAAGAGCTCACAACCAGCTGTAGGTGAAGCGGTCACATGCTCAAATGCTAGTGGCACTGCAGCCATGGGGGTCTGTGAGCTGAACAACGCATACCCTCAAGTCCAGAGGAAGCAGGGAGCATTCCGCTCCAGCCAGTGGATGAAAGAGAGGGAATATTGCCAGGTCATCAAAAGCCAATTTCCAAATGTTGTCATTAAACAATTCATAAGCTGTAAACACCGTGAGGACCAAACCGAACGCATCACAGGGCAGATTTGGCTGGGGGTGCCTGTTTGTATGTCAGAAACTCAGGACCCTAAGGAACACCCTCAGGAAGCAGGGACTTGGTGCCAGGAAGGGTGTGGCTGGAGACCCCCGGAAGGGGCCTGAGGCAGGCTAGGGGTACGGGGAGGCTTGTCTGTGAAGTCAGGCTCAAGCTGAACCTCAGTGTTTTGAAAGGCAGGCTTGTAACAAGACGGGTCCAGTATTCCAGGCTCTGGGGATGGCAGGAGCTAAGGCAGAGGGGAGAGAAGAGTTTTATGAGGGCCAGTGGGAGGTCAAAGCTATCTAAGCATGAAAGAGCCAGAGAGTCAGATTTTGGGGTCAGGGAGTGGCGGAAGTCACCAATGCAAACGCATTCAGGGTCCAGGCAAGTACCGCAAATGAGACAGGCAATGGGGTATAAGGACAACAGTGTCGCTGTGACTCAGCTCCACTCAAGTTTCCAGGTATAAATGTGGGATCTTCTAGTTTCTCAAAAAATGCAAAAAACTTCATATTTTCATTCAAAACCTCCCAATTTAAAAATGTTGGCTATTAATTCAAATAATTTTGAAAACATGTGATCCAGCGGAAGTCTACCTGTGAGCTGCATCTGGTGACTGGTGCACAGCCTCTGTGTCCAGCCTTCTTCCCAGGATGCTCTGGGAGGCATGTGACAGCAGTGGGTCATGGTTGCTCCCCTGAGGCATTCTGCAGCTGGGAGGCCCTGGGCTCATCCCCTTCATTGCAGGGCCCCTGGGCCTCCCCTGCCTGGGCACGAGCTTGCAGGGGCAGGCAGCGTATCAGTGCTGATTCCCAGCACAACGCCTGGGCTTGGGGCAATTGACAAACCTCTGCTGATGAGAGGAGGGGCTGAGCCCATGAGCAGTGGAGGGGAGGATGGGGATACACGGGAATAAGGCTTCACACAGCAACAGGAAGAAGGGAAGGGATGAGCTGGATTGGGAAGGAGACTGGTTTTGGAAATCGAACTGGTAGGACTTAGAGATGCCTGACAGTGAGGGGCAAAGGGAAGTCAGAGGATCAAAGTTGTGAGCCAGGAGCTGGCGCAGACCGAAAAAGGAAGTGGAGAAGGAAGCCTGGCATGGGTGGACAGACGGGCAGGGTTTGGGTGTGCCAAGTGGGAGTAGTGTGCATTCACAGTAAGAAAGGCCAGAAATAGCGATCCAGTGGTCAGGCCTGCAGCTTTGATATGTGGTTAAGTGTCAAGGAAGGTTTAAGTTTGGGAGCTGATGAATAAATTCAACAGCATGTGACTCCTATGTTCTTAGAGAAAAAGAAAAAGTACCTAGGTCGGGTATGATTTTCTATCTTCCCTGGTGATTTTTCCCTCTTTCAGAGGCAGAACTTCAATTTCCCATTGAAAATCCAGCCTTCTCTTCATTTCACCTCATGTGGATAATGTGGGCCCACCCCAGGTAGCAATGCAGGTCTGACCAATAATAAGCGCTAGATTGCAGCTTTCATGAGGACAGTCTCTTTCTGCGGGGGCTGCTGAAATTAACATGAACCTGATGCCACTGGGGGCTACCACGTGGAACCTGAGGATGAGGCCAGCACAGAGGGGAAGAGAGCTGAGTGATGGAGGGAGGCAGATTCCTGATGACATCATGTGAAATCCTGGATGCCGCCATACCTAAAGCCAGCCACCCAGCGTCTTCTCTTACATGAGCCAAAGACTTCTATTTTGTGCTTAACCCAGTTTTAATTGGGTTTTCTGTCTTTTGCTACCAAGAGAATCCTGGCTGATAAAACAGCCCTTCTACTGAGAACTCCAATCAACGGGCTCAGCTACTGAGTCAGTCCTGGCCAAGGCTGGCAGGAGGCAGGTGGGAAGCTCCACCCTCCAGGCGATCTGTGATTTCTCCTGCTGTGCCAGTCAGCACCTACACCTGGGTGAGCAGCCCTCCCCTGCCCAGACATCTGCCTACTTCCAGTTGCAGCCTGCCCACCTGGTCTGCACAGCACAGGACATGGGTCTCAGCTTCCATGCTGGCTCTGCATCCACTTTCATTCTCTCTAGGAGCAGAGCCTGGCTCTGAATCCCCATGTTCTTGTGGGGCTGCTCTCTTTAAAGGCTGAATGTGGCTGGGCCCAGTGGTTCATGCCTGTAAATCCTAGCATTTTGGGAGGCTGAGGCAAGTGGTCACTTGAGGTCAGGAGTTCGAGACCAGCCTGGCCAACATGGCAAAACCCGTCTCTACTGAAAATATGAAAATTAGCTGGGCATGGTGGCGCGTGCCTGTAGTCCCAGCTACTCAGGAGGTTGAGGCAGGAGAACTGCTTGAACCCAGGGGGTGGAGTTTGCAGCGAACTGAGATCGGGCCACTGCACTCCAGCCTGGGTGACAAAGCGAGACTCTGCCTCTAAATAAATAAACAAATAAATACATAAAGGCTGAATTCTCTGTTCACTTCTCCTTCCCCTGCTGGCTGGGGACCCACTTTAAGGCTGACCCTCTTGGAAGTCTCATGGCTACCATGTCTGTACCTACCTGAGTGAGGACTCTGCCCACAGACTGTACTCACTGCATCCCACCCAACGGAAAGCACCCTCTGGCCATTGGCAGTGGCCTAGACCAAGCCTGAGGTCCACAGCTCAGGAAGCTTCCCACGCAATGGGGTCAGTCCCCTTTTCACCAGTTGCCCTGCTAAGATCCCCAGCATACTTCCTGGACCCCACAGTGCCCAAACCCTGTCATGGGGCAGAGCCATCAGGCCACACTGACTCGGGTGACCAAATGAAGGTGACATCTTTGACTTCCGAGTCATTGCAATGTTTGGTCTTGGTTTGTATCAGATCCAAACAAACCAAGTGTAAAAGAAACAATTTTGAGAGAATTAGGAATGTTTAAACATGAAGTGGGTATCAGAGCATGATAATTAATTATGGCCATGCACGATAGTGCCATCAAGGTTACAGAAAAATAAACAAACAAATGTCTTTTTTTGTTAGAGATGTATACTGAAGGATTTATGAGTGAAATAATGTGATAACTACAATTTGCTTTCAAATGTTAGGGGGATACGTGAAACAACAATAGCAGAATGTTGGTAATTATTGAAGCAGGTGATGGATACACGCCTCATTACTAAACTAATCCCTTCACTTTTACATTCATTCAAAAACTTCTTCCCAGAAAAAGGCATTGCTGAAAATGCAAATAGTCATAGGATGAGTTGAGTCTACCCAAAGGGCACCCCAAGAGCACTGACACCCTCATCCAAGCCACCACCATCGTCAGCTAGGCTGTTCTTAGCTAGACTATGTCTTGAGCCTCCTCTCTCTGGGCTCCCTCTGCCCCCTGATCCATTCTCCAAATCAACCAGAGTAGTCTTTTAAATTCCTCAATCAGGACCAGGCGCGGTGGCTCACACCTGTAATCCCAGCACTTTGGGAAGCTGAGGCGGGAGGATGACTTGAGGCCAAGAGTTTGAGACCTGCCTATCTCTGCAAAAAATTAAAAAAAACTAGCTGTGGTGGTGTGCACACCTGGAGTCCCAGCTACTTGGGAGGCTGAGGTGGGAGGAACACTTGAACCCAGGAGGTCAAGGCTGCAGTGAGCCATGATCACGCCACTGCGCTCCAGCCTGGGCAACAGAGAGAGACTATCTAGAAAAACAAACAAACAAACAAACAAACATCATCCATCAGATCATGTCACCCTGCTCACAAGCCTCCGGCAATGACACTAACAACTGACCCTTGTACAGAGGGCGGGAGGCCAGGAACGACTGGAGCACTTTACGTGCATTCACTGGACATTTTCTAGATAACGCTGAGGCATAGAGATGTGAGGTAACCTGCCCCAGGCCACATGGTCTCAGATGGGCTGGCTCTGACCATACTATATTCTGCCTGTCTCCGAATCAGATCCAAACCTGCTGGCCCACAGGATCTTGTCCCCACCTCCCTCTGGGACCTCCCATGACACTCCTTGTTCCCCATGCTCCAGCCACTTGGCGAAACCACAGTCCTTGAACTCCTGCCGCAGGGCCTTTGCTCCTGCTATGCCCTGCGGGGAATGCCCTTCCCACAGATGCCCCATGGATGCTCCTGGTCATCACTGAGCTCGGGGAAGGACTCTGGCCACCTGGCTCTAAGCAGCCCAGCCTCCTCCTCCCTGTGGCCCTCATTCACTGTCCTGTGTTATTGTCATGGATGGTGGCAGGGGTGGGGATGGTACTGGGATGAAACTGTTCCATTTCAGATCATCAGACATTAGATTCTCATAAGGAGCGTACAGCATAGACCCTTCACATGTGCAGTTCCCAATAGGGTTTCCATGCCTGTGAGAATCTCATGCCACTGCTGATCTGACAGGAGGCAGAGCCCAGGTGGTCATGCTGGCTCATCCGGGGCTTACCTCCTGCTATGCGGCCTGGTTCCTAACAGGCCTCAGACTGGTACTGGTTTGTGGCCCGGGAGCTGGGGACCCCTGGCCTAGACCACATTACATGTCAACAGAAATATGCCCCTGGAGAAATGTAGCATTTATTTTTCAAAAACAATTTAACGAGTGCCTTTCTGTATATGAAATATACCCTGGGTGCCCGTCCTGCCTGGATGCTCACTGTTGTCCCACTTCCTGGTGTGACCAGGCTGGAGGCGGCACTTGCGTGGTGACGCTGTGGGTGATGATGGGGATGGTGTGCTTATCTGTACTGTCACACATAACTAATATGACTATTATAAAGGCAAACAGATGGAGCACGGAGAGCTGCTGGAAGCCCACTTTTTGGATGAGTTATTACCTACTATAGAAGGGAGACTATCGGTTTCTTCCTCCCAACAGATGCCACTCTGCAGGAGAACCAGTGCCGTGAAAAACCAGAGAAAGACAAAGTGGACCTCAAATTCCCCTCCCCGGCTTTGTCTCTTACCACCTGCTAGCTGGGCAAGTCACTTAATCTGGGGAACACCAAAAGATATGACACACATAGTAGCACATCCTCCTGAGCCCACGGCAGACGTGGCTGATCAATCATCGCACCCTTTCCTCGATGAACCAGAAAGAAGGTTCCAGATCTTTCTCAGGACGGCACTCCAGCAAGCTGTTTCCCATCAGCGTTGGCAAAAGAGACACAGCCTATTTGCCATCTGGGATCTCACTGTCCTAAGTTCTGGCTTCTTCGTCTGTAAGATGGGAAATACCACTAGCTGCCTCATAGGATCACTGGGGGTTAATTGAGATGATTCATTTGTTCAGTTATTCATTCATGCATTGAATATTTACTGAGTGCCCACAGGGTGCCTATACGTGCCTGATACCTACGGCACTGAATAAATGGCAGCTGTCACAAGTAGAGGCATCTGTTTGCTGCCTTCTGTGCACTGCTGTGGCGGCAGTGCAGCCTCCACGTCCTCACTTCGCCTCTCCCATCCCTCTCCTCTGGCCCAGCTGACGCTTACAGCATCACCAAGTGAGGGGGGAAGGAGCCCGTAAATGCTAGCGTGAGGATTTCACAGGCAGCACATTTCCCAATAAAAGAGACTCCCCTTTTCCTAATCCCTTCCTTTCTTCCGTTCTAAATAAGCCCTGGTTGGATTAGCTGCCCACATTTAACTTTTCTTCTTCAGATTCCCATACACAAAACACTGTATTAACAAGCCACGTCTACCAGGCCAAGCTATATTTCCTCTAAACTCTCATTTTATCTCCTCTAAAACACACAGTAATAGCATCCTCTGGAGAATATTAAATCAAACCAACCTGCAGCTGCATTTGTTTGCGCTTTTCTGCTCCTGGTAAATTCTGGCAACAGATGGGTGTGTGTTACATAAGTGGTGCCCGGCAGGAGCCGCAGTCCTCCACACTCCAGCCTGGGTGCGGAAAGACCTCGGCTCTCAAATCCCTGCAGCCAACAGCTCCCCCACGCACCCGTGACGACACCCCAAGCTCCTGAGGGACTCTTAAGACCCTATGCCATTTTAGACAATTCTATAAGCACAAGGAAGGCTGAGCATAGGTTAAAGAACAAAGGCAGGCCCTGGCCAAAAGGGATGAAGCTTATCTTTGTTGTAATCCTGCACATAAAATCTGCTTTCCTTGCCCTGAGATATATATTCAGTGACAGGGCCGAGCTGCAGGGCACAGGCCTGGGCAGCTGGCATTGTTCCATTGCCCATTCCAGAAGAGGGTGCTGATGGCCACCAGCCAGGAAGCACTGAGTGGGACTTGGAATGAGAGGACCCGGCCCCAGATGCTCGCAGTGTGCAGTGACTATGTGGGCTGGGGCTGCATTCCGGGGTCTGAGGGCCAGCCTCTGAGCACACAAGAGGCCAGGGCTGGCAAGTGGAGAAGGCGGGTCTGACAAGCCCAGAGAAATTTCCACAAGTTCCCAATGGCTTGGCCTTCTTTTTTTCAAGTTTAAACTTCAGGTGTTTGTTTAAAAACAAACAAGCAAACAAACAACCTCAAAGATCAGAAATGAGAGAAAGCTCTGGGCAGCACTGTGTGTACACACAGCTGGCCGGGGCTGCCTGTCCTGTTAGTTTCCTGACTCGCGGTGCCTCACAACTGACAGGTGCTCGGGACGTGATCACTAGGTGGATGGACAGCTGGTGGGTGGCAGAACTAGCAAGAAGCAGCTCAGGAAGGGAGGATTGGAAGGAGGGAAGGAGGGAGGGAAGAGGGGAGGACTGCCTCTCTAGGACTAGGTTCCCAGCTCTGCCTCCAACCTGCCATGTGGTCTTGTGCAAGCCACCTAGACTCTCCTCTCATCTGGATATCAGTAAGGATAACACAGCTGCTTATGGATTATTAGGAACATGAGCTCATTCATTCATTCATTCACTCATTCATTCATCCATCAACCACGTATTTCTCCTTTCACTAGGGCGGGAGTGGAAATGACTCGGGGTGGAGACGTCTCTTAAGGGGTCCATGGTGGCCTGGGAAAGTAGCCATAAATTCCGGTCAGGAGATGGTGGAACATGTTCATGAGGTCCCAGAGAAGTGCAAGGGGCAGGGGGCAGGGGGCAGGGTCGGCTTCCTGGAGAAAGTGACGTCTGGGTTTCCAGGAATATGAGGCAGAGATGGGCATTCTGAGTTGAGTGAGATGTGGGTGTGAGGGGCAGGGATAAAGGTATCACTGCCATGGTCAGGGGGTGGAAAGCCAGGGCAGCCTACATTCTGACAGGAGAGAGGCAGGGCCCAGCGTGAGGGGATTAGGAGGCTCTGATGTCACACTCAGGGGGTTGACCTTGATCCTCTGGGCCAAGGGGAGGCTCTGAGGGTTTGAAGCAGCAATGATGTGTGACTGGATCTCCCTGGAGGCTGCTGGAGACAGACTGGGTTGGGCCTAGGACCAGTGAGAGCGATTAGGAGGCTATGTTCTTTCACACCTCCATGCCCGTGAACAGGCAGGGCCCTCCATCCAGGATACACTTTCTCCTTTCCTGCCTCGGCTGACTGCCATTGTCCTTTGCCATCACAGCTCAGGTGTGTGTTCCTTCAAGAACATTCCCTGATCTCTCCTAGCCTGAGGCGGGCTCCTTTCTCCACACTACGCACAGTCTGGGGCAGGCTAGCTCAAAAAGAAGAGTTTTGTTTGAATTGCATGGTGGTTTAAAAAGAACTTAAATTAGCTACTGACATTTACAAATAAGGAAGGCTCATGTCAAAACTCAGATATCCAGCTCTCTGGGCATGTTGGGAAGATCTGGCAGAACTGGCTGGTATTCTACAAAGCAACCCTTAGTTGAAGCTGAAAAGTACCCTTCCCTTTCCCTAGGGTATGGGCTTGCCAGTCTGCCATAGTCCTCACCACTCCCTAATGTCTCTAGCAAGACTGAAGGTGACGCTCCATTCCTATTTATAATCTCACTTGAACGATTGCTTCCCTTACAGATTTGAAAGGAAAGTACAACTCTTGCCCCTATGTCTACCATAAGAGGGGCAGATAGGCCAAGAGAATTCCTGTCCTTCCTCACTATTTAGTTCCCTGATGGAACTATGAGTGCATGAAAAACAGCCCAGAGAAGGAAGGAAAGGGTGTGGGCACAGGCAGCAGCATGAGGGTAGATAGTGTGAGGTTAGAAAGGAGGGTGTGGATCCTGCAATCGGAGGTGGTAGGTCCAAAGGTAGCAAGTTATCTCAATTGATCACAGTCAGTTACAGAACTAACTCCTTTTTCCATTCTATCGCCGCTTCTCATTACTGTACTTGACTAGTCTTTAAAAAAATAAAAAATAGAACCAGAGGGGCACAACAGCCAGAGGTCAAGGGCCTGGCTAGTCACAGTGAGATCCACAGAACAGGAAGACTGGGATGCCTGGGAGCTGGCTGGACCTGCAGAATCTCAGGCCCTGCCCCAGACCTGCTGAATTAGAACCTGCATTTTAGCAAGATCCCACGGATGAGTCAGTGCAAGTTAACATTTGAGAAGTGAAGGCTACGAGAAAGGGCCTGGAGTCCGAATGCAGGCGTTCACATTCTCACTCTGACACTGACTGGCTATGTGACTTGGGGCAAGTTACATAATCTCTCTGTGTCTCTGTTTCCTTATCTGTAAAACTGAGTCTCAGCTTGTATTTTTCCAGTTCCCCCAAGGGTGGCCTGATACCACCTCCCAACGCCAGCAGCCGGAAGCTCTGTCCCTGGGGGCTATGAGAATGCAGTGTGAACCTGCCACCAGGCTCCTGCTGCACACGTAAGGCCAGCAGGGCCTCCATGTATCCATTTTGCAACTTTAGGAACCAGGCTATTGGCAAACTGCTAAGCGTTTCCATCAACCCAGTGCCCAGTGGGGAACCAGCGCCTGTTACTTACGCCATCAGCAGTCCAGTAATTCTGAACCTTGATCTTGGCCAGACTGAAGTCCCCCAGCTGTCTTGTGTTTCGAATAACAAAAAACAGCTGGAGAGGCGGGCGGAAGGGGCAGGTCCACGGGGAGGAGTCTTTCTCGTCCTAAAAGGCCAGCAAGAGAGGGAAATCATTAGGCACATTTCTGCCTCTCCCCAAAGTAAAATGGCAGTGGCTCTTTGGCTCACGAAAACCAGGAGAGGCCTGGTGAGGGCTTAGGGCAGGCAGCCAGGCCACCCCATTGCCATCACCCAGGCTGGGGACTCAGATCACCCTGTCTGGACGGCACTTCACAGCAGGCTACTGACCCCGTCCCACCCCCTGCACAAAGCTGCCACACGGACCCCTCTGATCTGCCAACCAGATGGAATTTAAAATGCAGCGGGCTTTATTTTAATCAACTTAATCGGCTTTGAGGAGAGCTCTGGGGGAGGGGAAAGACGCTAGAGAGAAGGACAGGACACTATTTGATTAACCTGGCAAACAGAGCCTTTGATTTTCTTTTGTAAAACACTGCCGAATTTTAAAATTTTTTAAATAGAAAAGAAAGAAAGCCACTGGCTCAGGCGTTGGCTGGGCCAGGGCCAGGGCACTGAGCCCTGGGATTTATTCTGTTCCTTTCTGGGTTTCCAAGCTTGGAGGCTTCAGTTTGCAGACTCCCCCTGACGGAGGCCCCAGGGGCAGGTGAACAGGGACGCCTTGCTGTCATTCTCATTCGCACTGACAAAATTGCATGTCATGAGTGCTTTGGGTGCAGATGGAAAAAGCTAAACTGGGGGACTTTTCTCAGCCCCAGCCGCCTTTTCTTGGCTTTCTGCAATACCTATTCACTCTCCATTGGGACAAAACTCACAGCTGCTCCCAAACGTGTCCACGCTGGCTTGACCTGGTGCCTTGGCACAGGGTGGGCCTCTGCTTGCTTGCAATTCTCGCAATTCTCTTCCTAACCTTCTCAATCTGGGGAATTCAGCAAATCCAAGTGCCCTTGGCTCCTTGCAGTCCCCGAGCTTGGTGCCTACCTCGGGGTCCCACGATCATCTCTTTTCACATCCATGTCATGCCCTCATTCAGCCGTGAGCTCAAGGGAAGGGGTCGTGTCTAGTTATTCCAGAACCCTAGGCTTTTAGCACAGTTTCTTGGCACATGGAAGATGCCAAAAAAAAAGAAAACACAACTCTTTGTGTAATAAATAAATGACTAAGTGAATGCATAAATGGAGTGTGCCTCCTAACATCTGCCCTTTCATTAAAGCTTTAGGGAGGAGACTGTAGGCCAGGCGCGATGGCTCACATCTCTAATCCCAGCACTTTGGGAAGCAGATGGATCACCTGAGGTCAGGAGTTCAAGACCAGCCTGGCCAACTTGACAAAACCCTGTTCTCTACTAATAATACAAAAATTAGTTGGGCGTGGTGGGGCATGCCTGTAATCCCAGCGACTCAGGAGGCTGAGGCAGGAGAACAGCTTGAACTCGTGAGGTGGATGTTGCAGTGAGCCGAGATTGTGTCACTGAACTCCAAACTCCATCTCCAAAAAAAACCCAAAAAACAAACAAACAGAGAACAGACTGTAAGCTTTGTTTGGTTCATGCAATGTTAAAAAAAAAAAAAAAAACAAACACACACAAATTCATTGCCAACATTTAAAAATGGGGAGATTCAGAGAGGTGCAGTGGCTCATACCTTTAATCCCAGTGATCTGGGAGGCTGAGGCAGGAGGATCGTTTGAGGCCAGCAGTTAGAGACCTGTCTAAGTAATATAGAGAGACCTTGTCTCTACAAAAAAAATTTTTTTAATTAGCAGGGTATGGCAGTATTTGCCTATAGTTCTGGCTACTCGGGAGACTGAAGTGGGCGGATCGCTTGAGCCCAGGAGTTTGGTACCACTGCACTCTAGCCTGGGCAACACAGTGAGACCTTGTCTCTAAGAAAAAAGGAAAAATATGAGGGCCGGGTGCAGTGGCTCACACCTGTAATCCCAGCACTTTGGGAGGCCGAGGCGGGTGGATCATTTGAGGTCAGGAGTTCAAGACTAGCCTGGCCAATGTAGTGAAACCCTGTCTCTACTAAAAGAAAAAAAAAAATACAAAATTTAGCCGGGCATGGTGGCGGGCCTGTAATTCCAGCTACTGGAGAGGCTGAGGCAGGGGAATCACTCGAACCTGGAAGGTGGAGGTTGCAGGAAGCCAAGATCGCACCACTGCACTCCAGCCTGGGTGATGGAGTGAGACTCTGTCTCAAAAATAGGTGGTGGTGGAATGGGGAGATTTCTCCAAACAGCCAGATTTCCGGCGCCTCTGCAGACTCAGAAAACATGGCAGCTCAGGAGCCCTGATGGCCGTGATGGCCGTTTCCTGGAGCCAAGAGTGTGCAGCCCCTGAAGCCCGCCATTCCCCAGGGCTCCACGGTCCCCACCACTCCCTACTGCTTCACATCCACCTCGCTTCCCTCTTCTGCCTCTGCCTGGCCCCTGTAGGCATTGAGTCTGTGGTCCTTGTTTAGGGCAGCAGCAGCAAGTCCCATCTGCCAATAAGCAACCTCCGCGGGCCTGACACTGGCTGACTTGTCTCTTTTATCTCAAAGGGGCATCGCCCTGCATTTGAGAACATCTCGACAGACTCCCCGCCACCAGGAACGTGCCTGCTACTTGACAGAGCCAGGGAGGGAGGATTGGCTGATCTGGGGTTTGATCGGCCCCCAGGAGATGGGAGGCCCAGGCTCCAGCTGCGGTGGAGGACAAAGGGGGCTTGTTTCGGTGACAATGGTGCCTTTCAGGAGGGAGGAGGTGGCTTTTGTTAAGGGGGAACGATGAGTTCAAGGGGTTCTGACTTATTCTGGCAAGTTTCTCCAGCTCTACAAGAACTTCTAGTGCTCTGGGCAGCTGCGAGGGGTCAAGAAACCACATCCCCAAATCCAGCGGGTGAGTCTCATTCCTTTGCTGAGTGGGGGCCTAAAATGGGTCACTGTGGCTGCCTGACAAAGGAAGAGACTGATGGCTGACCCTTAGATGTGGGCTAGGGGACTGTAATTGATTTCCCTTCACATTTCTGTCAGCAGGAGGAGTAACAGGAGGCCTAAGTGGGAATTGTGGTGTTCAAAGTCAAAGAACATTAACCTGAGGATAACTCTGGGCCTCATTAGCACCCCAGCCTTCTGATGTTTTCTCTCCACAGACAGGATCTCAGAGAGAAAGGCTTATGGGAAGCTGCCCAGGACTGACCTGGCACATGCTGGGAAAACCCCTCGGTGCCAGGGCAGGAGGCAGAGCATCTGCGGCTCCTCCCTCCCCATCACAGGGGGTAAGGAATACAGCAGAACGGGAATCGGGCGCCTTCATGCTGCTGTTACTGCCCTTGGTTCTGGCTTCTTTCACTTGGAAACCCCAGGAGGTGGGCATTGCTGTAATGCATGTGCTACTGACCAAAACAGGCCAAAGCTCAGCGAGGGGTGGGATCGCCTAAGGTTGCTCAATGCCTACGTGGTGGAGTGAGGATCTGAACCTCCATCTTTCATGCATTAATTCATTCTGTCTCTGGATTCCCCTGAGGCAGACCCTGAGGCAAGGATCCATGTGTAAGTAGCTTATTTAGACAGAGCAGAAAATATCAATGGGAGAGTGAAGAAGTGAGACAAGGCAGGGAAGGTGGCTCATAAAGGGTATGTTATGAAGACAGCTGCTCCTGTGGGCAACTAGAGCTTAATCCCCCCAGGGAATCTGGAAGCCAGGGTGGAACAGGCGTCAGAGTGACTGCACCAACGGGGCCAGGGAGCTGGGGTATTTATACCCCAACTTCCACCAATGTTGGTTGAGTGCTGCTCCTGGGGGTTCTCTATTTCTCTCTGTATGGGTGGTAAAGTAGGCCCTGGAGGCCAAAAAAAGAATCCTCCAGGAAAGAAATCTCAATGCTGCCATTCAGAAAAGCAGTCAGCATGCCCTGAAGTGCTAGGGCAAAAGGGTGGAAGCAGGCACGGACACATCTACTCCATAACTTGCCCAACAAACACTGTACAGGGTCCCTCCTGGGGGACCGATGCTGAGCCAGACACGGGGCATGTGCAAGGGAACCTGACCCACCAGGTCCTAGTAGCTCTGTGCTATGAGGGAAGGCAAACAGGTAATGTTTCCAAGAAAAAAAAAATCAAGCAGGGACACATTCTAGGAAAAAAATAAGAGAGAATTATTCATGGCCCCTGGAACAGCTATTTTAGAAGGGATGTTTAGAGAAGGCTTCTCTGAGGAGGTAACTTTCTAACTCCTAAACCAAACGTGCCTTTTTAACTCCAGCATTAACATAACACTGAATAGTAACCCGCAGGGAGATAGCGTGCTGCCCTCAGAAGTAGCTCCAATTTAATAAATTATTGCATTAAAAAGGAACAAACTATTGACACACACAACAATATGGAAGGATGTCAAGGGCATTACACTGAGTAAAAAAACCTCAGAAAGGTTACCGACTTTAGTAATGATATCAATGCTATATAAACGGTATGATTCCATTTACATAGCATTCTTGAAATGACAAAATGTATGTAGAGGAACAAATCAGTGGTTTCCATTGTCAGGACTGGGCTTGGGGAAGTATGGCTGTACAGGAGGAGCCCAAAGGAACTCCTTGGTGGTGATGGAACTGGTCTGTATCTCGATGTCTGTATCTTTAGAGAGAAATCTATATATGTGATAAAATTGCATAGAACCATATACATGTACACACAAGTGAGTGTATGAAGGTCTGTACATTATACCAATGTCAAGGTCCTGGTTTTGATTATGTACTACAGTTACATAGGATTTACCACTGGGGAAAACTGGGTAAAGGTGTATAAGATTTCTCTGTTCTTTTTTTTCAAAATGGAGATATAATTCACATAGCATAAAATTCGCCATTTTAAAGCGTTCAGTTCAGTGGTGTTCACAAGGTTCAGTACATTCACAAGGTTGTGCAACCATTACCATTATCTTCTTCTAGTACATTTTCACCACCCTCAAAAGATACCCATGTTCATTAGCAGTCTCTCCCCATTCCTGCCTCTCCCAGCCCCTGGCAATGACTAATCTACTTTCTGTCTTCAGATTTGCCTATTCTGGACATTTCATATAAATGAAATTATACAACACAGCCTTCTGTGTCTGGCTTCTTTCACTTGGCATAATGTTTTCAAGATTCATCCAGGTTGTAGCATGTAGCAATACTTCTTTCCTTTTTAGGGCTGAATAATATTCCATTTTGTGGAAATACTACATTTTCTTTATTCATTCATTGATGGACATCTGGCTGTTTCTACTACTTTTTGGCTATTCTGAATAATGCTGCTATGAACATGCATGTACAAGTTTTTTGTTGTTTTTTTTTAAATAAACGTATGTTTTTAGTTATCTTGGGTATATACCTAGGAATGGAATCGCTAGGTCATGGGTAACCCTACATTTACCTTTTTGAGAAACTGTTAAGTTGTTTTCCACAGGGGCTGAGCCATTTTACATTTCCACAAGCAAAGAATGAAGGTTCCAATTTCTCCACATGCTCATCAATACTTATTTTCTCTTTTTTTTTTTTTTTTTTTTTAAATACAGCTATCCTAGTGTTTGTGAAGTGATATCTCATTGTGGTTTTGATTTGCATTTCCCTAACAACTTATGATGTTAAGTATCTTTAATGTGCTCACCAGCCATTTGTACATCTTTTTTGGAGAAATGTCTATTCAAAGTCATTTGGCCATATTTTAATTGGGTTGTTCATCTTTTTGTCATTAGGGTTTTTTTTCTTTGTATATTCTGAATATTAGACCCTTATCAGATATACGATTTGCAGATATTTTCTCCTTTTTGTAGGCTGTATTTTTACTTTCTTGATAGTGTCATCTGAGGGAAAAATGTTTTTAATTTTGATGAAGTCTGATTTATCTTTTTCCTTTTTTTGGTTGCTTGTGCTTTGGATGTCATAGCTAAGACTTCATTGACAAATTCAAGGCTATCAAGATTTACACCTTTGTCTTCTTCTAAGAGTTTCAAAGTTTTAGCTCTTATATTCAGGTCTTTGATCCATTGAGTTAGTTTTGCATAAGGCATATGGTGGAAATTTACCTTCATCTTTTCGCATGTGGAAATGCATTTGTCCCAAGGCCATTTTTTGAATGACTCTGCTTTTCCCATTGAACGGTCTTGGTATCCTTGTTGGAATCAATTGACTATAAATCCATGGGTTTACTTCTGGATGCTCAATTCTATTTCATTGATCTATATGTCTATCCTATGCCAGTACCATGCAGTCTTTATCACTGTAGAGTTGGTAGTATGCTTTGAAATTGAAGTGTGAGTTCTACTTTATTCTTTTTCAATAATATTTCAGCGCTCTGAGTCCTTTGAAATTCCCTATAAATTGTAGAATCAACTTGTCAACTTGTACAAAGAAGTCAGCTGAGATTCTGATAGCAATTTTGCTGAATCTGTAGGTCATTTTGGGAAAGTATTACCATCTTGACAATGTTAAGTCTTCTGATCCATGAACATGGGATGCTTTTCCAGTTTCTTAGATCTTAGATTTCTTTCAACAATGTTTTGTAGTTTTCAGAGTATACATTTTGTACTTCTTTTGTTAAATGTATTCCTAAGTATTTTATTCTTTTGATGCTATTGTAAACATAATTGTTTCTTAATTTCATTTTCCCTTGTAATCCTTTTTACTTCTGTAAGGTCAATAGCAATGTTCTCTCTATCATTCTTGATTTTAGTAATTTTAATCTTCTCCCCCATCATTTTTTGGTTAGTCTAGCTAAAGGTTTGCCAATTTGCTAATCCTCTCAAAGAACCAACTTCTGATTTCATTGACTTTCTCTATTGTTCTTCTGTTTTCTGTACTATTTTACAACTTCCTGTGAGTCTAAAATTATCTCCAAATAAAAAGTTTAAAAATTGTAAGCTTAAACAACAACAACAAAAAAAACTGTAAGCTATGTTTCCGTTTAAAAAAACAAAAATAATATGTATGGCACATTTTTATGTATTGGGGATATAGTGTAAACAGGACAGACAAGAATTTTCAGCTAAACTGGGGAGACATAATATACATGTAAACAAGATCATTTCTTACAGTGAGATGTGCTCTGAAGAAATGAAAAATGGTGATGTGATAGTGACCAGGGTGTGAGGGAACGGGACTCCTCCAGATCGTTGGGTGAGGGAAAGTCTTGCTGAGAACGTGATATTAGGGCTGAAATCTGAATGTGGAGAAGCAACGTGAAAAGCTGGAGGAAGAGGGTTTTGGAGAGGTAGGAATGAGGTTGGTGGGTTGGAAGAAGAGAGGGCAGGCCCAAGGCTGCTGGAGCCTGGGTGTGAAGCAGGGGTGTGTGAAGCAGGCAGAGGGGGAAGTGGAGGCCTGTTCACAGAGAGTCTCCAGGCCATGGGAAAGCACCTGGGCTTTATTTCCAAGGGTAACCAGAAGTCACAGTGGACATGTTTTAAGTAGGAGAAGGGCACAATCATATATATATATACACACACACACACACATACACACACACACACTCACATATATATATATACACATACACATAAATATACATACACATACATGTTAATTTTTTTTAATTAATTTTTTTTTGGTAGAGGTAGGGTCTCACTATGTTGCCCAGGCTGGTGTCAAACTCCTGGCCTCAAATGATCTTCCTGCTTTGACTTCCCAAAGTGCTGGGATTATAGGTGTGAGCTACTGTGCCCAAATGTACCATCCCCATGATTCAATTATCTCCACCTGGCCCTGCCTTTGACAAGTGGGTATTTTTACAATTCAAGATGAGATTTGGGTGGGGACACAGTCAAACCACATCAATCCCCAATACATGAAAAGTGTAATATGTATGTGTATGTATACACACACACACACACACACATACATATTATTATTATTATTATTATTTTTACTTTTTATTTGGAAATAATTCTAGACTCATAGGAAATCCATAATATCCTAGGGCAGTCAAGGAAGATTGTGGTACATCTAAGCCAACAGCAATGCTGGTTACTGAACAAGAAATACTGGAGGAAGAAGTGATGTGGGGAAGAGGGCAGGGGAATCAAAACTTAAGTTTTAAATCTCTAAGCTTAAGTTTTAAATGGGCTGGGTATGGTGGCTGATGCCTGTAATCCCAGTGCTTTGGAAGGCCAAGGCAGGAGGATTGCTTGAGGTCAGGAGATCGAGATTAGCCTGGGCCACATAGTGAGACCCTATCTCTACAAAAAATATAAAAAATTAACCAAGTGTGGTAGTGTGTGCCTGTAGTTCCAGCTTCTTGAGAGGCTGAAGTGGGAGGGTGGCTGAGCCCAGGAGGTCGAGGCTGCAGTGAGCAATGACTGCACCACTGCTCTCCAGCCTGCGCGACAGAACAAGGCCCTGTCTCTAAAAATAAGAATAATAATAACGAAGTCTGAGATGGCCAGGAGAGATCCAAGAGATGTCAAGCAGGAAGTTGACATTCACGTCAGAAACTCAGAGGGGCAGGCAGGGCTGGGTGTATAAATCTGGAGTCATCTTGAGGCCTTGGGCTGGGATGCAGCCAGTAAGAGACACGGTGCGGGCACAGAAGGGAGGAGTTTCCATAGAGGCTGGGGCACTCCCACATTTTTTGAATGCCCCAATTCAACTCCACTGAAGCCTTTTCTCTTTCAAGCCCAGCCTCTGCTTCTAGGTACCTCGGCTGTCGGGTGGGCTCCATTAGCCATGCTCTACGGCCTGAGGCAAGTGCTTCTTCCTCACTGCATCTTGTTTTTTCTCATTGATGAAATGGGGAGAGTCATCCCAAGGTTCATGTGAGGGTTAAACGAGGCGATGCACCAGGCTATGGCTGCCACACGCTGGTGCAATTAGATGGTTCTGAGAGGCAGTGTGCTCCGGTAGCCCCGGGCCTGGGACCCAGGATGCAGGGAAGCCCCGCATCAGGGAAGAAGGGGGAATCCAGCGTTCCTGCAGATGAGCCCAGAGACCCAGCAGCCCAGGGTGACACAGCTGCCTCATGTCCCAATCGCAGGGCCAAAAAACAAAAACCTCAAATCCACCAAAACTGTGGGTCATCACATGGCAAAGCGCCCCAGTCTCTGCTAAACAGAAGAAAGGGAGAGCAATCATCAGAATTGGTCCCCATCAAATCCAACGATGCTTTTTATTGTCCCTAGTGTGCTCTGTTCTGGAGAGCAGGCTTCCAAAATGCCACTGCTTTCCGCAAGAGCAGGGTAGGGGAGGGGTGGCGAGGGCTGGCCCAAGTCCCAGCAGCAAGCATGGGAGCCTAAAGACTTGAATCTGGAGGCAGCACAGGGATAGGCCAGGCCACAGCGCCCAGGCGGCCGTTATCCACAGCTCAGGGACTGCATCTTTCGAGGGCTGAGATCACAGAGCTGCTGATCTAGAAGGGGACTCAGACCTACCCAGTCCAAGCCTGGGGACAGCTGTTGCTTCTTAGCTCTGTAGCATCCAGCTTTCTTTAAGTGGCGATCTTGAATTTCTTAATTTTTATTTTTATTTGTGACATACATTACACATTTTCTAAGCAATCTTGAACTCCTTCAGGGAGAATCCCTTCCTGGGATTGGCAGAACAGGTTTGTCCATCAGCCTTCCTTTCCTGAGACTATTTCCAGCAGAAGCTGGTGAGGACAAACCAACCAGCCAACCGACACCGCCGAGGCATCTCAATCACGGTTGTTGTATGAACTAAGGGATTGCAGCTTTATCCTTTTCTCCATCTCCCCTTCTCATTTTGTTCCCTTCTCTGAAAGCAGCCCCCAACCTTGAGTTATGACCCAGTTTAGGACGTAAGTTAGTCATGGTTTTGGATGCCATGGAAGTGACCACTCACACAAAGGCCAAAACAGTCAACTCTCTAAGTAGGACAGCACAGTCTCCCCCAGAACCTCAAGTCCAAAGAGAAGAATCTTTCCAGAAGAATCTCACATCCTCCTGTTTATCTCCCACCCCCAAAAGAAGACCACACCCGTGGTGGCCAGCATTCCAGGATGCTCCCTAAAACCCCAACTTTCCCACAAAGCCCATCCTCTCCCGGCCTGCATGGCAGTGAGTACACTAGCTACTCAAAAGACTTGAAACACACTTACTTTTTAAACATGTGCTAACTGAGCTGGACTTGGTTTCTGCTGCTGGAAATCTAAGAATCCTAAAAGATGATTGACCCAATCTCCCATTTTTCAGCAGGCAGAAAAATCCACTCTCAGAGAAGGCAGGTAAGTTGCCGAGGCCAGAGTCAAGACCAGAATCTGGGTCTCTAGAACCAGACATTTCAAACACCCCTTTTCTTGTTTCCTCTTCTTTAAAATGGGAATAACACTAACTACTTTTCCCAGTGGTATTAATACTATTAATAATAATAACAATAACAGCAAAGGCTGGGCATGCTGGCTCATGTCCGTAATCCCAGCACTTTGGGAGGCCGAGGTAGGAGGATCACTGGAGGCCAGGGAAACCAGCCCAGGCAACATAGTGAGACCCCGTCTCTATAAAAAATTTTACAAAATTAGCCAGATGTGGTGTTGTGTGCCTCTAGTCCCAGCTATTTAGGAGGCTGAGGCAGGAGGACAGTTTGAAACCAGGAGTTCGAGGCTGCAGTGAGCTATGATCACGCAATAACAACATCTTCTCAGGTCTCTGAGGAGATAATTATGAACAAAGCTGAGGCCCAGCATAGCAAAGATGATGTGGCTGGCTACTCTGGCTCAGTTTAGCTCACAGTCTCTTGTGTCCAACTTGCAAGTTGCAGGAAGAAAAAAATGCCAGTACCCTCCCCCATCTTTCTTTTTGTAAATTCTGTTGTTTGTTTGTTTGTTTGTTTGTTTATCGAGACAGAGTCCTGCTCTGTCGCTCAGGCTGGAGTGTAATGGCACGATCATGGCTCACTGCAACCTCCCCTCCCAGGTTCAAGCGACTCTCCTGCCTCAGCTCAAGTAGCTGGGACTACAGGTGTGTGCCCCAACGCCTGGCTAATTTTTGTATTTTTCGTAGAGACAGGATTTCGCCATGTTGGCCAGGCTGGTCTTGAACTCCAGGCCTCAGGTGATCCGCCCACCTCAGCCTCCGAAAGTGCTGGGATTACAGGTGTTGGCCACTGTACCTGGCTCTGTTGGATATTTAAAGGAAAGAAACATTTAACGTTTGTGGAGTGTGCACCTCACGACCTAGGGCAGCAGGGTCCTGAGGGAGTGTGGGCAAGGGTCCTGGCCCAGGCTGCCCGATATGAACTTGGCTCCACTACCTTCCAGCTGCATGACCTTGGCCAAGTCAATGCCCTTCTCCAAGCTGTAGTTTCTTCAACTACAAAGAACAACCATTAACCTTAATGACTCCTGAGGTCCAGTGTTTGATGGTGACTGGAAAACTGCAAGGTGGATAAAAGAAGGTGAATTGGCTCCCCCAAGAAATACCCACAGAGCAGGGGCTGGGAAACAGCTTAGGGAGAGAGTGTCTGGGGCCTCTGCCAGCACCGCTCCCTCAGGCTCCTCTCCAACTTTGCCCAAATGAATAACTCTGGTAGATTTATTTAATTTTTTTTTTTTTGAGACAGTCTCATTCTGTCACCCAGAGTGCAGTGGTGCAATCTTGGCTTACTGCAATCTCGGCTTACTGCAACCTCTGCCTCCTGGGTTTAAGTGATTCCCCTGCCTCAGCCTCCAGAAGTAGCTGGGATTGCAGGCATGTGCCACCACGCCTGGCTAATTTTTGTATTATTAGTAGAGATGGAGTTTCACCATGTTGGCCAGGCTGGTCTCGAACTCCTGACTTCAAGTGATCCACCCGCCTCGGCCTCCCAAAGTGCTGGGATTACGGGTGTGAGCCACCATACCCGGCCTATTTTTGGTTGTTTTTAGAGACAGGGTCTCACCCTGTTGCTCAGGTTGGAGTGCAGTGGTACAATCACAGCTCACTGCAGCCTCAATCTCCCTGTGCTCAGGAGATCCTCCCACCTCAGCCTTCCAAGTAGCTGGAACTACAGGCATGAGCTATGATGCCTGGCTACTGTTTTGTGTTTTTTGTAGAGACAGAATTTTGCCTTGTTGCCCAGGCTTCTTGTTGTCTTGAACTCTTGACCTCAAATGATCCGCCTGCCTCAGCCTCCCAAAGTGCTGGGATTACAGGTGTGAGCCTCCGTACCTGGCCAGATTTTGTTGTTCTTCTCCTCCCTCCACTCATACCCTTAACACAGATTTATCAAGGGCAGAGAAAATGCATGGGAATACACAGCCAAGAAGCAATCCAGTGTCCCCTCTACTCACAGCTAAGTTCCTGTTGACGAGGCGGCCCAGCTCCCCAGGTGTGGCTGTGTTCCGGATATCCACGTCGTGGGGGGACACATAAAGCTTTGTGTCATTCAGGTCAAAGAACTCGACTTCTGTGAGACCCACCCACCACGAGTTGCCCCAGTTGGACAGGATCTCCATGGTCACGTAGATGGCATCTTTGATCTCATCTGCCCTTGTTCTCTGTTTGTCCTTAAAGAAGAGAAAAATAACACCAAAGGATTAAGTCATGACAGGCTTGAATTTGGCTCTACCTCTGCTACCACTGCCTTCAAAAAGTTAGTTAACCTTCAGTGTCTCAGTCTCTCCATCTGTACAATGAGGATAAGAATAGCACCCACTACCTATGGTTATTCCCCTGATCAAATGAATTCATACTGTAAAGCATTCAAAAGAGAGTCGCTGTGTAACTGGCACTGTGTGAGCATTCTGTTTGAGAGTTTAGAAATACATAAAAATGTCTAAAAAGCATTGAATTCTGCCTAAGCACGCACATCTCTCCCCCACTACTCAGTGTTCGGTACCCAGAAGCTCGTCACGACATCTGCTGAGCTGAGTAGGTGTTACAGGCTGAGGCTGGGCATGGGGGCTCACGCCTGTAATCCCAGCACTTTGAGAGGCCAAATTGGGAGGATTCCTTGAGGCCAGGAGTTCAAGATCAGCCTGAGCAACAAAGTGAGATCCTGTCTTTACAAAATTTTTTTTTTTTTAAATGAGCTGGGCACAGCGGCACATGCCTGTAGTCCCAGCTACATAGGAGGCTGAGGCAGGAGGATTGTTTGAGCCCAGGTGGTTGAGGCTGCAGTGAGCTGTGTTCGCACCACTTCACTCCTGGGTGAAAGACCTAGTCTCAAAAAAACCAAAAAAAACAAAAAAAAGGTTATAGGCTGAATTTAGCCCTTTCAAATTCATCTGTTGAAACCCTAATCCCCAGTACCTCAGAATATGACTGTATTGGAGATAAGGCCTTTAAATAGGTGATTAAATTGAAATGAGGCTGGGGGGAGGGTGGGTGGGCACTAATCCAATCTAGCTGGTGTCCTTGTAAGAGGAAAGTTGGACAAACAGAGAGACACATCAAGGATGCACACACAGAAAAAGGCCATATGAGGGCAAAGCAAGAAGACAGCTGTCTGTAAGCCAAAGAGAGAGGCCTCAGAACAAACCAAACCTGCCAACACCTTGATCTCGGACTTCCAGCCTCTGAAATTGTGAGAAAAGAAATCTCTGTTGTTGAAGCCACCCCATGTATGGTATTTTGTTATGGCGGCCCTAGAGGACTGATATAGTAGGAAACATGGCCCCCTGGCCTTGGACAAGTCACTTGACATCCCTCGGCCTGGCTGGGGAAGATGACATGACACCATCTATGTGATAATCCTGTCACAGACGTTAAACAGGATATCAATACCTAAGAAGGCCCTATCATGAGCCCCGGCCCTGGGTGCGCTCCGTAAGTGTCTGTTTCTTTCTGTTTCTCTCCTTCATTGGTTTTAATGCCTGCCTCCTTCCTGCGTCGGCTGTCTGCTCTGAGAGCCTGCGTGAATGCCATCAATAAACGGCCACCCTTCGGAATGGCTTCCTGAGGCCCTCCGGGGCTGACTGCAGCACTGGTCGCCACGGATCAGTCACTCACAAAATGGTGCATTCCCCGCGTGCACATGCCCTCTGTTAATTAGCACGGGTAATCTGCAATGGTTCTGTGAGCAGGGAGCCGAGCAAATGAACAGCAACTGTTCCCCACTTACTTTTTTAATTAATAGCCAGCGAGACGTGCTATCGCTCTCAGTGTG
The DNA here is from genome assembly GCF_043159975.1 of Macaca nemestrina. Classification (NCBI taxonomy): domain Eukaryota; kingdom Metazoa; phylum Chordata; class Mammalia; order Primates; family Cercopithecidae; genus Macaca; species Macaca nemestrina. The sequence goes on along the minus strand of NC_092142.1, from coordinate 26,509,509 downwards.
TGTTTGGAGGGGCCTTGATTGCCACATGGTGGGAACGTGGATAGGGAGGAGGGAGAGAGGTCAGCTCACAGCTCCCGGATGAAAGACAGGGCCTGTTTTGATCAGCCGGCTCCTCGGAACCCACAGCTTCCTCCTTCTGCTTCACAGCCATGTGGCGTCCTGGCCAAGCCCTCTGCTGCCCTGGGTCTGAGTCCCAGGCATGCAGGACCCTGATAAAGCTAAACTGGCCTAGCTGACTCCACGGGACTGGGAGGTTAATAAGCTTGTGCTTGTGTGGAGCGATCCAGGACCAGGAAAGCGGTCAGTCTGGGGGCTGCTGAAGAAGTAGCACTGGTCACCTTGCTTGCTGGTGGGAGGCAGGAGGGCCAGATGGGAGGAAGGCCAGATGGGAGGCAGGCTGCCTTTCGGAGGGGCTGCTAGAACTCCCACCCAGTGCAATCTGAAATGTGCAAATTCCTCAGCTGTGTTGGTAAATGAAAAAGCTGAAGAATCTATTAACTAAGCAAGTGTCACAACTTGTCTGTTGCTACTCAGTGGCTCCTCCTGCTTCTGTACTGCCCAATTTGGGATCCTGCTTGGCGGTGGGAGGGGGACACTGGCTGGGCAGCTCCTGGCCCCTGTCATTCATTGTCCCTGCTCTTGCTGAGACCACTTGATTTTCCTTGGGGGGAAGGCACGGCGTCTCTTTTCTCAGCCATAAAGAATAGGGGGACTGACCCTTTCCCACTCCAGGGAGGGGCCTGACTGGTCCAAGGAAGCACAGGCAAGCACGCTGGCACAGGTCAGTGCAAGCACGCCAATCACAGACTTACATGGTGAGAAACGGGCTTCCCTCCTGACAGTGGAGTCTGATGACACAGGGGTGCAAGGTAGAACCATTCTAGCTATTTGGGGACCATGAGGAGGGAGCAGAGATGGGACTGAGCTGCAGGTGGTGGGACTGAGCTTTCCACTGTGCAGACAGAGGGGAAAGACACAGTGGGAGCTGCTGGATCAGGCCCCACCTGGCCCTCCCTGTGTCATTTTCAACGAGAAGAGTCTGTCATTTTTCTTCTCTTTGTTGTATAAGTCAGTTTGCCCTGGATTTTCTGTCTCCCGTAATATAAGGAGACTTAGCCGGGTATGGTGACTCACAGCTGCAATCCCAGCACTTTGGGATGCTGAGGCAGGAGGACTGCTTGGGCCCAGAAGTTCAAGACCAGCCTGGGCAACACAGCAAGGATTCATCTCTACAAAAAAATTTGTTAAAAGTAGCCAGGTGTGCTGGGGGGCCACTGTAGTCCCAGCTACTCAGGAGGTCGAGGCAGGAGGATCGATTGAGCAAGGAGTTCAAGGCTGCATTGAGCTGTGATCACACCCACTGCACTCCAGCCTGGGAGAAACAGCAAGGCCCTATCTCTAAAATTAATTAATTAATTAATTAAAATAATACAAATGAAGAAACTATTCCATGCAGTGGGGACCCCAGCTTTGATTTTTCTCGGTGAACTCTCAGCGGATATTTGCTGGTCTCTCCCTGCACTGAGCCGCATGCTCTCAGAGACCTTTCCTGTTTCATCCTCACAGTGGCCTGTGGGGCATGGATTATTGACCCTATTTGACAGCCAGGACCAGACAGCTTAAGAGGCTTGTCTAAGGTCACACAATCTCTCAATGAATGCCACAGATTCAAAGCTGGAACTCTAGTCCAGACCAGGCCAGCTCAGGGGCCTTTCTGCTCTCACAGGATTTTATATGTGGCTTTGGGAGGACTTCGCATTAAGTCCTCACTGGCCAGTAGTAACATTGGTGAGCACCATACCAAATAATACTAAGAATGGCTTGGGTGAAGGTAGGGGCAGAAGGATGTGCTGGGACACACACCTTTCAGCACGAAAGAAAATGGAGGCCGGGTGTGGTGGCCCGTAATCCCAGCACTTTGGGAGGCCGGGTGTGGTGGCCTATAATCCCAGCACTTTGGGAGGCCAAGGTGGGTGGATCACTTGAGACCAGGAATTAGAGACCAGCCTGGCCCACATGGCAAAAACCCATCTCTACTAAAAATACAAAAATTAGCTGGGCATGGTGGCGCATGCCTGTAATCCCAGCTACTCAGGCGGCTGAGGCAGGAGAATAGCTTGAACCTGGGAGGCAAAAGTTGCCATGAGCCAAGATGGCGCCACTACACTCCGGCCTGGGCGACAGGGCAAGGCTCTGTCTAAAAAAAAGAAAAGAAAAGAAAAAAAATTGAATCGCTGTTAATCCTAGCACTCTGATGCCCCAGTTCCCTTTTGTATTTTGTGTCCTAGCTCCATCAGCACACTCATATGGCCACATCTTTGTGTGGTTGTTGCAATCCTATTGGACTTAAAGATTAACATCACCTTTTACAGTTAGGCTGATATCGCTAACGTTTCTTGTCTGCATCGTCTCGTAATGACAGCTTCCATCCTTTTATACTACTGCATCGTGCTGATGTATGATACTTTTCCTGATTAACTCCATTGTTATAAGACATTTAGGTTTTTAAAAAATGTCTTCCCTACTTCCAATAATTCTGTAATAGACATCTGTGTGCCTCTAGCTTCTTAGTTCTGTGGGGTGATTTCCTTAGATAAGGAAGCGGGATTGTGGGGCTGAAACACTTTGAGAAGTGTTTCTCAGGCTCTTCCTAAGGTCAAGCATTCTGTTTTCCAAGAGGGTTTTACCTGTTTATACAGCTGCCTGCCACATATGTGTGGCTGCCACAGCTTTATTGTAACCTTGCTAGCACTAGAGGTTATCCTCAGAAATAATTTGTCAATTCAGAGAGCAAATGGGACATTTAGGTTGTTGTAATTTGCGTTTCTTGATTGCCAGCGAAGTTGGACATTTTCCTATGGGCTTTCATGCTATTCATGTTTCCTCTTGTGCAGACCGGCTTCTCTCTGCTGAAACTTCTGGCCCACATCTTCCTTTCTCTGCTCCTGCTCTTCATCATATATACCTCTGTGTGTCAGGGATGGGGGGAGATGGAGACACAGGCAGAGAGATGCTCATTTAACCACTGTCAGAGCAATCCCCACCGATGCGAAATGACTGTTCTGAGGGAACCATCCTGAATGTAGAACTGAAAATCAAGTCAAGGCTCTCACCTCTGCGTCTGATACTTGCTCCTTGGTTGGTGAAACCACCCTGCCGAAATGGGCAGAGTCACTTTCGACGGCCTGGAGGACTTTCAGAAGCTTCTGCTGTTGTCTGAAATGGGATTTGGTTTTAGCAAACAGGTAGTAGTAAATGATACACAAAAGAGAACATTCCCATTAAAAGTGCCACACTGACATTTCCTTCTCGGGAACAGGAAATGAAGAGGAAGTATGCACTCTGTATCCAGTTCAAAGGCAAGGGCAGGCTTGCTGTTTTTCTCCCTTTATAAATGGCTATACAATTAGCGATGGAATCAGAGCCCAGCTGGGGACACACTGCTTGGGGCAAGGCGGCCAGCTGACCTCCCTAAGCTTTGAACTTGAGAGTCAAGAGCAGTGGTCAGCCGAACTAAGGCCTACGGGTCAAATCCAGCCCACGGCCTGTTTTTGTACAGCCTGTGAGCTAAGAACGGTTTACATTTTTAAAAGGTTGTACAAAGAAACAACTATAACAACAACAAAACCAACTGCAAAGCATATTTACTATCTGGCCCTTTACAGCAACAATTTGCTGACTCCTGGGCTGGAGATCTGCTCTGCTCCTCTTGTTCCTGAGGACATGGCATTCTAAACCCAGCAGAGCATGCCTTCATCATTTGCAAACATGCCCACATGTGCAGTTTAAGGCTGGGTACCCCCAAGACCCTGAAGCACAAAGGATCTTGATGCCGAGGAAAGAAGCATTTGGCGGAGTGCATGCTGCTTGTAATAAAACTGCATCAGATGTAAAATATCCTCATGGCCCAGCCTTTTCTTTCTTTCTTTCTTTTTTTTAATTTTTTTTTTGAGATGGAGTTTTACTCTTGTCGCCCAGGCTGGAGAGCAAAGGCACAGTCTCGGCTCACTATAACCTCCCCCTCCGGGGTTCAAGCAATTCTCCTTCCTCAGCTTCCTGAGTAGCTGGGATTACAGGCACGCGCCACCACACCCAGCTAATTTTTGTATTTTTAGTAGAGATGGGTTTTCGCCATGTTGGCCAGGCTGGTCTCGACCTCCTGACCTCAGGTGATTTGCCCTCCCCGGCCTCCCTAAATGCTCGGATTACAGGTGTGAGCACCGCGCCTGCCTGCAGCCTTTTCACGTGCAGGGGAAACTGCGAGTTCTTATTATGGCCACGATGGTACACAGCCCTGATTTCTATTTGGGGCCTGGAGAGTCTTAAAGGAATGGATGGCGGTGCCTTTAGCCTATTCAGTTTCCCTGTAAGTTATAACAAAGGGCTCCCTCTAGGTGGACGAGGACCTGGAGGGCACACAGCTTGGCTAGTGAATTCCTTCTTCATGCAGAAAAGCCACCACCCCCTTTCTGGGCTGATGCAGCCCCAGGCCAGGCCCTCAGCTTAGTAACCAGCACACAGGCTGGGTTTCAGCCCCTTCTCGCCCCTCAGCCAGGCACTTTGCACAGTGCCCAGCATGCACAGCTGCCTGTGCACAGCGGCCCTCGGAGTGTGCCTGTGTGCCATGGCATGCCAGAAACTACAGGCTCAGCCTGGCACATCTTTCTGAAGATCTATTTTGTCTGAAGACTAGAGGGAAGGCTTTATTTTGATAATAAAACCTGACAGTTCCAATAACTGCTGCTACACATTAATGGAACAGAATGCTGAGTTTGGACAAACTTTTAATAGAGAAAAGGAGCTTCGAAGGACGCTGCTGTGGGCCAGCCTCGCCCCCTAGACCAGCAGGGGAACAAGTTTAACGCCCTGTGCTGCATGGGGTATTCTACTGGAAACCTGGAGAAGGTTCAAGTTCTACACAGATTGGGGCCAAACTGACCAAGATAAGAGCTATATGCCTAAAAGAAATCAAGTCAATTTGAATGCTTTAGAGCTGGAGGGGGAGACAGAGTATAGTCTAAAGGAATCATTTAACAGATTTGGGGCCAGGCGTGGTGGCTCATGCCTGTTTGGGAGGCCGAGGTGGGTAGATTGCTTGAGCCCAGGAGTTGGAGACCAACCTGGGCAACATTGTGAGACCCTATCTCTACAAAAAAGTACACAAATTAGCTGGGTGCAGCGGCACATACCTGTGATCCCAGATACTCAGGAGGCTGAGGCTGGAGGATCACTTTAACCCAGGAGTTTGAGGCTGCAGTGAGCTGTTTGTGCCACTGCACTCCAGCCTGGGCAACAGAGCGAGACCCCATCTTAAAGAAAGAAATAGGGGGTTTGAAAAAACATAGGAAAAGCAAAGAACCCTCATGAAGAAGATCCCTATGGCTGCACTCCTAAGGAGTTTTGGGTTTGGCTTCACCCTTGGTAGTACCTGCTTCCCAGAAGTCCAATTCTGTCCATGGCCTGGTTGATGGCTCTGGCTCCCCCTGCTGCCCCGGCCGGCTCCTGAGTGGTGGTCGCCGTGGTGATGGGAAGCAGCTGAGGATGGGAAAGGTTTATTAAACAGATGTCTCAGGCAACACTCCTGGCCTAAGACACAGCAGGGTCATGGTCAAGGGCAGGCATGCTTAGGCTGACAGTCCCTTTGTATAAAACAGGAACAGGAATGTGAGGGTGACAGCAACTGCCTGAAGCTTCTATCTAGAACCCCTCACACCATCTCAGTTTCTGATGACCAGGGTGCTCCTAGGAAACAACCCACTTCGATGAGCTACTGGAAACCTTCTCTTATCAAAAAGCTTCACTGGCCGGATGCAATGGTGCATGCTTGTAACCGTAGCATTTTGGGAGGCTGCGGGAGGAGGATCACTTGAGCCCAGGAGTTTGAGGCTGCAGTAAGCTATGGTCGTGCCACTGCACTCCAGCCGGGGTGACAGAGTGAGACACTGTCTCAAAAAATAAAAAAAAAATCCTCTCGCCATCTCAACTGAGCCCCTGTTCTGGTTGTACAAAGCAAGCAGACTCCATGAAGAATTCCAGTAACAGCATTAGGCCCTTTCATTTTTAATTCTCTGAGCCTTTTCCCCTTCTTTTTCATTTATCATTGACACTAGAAATGTGCCCTGCTGTCTATTTGCAGAAGATTTTAGTCCCCGGAATCTCTGTGGGTCAGGAATTAGGTCATCCAGAAATTCCGGACCTAGGCAGTTACTGCAGGCCTGTCAGAAACACAGGCTAGCGGCAGACGAGGATGATGAGAACTGGCAGGACGAGTGGCAGCAATGCAAACGACAAACAACTCTGGCGCTCTGGGGTGCGACATGCACACCCTGTGCCGCTTGGGCTCTGTCTCCCTCTGCTTCTCCCATCCCCTCTTCCCTGCCTCACAAAGGGCTTCTTCCCAATCCTTGATCAGGCTGGGCTCATTCTCACCTCAAAGCTTTTCCCCTGTTCCTTCCACCTGGAATGCCGTTCCCTGTTGTTGGTGCCTTCTGAACAGGCAGGGCTCAGCTCAGATGGGACATGCCTTCCAAGGGGCACCCATGACCACCCTGTCAGAGGCAGCCACTGCCCTATACCCTGTCATTCTCTCACATATTAGCAGCTGTGATTGTCATCGCTCTCTGATGTCACCCTGTTTATGAATGGTTTTATTTGCTGCTGCCTGTAAGCTGCATGGGGCCAGGGCTCATCTGTCTCAGCTGCCTCTGTATTCTAAGCACATGGCACAGACCTATGTATGACCAAGCAAAGACAGTCCTGGGCATTTTATTAATTCACGTCCTTATTTGTTGGGACCAAATTTGCTGAGATATACTTAACTGACCTAGATAGATACAGATTAAAAAATGTATTTATTCAAGGTACTAAGATCTGTTTTTCATTGTCTTGTCAATAAATAGAAATATAGGCTGGGCGTGGTGGCTCACACCTGTAATCCTAGCAATTTGGGGGACTGAAGCGGGTGGATCACTTGAGGTCAGGAGTTCGAGACCAGTCTGATCAACATGGTGAAACCCCGTCTCTAGTAAAAATACAAAAAATTAGCTGGGCATGGTGGCAGGTGCCTGTAATCCCAGCTACTTGGGAGGCTGAGGTGGGAGAATCACTTGAACCCAGGAGGCAGAGGTTGTAGTGAGCCGAGATTGCACCACTGCACTCTTGCCTGGGCAACAGAGTAAGACTCTGTCTCAAAAAATAATAATAATAACATAAATAAATAAATAGAAATATAACAACAGTTTGAGTCAGCAGGCCTGGGTGAGTTCTGGCTTCGACTCGTGACTTTGGGTAAGCCACGCCAGCCCTGGTCTCCCTATCTGTGAAATGGGCAGCATGACACCAGTGCTCAGGGCACACAGTGAGGACCTGGTGGGACAGCGTGAAGGAAAGCGCCCTGGAGGCCATCAGGTGCTATGCACATGCATGGGGCTTTGTCATTCATCTCTGCCTGGCACTGACCTCAGGGGTCTCTTCCTTCTCCTCCAGCAGACTGGTCCATGGTTTTGCTGGTGGTCCCTCTGCATCCTGTAAGGATGTGATCACATGATGTGACGTTGGAACAAAGCCTTCACTCCATGCTGTTCACAGAAAGATGAGGGCACAGAAAAGGGCAGGGACCTTCTCAAGCTACCATAGATGTAAAGTTCAGGGGCAAGGTCAGAGGTCTGGGAACACACACAATAGGTGCTGCTTGATGGATGCCCCAAAGAGCAGCCCCAAGATAGAGCCTGGGGAACAACTGGTGCTGGTGACAGGGCCCTGGGCTTGCAGGCGGGCAGACCTCGGCCACTTCCAAAGATGTGATCACCCTGTCCTTGAGAGAAGCAGGCCACCTTGCTTCTCTGTACCAGTGGCCACATCTGTGAAGTGAGGCAATGAAACCAGCCTGCCTATTTCAGGGCTACAGAGAGCATCGAGGGGGACAAACTACAAAAAAGGGTTTCAACACACCAAGTCACACACCAAGCTTCTGGGAAAGAATGTGTACCCCAAGCTATACCCAACGCCTCCAGCTCCCCAAGGTCCCTGCTCCACCCACCATTTATCCTCCTATTGGCTGCTCAAAGCTGAAGGCAGCAGCTGGAAACTCAAATCCCTGTAGGTCCAGAGAGGCTCTGTGAACAAATGAAGTGGGCCAGGGGCAGGACAATAGGAAGCAGTGAGGACTATGGATGCCTGAAGGGTCCATGCTTGGGAATGAGACCTTTCCTGGGAAGCCAGAGCTTGTCGTTGACTCCATTCTTCACTGACCCACCTGTTTGCAACCCTGCTCTAAGGTATCCAGGGTTTGCAGGGAAATCAGTGAGGATTGGAGGCTGATTAGCACCCAGTTTAGGCTTTGTGAAATAGAGTCAAAAGAAGGCGGAAGTAATGGGAGCCATAGCAGGTCAGTGGGTGACTGTCTGTGAACAGTGGAAACACGGATGAATCTGGGGTCAGCGATACCCACTACACCTCTCTCTTCTGCCCACCTGCTCTTCTTAACTGCAGCTCAGACACTGCCTAGTCCAGGGAGCATCCCCTGGTTCCTCGCCCCGCCCGGAGCGCACCTGCAGTGGGCTGGCCGGCTGCTCAGCCTTTCTGCTGAGGGGCGCCCTCTGCAGGGCCGCGTTCTCCACCTGGATGGCTCGGAGCACAGCAGAGGCTTCTTCCTCTGGGTCCTCAGCCTCGCAAAGAGTTTTGCGGGTTGCAGACAGGAGTCTCTCTCGCCGGCTTCCAGGTCCTGAGGGCAGAAGACAGGGGGACGTTTCTTTAGATTATATTCTCGGAGTGCAGCTCAAAATCTATTAGACCCCAATTGAGGAACATTCTATAAAACAACTGGCCTGTAATCTCCAAAAATGTCAAGGTCATAAAAGACAAAGAAAATGGTCCCAGATTACAGGAGACTAGGCAGACACGGCTGAATGCAGTGGTGGCCCTGGGGGCACTTGGTCCTGGGGAGGGAGCAGCGCTGTAAAGAACACTATTGTGGCAACTGGGAAAATTCAAATACAGTCTGTGGCTTAGACAGTGGTATTCTATTAATACTAAATATCCTGAATTTCATTAGTGTACTGTGCTTATGTAAAATGCCCTTGTTTTTAGGAGATACATACCACAGTGTTGAGGGGTAAAGGGGAATGATGTCTGCCACTTAATTCCAAATAGCTTACACACACACACATACACACACACACACACACATGCGCACATACGCATGCACAGGAGTGAAGGGGAATGGTGTCTGCAACTTCATCTCAAATGGTTTACACACATACATGCACACACACACATGTGCATGCACACACACAGTTTGGGGTAAAGGGAAATGATGTCTGCAACTTCATCTCAAATATTTACACACATACGCGCCCTCTATTGATCGATCTAGCTATCGTTATGTAATTTAATTTACAGATCAATACATGATAGCGGGCATACACATAAGTGTGTGCATAATATTTCTGTATATATAAATATATAATTTTTGTATAATTATATATCTTTGTATAATTATATATAATTTTTATATAATTATATATATAGAGAGAGAGAGAATAAAAAGCAAAAGCAATTGGAGTAAAATGTTAACTGGTGAATCTGGGTGTGTGGGTGAAAGGTGGAAGTGTCAGTGTACTAGCCTTACAATGTTTCTTTAAGTTTAAAATTGTATCAAGACATGCAGCCAACAATCACATGAAAAAATACTTGACATCACTAATCATTAGAGAAAAGCAAATCAAAAATCACAAGGAGATACCATCTCACACCAATCAGAATGGCTATTGAAAAGTAAAAAACTAACAGATGCTGGCGAGGTTGAGGATTAAAGGGAACGCTTACACACTGCTGGTGGGAGTGTAAATTAGTTCGGCCATTGTGGAAAGCAGCATGGCGATTCCTCAAGGAACTAAAAACAGAATTACCATTTGACCCAGCAATCTCATTACTGGATATATACCCAAAGGAATATAAATCATCCTACCATAAAGACACATGCACATGTATGTTCATCTAGCACTATTCACAACTGCAAAGACATGGAATCAACCTAAATGCCCATCAACAGTAGACTGGATAAAGAAAATGTGGAGGACAGGTATGGTGGCTCATGCCTGTAATCTCAGCACTTTTGGAGGTCGAGGTGGGTAGATCACCTGAAGTCAGGAGTTCGAGATCAGCCTGGTCAACATGGTGAAACCCTGTCTCTAATAAAAATACAAAAATTAGCTGGGTGTAGTGGCAGGCACCCGTAATTCCAGCTACTTGGGAGGCTGAGGCAGGAGAATCGCTTGAACTCAGGAGGCAGAGGTTGTAGTGAGCCGAGATCACACCATTGCACTCCAGCCTGGGCAACAGGAGTGAAACTCTGTCTTGAAAAAAAAAAAAAAAAATAGAGAGAGAAGAAGAAGAAAATGTGGAATACTATGGAATACACCATGGAATACTATACAGCCATAAAAAAGAATGAGATCATGTCCTTTGCAGCAACATGGATGAAACTGGAGGCCATTATCCTGAACAAACTAACATGGGAACAGAAAACCAAATATCGCGTGTTCTCACTTATAAGCTAAACAATGAGAACACATGGATACTAGCACGGGAACAACAGACACTGGGGTCTATTGAGGGTAGAGGGTGGGAGGAGGGAGAGGACCAGAAAAATTACCTATCCGGTACTATGCTTATTAGCTGGGTGATGAAATTATCCGTATGCCAAATCCCTGTGAAATGCAGTTGACCTACAGAACAAACTGCACACCTATTCCTGAAACTCAAAGTTAAAAAAATTGCATCAAAACAAAAAGTTATTTAAAAAATTAACTTTCTTACAGAATACCTGTAAAGAATAATATATAATGTTAGGAAGAGGGATGGGTATTTTGCAATATCATTGCTCTTTTCTGTTTTGCTTTTGCGCAGGTAACAAGAATTACAAAGTAATAACACCTCAATTTAAGAAAACAAGTATTGCAAAGTTGCAGTTGATTCTGGAAGTTCCCATGAATGGAAAATTGGTTTTATAAAATACACAGTGATATAAAAGAAGCACCTAATAAGACTAGGCAACTAATAAAATAAATTGTGGTACACCCACCCAACAGAGTACAATGAAGCTCTAAAAAGAAAAGAATACTAAAATATCTGCAGATAAAATTATATGAAGGCTTTGATTTGCTTCCTAAAAATCTGGGGAATGGGTAGGGGTGATGATGAAATGAACTTGGCTGTAAATTGATTATTGCCAAGGGTGGGTAATGGATGGATACATTGGGGCGGGGAGGGGAGGTCACTGTAACATCCTCTCAATTATTTATGTTTGGATTTTTTTCATACTAAAACATACTCCATTAAAATATAGAACTGCTCCAAATATTTCTTTGGGGTGCTTAAAGAGAGTTTACCTACTGAATCTCAACCCTTGGGGAAATATTTATCTGTGCCAGGCTCTGTTCTTGGCACTGGTGACACAGTAGTGACCAGAGAAACCAAGTCCCTCACTCACACAGTGAGAGACCATAAGCTGGAGAAATAATAAATTTAAAACACAGTGTTTGACGTGGAAACTGACATGAAAAACCACGCAAAGCAGATCGGGGTCAGGGAGATCTGGAGTGCGGGTATCAGGCGCAGAGAGAGCCTCGCAGATGACCAGGGAAGTGTGCTCCAGGCACCAGCGCAAAGATGGGAGGCGTGTGATGTGTTCTCGGAGCAGCCAGGTACCCACGGGGCTGGAGCGGAGCCAGCGGGGGTATAGGCTGACAGAAGGACTGAGAGGGGTTGGCAGAGGGCAGGTCATGCAGGGCCTTGGAGGGCACTGGAAGGCCCATGCTCTGAGGGAAATGGGGAGCCACTGAGGAATTCAGAGCAGAGGAAGACCACATCTGATGTAGGTACAGAGTGGAGAAAAGACTAAAAGGAGGTAGGGGCGAAAGCAGGGAGATGGTCAGGGGCTACTGCAGTTGTCCAGGCGACAGGAGGCAACAGTGGTGGACAGGACACAGAATGTGGTCAGATTACGGGTATCTGCCAGAGACAGACCAACAGGACTTCCAGCTGTGGATGGGACAGGAAGAGAGGAATTATGGGTGACTCCATGGGTGACAGCTTGAAGTGGAAGACGTGACTGCTTTCTGCTGAGCTGTGGAAGGCTGTGGGTGGAGGAAGTCTGGGAGGAGCAGAGGGCTCAGTTTGGGACAAACTGGGTTCAGGATGTGAGTGTGGCACCAGAACAGAGCTGTTGAATTGACCTGTGCACACAGGAATCCAGAGTTTGAGAGAGGGCCTAGGCTAGAGATGTAAATTAATTAATTAGTTAATTAATTTATTTACTGTGGCAGGGTCTCCCTTGTTGCCCAGGCTGGAGTGCAATGGCACAATCTCGGCTCACTGCATCCTCCACCTCCCAGGTTCAAGCAATTCTTGAGCCTCAGCCTCCCAAGTAGCTGGGACTACAAGAACATGTCACCACGCCCGGCTAATTTTTGCATTTTTTGTAGAGATGGGGTTTCACCATGTTACCTAGGCGGGTCTCAAACTCCTGGACTCAAGTGATCCACCTGCCTCAGCCTCCCAAAGTGCTGGGATTACAGGCATGAGCTATCATGCCTGGCCTGGAGATGTAAATTTAACATAGGCAACTGGATTGGATCATTTAAGGGTACCAAAGATTGGTATTCATGCTGGCCTATAACAAACTAATGAAATTTACAGGTATGACGTCTTGGGGGATCTGTGTATACTTGTGACCTGGTGCAAGGCTGGCTGAAAAACAGCATGCTTCCCTTCTCAGGACCTTAGCAAACCATCGGCTGTTGATTATTAAGGGTTCCTGTTGAAGCACTTGACTTTCTTGCTACGCCCCATTAGAATGCTGTGTCTGAATGTTCGGGTAGCAACATCAAGAATGTCACTGGCAGGAGAGGGCAGGAGACACCCGGAGGCTCTACTGGGCTGCTTTCTAGTACAGCCAGGCACTGGGCTGATGGGGATGGCGGGTTTTTATGGGAATGCTAACCTAAAACGAAGGAATAGCAAGTTCTGCCAGGCACCCAAGAAAGGGGCTGTGAGTGCAAATGCCCCAGGGACCATCTTAGTGTCACTGAATGCCAGGGGCCGAGTGCCACTGAATAGAAGCCACCTCCCAGCTCCAGCCAATGTTTGCCTTGTAGGACTGCACTCCTAGTGTTACCAAATGCTTTTTTTTCCCCCTAAGAAAAGCTAGCATCTGAAATTTATGTGAAATCCCCTGAATTTTATTTGTTCATAACGTCTTCCAGTTTTTAAGAAATGTCGTGAGGGCCAACAGAACCCACCGGCTGTTCTAGTACAGGCCAGGGCACGTCCCAGCTGCTCCCTGAGAAGGGTCAAGGCACCTGGAGGAACCTCCACAGCACCTGTGGATGGCTGCTCTGTGCAATAAACATCAAATGGGGCAGGGCGCAGTGGCTCACGTCTGTAGTCCCAGCACTTTGGGAGGCTGAGGCTGGTGGATCACCTGAGGTCAGGAGTTCAAGACCAGCCTGGTCAACATGGTAAAACCCCATCTCTACTAAAAATACAAAAATTAGCCAGGCATGGTGGCGGGTGCCTGTAATCCCAGCTACTCGGGAGGCTAAGGCAGGAGAATTGCTTGAACCCGGGAGGCAGAGGTTGCAGTGAGCCGAGATCATGCCACTGCACTCCAGCCTGGGCCACAGAGCAAGACTCCATCTCAAAAAAAAAAAAAAAAAAAATCAAGTGGGCCATTTTCAGACTTTGATGTACAGTCTCTTGTCATCATCCCTGATGCTGCTCCTGAGGACAGAGAGGTAAGGAGCTGCCAGACACGTGAGCCAGGGATTCTGCTCGCCCACTGGAGGCTGCTTTGCCCTTCTCATCTATCACTTGGCCTGCTGGGCAACAGGAGAGATGAGAAAGTAAAACAAACATGGGCTGAGAATGAGGTTTGGAAGAAGCTCTGTTTAGCAAGCTGTGTTGCACGTTCTTATTGTTATGGAAACGAGCAACAGGTAAAAGGATGGGGAAGACCTCACCAGTATCTTCCTCAGTGCAAAAAGGATCAGGTCCCTGAAATAGCTAGAAGGACCAGAAAAAGGAGTGAAGGAAGCTGAAGGATGTGGTTTTGAGCTATACTGGAGCTGAAGCCAAAACACCCCAAGGTATAGACGCACCCTCGCCCCTACTGCGGAAATGGGTTATCCACAAAGTCAAAGGTACTTTGTTACCAGGCTTGCGACCTGCACTATGCAGTGAGCTTCTTTGGTTGAGTGAGATGCTGCTCTTGGTGTGGGGGTACAGGGGTTGGAGGAACAGGCACACTTCTGCCCTCATTGACTTCGTAGTCACAAAGCAGAGACAGACACGGGTCAGGAATATGCAGAGGGTAAGGGGCTGCTCGTGACGGGAGGGGACACACAGGGGTTATTTGAGATGTACCATTTGGGAAGAGGATATCTGAGTAGGGACATGAAGGCAGTGAGCCCTGGGAATACCCTGCTGTTCCCTCCGCCTGGAACAGCAGGTGCCAAGGCCCTGGTGGGCCAAGCTCAGCACACTGAGGAGTGGCAAGGAGGCTGGAATGGGGGGCAAGGGGAAGGATGGTTAGCAATGAGGGTGGAGAGGTTGTGGGCTCAGTTCTTGTAGAGCCTCACCTACTTCATGAGATCATACCCATCTTGTTTACTGTTATATCCCTGATGCCTGGCATTATAATTTTTGCTGAATGGATGGATGAAAAATGACTTCAACCCCAAACCTTGTAAATCTAAGTATTTGTGAATATCACCAAACCACATGGTTCTCTCCATCATCTGCAGTAAAGCACAGTTGAAAAACTCAAGCTCCCTTTAGACCCTATAGACAATTCCATAAATAAGGGACCAAGATTGTGTGCAAAGCTAAACAAATAAGCCAGCACCTGACACGTGGGGTGCAAACACCAGCGTTGGTAGAAGGCTTGGGCAGCACCAGGACAAGCAGAACCTGAAATTCACAAGCTCCTTCACCATTTCTCGCATAGAGCACTTATAAAATTTATCTAAAAAGAACCATGTGATGACCCTTATCTTTTTATTGCTAATCTTTGGGCAAGAGCCTGTTCCTCTTGTGCCTCATCAGTCTGGGGCTGGGATGGAACAATGGGCCTCTGAGGTAGCCTGGAAGCTCGTCTCATGACCTGTGAGCAGGTGGGACGATCTGTCCTTGGCCGCTGCAGCCCTATGCTCACTTCCTCTTAGACAAGGAGATTCACAAAGGCATCTTTCTTCAGTAGAGACCAGTTTTATCTGCACAGACCCTGTTGCCCCTGAGCAAATCTTTCATTCGGGAGGAAATGCTCCTCCAGCAGCAGCATGATCACCAGGAGCTGCCCATGCCCTTTGAGTCATATTATGCTAAGAAGGTGCCTTTTAAAATTACATCACCCTGTCTCCAAGTGAAAGTCAACGCTGCCGCTCCACTACCAGAGCTTTTCCCATCCTAGCTTTCCAGAACCGTCCTACACGGTGCCCGCGTTCTCCAAAATCACATTCCCTCTGGACACTCCCTCACACCGCATGCACGCACGCACGAGGTAACCACCTTATAATTCTTTTTGATGCTCTCACCGCTCACTTGGGTGAATGCTAGCCTGAACACCCCATGATGGTGGATTTATTCCCATCACAGATCTAGAGGTTGGTGGATCTATTCACACAGTCAATTTGTGCCACCAGCAAAAGCCAAATAGAACATTTTAACTTCTCCCAAACTGCTCTTTTCTGGTTGAGAACCATTCCTCTTCCGATAACTTCGCTTTCTCTTCGCTTCACCACTGTTTGGCTTTCTTCTCTCTCACAGACAAACAAAAGGTGTATCAATTCAGGAAATTTACCATGAATGCAACACATGTCACAAAGAAGATGTGAGGGCACGAGGCCACTGGTTGGCTCACCAGCCACCAGCTGTGACTTGAAAAGCTCAAATTCAGAGTCTCAGCAAAATTACCCCTTACTACAAGCAAGGGGCCTTGGAGGTCACCTTGGAAGCCACCGAAATGGCGAATATGAAATTTAAGGACAAGAGTCTATTATAGCAATCATAAACCAGCAGCCCACAGGCATAACCTGCTTACAGAGATGTATTGTGTCACTTTCACTTTTTTAGAAAAATTGAAAATAGATGCCAAGTTCAAAAAAAAAAAAAAAAAAAAAAAAAAGGAAATCCACCTGAAAATTGGGATTCCTGGCATCTCCTGAAAAGTAATACCATCTGGCAATGGCAACCCTGGAACAGTATTCACACATGGGAACCATTGGCTGGAGCTGGGTGATGGCGCCCCCTTTCGACGGGGCCGAAGTGCTCCAGTTTCCACAGTGCACCCCACTCCCTGTGGTCACATGCCTCGTAGGCCTTGAAGCTGTACACTATGTTGTGTGGCAAAAAGTGCAGGGAAATGGTAGACGTAGCCCTGTTTTGTCTTCAGATGTCCACACTCACTTCTAAAAGCCAAGAGGGAGGTGGGGAAGGGAGAGTGTGCCCTGGGACAATGTTCTAAGCCTGAGTGCTCCAAATCCTCCACGCATTTCAAAATGGGCCAATGTTATCAGACTACCTACTTCCTATGGCATCGGAAACGGCAGCAAGTGACCACAAATTCCCCCATCCCTGTATGTGGACTGCTGCAATGTGATTTTGTAGCATTTTCCATTAGGAGGTGGTGTCTGTTTCTCTACCTGGGCTTGGCCTGCTGGCTTTCATTTTATTTTTATTTATTTTTCTATCTATCTATCTATCTATCTATCTATCTATCTATCTATCTATCTATCTAAGATGGGGTCTCACTCTGTCACCCAGGCTGGAGTGCCATGGAATGAGTATGGCTCACTGTAGCCTTGACTTCCCTGTGCTCAAGTCATCCTCCTGCCTCAGCCTCCTGTGTAGCTGGGACCATAGGCATGCACCACATCACCCAGCTAACTTTATTATTATTATTATTGTTTGTAGAGATGAGGTCTCACTTTGTTGCCCAGGCTGGTCTTGAACTCCCAGGTTCAAGTGATCCTCTCGCCTCGGCCTCCCAAACTGCTAGGCTTACAGGCATGAGGCATGGCAGCCAGCCTTGCCTGGTGACTTTCTTTGGCTAACAGGACATTAGTAATCATGACCAAGCAGTCTTTAAAAAGTACCCAGGCATGGGCTTGTCCTCTCTTGCTGCCCTGAAATCACTAGTGCTAGAGAATAAGACTCTATGGGACCAAGATGGGCTGTCCTAGCCAAGGTCCTCAGGACAAACAAAACTGCCAGACATGTGAGTAAGGCTGTCCTAGACCATCTGGCCTAGCCACCTGCTAGCTCACTAGAGAACAGCCCAGTCCACCCACAGACTCATGAGCAATCATAAAACGGTTGCTGTTTTAAGCCACTACATTTTGGGGTGGGTTGTCAGGCAGTAATAGTTAGCCGACAGACTTGGCTTGTCAAGGCCTGTGTTCTTCTCATCTCTAAAGCTTCTTTTGGGACTTGTCTTGATGGCAGGTGCTGTCTGCAGCCCTAACTGTCTTCATTCTGCCATTGTCTCTCCTTGAGCCCAGGAGTGTAGGTGATTTTCAAGGACAGCAATCAAGGCCCCCAGACTAAATGACTTCTACTCTTGGATATTATAGTCCGTTGCTCTACACTGCCTCTGTAGAATCTGTGGCAAAATGTCCTATGTGGCTGACTTCTTTTTTGAGATGGAGTCTCACTCTGTCATCCAGGCTGGAGTCCAGTGGCGTGATCTCAGCTCACTGCAACCTCCACTTCCCAGGTTCAAGTGATTCTCCAACCTCAGCCTCCTGAGTAGCCGGGACAACAGGCACATGCCACCGCACCCAGCTAATTTTCATACTTTTAGTACAGACGGGGTTCTGACATGTTGGCCAGGCTTGTCTCAAACTCCTGACCTCAAGTGATCCACCTGCCTCGGCCTCCCAAAATGCTGGCATTACAGACATGATCTACCATGCCTGGCCAGCTATGAAATGGATAGCAGTGGCTTTTGTCTGTCTGGCACCATGATCTTCACAGTACCCATGGCTTCCTCCAGGGAACCATTCTTTCCTCACCTTTCTCAGCCTTTTGGGTGGATATGACCCCACTCCTGGCCCTGGCTGGAGTGGAACTGTACAGATCTGACCCCACTGCTGGCTCAACCTGGACCATGCCAGACTGCCTCTCCCTGACCGTGGAGGAGGGAGGCTGGTTCAGGAGAGAGCTGGTTCTCGAACTAGGAAAAGAACTGTCTCTCTCACCTGAGGGTTGCAAAGCAGATAGTAAAGGAAGCCTGGAGCCACTGGGGGCCATCTCTGGGCCACAAATGAAATGGCTGCCTGGTAGTAACTAGAGATGTGGGTCTCAAAGTGTGTTCTCTAAACCAGTAATGTCAGGATCACCTGGGAACTTGCTAGGAATTAAAACACTTACCTCTACCTCAGAGACACTGAAGCAGAAATTCTAGGATTGGGGCCCAATAATCTGATTTATTTTATTTTATTTATTTATTGAGACGGAGTCTTGCTCTGTTGCCCAGGCTGGAGCACGGTGGCGCGATCTTGGGTGACTGCAACCTCTGCCTCCTGGGTTCAAGCAATTCTCCCATCTCAGCCTCCTGAGTAGCTAGGACCACAGGTGCCCGCCACTATGCCTGGCTCACTTTTGTATTTTTAGTAGAGATGGGGTTTCACCATATTGGTCAGGCTGGTCTTGAACTCCTGACCTTAGGTGATCCACCCTCCTCAGCCTCCCAAAGTGCTGGGATTACAGGTGAGAGTCACCATGTCCGGCCAATCTGATTATTTAAATTATTATTTTATTTAAGAACAAAATAGAGACAAGGTCTCACTACACTGCCCAGGCTGGTCTTGAACTCCTGGGCTCAAATGAACCTCCTGCCTCAGCCTCCCAAAGTGCTAGGATTACAGGTATGAGCCACCATGCTTGGCCAATAATCTATGTTTTAATTGGCTTTGCAAAAGTAATTCTGATGCATGTCCAAGTTTGAGAACCTGTGGACTAGAGAAGTGTAAAGCTAAGTGATGGAACAGCTTCCCAAGAGACCATCTGAGCACCAGGATCCCACCATCCCTGGGGCCAAATCTACCCTTCTGGAATTTTCAGGTCTGTGAGCAAGACATTCTCCTTTGTTGCTTAGGCCGATTAGGGTTTCTGCCACTTGCTGTTAATGGGCGCTGGCTAATATATTAGGAGTCTCTGGACTTTGGCAGAATGGTCTTGCTGCTGTGGGTTTTCCTGACAGGAACGTGAAGCACAGGGCTGTCGAGTTCCTCTAATTCACTCGCACTGAGGGGTGTTGCTTTATTTCTGTGCTTGGCAGCTTGTCTGGGAAAAGTGGTTTAGATATATCACTTTCCTGGAGCACTCTGACAACTTGGACGGTAAACTTTCTGCATTAAAGACTAATGTTCTTTCATCCTCAAGAAGACAACAGGTTTCTGGAAGGAGATTATATTAGCTTTTTTGGAAGGCTTATGGATTGAGGCTGGAGTCACACAGGACATGAGGCCCTTTCATTAGAGCTAGGGACAGTTGCAGTGATAGAAAGGAATGAAGCTCTCTTGGAGTTGCATCACACGCACATTTAATTGACACAAGTTCAATTTTATGGGCTTAGCCTAAGAAAAAGGGGCAAGGGGAGAAATAACTCTTTATGGGGTACAAGCAAAAGGTTACACTTCTGGAATAGCAGACTACCTAATTCGGACCAACCTCTCTCTGGAACACAACTAGGAAACCTAGAAAATATTTTTAAATATTTAAAACATCTATTTGAAGAAAAGAGATCTGTTTGAAGGCATGGAGAGTGAACAGGGCTGTGAAGAATTATAGGGGTAATAGTACACTGGAGAAAGAAACTCAGAGACGTAGATCCAACCTCTTGGAGGCCTTTCCTCTTACGGTGCTACTGATTCTGATGAGAGCTGCCACAAGGCTGAGAAGTTGAGCAGAGCTTGCAACAAGCTCAGAGGCTACAGTCTGGGAGTGAGGGTGACCTGGAAGTAGCCAGGAGTGAAGGGCACAGAAAGGTTAACAATGTGGGCGAATCCAAATTACTACTGATTATATAAAATAGTAATAACGTCTAGTAATAAGAATCAGTAGTAATAATCACTAGAAATAATGTCTAGTGGTGTTTAAAAGCTAGAGAGAGTTAAAATGCATGACAATAGTATTTAAGTTGGGAAAGGAGAAAATGGAGCTAGAGTTTGTAAGATACTTCCACTAAATGAGAAGTGGTAAACTTGCTAATTTAAAGTAAACCCTAATAAGTCAAGAATGCATGTTGTAATCTTTGGTAATGACTAGAATAATAATAAAAAAAGAATGTATAACTAACAAGCTAATAGAGAGGAAAAAAGAGAAATAATACAAAGCAATCAGTTCAGAGGAAGGCAAGAAAGGAGAGAAAGAGAAACATAAAACAGGAAGAACAAATAAAAAGCAAACAATAAGATAGTAGATGTAAACTCACAAATATCAGCAATTACATTAAACATAAATGGACTAAATGCCCCCATTAAAACGCATAGATTGTTAGAAGATAAAACTAAATACCAGTTACATGCTGCTTGTAAGACAAACCTTAATATAAAGATACAGAAAGTTTGAAAGTGAAAGGATAAAAAACAGTACACCATATAAACACTAACCAAAAGACAGCTGGAAGTAGCTTTATGTCAGACAAAGTAGACTTTAAGGCAAAAAGCATTACTAGAGAGACAACACATAATGATAAAAGGTTCAATTCCCTTAGAAGATACAAAAAGTCAAATTCTGTGTGTACCAAAAATGACATCCCTCCCTGGCCCCAGATACAGAGTAAAGCATATAAGCAGCCCACCCTCCAGATGTCGTCTGAAGGAGAGTGACTTGGTTTGTGATTCTGCCGCACGTTTAGGAAGTTTCAGGTTCCTTGTGCCTCTGGTGGTGTGAACATCCCAGTGCCCTGCGCATGATGCCGGTGTCTAAAAACACACATTTCCCCTACAACCTTGACGTTAAACAAGGCCAACTGCTTCTTCTGGGGCTCAGCCAAGAAGCTGTGATTTTTCCCACACTGGAGGAGAGACTGACTGTCTTGGGCTTACTGAGAGCTGATATATCTGTATGAGGTCATCTATATAAACCCTACATGCTGCACTTACTCATCAATTTCAGGGATTTCTAAGGGTAACTCTGGTCTCCTGCACTTTACAGCCTTTACAGCCTAATATCTAGGTGACATGTGGCTCTACCACAATCCCATTTCAGTGTGAGAGTAGTGACAATGCCAGGCTTTTCAGCTTTCCTCTTAGCCACAGAACTCTTTCTTCAAATTTGACTTATGTTAGAGCCAAGTATATTGAAGAAGGAAAGGCTGAGCTCCAAACCTTTCAAAATAAGAATTCCACTACCTAAAATAGTATCCTCTTTAAGAGTAATGATGGAACAAACCGCCCTAGGAAATAAATACCAGGGACAGCTGGTAATGTGATCTTTATTAAATGGACCCAGTGACATGTGTTTTTTATATGAACGCATGCTGCTTTGCCACGGTGGCCAGGAAGCTCAGTGTTACAACTGTGACTACTTTAGGCATTCATTTGTTCACCCCCTGGTTTCATCTTATTTTTCTACTCTTGTTTTCTCTCTGATTTCATTTCCTCAATTTATTTATTTATTTATTTATTTATTTAATTTATTTTTTAGACAGAGTCTCGCTCTGTTGCCCAGGCTGGAGTACGGTGGTGCAATCTCAGCTCACTACAACCTCTGCCCCTCGGGTTCAAGCCATTCTCCTGCCTCAGCCTCCCGAGTAGCTGGGATTACAGGTGTGTGCCACCATGCCCAGGTTATTTTTTGTGTGTTTTTAGTAGAGATGGGGTTTTGCCACGCTGCCCAGGCTGGTCTCGAACTCCTGGGGTCAAGCGATCCATCGACCTTTGCCTCCCAAAGTGCGGGGATTAGAGGCGTGAGCCACTGCGCCCGACCTCGTGAAAGACTTTTCAAAGTCTTGCACTACCTACTGTATATAAAATTTGTTAGTCCATGTCAGAACTTTTTGGAGAAAGGCAAATCATAAATTAATTAAGCTCTCTTTCTCAAAGTGCTGGACATGAAAGCATATATTATGGGTTGAACTGTGTCCCCTAAAAAGGTCATTGAGGCCCTAACCCTTAGTACCTGTGACTGTGACCTTATTTGGAAATAGGGCGTTTGCAGATGATCAAGTTAAGATGAAGCCATTAGGTTGGGCTTTTCTCTGTCTTTATAAAAATGGCAAATTTGGACACAGAGACAGAGACATACATGGAGAATACCATGTACAGATTGGAGTTATGTTGCCACAAGCCAAGGAACTGTCAGAAGTTAGGAGAGGCCTGGAATGGACCACTCCCCAGTGCCTTCAGAAAATGACCCTTGCCAACACCTTAAATTTAGGCTTGGAGCCTTGAGAACTGTGAGATGATACGTCTCCATTGCTTGAGCCACTCTGATTGTGGTACTTCGTTATGGCTGCCCTAGCAAACTAACGCACTATGCCAGATGATTTTAGTTGATACCCGATTCAACTTTTAAAATACTAACAGTAATATATTTATATTGATGAGCATGAGAAAAAAGTATATAACAAGTGACTCAAACCTCCGATTTTCAGGCATGTTACTGCTTAGGACTAGGCTGATGTGGGTATTAAGTAAGTGGTAACTAATGTGGGTAATTAAGCAAATAATAGTTCAGTTGGCACACGAGGGGCTTATAGTGGAGTAGTTAAGAGCAGAGATTCTGCAGTCCAGGTTCTCAAATACTGGCTTCATCACTTACAGGCTGTGTGACCTTGGACAGATTCCTTAACCTCTCTATGCCTCCATCTCCTCTGTACAATAATATTGATAATAGCAGTATCTATTGCATGGGGCTGTGTGGATAATTAAATGCAAGATTACATATGTGGTCCTACACACAGCTTGGGAGCTAGTTCAGTGCTTTGTAAGTATTGACTCTTAATTTTGTTACTTGAATATGGAAAAAAAAGCAAACTTGGCACATATACAAAAGAGGGAAGTCCCGGTTAGCTTAGTAGGATGCTGGGAAAGGTACACGACCACCACTGAGCCACCCCTGCCCTACTAGGGGTTCTAGGGGGGTTCGTGCAGTGGCATACTTTTTTACCAACTTGTTTTGGAGGAACTTCTGAAAACCCATTTAGATTGGCTCAGATAGTGAAGACAGTACCAGCAGCATAGACTGGAGACTTGTCATCCTGAACAGCAGTCGGTGAGGCCAATCCAGGAGATGCAGAAGGAACAATAGCACCTGGGACTGCCACCCCCACTCCCCACCTGCTGAGGGAGCTCCAAGAGCGGACTCAGGCCTTCATCTCGCCCCATGCCTCCTTCTCCTCTCTATCCTCTTCCCGGCTCCCATCTCACCAAAGCTGACAGAACCAAAATTTGTCAGACTTTTCTGACATCTTACATGTTCTATTTGGCTCTTGACCCCTACAGATCATTTCTCCGTTATCTATTGAACAATGCGAGCGTGACGCTCTGTGACGCTATCGGCTGCAGGAACCTTGACATGCCACAGGGTTGCCTCCCACTCCTACCTTCCTCGGGCCCCAGGCAGGCCTCTTTCCAGGCTCTGGGTCCCACCAAAAGGTCCCCAGCAACCAGTCTGGGGCTAGCTCTGCCCCATTGGAGTCTGGCTCCTCCAACACCTTGAATTTAGACTTCCAGCCTCGAGAACTGTGAGATGATACATTTCCATTGTTTGAGCCACTGCTTGTGGGACTTTGAAGGCCCCACTGGGATGCAGGTTCCAGTTGGCCACAGTTCTTCCTGGTTGTTACAGGCTGAAGCAGGATGCGATCAGAGACCTAGGACAGGGGTCTTGGCACTGCATGGCTTGTGCACGCACAGATCCCAGCTCCGGGACCTGGGTTGCCTCAGTCTCCTTTGCTAGTGACACAGACTCAGATCATACCCCAGTGTCTTAGTCTGTTTTCTGTTGTTTACAACAGAATAACTGAAACTAGGTAATACCAAAAGGAAAGGAATTTCTTTCTTATAGAAGCCGAGAAGTCCAAGGTCAAGGGTGCTGCCTCTGATGAGGGCCTTCTTGCTGGTGGGGACTCTGCAGAGTCCCGAGGCAGTGCATGGTGAGGGGATGAGTGTGCTAGCTCAGGTCTCTCTTCCTCTTCCTATAAAGCCACCAGTCCTACTCCCATGATAACCCTTTAATCCATTAATCCATCAATGCATTAATCCACTGGACAAGCTTCATGACCTCTTCACCTCTTGAAGGGCCCACCTCTCAATACTGCCACATTAGGGATTAAATTTCAACATGAGTCTTGGAGGGGGCAAATATTCAAACCATAGCACTCAGCCACATGACAAGCCATGGCCCCCCATCACTGCAGGCTCCCCAACACCCAGGTTCTTACCCTAGGTTGTTTAAGATAGAAAGTCACAACTAATCTCATACCTACAACTGGCTCCCTAGCAAGCCCAATGACTGTCTGGATCCATCCCCTGGTAACATCGAGACTGAGCCCCCACCCTCTACATCTTGAACCACCTGGTCTCTTCCTTGGTCACCTCGCATCCTCCCCAGCTCCCTATAGGCCAGGCTCCACGTGGCAGCCAGAGGAATCTTGTTGAAATGTAAACCAACATGGCAGCCCCTGCTACAAAGACTCAGCTGCCACTTGCCTGCCGTGTGCCTCAGTTCCTCATCTGTGAAATGGGGACAATTGCAGAACCTACCTTAAAGGCTAGTTATAAGGATTATATGAGATGATAGAAGCAAAAGCTTATAATAGTGGCTGGCTCATCCTAAGTAGTGAATAAATGTAACCTCTCATGTCATTAGAACGTAGACAAAGCTGGTCTTTTCACCATCAACTCTTTTGTACCTTCAGAATTGTGTGCCATTTGTACATATTATTACTCATCTGAAGTAAGCAAGTTCATTTAAGAGTAAAATAAATAAATAAATAGAAGAAATTTTCAATGATAACCACATCTTGGTGGTGGAATCAGAAAGTCGCTCTCATGGTTACTTTTATGCGTTGACTTGACTGGGCCACAGGGAACCCAGATAACTGGTCAAAGATTATTCTGAGTGTTTCTGAAAGAGCATTTTTGGATGACATTAACATATTCATCAGGAGAGTAAGGCAGATTGCCCTCCACCATCTGAGTGGGCCTCGGCCAATCAGGTGACGGCCTGAATCAAACAAAAAGACCAGCCCTCCCCCAAGTGAGGGCGACTTCTCCAGTCAACTGCCTTGGACTTCACCTCCGACATAGGCTCCTCCTGCACGGTGGCCCCTGAACTAGAGGACTCGCTCCTCCACAGCTGCATGAGCCAGTTCCTTATCCTAAGCTCTCTCTCTCACTCTCCCTCCATATCCTTTCCATTCTGTTGCTCTGCAGACCCCTGACTAATACATTTGCTAAAGGGCAGCTCAGCCCTCTGCAAGGAGGGTAATGAAGTGCAACCTCCCATCAAGGCACCCCAGAGAGTGACCCAGCCCCAGCCCTGCTCCCCTGCTCAGGGGCCCCCAGAACTCTTACCGGAGCATATCCTCTCCTGGTCTGGGAGCACAGCAGGGGCTTGGGGAGTCAGGTTTGGCTCAGATTTGGTGGGAATGAAAACCTCAGCATTGTCCTTCCGCTTTGCAGACAAATTCCTTTCCCTTTTATGACCTGTAGGAAAACAAATGTTTCATGTAAGACACCGAGCGCAAGCAAGTTGGGCATTCTGTTCAGGCGTTTGTTCATTATTCATTCACTTACTCATTCAACAAATGTCTATGGAACTACTCTGTGTAGTTTGGGATTAGAGATGTGAATAATGCAGGCGATGAAACAAGTTTGCCGAGAGCCATGGTGTGCCCAGCACCACATTTTGGTAAGTACATAAAAGATTTTAGGACATGCACAGGTTTTCAAATTTTAATGTTTCTTGGCTAGGCGGCCAGGCAGTGGCTCACACCTGTAATCCTGGTGCTTTGGGAGGCCGTGGTGGGGGAATTGCTTGAGCCCACAAGTTAAAGACCAGCCTAGGTAACATAGTGAGACCCTGTTTCTAAAAAAAAAAAAAAAAAAAGAAAAATGAAAAAAATAGGCTGGGCACAGTGGCTCACGCCTGTAACCCCAGCACTTTAGGAGGCCAAGACAGGTGGACCACCTGAAGTCAGGAGTTTGAGACCAGCCTGGTCAACATGGTGAAACCCCATCTCTACTAAAAATACAAAAATTAGCTGGGCATGGTGGCAGGCACCTGTAATCCCAGCTACTTGGGAGGCTGAGGCATGAGAATTGCTTGAACCCAGAAGGTGGAGGTTGCAGTGAGCTGAGATTGTGCCACTGGACTCCAGCCTGGGGGACAGAGCAAGACTCCGTCCCCACCCCCTACCAAAAAAAAAAGTCAGGGGTGTTGGCACGTGCTTGTAGTCCCAGCTGCTCTGGAGGCTGTGGCAGGAGGATCACTTCCAGGAATTTGAGGCTACAGTGAGTTACGATCGTGCCACTGCACTTCGGCCTGGGTGACAGGGCAAGACCTTATCTCAGAAAAAACCAACAAAACAAAACATGCACAATGTCAAGAAATTCAAATTCTCTCTTTTCACTTTATGCCCCAGCATCACTCGAACTGTACCTGGCATCAACTGTTCTGTGGCCTGGCCCTTCACACCCAGGAATGGCTGTCAGGTCCCCTGCTTTTCCAGGGTGGAGACTCAGTCACCTCTTTAGAGCTCCGTCCCCTCCCTCCCCGTCTCCCCTGCAGCCATGCCATCTGCAGGCCCAGTGGGCCCCACATGGGACCATTATTAACACTGCCCTGACCACTTGCTGCTCCCGCAGGTGCGCCTAACACCTTTGTTCCTTTGGCAAAGGTTCCCTGAGGGGCTGCAATGTGCCAGGCGTGTGCTGCATGCTGGGGAAGCGGAGGGTAAGAGCCGGCCTGTGTCTACAGGCTGGTGGATGGGCAGGTGTGGTGGGTGGAGAGAAAGACAACTGGGGCCAGTGAACCCAGCGCCATGATGACGCTACGGGAGCACAGGGGAGAGCTGGCCTAAGTGGATGCGGTGGGAGTGTGAAGAAGGCTTTGTGCAAGAAGCAACTTCTGAGTACAGTCTGGAGGGAAAAGCAGAGAGCCAGGTTTCAGGGTTCTGAGTGGAGAGGAAAGGGACTGTGGTCATCCAGGCAGAGGGAACAGCCCAAGCAGGGTCTGGGGTGAGAACAAACATGGTGACAGCATGTCTGATGGACAAATGTCTTCTCTGGAGATGTCCATTATTGGGTGTGGATTTTCCAGGGCTGAACTGTGTCCCCTTCAAACTCTTTTTTTTTTTTTTGACAGGGTCTCACTCTGTCACCCAGGCTGGAGTGCAGTGGCACAATCATGGCTCATTGTAGCCTCAACCTCTCAGATTTAAGTGATCCTCCTGCCTCAGCCTCTCAAGTGGCTAGGACTAAAGGTATGCACTACTACGTCTGGGTAATTTTTTAAAAAATTTTTTTGTAGAGATGGGGTCTTGCCATGTTTCCCAGGCTGATCTGGAACTCAACTGATCCTCCCGCCTTGGCTGCCAAAACTGTTGGGATTACAGACATGAGCCACTGTGCCCAGCCCCCTCCAAACTCATACACTGAAATCCTAGCTGTCAGTATCCCTGACTGTATTTGGGCACAAGGTCTTTAAACAGGTAATTAAGTAAAAACAAGGTCAAATGGGTGGGCTCTAATCCAATATAACTTCTCCCAAGAAGAGGAGATTAGGACACAGACACACGCAGAGGGAAGATCACGGGAAGACACAGGAAGATGGCCGTCTACAAGCCGCAAAGAAAGGCCTCAGAAGAAACTGACTCTTGATCTCAAGCTTCCAGTCTCCAGAACTATGAGACAGTAAATTCCTGCTGCTTAAGCCACCAGTCTGTGGTACTTAGTCATGGCAACCCTCACAAACTGACATAGCGTCTGATTCCAAACATTCCCTCATTTCTCTTTCCTTAGGTTTACCATGGTTCAGAAAAGATTGTCCTCTCTTGGCACACCCAGCTTTGAGAGTGCACATGAATAGGAGACAGAGGTGCAGGCAGAGGCCAGACCAGCCCGAGTCAAAGCTTAGGAACAGAGGATGGAGACGGTTGCAAGTAGGCCTCTCTTCACCTCCCAAGTCCTCCTCTCTCCTCCCTGCCCCTCACCAATCGTTTTGCTTGTTCTACTTTCCAAGATCTTTCTTGACAAACCTCCTCCATTGGACGCTGCTGTTTCTGCGTGTCAGCATCCTCCCTCCTTCAGGTTCACCTTGAGTTTCTTTTGGAAATGAGGGCTTTACTGTACTATCGTGTGACTGGGTGGTGATAACCACACCCCTTAGTCCTATTGGTTGGCCCTGGCCAATCAGAGCCACGGTGATCCAATCAGAGACAGCATGTGACCCTGTGTGTGCCAGCATCCTCCCTCCTTCAGGTTCACCTTGAGTTTCTTTTGGAAATGAGGGCTTTACTGTACTATCGTGTGACTGGGTGGTGATAACCACACCCCTTAGTCCTATTGGTTGGCCCTGGCCAATCAGAGCCACGGTGATCCAATCAGAGACAGCATGTGACCCTGTGTGTGCCAGCATCCTCCCTCCTTCAGGTTCACCTTGAGTTTCTTTTGGAGATAAGAGCTTTACTGCACTATCATGTGGCTGGGTGGTGATAACCACACCCCTTAGTCCTATTGGCTGGACCTGGCCAATCAGACCCACGGTGATCCAATCCAAGACAGCATGTGACCCCCTGTGGGTTAGAGAACCAGGTCCGGGACTTTTGCTGGGGCCTTTGGGGAAAGAGAAATTCACTTTCTGAGAGGTTGCAAAGTCAGTGTCTTATTTAAAGGCAATTCTGCCTTTGTATGTTGGATAGTCTACTAAGAATGGAAGCAAGACACAGGAAAGCAGAGAAGGAGAAGGAGAGTAAGAGGGAGACAGAGATGGGAGAAGAGAGAGGGAAGAGGCCAGAAGGGAAAAGGGAGTGGGAAGAGAGGAGATGGGAGAGAGATGGAGAGGCAGAGGGAAAGGGAGAGGAAGAGAGAGAGGGGAGAAAATGAGTCTTGCTACATCTCAGAACCTTTCAGTTACTCAAGTCAATAAATAGTCTCTTAGCTTAAGCTACTGTGTATTAGCCAACTGGTATGTAGATGCTGCAAAACATCTTACAATGTACAGAACAGACACCTCCAACTATCTGCCAGGAATTTACCATCTGGAATTTCAGGGCCCTGAGGAAGCCTTTGGGAAGCTCTGCACCTTGCAATCAACAGAGACCTGACTGATATACCCCCCTGGCCTGTGAGACACTCTAACCAAAGTGGAATTCAAAGGACCACTGGAAGTTTAAGTCCTGCTATTAGATGCAGAGACACCAATGGCAAAGAAATGATACACAAGACAGAGCTCACTTTTGGAAGCTGGGTTAAATTCCAGCACCACGAGGGTGTCTGGGCCCAGGGCAGAGCGTCCTTCTGTCTCCTGTTCCCCGGGAACATCTTTCTGTGTTGAAACCCCACTGGAAGGAGGGCGGTCATCTCTGGGATGGCCCACCAGCGCCGGGTCCTCTGGCTCAGGCTCGGAGAGTATGTCTTCCTCGATAGAGTCATACTCATCGCTGGAACAATCCTTTTGTTTCCTTTGTAGATTTACACTAAGTTCCAGGCTTTTTCTCAGCTCCTGCAAAAAGCCCAGAAGAGAGACGAGAGATAAATATGGTACCTTGAGAAAAACTTATTTGAAAATAGATCATTTGAACCGAGGAATTATTCTCCCCAAACTAACATTTAACAATATTATCTCAACCCTTGTGTTGTCGCTGCTTTGAAGATGAGAAAACAAAGGGCAGGGGAAAATGAGCAACTCCCTGGACAGAGCAGTGTTGTTAATATTAACTGTGGTGTTTGTATCCTGGAGATGCTGGGGGAAGGTGGGGTGGGGGAGGGGGGAGTGCACATGTGAAGGAGAGGGAGAGAGAAACAGACAATATGGCTTGTTAAAATCTGGGGCTTGTTCAAACAGATTGTAGAGTCCCACCCACTGATTCAGCGGGTCTGGGATGGGGCCTGAGGAAATGCATTTCTAATAAGGTGATCCTGATACTGCTGGTCCAGGGACCACGCTTTGACTATGAACTCCCAAAGGCCTCCAAATGACCCTCAAATCCCAGATGGTAAAATGTCTGGCCGGTAGTCGTTGGGGGCTGTCCTGCATATTGTAGGGTGTTGAGCAGCATCTAAATGTCATACTATTTAGCACTTAACTACAACTGCTTGACGATTTTTTTCATGTTTCTTTTGTCTACATGAAATTGTAGATTCCTTACGGCTAAGCATTAAGATCTATACTTAGAGTGACCAGGACATGAATCACCCAAACCAAGATATTTCAGAGAGAAAGCGAGCACTACTATATTTACACTGGGACAAAAAAAGTATAAACGGAGCTGGGACAGTGGCTCATGTTTGTAATCCCATCACTTTGGGAGGCCGAGGCAAAAGGACTGCTCGAGACCAGGAGTTCAAGACCAGCCTGGGCAACATAGTGAGACTCTGTTTGGGCAAACCAGTATGTTTGGTCAGCCTAGCTATACTACCCCTTGTAGCCTGTATAGTATCTATCCAATGTAGTTCTAAAAAATGAGAAGCAATCAATAAAGGTTTGATAATTGACCAATAAACATAACAGTTATCACAGTAGGCTGAATAAGGGCTCCCCAAAGATGTTCATGTCCTAATCCCTGGAACCTGTGAATTCCTGAGGGCTCAGGAGGAAGTGAGGAACACCGTATAGAACACTTTTACCATCTTAGAGAAATCATCCTACACAGACCCATGATAGAAATATAGATGTTACAGACACCACTGGTGAGGACTCAGGAAATGAACATGTAACTGAAAACTGGAGCCCAGGGAATCCTGTTATGTAGCAGTAGAATCTTAGCTGAATTGTGTCCTACAGTGTTGTGGAAAGCAGAACATGTAAGAGATGAACTTGGATATTTAACTCAGGAGATTTCCAAGCAAAGTGCTGAAGATTCAGTCTGTTTTTCTCCTGCTGCTTAAAGCAAAATGTGAGAGGAAAGAGACAGACTGAGGGAAGAACTGTTAAGGAAAAGGGAACCAGGACTTGGCGATTTGGATGATTTTTAGCCTATCCAGATTGCAGAAGATTCTAAAATTAGGAGATTCACTGTCAGGAAAGTATGCTATGGAGAGAAAACTAAAGGTGTGGCTGGACAACCTTTTTTCTTGTACCTCAGAAGGATGCAAAGTGCAAAATATTCAGTCGTATGGAGGGCTCTTTCAGGAGATTAGACATGTGGCTCATGGATCCTCTTAGACATCTCAGCGGAAGCCAGGACAGAGGGGGGATTTTCCAGGAAAGATTTGCAGAGGAGTCCCTTGTCTAAAGGAGCAAATCCTAGAGACATACATGGGAGTCCCACATGACTTCTGAGAATGTCATACCAGGAGAAACACTGCCAGCTTGGACTGAATGGCAGAAAGAAAGAACAGAACGAAAGAAGGTTGTCAGACTCCCCAAAATTCTACGGGCAGGAAATTGGCTGATGAAATGGCTCATCTACAAACACAGGCTGCTCTTCCTGAAAAAGGAAGAATGACTCCAAGGATGAAGCTGTGGGCCAAGAGAACAGAGCCCCGAACCACAGAGAATTATTTCCAGGCCTTGAAAGCTAATGGAGTTTGCCCATTGGGCTTTAAAATTGCCTGGGTTTGGTGATTCCTCTTTTTTCCCTTTTACTTGCCCTCCTTTTAAATGGGAATTTTGATATGATTTGATTGTGTTCCCACCCAAATCTCACCGTGAAATGTAATAATCCCCATGTGTCAAGGGCGGGGCCAGGTGGAGATAACTGAATCATGGGGGCAGTTTCCCCATACTGTTCTCGTGGTAGAGAACAGTCTCACGAGATCTGCTGATTTTATAAAGGGGAGTTCCCCTGCACAAGCTCTCTTGCCTGCCACCATGTAAGCTGTGACTTTGCTCCTTCTTTGCCTTCTGCCATGACTGTGAGGCCCCCCCAGTCATGTGGAACTGTGAGTCCATTAAACCTCTTTCCCTTATAAATTACCCAGTCTCAGGTATGTCTTTATTAGCAGTGTGAGAACAGACTCATACAGGAATGTTGTTACTTGTTATCCTATGCCTGATCCACCATTATATTTGGGAACAGATAACTTGTTTTCTAGTTTCACTCATCTATAGATGAGAAAAAGTTTTGCCCCAAGATAGGTCATACCCAGGGTCTTACCCATAACCAATTTAGATGATGAGATTTTGGGCTGATGAGACTTAGATGATATTCTGGACTTGAGTTGATATGGTAATGGATTCAGAGTTTTGGAAAACTTGGGATGGGATGGATGGATTTTGCATGTGGGATGGAGATGAATCTTTGGGGGCCAGAGGGTAGTCTGTGGTAGGCTGGATAAATGGTCCCCAAAGATGTCCATATCCTAGCCCCTGGGAGCTGTGGAGATGCTGCCTTACAGGGCAAAGGGACTTTGAAGATGTGATCAGGTGAAGAATCTCCAGATGGGGAGAGGAGCCTGGATTATCCAGGTGAGTCCAATGTAATCACAGGGGTCCTATGAAAGAGAAGCAGGAAGATCAAAGTCAAATAGAGAATATGTAAGAATGGAAGCAGAGGTCAGGGAGGAGCGAGCTATAGTGCTGGATTTGAAACAGGAGGACGTGACCACAAGCCAAGGGATGTAGGTGGCCTCTACAGTCTGAAAAAGGCAAGGGGATGAGCTTTCCTCTCAAGCCTCCAGAAGGAATGCAGTTCTGCCAATGCCTTGATTTTAGACCAGTGAAACTGATTTTGGATTTCTGACCTCCAGAACTAAGCCACCAAGTTTACAGCAAGTTGTTACAGCAGCAAATAAGAAACAAATACAGTTGTCTCTTTTTAGAGTTCTCCCCTTCCATCCCTTGATATCAAGTATTGGTGATACACATTTAATAAAATTAATTATCTCTGTTGCCCACTGCAGTGGTGTGATCACAACTCACTGCAGCCTCAACCTCCTGGGCTCGAGTGAGCCTCCCATCTCAGCCTCCTGTGTAGCTGGGACTACAGGTATGAGCCACCACACCCAGATACCAGTGATATTTACTGGGCAACTAGAACACTGCCTGGCACATAGTAGGTGCTCGACCAATATCTGCTGAATGACTGAATAGATTCCATTGATGACTGGGTGGTGGCTGTGGGCAGACGCAGAGTGCCCTCACGTACCTTGGAGGTGACATCGGTGACAGGACCCTTAGCAAGTTACTTACCTCCTTTGACTTGCATCCTGACATCCATAAAAATAGATTAACAAATCCCTACTTTGCAGAACTGCTTTAAAGCAGAGGTCTGAACTGGGAGTAATTTTGTCCCCCCACCCAACTCCAGGGGACATCCGGTAGTGACTTGAGATATTTTTGATCAGAACTCGGGGAGAGTCGTCCTATTGGCATCTATTACATGGACACCAGGGATGCTGCTAAACATAACAGAATGTCCAGGACAGCCCCATAACAAAAAATGATCTGGCCAAAATGTCAAGGTTGAGAAACGATTAAAGCAAGTGCGGGTTCACTGCTGGTGTTTAAAAAAATAACACCAGGTCTCCTAATTGAGTGTATTGAGATGGTTCATGCAACCTTCATGCAAACCAGACTGAGGTCATGACTTATGTCTTCAAAGTCTGACAGTGGTGGGCAGTTGGAGGGGTAACAGATTCACTGCTCCTCCCCAGGGCAACGCGAGTTCCTAGGTGACCTGCTGTTTAACAGCAATTTTGGCAGCTGTAAAACTAGTAATCCTTTACAGTAGAATAATGCTGTGTACTCTATAAAACATTTTCAACCCTTTCTCTCCTTTGATCCTCAGAAAAACCCTGTAAGACAGATAGGTAGAGTAAAACCCTGGGATAACATGAATTCAGTTAAAACAAGATAGCCTATTGGCTCTTATGCTTGGCCCAACTCCCATTCTCAAGTGAGGTCAACTTAGGTTCTGTTCTGCTGGGGTGGGGGCAAGGCTGGGTGAGAAAACAATGGGCACGTCCCTCTCTCTGCAGCCCCTACTCTTGCCCAGTCACTGTGGATTACATTCCTAGCTGGGAGACTGCTGTCACTGTCCCGGAAATCTCAGTCCCAGGGCCCCGCATCGTCCCCACTGATGTCTAAGGCCAAGTGCAGCCACCAAAGATGGCCAGTTTCAGGAAGAATTGGGATGGGGCATTAGGACCCTTGAACCCATGGTCAGCTGAGCAGACTTCCTCTGGCCTCTTCATGACCTTCACTATGTTGCAACCCCACATTTTGAGTGATTGAATTGTGAGGATACCCCCAAATTTGAGGAACTGTGACCAGCCTTTATGCTGGTCCAACTTCTCACAGTGATTAAGTGGCATAGCTGTGACTTCTGCACTCTGCCACGCCTCCTTGCTCCTTCTAGATTATCCATGCATGACAGACTCTCTTGCATCTGTCATGGCCCAGCCAGTGGGGAAGACAATATGGCAACCACCATTCATTAAGGCTTCATGCATGCACATGTGCTTAGGTGCTGTGTTAAGAGCGGAGGTAGCAGTGGCGAGCAAGATGGCAAACCTCTGGCCTTATAGAAGCATACAGTGTGGGGCAGGAGGAGACAGGTAGGCGACGCAAAAATATAAACAGGGGCATTTCAGAGGTGGCCAGGACTATGAAGGAAGCCCTTGTCTGGATGATGCGACAGGGCGACTGGCCTGAGGGGGCCCTGATGAATGGTGGTCAGGGAAGGCTGAGTGCTGAAGAACCACCCAGTAGTGTCTGGGGCACAAGGCTGTCTGGGGGTAGGAAGAGCAGAGGCAAAGGCCAGGAGGCAGGAACGGCTGGAGGGCATATGCTCCCTAGAGGAAGGCAGTGGTCACGGGGGACAGGGCTTTGTGGGCCTCAGGGAAGTGTGGATTTTGCTCTATGCAGTATGAGAAGCTGCAGAAGGGTTCTAAGCAGAGATACAATGTTATCTGATTTCTGCTTTTATTTTTTATTAATTTATTTTTTTGAGATGGATTTTCGCTCTTGTTGCCCAGGCTGGAGTGAGGTGACAGGATCTCGGTTCACTGCAACCTCCGCCTCCCAGGTTCAAGTAATTCTCCTGCCTCAGCTTCCCAAGTAGCTGGGATTACAGGTGTCCGCCACCACGCCCGGCTGATTTTTGTATTTTTAGTAGAGACATAGTTTCACCATGCTGGCCAGGCTGGTCTCGAACTCCTGACCTCAAGTGATCGAATAACCTCGGCCTCCCAGAGTGTCGGGATTACAGGCGTGAGCCACTGCACCTGGCCTGACTTCTGCTTTTAAAAGATCTCTATGGCTCCTGGATACCAATTGGATTTTAGGAGGTGGGACAAGGGTGGAAACAGGCCTACCAGCTTTGCTGCAGTTGCAGGTGAAAGAGGAAGGTGGCAGTAGAGGTGGGGACAGGGAGGAGGCCTTGAGATCTATTTTGGAGGCAGAGATGACAGAAATGACTGACTAGAAATGAATCAGATGCATACCATCTGACCTAGCCCTTCCGGGAATGTATCCTTTAGTCCTAAGTACACAAAGATTGTTGAGGCATCTTTTATAATAAAGAATGGTCCACATGGTTATCAATGAGAGATGGATTAAATAACTAATACAGCAGGTGTTCACTGAACCCCAGGCAGCTCTTACAAAGAACGAGATAGCTCTACTTTTGCACTTCTTTGGGCAGATATCAAGATATACATTTAAGTAAAAAGAAGCATGTTGAAAAATGTACATATAAGATGAACTCAATTTTTAAAATCATTGTTAATTTCTATACATGTAGGTATGCATATATGCATAGAAAAAGTCTGGAAAAATAGGCACCTAACTTTTTTTTTTTTTTGAGATGGAGTCTTGCTCTGTTGCCCAGGCTGGAGTACAGTGGCGCGATCTCGGCTCACTACAACCTCTGCCTCCTGGGTTCAAGCGATTCTCCTGCCTCAGCCTCCCGAGCAGCTGGGCTTACAGGCACACACCACCACGCCTGGGTAATTTTTTGTATTTTTAGTAGAGATGGAGTTTCACCATGTTGGCCAGGCTGGTCTTGAACTCTTGACCTCAAGACTCTTGACCTCAGGTGACCCACCTGCCTTGGCCTCCCAAAGTGCTTGGATTACAGGTGTGAGCCACTGTGCCCGGCCAGCACCCAACTATTAACAATGATCTCTCTGAGAGCCTTTCCAGAACTTTCCTTTTCTTATTTGTTCTTAAAAGAAGTATTTAGTATTAGCATGTATCCAATTTTGTAATTTAAAAAAAAATGATATATTTACTTTTATGTTTAAATCTTGTCCCTCCTTCTTACAAATAAACAAATTCCCTAGAGGAGTGGCAAGGAATGGTGGAGTGGAGGACCCTGGATAGCCAGCTGCCTGGAAAAATCATCTCTATCCCTGGAACATGTTTGGTTCCCAAAAGCCAATGACAAACGGCAGCACTCCGGAAGACAACGGAGCAGCATCTGTCTAACTCGAGAATAAAGTATCCAGCCAAGAGGTCCAGACTGGAAAGTAACAGACCATCCATCTCAAACAGCCAGAAACCCAGGGAATACAGATGGCATTCATGAGCTCTTCTCAGAAAATATCACCCAGGTGACAAAATCCAGACCAATGAAAGAGGAAATCAAAATAAAGATAGAGGCATGGAGAAGCTGTGATCAAAGGTCTAATGGTAAGCGCTGTAGCCACTTAAAGTTTGAATAAATACTAGGCGTTTATGCACATTAGGGAGATGGACCAGAATGCAATGCTATAAACCTAAGCCCTTAGCTTAGCTAACAAAAATCAGGAGAGGGCAGGCAATGCGGGTGGCCTCATTTTCCACACCAGAAAGTCAACCCAAATGCATCTCAAATGGAAACCAGAGTTTTTAAAAAATGGCACCTCTAACCTCTTATTTCATGATGTATTAAACTGATGGCTATTTTAAGAAATAATGTTTCCTGTGATAAAGAAATTTGAATTTCAATAATTCCTCCTGTTTCAATTTGGTTTCTTTTTCTTCTTTTAAATTAATGGAAATTTAAATGCCATGATTGTATTTGCAAAATATATACAGGCCAGGTGCAGTGGCTCATGCCTGTAATCTTGGTACTTTGGGAAGCAGAGGTGGGAGGACTGCTTGAGCCCAGGAATTTGAGACCAGCCTGGGCAATAAAGTGAGACCCCCAACTCTATTTTTAAAAAAATACAAAATAAAACAAACAAAAAAAATCCCTCTCCGCAAAGAAAATATCTATAAAAGAGCAGCCTAGATTCGGTGTGGCTGGCAGCTTCTTCGCAAAGGAAGCAAATACATTTGCTCACACTGGATGAACCTAGGCCCTTATAATGCTCACGTGATCTAAACCATCTGTCCCGGGGCAGAGGGGAGACAAACTGAGGAGCAACATTCCCTGGAGGAAGCCGTTCAAAACCTTTCCATCTGGAAAGATGAGGACCTTGGGCTGGTCGCTTTGAAAGCCAATCTGCCCATACTTCAAAGAGATACCATGCTGTGGGATCTACCAGGTGCTTTGAAGCCATCATCCAGAAATTTCTCTGAAAAAAACATACTTTATAGTTTTGCTTCAAAACCTTGTTATATTTGATTTCAGTGTTCAGCGTTTAAAATGTTAAGTTCAAGCCCTTTCAACGGAAAGCCCTCTGCATGGAGGCCAGGCTGCCAACACCGCAGGTGGAGATTGGATGACAGGGACTGCATGCAAATGGGTCTCCTCACTGGGGATCCAGGGAGGAGGTGGAGGGACAGACGCTGATACAAAGACTTAAAGGTAGTTTCTAGAAGAACCACTGACTGAAATGCAGCAGGGGTTTGATGGTCAGTGAATTAATGCCTTCTATGCCTGAGCTTCCTCTTTCTGCTGAACTAGGGAAGAGTGACATCAGGCGACCATCAAACATGAAGTTTTTGCAATAATAGTATCAGTACTGTGACATCAAAAACAACAGCTACTAATTGCTAAGCTTCTGTTACATTATCAGGCACGAAGCTGACTTATCCATGCACCTTATCTCATTTCTTTTCCTTTTCCTTTTTTGAGGCAGGGTCTTGCTCTGTCACCCAGGCTGGGGTGCAGTAATACCACCTTGGCTCACTGCAACCTCCACCTCCTGGGTTCAAGCGATGCTCCCACCTCAGTCTCCAGAACAGCTGGGATTACAGGTGCATATCACCACAACTGGCTAATTTTTAATTTTTTTGTAGAGATGAGGTCTTACTCTGTTGCCCAAGCTGGTCTCAAACTCTTGGGCTCAAGCAATCCTCCCGCTTCAGACTCCCAAAGTGCTGGGATTGTAGGCATAAACTACCACACCCAGCCACCTTATTTCATTTCAACCTCCTAACATGCCAGTGCAGTAGGTGTCCTCATCTTACAGGCTTGGAGGACTTAAATACAAGTTCAAGGTCACATGGCCAGTAATGGCAGAGCCAGGGTATGGAGGAATCAGCATCTGCCTCTGTATAAGTCCGTTTTCATGCTGCTGATAAAGAGATATCCACGACTGGGAAGAAAAAGAGGTTTACTTGACTTACAGTTCCACATGGCTGGGGAGGCCTCACAATCATGGCAGAAGACAAGGAGGAGCAAGTCACGTCTTACATGGATGGCAGTAGGCAAAGAGAGAGAGCTTGGACAGGGAAACTCCCACTTTAAAAACCATCAGATCTACTGAGATTCATTCACTATCACAAGAACAGCGCAGAAAAGACTTGCCCCATAATTCAATCACCTCCCACCTGGATCCTCCCACGACATGTGGGAATTATGGGAGCTATAGTTCAAGATGAGATTTGGGTGGGGACACAGCCAAACCATATCAGACTCTAAAGTCCAGACTCTTAACCACGTGACTATGTTTATTCCCTGCCTGGTACCAACTTGGAAGCAACTGGTCTGTAGAGAGGGATGAAAGTCAGGTGCTCAGTGATTGTCCACTGACTTGCACAAAATTGATGAAACCTGCCAGTAAGAGCTTTAGACACAAAGCTGCCTTGAGGCCACTAAACGTGTTCATGTATGTGTTAAGTGTGAGCGGATGAAGCACTAAACTCCTAACTCTACTTACAAAGGCAAACGATCTGGGTCTAAATTCTGGGTCTGACTCAGTTTACTCTGTGTCCCCAGGTGAGTTGCTGAGCTTCAAGCCCTCATCTTTGCTATGGGAAAATGTGCCCTGATTAGCTCACAAAAAAAAGGGCTGCTGAGGGGACAAAATGAAATTAACAGCTAGGAATCAGTGTTTTGTGATTGCTTTAATAGGGTTCTAGTTTTTGCAGAAAATTTAAAATTTTGATGATGGCATCTTTTATTATTTCTCAGATGCTACTGAATCTGCCTATTAGAAGCTTGGATGCTTAGACCATAAAGCCACAGTGGAAACTTTAAGAGAGCCCTCAAGAGCTAGCAGCAGTCTCGGGGGTAGAGGTCACTGACATACAGGCAGAAAGGCCAGACCTCCCCAACCAACCCCCTGCCCCTGGAACCCCAATAATGTCTCTCATTTGGTTGGCAGTTTTGTAAAACTGGGATTTGAATGTCTTGAGTCTGGCATGCACTGTTAGTTGCGGTAATTCCCATTAACTTCTTTTGCACTATATGAGGCATTTTACACATTCATATTATTAATCTGCCTGGACCATGAATGCTTTTTGCCCAGCACTGAAGAGTTTGTTGATTAATTTGTTCTTTTTTCTCATTCATCCATTTATTAAACACTTTTTTTTTTTTTTTTTTTTTTTTTTGAGACAGTGTCTCACTCTGTCACCCAAGCTGGAGTGCAGCGGCATGATCATGGCTCACTGCAATCTCGACCTCCTGGGTTCAGGAGATTCTCCCACTTTTGAGTAGCTAAGACTACAGGTGTACACCATCATGCTCAGCTAATTTTTGTATTTTTTGTTGAGATGGGGTCTTTCCATGGTCTCGAACTGCTGGGCTCAAGCGATCCTCCTGCCTCGGCCTCCAAAAGTACTGGGATTATAGGTATAAACTACCACACATGGCAATAAATATTTTTTGTTGAGTATACATGTCCCCCATAAGCAGGTGTGACTAGTAGGTGCTAGGGATAGAGTGAATGACAAGACAGACTTATGGAATCTACAATCTGGCAACATCTCTTATGTAATCCATAACAGATTACCAGAGTAATGAGTGCCAAAAACCCAAATTTAGGGCTTGCCAGTCAACGTCCATAATAAAGTGGCTTGTGCCCTAACTTTAGGGTCAACTCTGAGTCTT
Organism: Macaca nemestrina; assembly: GCF_043159975.1. Classification (NCBI taxonomy): domain Eukaryota; kingdom Metazoa; phylum Chordata; class Mammalia; order Primates; family Cercopithecidae; genus Macaca; species Macaca nemestrina. The sequence goes on along the minus strand of NC_092142.1, from coordinate 26,469,125 downwards.
TTGTTTCTGTTTTTGTTTTTGTTTTAAGAGACAGGGTCTTGCTTTGTTTCCCAGGCTGGAATGCAGTGGTACAATCATAGCTCACTAATTCCTGGGCTCAAGTGATCCTACCACCTCAGCTTCCTGAATAGCTGGGACTACAGGTATGTGCCACTGCACTTGGCTAATTTTGTACGATTTTTGTAGAGACAGGGTCTCACTATGTTGCCTAAACTGGTCTTGAGCTCCAGCCCTCAAGTGATCCTCCCACCTTGGCTTCCCAAAGTACTGGGATTACAGGCGTGAACCACCGTGCCTGGCCTAACTCTGCATATTTTAAAAATCGCATTCCCGACCGACCGGGCATGGTGGCTCACACCTGTAATCCCAACACTTTGGCAGGCTGAGGTCACTTGAGGTCAGCAGTTCGAGACCAGCCTGGCCAACGTGGTGAAACCCCATCTCTACTAAAAATACAAAAATTAGCTGGGTGTGGTGGTGGACGCCTGTAATCCCAGTTACTCAGGAGGCTGAGGCAGGAGAATCACTTGAACCCGGGAGGCAGAGGTTGCACTGAATCAAGACTGCACCACTGTACTTCAGCCTGGGTGACAGAGTGAGAGTCTATCAAAAAAAACAAAAAACAAAAAAACAAAAACAAAACAAAACAAAAAAACCTCATTCCCCTATATCAATTTTGATAGAACTAAGGCTAGGAAAATTTGAATTATACATGTGTTTTAAATACCTGGGCAATATTTTTAGTTTTCTGACACCTTCTTACTGCCCCTATTCAACCTTTGATTTTCTTTTCATGAATTTTCATTCAAGCTAAGTGTATTTATAAAGTACCCTGGAGTTCAGCCTCTAAAGTGCATCACTGGAGAAAAACCAAAACAATCTTTGTCTTGGGGAAGAGAGTGACAGAAGAGAAAATGAACTCAGGAAGTAGAAGGGCCTGGGAGACTGCCCAATGCTTTACTGCTTTGGGGGCCCCTGGCCAAACCCTCAGCATCAACCTGGCTGAGCAATCAATAAGGAGATTGGATAGGGATAGCAGGATAGAGACCAAATATCAAGGAATGCCACTGGCTGACTAGAAAATTTCAGGAATTCCTGAAAGATAGAGGGGAGAGATCACATCCACAAAGAACTAAAGGAAGAGGAAATGGCAGATTAAAACATACATGGTGGGTTGGGCACAGTGGCTCATACCTGTAATCCCAGCACTTTGCCAGGCCAAGGCGGGTGGATCACCTGAGGCCAGGAGTTCAAGACCAGCCTGGCCAACATGGTGAAACCCCATCTCTACTAAAAATACAAAAATTATCCGGGCGTGGTGGCACACACCTGTAGTCCCAGTTACTTGGGAAGCTGAGACAGAAGAATCGCTTGAACCTGGGAGGCGGAGGTTGCAGTGAGCCGAGATCGTACCACTGCACTCCAGCCTGGGTGACAGAGTGTCCTGTCTCAAAAAAAATAAAAATAAAAACACAGACATGGTATATTAGTCTGTTCTCACGCTGCTATGAAGAAATACCTGAGACTGGGTAATTTACAAAGAAAAGAGGTTTAGTTGACTCAAAGTTCTCCATGGCTGGGGAGGCCTCAGGCAACTTCCTATCATGGCAGAAAGCACCTCTTCACAGGGCGGCAGGAGAGAGAAATGAGTAAAGGGGGAAGCATGCTGGGCACGATGGCTCACGCCTATAATCCCAGCACTTTGGGAGGCTGAGGTGGGCGGATTGTTTGAGGATTAGGAGTTTGTGACTAGCATGGCCAACATGGTGAAACCCCGTCTCTACTAAAAATATAAAAAATTAGCCAGGTGTGGTGGTGGATGCCTGTAATCCCAGCTACTCATGAGGCTGAGGCAGGAGAATTGCTTGAACCCAGGAGGCAGAGGTTGCAGTGAGCCAAGATTGCGCCACTGCATACCAACCTGGGTGACAGATTGAGACCCCGTCTCAAAGAAAAAAAAAAAAAATTCCAGAGAACAGAACAGAAACAATGAAAGAGAATGATAATAACAATAGTAATAATAAATGAAAATTTTCCAGTGCTAAAGAAAGACAAGCGGGCAGACGCCCCTGGCTTCAGCTGACAGGTGAGCCTCTCTTCTACCCCTTACTTAATATAGCTGGGGACGGGCTGCAGCCCTAAAAGTGGCCCCCAACTCTAGCCTCAGGGCTCCCTCTCACTCATCTTGATGCTGGACTCACTTACACATGCACATGCACATACTCCTCCTTCTATGGAAGTTTTTATGGCCCAGAAATTTTTGCTGAAAAGGCTCACTTCGTGTTTTCAATGGGACAAAGATTTTGAGACAGATATATTCACATGGATGAAAGGTACACTCTCTCAAAAACCATTTTGACTCTATATGCAAACAATGACAGATATTTGAAATATATAAAGCAAAAACAAATGCAGGGGAAAATTGACAAGTTCACAGAAATCAACCAGATCGAACAGACAAAAAGTAAGTAGTGGTTGGTTTGCTAATGAGTATAAGAGTTTCCAGAGAAGCTTATTAAAAATGCAGGCTCTGAGCACTCCATGCCTCCTCCAGATCCAATTATATACCTATGGGTGTGGTGTGAGAATTCACGGCTTTAATAAGCAGCCCAGATGATGCTAATATAGGTAGTCTGGGACCATACTTTAAGAATCACCCAGTTAAGTGTTATAACTAATCGTGTGTGATTTAACAGATATATTGAGAACTTTGTACCAAAAAGAGAATGATTATTCTTTTGAAATATCATAGAACATTCATAAAAATCACCTGGTAGGCCACAAACAAAAAACCTCAGTAAGTTTCAAATCCCAGAAATTAAACCATCTTTAATTTTAGGCCATTTTTAATCATAATGTGGCCAAATTAGAAACTAACACAAAACGATAGCAAAAACAAAACAAAACAAAAAAAAACTAGATAAACAAAAAAAAAAAAATAGTTTACTTAGAACGTTTGGAAAAACTCTCCTAAATAAAGAAGAGAGACTGGGCGAGGTGGCTTGTGCCTGTAATCCCAGCACTTTGGGAAGGCGAGGTGGGAGGACTGCTTGAGGCCAGGAGTTCAAGACCAGTCTGGACAACATAGCAAGTCCCTGTCTCTACGATTAGCCGGGCATCGTGGCGCAGGCCTGCAGTCTCAGCTGCTTGCAAGGTTGAGGCAGGTGCATCGCTTAACCCCAGAAGGTTGAGGCTGCAGTAACCCATGATCACGCCCTGCATTCCAGGCGGGGTGACAGAACAGGACCCTGTCTTAAATGAAGAAATAAACATACACAAGGGAAGAAAAACCACCCTAAAGTAATAAGCCAATAGAAATAAATGGCTGGGCACAGTGGCTCATGCCTGTAATCCCAGCACTTTAGGAGGCCAAGGCGGGCGGATCACCTGAGGTCAGGAGTTTGAGACCAGCCTGGCCAACATGGTGAAACCCCATCTCTACAAAAAAAAAAAAAAAAAAAAAAAAAAATTAGCCAAGTATGGTGACACATGCCTGTAGTTCTAACTACTTGGGACGATGAGATAGGAGAATTGCTTGAACCTGGGAGACGGAGGTTGCAGTGAGCCGAACGAGACTCTGTCGCACTGCACTCCAGCCTGAGTGATGGAGCGAGACTGTCTCAAAATAAACAAATAAATAAATGACAAAGAAACTATTACATAGTACTGCATGGTAAAATTTGTGGAAAAAATACAAAGCAATATTCAGAAGAAAACTTACAGCCTAAAGGTATAGCCTAACTGATACATTAGAAAACAGTATGAAAATTACATGGGCTAGGTGCGGTGGGTCACACCTGTAATCCTAGCACTTTGGGAGGCCACACGGGAGGATTACTTGAGCCTAGGAGTTTGAGACCAGCCTGGGCAACATGGTGAGACATCATCTCTATCTTTAAAAAAAAAAAGAGAAAGAAAAAAGAAATTAAACATTTAACTTAAGGCAGGTTACAGTGGTGGAGGTCAGGGAGAACCAATGTGATAAATTAAACCAAAAAGTTTAAGAGAGGAATTAAGATGAAAGCAGAAATAAGCTGAAAAGAATAATAAATAAATGAGTAAATGAATGAATGGATAACTAAATGAATAAAGTATATTTGCTCAATAAAAGTAAAAGCTGGAGATGGTTTGGCTGGGTAGATATAGACAGCTTTTCATATTATACTCAATTTACTTCTGAACTGTTTGAATCTTTTTAAATGAGAAGGCACCCACATATTAGGTGTTAGATAAAATGATACAAAATAATGTAAAAATTGTTTCATATCATACCTAAGAAATTCTAAGTCGGCTATAAATGCAAGATATTAAAGTTATTCTAATATTGATTCAGAAGTTATTCTTTATTTTCATTAAGATTGAAAAATATGCTTTATTAAGTTCAATTCATCTGGCACCTTCATTTGCAGAAACACCCTACTGAGGGATGGGATGACTACATCTCTTACTTCTGGACCTGTAATTCATGGGCATTTAGTGCTTGTTCAGCATCATTTCACATCATTCATGCTCATCACCAAATTATTCCTGCTCAGCTGGCCCTGTGCTGCCTGACCCACCTGCCCAGGGCCCTTCTAATGCCATAAGCCAGCCGTCTTTTGGTCTGAGCTGTCCAGTTGGTCATCCCTGGGGGCCTTTGATGTTTCTGGGTAACAGATGGGCTAGGTCAAGAGCCACTGTCAAGGAGAAAGACCTCTTCCTCCTATCTCATCAGGAACTGACAAAGCTTTCATTAGCTAAACCAGAAGTTGCAAGTTGGTAGTCTAAAGGCCACATCTGGCCAGCAGGTATATTTTGTTTGGTCCACAGGAAATTGTGAATTAGGCTGGGCATGGTGGCTCATGCCTGTAATCCCAATGCTTTGGGAAGCCTACACAGGCAGATTACTTGAGCTCAAGAGTTCAAGACCAGCCAGGGCAACATAGTGAAACCCCATTTCTACTATATATATATATATTAGCCAGGCACAGTGACTTGTGCCTGTAATCCCAGCTACCTGGGAGGCTGAGGCAGCAGGAAAGCTTGAGCTCAGGAGGTTGAGGCTGCAGTGAGCTATGATTACGCCACTGCACTCCAGCCTAGGTGACAGGGCAAAACCCTGTCTGAAAAACAAACAAACTGTAAATTAGTTTCCAACATAAAAACAATTGGGAGAAATCAAACATAAAGAAACCCAGGCGGGGCACAGTGGCTCACTCCTGTAATCCCAGCACTTTGGGAGGCCTAGGTGGGTGGAGGGTGGATCACCTGAGGTCAGGAGTTTGAGACCAGCCTGGCCAACATGGTGAAACCCCGTCTCTACTAAAAATACAAAAATTAGCTGGGCGTGGTGGTGCACGCCTGTAGTCCCAGCTACTTGGGAGGCTGAGGAAAGAGAATCACTTGAACCTGGGAGGCAGACGTTGCAGTGAGCCGAGACCGTGCCATTGCACTCCAGCCTGGGCTAAAGAGTGAGACTCCGTTTCAAAAAAAAAAAGAAAAGAAAAGAAAACAAGGAAACACAGAAACCCAGATACCTGGCTTCTCTTAAACCTAGAAAGCCTGGCACCTTTAGGTCCATATTTCTACATGATGACAGTCCACTGTGATTGTCTGCTACCAACCCCATCATTCCCTGCATGCCCCGGCTGACCCACCTGCCTCACTCAGGTGATTTAAAATACTCTCTCACATTAAGAACATGTGCCAGAAATCCCAGTATTTCAGGACCCAAACTACATCTCAAACTGACTCTTCTACCCCAAGCAACACAAAAATTCCTTGTCAGATTATATGTCCTGATTCACAGCTTGGAAAACATTGTCACTGTAATCATAACTCAGTGATGTGATGACTGAAGTTCCTTGTGTGGGCTGGCCAGGGTGCCTAGTCAACAGCCATACCACTCACTCACTGATTCAATCATTCAATCCACTTGCTCAATGAAGATTTATTTGCAGACTAACTCTATGCCAGGCACTTTTCTAGGGACCAGAGACACAGCAGGCAATGAGACAGAGTACATGTCTGCTACCATGAAGCTTAGATCTGGGATGGGGGAAGGTGTTTGAAGCCCTAAATACCGAACTTGCAAAAGACCTACAGCAATCGCTTGCGGTGGTGTGTGCCTGTAGTCCGAGCTACTTGGGAGGATGGCTTGGGGCCAGGTATTTGAGGCTGTAGTACACTATAATTGCACCTGTGAATAGCCACTGCACTATAGTCTGGGCAATGTAGTGAGACCCCATCTCTTAAAAAAACAAAAAAGTACTGATACGAGCCAGAGCTCCACAAACTATTATGTATCGTCTACTCCCATCCACTCATTTGTTGTTGCTGTTGTTGTTTTGTTTTGTTTTTTGAGATAGAGTCTCGCTCTGTTGCCAAGGCTGGAATGCAGTGGTGCAATCTTGGCTCACTGCAACCTCCACCTCCCTCTTGGGCTCAAGCGATTCTCCTGCCTCAGTGTCCCGAGTAGCTGGGATTATAGGCATGTACCACCATGCCTGGCTAATTTTTGTATTTTTAATAGAGATGGGATTTCACCATGTTGGCCAGGCTGGTCTCTAACTCCTGACCTCAGGTGATCTTCCCAAAGTGCTGGGATTACAGGGATTACAGGTTTGAGCCACTGCCGGCCAATCCATGGATTTTGTACTATGGAAACAGAAGTTCTTATAAACTGCACCTAGGATTTATGATTTCAGAGCTGGCAGGGGCAGGAGACATTTAATTCACCCCTTCTTGTTAAAGGAGGAAATGGGGGCTCCAGAGGAGTGTGACTTAGCCAAGGCCCCACAGAGAATTTATGGAAAAACCCGAGCTACCTTCCCAGGCTTGCGGAATCTATCACTTGGTCTTTCTTCTACCAAAAACAAGACTCGCAAACTCTGACATCCTCAGGAGGTGTAATGTAATATAAACTATCAAGTAAACCACAGTGTCGTAGAATAGGGAGTGGGGACCAGGTCAAACTGGGGGTGCATGCTCAGAAGAAAAGTTTTCTAAGCCCAGGTCAAACAGCAACAATAACCATGGTGCACCACCAAGCCGACCAACAGCACATGCCTGTGAGCTGAAGCTGGCCCTTCTAGTCACGAATCTGAGCCCTCAATTTGGCCACACTCCTTCCCATTCCTCGGTGTATTTCTATCCTTATCCTGCATTTTAGCATATTTTTTCAAGTCATACCTAATCAGAAAGCCTCTCCTACATGCCTCTATTTTCTCTGCATTGTGTTTTCTCAAGTTTGAGCCACATTTTGAAATGTAACCAAAGTGAGAAAAACCAAACAGGATGGGTGCATCTTTATTTTCACAATATAGTACTGTCTTAATATAATAACAAAGCAAAATTAATTTTCTATTGATCTAAAATTCACTTTTTTGTATACAGGAAAAAAAAAAGTCTTGGTCCCCCAGGCTGGAGCGTAGTGCTCGGACCCCAGGCTGGAGTGTGGCGCTCGGTCCCCCAGGCTGGAGTGTGGCGCTCGGTCCCCCAGGCTGGAGTGTAGTGCTCGGTCCCCCAGGCTGGAGTGTATGGAGTGTAGTGCTCGGTCCCCCAGGCTGGAGTGTATGGAGTGTAGTGCTCGGTCCCCCAGGCTGGAGTGTGGCGCTCGGTCCCCCAGGCTGGAGTGTATGGAGTGTAGTGCTCGGTCCCCCAGGCTGGAGTGTGGTGCTCGGTCCCCCAGGCTGGAGTGTGGCGCTCGGTCCCCCAGGCTGGAGTGTGGCGCTCGGTCCCCCAGGCTGGAGTGTATGGAGTGTAGTGCTCGGTCCCCCAGGCTGGAGTGTGGTGCTCGGTCCCCCAGGCTGGAGTGTGGCGCTCGGTCCCCCAGGCTGGAGTGTATGGAGTGTAGTGCTCGGTCCCCCAGGCTGGAGTGTGGTGCTCGGTCCCCCAGGCTGGAGTGTGGTGCTCGGTCCCCCAGGCTGGAGTGTGGTGCTCGGTCCCCCAGGCTGGAGTGTGGTGCTCGGACCCCAGGCTGGAGTGTGGCGCTCGGTCCCCCAGGCTGGAGTGTGGCGCTCGGTCCCCCAGGCTGGAGTGTAGTGCTCGGTCCCCCAGGCTGGAGTGTATGGAGTGTAGTGCTCGGTCCCCCAGGCTGGAGTGTGGCGCTCGGTCCCCCAGGCTGGAGTGTAGTGCTCGGTCCCCCAGGCTGGAGTGTATGGAGTGTAGTGCTCGGTCCCCCAGGCTGGAGTGTGGCGCTCGGTCCCCCAGGCTGGAGTGTATGGAGTGTAGTGCTCGGTCCCCCAGGCTGGAGTGTGGTGCTCGGTCCCCCAGGCTGGAGTGTGGCGCTCGGTCCCCCAGGCTGGAGTGTGGCGCTCGGTCCCCCAGGCTGGAGTGTATGGAGTGTAGTGCTCGGTCCCCCAGGCTGGAGTGTGGCGCTCGGTCCCCCAGGCTGGAGTGTGGCGCTCGGTCCCCCAGGCTGGAGTGTGGCGCTCGGTCCCCCAGGCTGGAGTGTATGGAGTGTAGTGCTCGGTCCCCCAGGCTGGAGTGTGGTGCTCGGTCCCCCAGGCTGGAGTGTGGTGCTCGGTCCCCCAGGCTGGAGTGTGGTGCTCGGTCCCCCAGGCTGGAGTGTGGTGCTCGGTCCCCCAGGCTGGAGTGTAGTGGTGTGATCACGGCTTAGTGGAGCCTCACACTCCTGGCCTCATGTGATCTTCCCACCTCAGCCTCCCGAGCAGCTGGGACTAGAGGTGCACATTAGCATGCCCAGCTAATTTTAATTTTTTTATAGAGATGAGGTCTCACTATGTTGCCTAGGTTAGCCTGCAACTTCTGGCCTCAAGTGATCCTCCTGTCTCGGCCTCCCAAGCACCAGGATTAGAGGCATGAGCCACTGAGCCCAGTCAAATTTACCCCTTCAAATAGTAAAACACCTAAACAAATTATTCTGTATGTAAATATTTTGAAAATATATGAATACGTCCTTGTCTTCTTAAAAGAGTATGCTGAACATAATTCAGTCTCTTCTTGATATTAATGGTTAATATTTTGGATACAAATTGACACACAGGCCAGGCACGGTAGCTCATGCCTGTAATCCCAGCACTTTGGGAGACCGAGGCAGGTGGATCACCTAAGGTTAGAAGTTTGAGACCAGCCTGGCCGAAATGGTGAAACCCCGTCTCTACTAAAAATACAAAAATACAAAAAAAAATTAGCCGGGTGTGCTGGCACACATCTATAATCCCAGCTACTTGGGAGGCTGAGGCATGAGAATTGCCTTAACCCACAAGGCAGAGGTTGCAGTGACTGAGATCATGCCACTGCACTCCAGCCTGGGCAGCAGAGCGAGACTCTGAAAAAACAAACAAACAACAACAACAAACAAACAAATGTACTCCTCTATAGCACAGGAGATATTTTTAGGAGCTATTCTGCTTCTGTATCTTTCATCTGTTATTTTTTTAAGGGACATCGTCTCCCCGCCAGGTTTCCAGAAGTATATGGTTTCAAAGAGAAGGGTAGACCCTACCTTCCATCCTGTACCTTTCTGACCTTGGTGAAACTCTGTATTTTTGTTGCTTTTTCACTGGTTGGTCATCTTAGCTTTGTACAATGTAGAAGAGCTTTTAATTTTTATTTTTTTAAATGTCCCTCTTTTACAGTCCTCAAATCTAAGCCACAAAGTCCAAAGTATCTTAAAAGATGTTCCTTCCATTGGAGGTGTGCTCTAATCTCCAGGCCTCTGCTTCAGAATCACTGGGAGTTCTTTTGTTAAAAATGTGCTACCTCCTATCTACAAATTCTATTAGCTTAAAAGTTCAGACCTAAAATATGCATCTTAAACAAATATCCTAAGCGATTCTTATGCATATCCAACTTTGAGAACTGCAGCTCTATCTTTTCCTTATAACTATGGTTCTCAAACATTGCAACAAATTATAGGCACATAAGGACCTTAAAAAAGGGAACAGTGGCTGAGCCCAAATCCAGAATCAGATCCTCTGAGTGGTAAGACCTGGGCATTGGTGTTTTTATTTAATTTTTACTCTTTATGTTGAGCTAATTATAGATTTCCCATGCCATTTGTAAGAAAAAATAAAGAGAGAGCCCATGTACCCTTCACCCAGTTTCCCCCAATGGTGATACCTTGCATAACTACAGCATAACATCACAATTAGGAAACTACATTGATACAATCCTACTATGCTGGATTTTTTCCCCCCCCTGAGATGGACTCTTGCTCTGTCACCCAGGCTGGAGTGCTGTGGCATGATCTCGGCTTACTGCAACCTCCGACTCCCGGGATCAAGCAATTCTCCTGCCTCAGCCTCCCAAGTAGCTGGGATTACAGGCACACACCACCACGCCCGGCCAATTTTTGTATTTTTAGTAGAGATGGGGTTTTACCATGTTGGCCAGGCTGGTCTTGAACTCCTGACCTTGGTGATCCACCCACCTCATCCACCCAATGTGCTAGGATTACAGGTGTGAGCCACTGTGCCAGGCCATTTTTCTCTATTTCTTCTTTGGTGATGCTTAGTTCTACTGAAGTAGCTTCTCTCCTCTTTAACGTGCTAGTTTTTTCTATTTTGAAAAAATGTAAAACCTACAGAAAACTTACCATGCTAGTATAATGAACACCCAAATACCCTTCACATATATTTACCAGTTGTTAACATTTTGCCACATTTCTCTCCTCTCCCCTCCCACTTTCTCCTTCTCAATATGTACACACATATTCTTGATCCTGACCCATTTATGCATAGCCCCTCATGCCTGCACACTTCAGCATGCGTCTCCAGAGAACAAGGACGTTCTCTTACATGGCCACAATGCAACTGTCAAACTCAGAAAATTTAACATCAATACAATATTATCTAATATAATATAGTTCATTTCAAATTTCATTCATTTTCCAAAACTCTCTTTATATATAGCAATTCCTCTCCCTCACACCCCTAGGATCTCATCACACTGCCTTATTGTGTTATTTCTTTACTCTCCTTTAATCTGAAACAACACCCTTTGTCTCTCATGCTAATGACTTTTTTTTTTTTTTTTGAGACAGGGTCTCATTCTGTTGCCCAGGCTGGAGTGCAGTGCCATGATCATAGCTCACTGCAGCCTCGACCTCCCGGGCTCAAGTGATCCTCTCACCTCAGCCTCCCAAGCACTACCACACCCAGCTGATTATTTGTAGAGATGGAGTCTCCCTATGTTGCCCAGGCTGGTCTGGAACTCCTGGCTTCAAGCATTCCTCCCACCTCAGCCTCCTAAAGTGCTGGGATGATAGGTATCAGCTACCGCACCTGGCTGCCACTGACATTTTTGAAGACTCCGGGCCAGTTGTATTGTAGAGTATCCCCCTCAATTTGGGTTTGTCTGGCTGTTTCCTCATTGCATTTTGCTTTTGAAAAACATTTTTCATCCACATTTTCAGTTATGGATTCGCTGAGGAGACATTTGGCTAAGGAGAGCTTCTCTCTATCATTGTTTAAAACATTATTAAGCATAACTGATAGATGGTCACCTCTGAACACCTTGCTCCCAGGCATAACATCAATAATATTCACAACAGACTGTGGCACATTCTGAGCAAAACCAGGTGAGTGCAATTCCCCACTCGTGACTGTGAACTATAAGGAACAAGAAGTCATGAGCCTGGGCTTCCAGCAGGGCCTTCCCTGAGGCCTGGGTGAGCAACATTATTTCTTTATTCCTCAGTCTCCTCAAACCATAACATGGGAATGAAAATCCCTAGAACTTAACTCACATGGTTAATGTGGTCACGCATGTTACATGCTCAACATGGTGCTTGGCACTCGGTAAGTGCTCATTTAATGTGAGCTCTTATTATCATTTAAAAGTAACGTCATTAAGTCAAAGTTCTTGCGGATTGTTTTACATCTGGCCAGGCACGGTGGCTCATGCCTGTAATGGCAGCACTTTGGGAGGTTGAGGCAGGAGGATCACTTGAGCCCAGGAGTTTGAAACCAGCCTGGGCAATAAAGCAAGACCTTGTCTCTCAAAAAAAAAAAAAAAAAAAAAAAAATTAAAAAAATAAAAAAAGAATTAGCTGGGCATGGTGGCACATGCCTATAACCCCAGCTACTTGGGAGGCTGAGGTGGGAGGATTACTTGAGCCCAGGAGTTGCAGTGAGCCATGATTGCACCACTGTATTCTAGCTTGGGAGACAGAGCAAGATTCTATCTCTTTAAACAAGCAAATAAACAAACAAAAAATATATATATCCATTCTAGGGGGTAGCAGCCCAGAGGTTTTGTTTGTATGTTTGTTTTGAGACAGGTTCTCTCTCTGTCATCCAGGCAGACGTGCAATAGCACAATCATAGCTCACTGCAACCTTGAATTCCTGGACTCAAGTGATCCTCCAGCCTCAGTTTCTCAAGTAGCTGGGACTGCAGGCACACGCCATCACACCCAGCAAATTTTTTAAACTTTTAGTCTAGACAAGGTCTTGCTATGTTTCCCAGGCTGGTCTCTAACTCCTGAGCCCAAGCCATCCTCCCGCCTCAGCCTCCCAAAGTGCTGGGATTACAGGCCACCGTGCCTGCCCTGCGGTTCGCTTAGATTCTCTCATGGAGTCCATCTTATGGCAGGCACAGCTGCTTGGCTATGGAAAAGATCCCCAGCCCTCAGGAGTTAGGATGCTGAAAACTGATCTTACCATCACATCCTGAATAGTTAAGAGGATCCTTTCTTTGTCCACGCTGCTTGAAGGGTCAGAATGTCCACATGCATTCAGAAGGGAGATGTTAAAACCACAGGGCTTGCTGCTGGTGGGAGATTTGGTATCCTACGAATAAGCACAGGGAACTGGGCATGGTAAAAGCAACTTCCTGTCCCTGAAGATGTGCTGGGGCCTCGGTCTTCTGTTGGTCTCCCTGCCTCCCATTCCTTTCCTCACTGAATCACCCTCTGCTCTTGCTCCTGAAGTGGATCTGATCGCTCTCATTTCTGCTACATCAACACCATTGCTGGCACACAGCCAGTCAATGCACCAGGATCCAAACTCAGGCCACCAACTCCCAAAACAGTGCTCTAACCCATGGAGCTGTATGGCAGTTGAGTGAGTACCAGTGTAGAAAGATGGCCAAGGTATATTGTTGAGTTTTTTAAAAAATGGGAGGCCGGGCACAGTGGCTCACATCGGTAATCCTAGCACTTTGGGAGGCTGAGGCAGGCCGATCACCTGAGGTCAGGATTCAAGACTAGCCTGGTCAACATGGTGAAATCCCATCTCTACTAAAAATACAAAAATTAGACATGTGTGGTGGCGCCTGCCTATAGTCCCAGCTACGTGGGAGGATAAGGCAGGATAATTGCTTGAACCCAGGAGGCAGAGGATGCAGTGAGCCGAGATCTTGCCACTGCACTCCAGCCAGGGCGACAGAGCAAGACTCCGTCTTTAAATAAACAAATAAATAAGTAAGTAAATGGGGCTGGGCATGGTGGCTTAGCCCTGTAATAACTGAAACTTTGGGAGGCTGAGGCGGGAAGATTGCTTGAGCCCAGGAGTTCAAGACCAGCCAGGGCAACATAGTGGGATATGAGACCCTATCTCTACCAAAAAACCCCCCAACAATTAGCTAGATGTGGTGGTGAGTGCCTGTTGTCTCAGCTATCAGGGAGGCTGATGCAGGATGACTGCTTTAACTCGGGAGGTAGAGGTTGCAGTGAACTGTGATTGTACTACTGCACTCCAACCTGGGTGGCAGAGCGAGACTTTGTCTAAAAAAAAAAAAAAAAAAAAAAAAAAAAAAAAGGGGGATAATCAAATAGCATGGACGGTATAATCCTATTTATGTGAAAATAACCACCAAAAATGTTAAAAAGGCACCCACTCAGAGGTCATTTATATGGTAACCCCAAACCACAGGAACTGCCCTAAGTTCCTGCTATGGTAACCCCACGCATTGAAATTGCCCTAGGTCTCATCACTGGAATGAAGGAAGACTGAACGGATGTGCTGCGGAGCCTGGCTGGGGGTGGGGTTGGGGTGGGCTGGCCAAGGATGGTGGCCTTTAGTTGTTTATAAATGTCAGCAATAACAATGACTTTAAGACAGTGAACTGGCCGGGCGCGGTGGCTCAAGCCTGTAATCCCAGCACTTTGGGAGGCCGAGACGGGCGGATCACAAGGTCAGGAGATCAAGACCATCCTGGCTAACACGGTGAAACCCCATCTCCACCAAAAAAGACAAAAAACTAGCTGGGCGAGGTGGCGGGCGCCTGTAGTCCCAGCTACCCGGGAGGCTGAGGCAGGAGAATGGCGGGAACCCGGGAGGCAGAGCTTGCAGTGAGCTGAGATCCGGCCACTGTACTCCAGCCTTGGCGACAGAGCGAGACTCCGTCTCAAAAAAAAAAAAAAAAAAAAGACAGTGAACTGTTATTGTGGGAAAAAACCCGACTCACCCCATGCCACCATCCACCCAGTGGAAAGAACGCTCAGAAGGCATTCCAGAAGACGTCAGGGTGGCCCTGTGTTCCTGTCACCTATCATGCTCTCAGAGACTTCAGAGGTAACTAGACGTGGGAGACACCACTCACGGGGAACGAGACAGGTCCGGGATATTCTGGATCGATGATCTCTTCTTGGATATAATGAAATATGCTATTTTTAGTCCAGATGGTTATCTACCCATCTACTCACAATAATTATCTCTGGGGCAGTGGGATTATGAAAGGACTTTTGTTTTCTTTGTATCATTTGATTTTTTTTCCTTTTAGAGACGGGATCTTGCTCTGTCACCCAGGCTGGAGTGCAGTGGCATAATCATCGCTTACGGTAGCCTTGTGGGATTTGAATTTTTTATATCAATTATGCATTATCAGGAAAATAAGTACCATAATTTTTTAACATGCACACTTTGCTTCATTCCTGATACATCAATGGAGACAATTTTTTTTTTTTGAGATGGAGTTTCACTCTGTCCCCCAAGCTGGAGTACTGTGGCTCAATCTTGATTCGCTGTAACTTCTGCCTCCTAGGTTCAAGTGATTCTCCTGTCTCAGCCTCCTGAGTAGCTGGGATTACAGATGTGTGCCACCACGCCTGCTTATTTTTGTATTTTTAGTAGAGATGGGGTTTCACCATGTTGGTCAGGCTGGTCTCAAACCCCTGATCTTAAGCGACCCTTCGCCTCCCGAAGAGCTGGCATTACAGATGTGAGCCATGGCGCCTGGCCAGAGACGATACCACTGAAATGGCGAACATATCATCCATTGCAGCGTACAGCCATGTCCCCAGGAAAGCCAACATAACTAAGACTTTGGCGGAACTCTCTGGAAAGCAGGGTCTTCCTTTCACCAGAGATGTAAAACAGTTTAAACCCTATGATGGTTTCCCCTCAAACTTAAGGAGAATCCCATATCTTTATTTTTGCCCTCAAGCCCCGTGCAACTGACCCGTGGCTGCTTCTCTGACCTCACCTCTACTTAAGTATCACCTCATCAAGGGGAGCCCCTGCACCCTCCATATAAAATAGCAGTCCCTAGCTATTTTTCTCTTCCCCTTCCTATTTTATTTTTCTTATCAGCCCTGTTGTCTCCTTACACATTATACACTTATCTTCTGCCTTATCCTCAGTGTCTGGAATGGTACCCAGGATGGTGGCACACTGGAGCACACACACCTAAGTAAGGGGACAGCTGTTTCTCAGCTCTGGTCATTGTTGGTGTATAAGAATGTGGACCCCTTGCCTGGGTGTGGTAGCTCATGCCTGTAATCCCAGCACTTTGGGTGGGTGAGGAAGGCAAATCACCTGAGGTGAGGAGTTCGAGACCAGTCTGGCCAACATGGTGAAACCCCATCTCTACTGAAAATGCAAAAATTAGCCAGGCGTGGTGGTCAGCACCTGTAATCCCAACTACTCAGGAAGCTGAGGCAGAAGAATCGCTTGAACCTAGGAGGCAGAGGTTGCGGTGAGCTGAGATCGCACCACTGCACTCCAGCCTGGGTGACAGAGTGAGACAATGTCTCAAAAAAATAAATTAATTAATTAAAATGTCAGCTAGTAATTCACATCTTTTAAAAGCAATGTACAAGTCAACGAGGTGGAGGGCAACAGAACATGTCTGCAGCAAGCCAGTCTGTGAACTCAGAGAAGCTATGAAATTGAAGTTCACGGAAGATGTGATTAAAGGCAAGAGGCTGGTGTGTTTCAACAGTGAAGGTCAGATGAAAAGTACATATGCGGACATGCATTTCCTCTTGCTCTATTTCAGGCTGCGCTTGCAAACGGTGTGAGGTGGCTGAGTATACTTAGCCACGTGCCTCTTTTTTTCCCCTGTTCAGATTGCATCTCTTAAGGCTTCTGCCTTTGCTGAAAACTGGCATTGCCATTTTATTCTTTCACTTTGCAGGAAAATAACTCCAAGAGGAAATTGACTGTGAAGCCTTATGGAGTGCCCCCTCAAGATGGGGAAAAAGAAGAGAGAGAAATATAATCAAGCACTCAGAGTGGAGAAAATTAAGTGCTGGCGGAGCAGCAGGAATGCCTATGCGGAGCACGTGCACAAAAGGATGCTAATGGGACTTAATGCTGCTGCCTCGCGTTGTAGGGAGCTTGGGAGCTCGCAAAGGAAGGGCTGTATGTTAATTTAATGAGAGGTGCCCAATGCTTGACCAAAGGCAAACTACCACGGCCTCTTGTTTGAAGGGCACACACACATCTGGGGCTGGGACTGTAACAGACTGTGCTTGGCTAAAAACCAGCCTCCCAATTAAGAGAAATTGATGGCTGTTTTGCACAGACTGATCCTGAGCAGGGGGTGGTTTGGTTCAAAAGCAAATTGTCTGTGTTGTTTGGGATTTGAGTTTTAAAGGTAATAAAGTCCACAATTTTGCCTACTGTTTAACCCCACTTTAATGGACTGGGCAGAGAAACAAAGTCGTTGGATCGTTCCATAGAAAAGGACTTTTATGTTCTGTTTCAGGGAAACAAAAATTTCCAACATACTGGGGTTTTTTGCAACCAGGATGTGAAACGAAGTGATCCTTGCTCTTTATCTGTCTTTCCTTTATCAGCAAATAAGGAAGCGCAAGCATGCAACCAAAATCAGAGGAACATTTCCTGGACAGCATTCCCATCTCCTGTAAGAGTGCTTCTCACTTCATAAAAGTGACACGCAGAAGCAAGACTCTGCCTTTGTGGTGACGTCACTGAATCTGCAGCTGGGACCCAGAGTTGAACAAACGCCGCTCTGGCAAACAGGGCAGGGTCTGGCTTAGCAACTTGACTTTGACCTACCACCTCTGGATAATTTTGCTTCTACATAACTATGGAGATGATCTACTCATGCTATTTATAAAAATAATGCCCTTGGAGTAAACCCCAACAATCCACTCCTACTTCCACCCTGGCCCAGGTCTGTTCTGCCCCAGTGCACCTAATCTTCCTTTGTTCTTTATCCCCCTCGTTCACACTGTGCCCGCATCCTACTCCTTGAACAAGCCTGACCTCAAGCTATTGCACTTGCTGCTTCCTCTATCTGGAATGCCTTTCTCATTGGTCCTTGCTGAGACACTCCTTTTTTTTTTTGACACAGTTTCACTCTATCGCCCAGGCTGGAATGCAGTGGCGCAGTCTTGGCTCACTGCAACCCCCGCCTCCCGGGTCCAAGTGATTCTCCTGTCTCAGCCTCCCAAGCAGCTGGGATTATAGGCACACACCACCACGCCCAGCTAATTTTTGTATTACAAGTAGAGATGGGGTTTCAACATGTTGGCCAGGCTGGTCTTGAACTCCTGACCTCAGGTGATCTGCCCACCTTGGCCTCCCAAAGTGCTGGGATTACAGGCGTGAGCCACAGCGCCTGGCCCCAGGTCACTCCTAATCCATCAGGCTTCAACTGAAATGTCATCCTGGAAAGAGGCCTTCCTTCTCTCTCTCTCCTGGCTAACACTGCCTTCTCTCCCACAGCATCTTGCTGTCCTATCTTTCTCTTCTGTTTTCTTCAGAGAACTTATTGATACCTGAAAGGATCTCATCATTTATTTCTCGCTTTTTTCTTCATTGTCTGTCTCCCCTTTGGAACATAAGTTGCTTAAAAACAGGCACCTCACTGGGTGCGGCCCATGCCTGTAATGCCAGCTACTCAGGAAGCTGGGGTAAGAGGATGGCTTGAGCCCAGGAGTTCAAGGCTGCAGTGAGCTATGATCATACCAGTGCGCTCCAGCCTGGATGACAGAGCACAATTCCGTCTTTAAAAAAATAATACAAAAATAAAAAAGTATAGGCACCTCTTCAGTTTTGTTCATTTCTGAATCTCTGGTGCCTAGGACAGAGCCTGATGGTCAGTGAGAGGTGCTTAACAAATGCTTGTGGAAGGAAGGACTGGGATATACTTTTGCAGTTCAAAGGATTTCAGGAATGAAATGGCAATCTGAGGAAGGGGAGTAAAATGTCCTGTTGTCAACCTTGTAAGCTGCTAAACCGACATGGACTCCAAGCTAAAGCTGTGTAGGCCTCTAGGCTTTTAAACCTGTGGCTCCTGCTGCCCTGGGGGTGGTATTTGAAATATTCATCAGGTGCATGTATACACGTGTGGACAGGCTGAGCATCAGCAATTCCTGTCTGCCCTCACCAACTTGCCCCTCAAACTCTTACCCAGCTTTTAGGACCCAAGACAAAAGTCACTCCCTCTAGGAAGCCTTCCGGGATCCTCTCCCTCCTCTGTCTGCACCATGCTCTACCCCAACCTCTGCATTCTCTCGCTGTACAGGGACTATGTGCTGGTGACCCTTAGAGGTCAGACCCTGGCCTCACCGACCCCTGGTCACTGGGTGCCTCTGAATGCTGACCTCTAGCCCAAGGTCTGCTCATCGAACTGTGTGAAATGAACGCAAGAGTGAAGGAACACAGTGGCGAGTGAAGGACAGAATAAATAAACGTCAGAAAGTGCCCCGAGAGGCCACTGCAGCACTGAGCCTCACCGTCCTTCAGGTGCCCCGAGCGCAAGGCCAAGGTCATCCCTACCTGCGGACGATCCTCAGAAGTGTTGTTTGCCTGGACAGTCACATCCCCACACAGCTCAAAATCATCAGAATAGTCCACAGGAGGTTCGATGTGGAGCCGCGGGCCAGCTTCTGTTCTGATCTGCACAGATTTCTGTACAAAAATACAGACCGTCTCAGATAAGGTGGAATGAGGTCTATTCCTCTGCGGGGCAGGGACTGGCGCTGGAGAGGTGCAGCCAGGATCTACGGGCTTAGATACCAAGGGTGGTGTGCCTGCACACAACAGCAGTGGTGTCACGATGGGCATGGGCCACAGACCTCCTTCTCATCCAGGCCAGCACTGGATGGCCATGCCACCTCGCTCAACAGTCTACTGCTTCCTGCTATCCAAAGAACGTGCAGGAGAATTTTTTAAAATAACTTTTTGGTTGGAAATTCTGGTTTTTTTTTTGGTTTGTTTTGTTTTTTGGTTTTTTACTTCTCACTCTGTTGTGCAAGTTGGAGTGCAATGGTGCAGTCTTGGTTCTGCAACCTCTACCCCCCAGGTTCAAGCAATTCTCCTGCCTCAGCCTCCTGAGTAGGTGGAATGACAGACAACGGCCACCACGCGGCGAATTTTTGTATTTTTAGTAGAGACGGGGTTTTGCCACGTTGGCCAGGCTGGTGTTGAACTCTTGGCCTTAAGTGATCTGCTTACCTCGGCCTCCCCAACTGCTGAGATTACAAGCATGAGCCACTACGCCCAGCCAGTTGGAAATTCTCTATCAGGAGACTTTTAGTAGGTGTTAAACTTCTCAAAAAGGGCTTTGTGGTCAAGGCATGGTAGCTCATGCCTGTAATCTCAGGATTTTCGAGGCAGGAGGATCACTTGAGGCCAAGAGTTGGAGCCCAGCCTAGGCAACATAGTGAGACTCCCATCTCTACAAAAAATTAAAAAATTAACCAGGTGGCAGGGCCTGGTGCCTCACACCCGTAATCCCAGCACTTTGGATGGCTGATGTGGGCGGATCACCTGAGGTCAGGAGTTTGAGACTAACCTGACCAAGATGGAGAAACCCCGTCTCTACTAAAAATACAGAATTAGTCGGGTGTGGTGGCGCTTGCCTGTAATCCCAGCTACTCAGGAGGCTGAGGCAGGAGAATCGCTTGAACCCAGGAGGCAGAGGTTGCAGTGAGCCGAGATCATGCCATTGCACTCCAGCCTGGGCAACAAGAGCAAAACTCCATTTCAAAAAAAAAAAAAAAAAATTAGCCAGGTTGGTGGTGTGTGCCTGTAGTCCTAGCTACTCCAGAGGCTGAGGTGGGAGGATCGCTTGAGCCCAGCAGTTCGAGGCTGCAGTGAGCCAAGATCGCACTACTGCACTCTAGCCTGGATGACAATGTGACACCCTGTCTTCAAATAAAAGAAAGGGGGGGGCTTTGTGATTAGACTTGTTTGGGAAACCCTGGCCTACACACGCACACTGCAGATATCCTAAAATGAAACACAGCATGGGACATTTCCCAAACTTTCTGGACTGCGGACACTTCGGACTGGGGCCTCTCTTTTTTCTAGTATTCCTTGGATCGTTCTTTGGGAAGGAAACTCATTGTGTGATCGGTGTGCCCGATTACAGAATCCCCTCCAACGTCCACTTTCCCGTTCTTCTATTGCTTGGAGTTCCAGATGTGCATATGGAGTCCCAGCCTCCCCTGCAGCTAAGAGGAACCGCGTGAACACATTCTGACTCATGAGCTGTGGGTGGGAGGGAGGGATGTGAATTGCATCTTCCAGGTGTCTCCTTAAAGGGCAGGGACCAGCCTCCCCAGGCCCTGCAGCTTCTCCTGCCAGCTGCAATGGGGAGGTAGGAGTGAGCTGACTGGTGCTGGGGGAAGGAAAGCAACATCTGGAGGATGGTCAGAGTAACAGGGGTTCCTCGGTGACCGCATGGAGCAGGGCGACTGCTCCCATCTAAGCAGTGTTGTGTCAGAGACAACACCTTTCATGCTGTTCAAGCCACTGGTATTTGTGTCTCCCTGCTGGAGCAGCCAAACCTGTACTTTAACTGATATACCTGGCATGCAAGGTTCCCTACAATGTGGCCACAGCCCACCTTCCTGCCCTGGTTGCTGCACAGACAACCACACACCTGATAATTAGGCCAAACAAAAGGGCTTCTGGGGCTTTTGGATCTGCAGCTCCATCAGTCCAGCTTCCAGGCTGTGTCCTTCGGGAAACACCTCCCTTGTTTTCCTCTGGGACCCAATTTCCTCCCAACTCTCAGTCCACAGGTGGCCCCATGGTGGGGATTTGAGGCAGGCCTGGCCAATCTGCCCATTCCACCCTCACAACACACTATGGCCAGCCAGTTCAGGGATAGAAACAGACCTAAGACAGCAATGAGAACAGCCCTGGATTCCTGTTAGAGCCATGGGAAAGAGGTGCTCTCTTCCTGCGGGATGTGAAGCTAGAGGGATGTCTATCAGGAGCTGCTGGGGACCATCCTATCCCTAACAAAGAGCAAAGAGAGCTGAAAGGCTGAAGCAGAATCCTGATGGGTTTTAGAACCCCTGGATCCAGCTGCACCTGAAGCAAGCCCCACTGAAACATTCTCCTTTTTTGCTTAAACCAGTGTGAAGATGATAAAGGTATTTGTGACAGTCTTGGCCCTCCCTTGTACCCTAAACTCTCCCACCTTTGTGCCTCTGCTCACGCTCTTCTCCCAATCCGAATGCCATCCTCCCAAATCTGTTCCATGCATCCAAACCCTAACTAGCTTTGGAGACAATGCTCTCTGCCTACCCAGTATCTGTCGGCTGCCTGACTCTACTGAGGTGGCCCTGTGCCCCACTAAGATGGTCACATTGCTGGGGGCCTTTGCAGCTAGGGATGGCCATGAGTTCCAGGTGTGGCAATGCTAGTGGTTAGAAGTCTACAAGGCAGAGCTTCAGAGAAAACTCTGTCTTCCTGGTAATCAGTAGAGACTCAGTGCAGACAGGACTTCTGCCCTTTACCCTTCTACCCTTCTTCCTGACTGGAATGTGGATGGGATGTTTGGGAACACAGCAGTCATCTCGTGAGAATGAGGAAGAAAGCCACACACCAAAGAAGGCCCAGTGCAACAGAGGAGCTGGCTTCCTGGTGGCATCACCCACCCATGCCACCAGCCTGCCTCCAAATGCACTGTTCACAAGTGAGGAAAACAGCAGCTGTGGTCTCTAAGCTGCAGCATTCTAGTTTCTGTGGCAAGCAGCTCAACTCCATCCCACTTGCTAACCCACGCTGGCCACTTGTTACTTTTGTGTTTCTGTTACTGTGGCTCCTGTGTGGTGAAGGGCCTGGGTTCTAGACTCAGGCAGGCTACGCAATTCCTGGAACTCTGATGCTTACTCCCTGTGTGACCTTCAGCAAGTCACCTAGCCTCCCTGAGCACCGGTTTCCAAATCTGTTAAGACGGCACTCGTGAATCTTCATTAGAGGGCTGCCACAAGGATGACACGCAGTGACGCAGGTGAGCCCTCGGCTGGGGCTTTGGCACACAGCACCTCAGGGCTGCACCTATTTACATGGCATCAACTCTGCACAGGTCACCAGACTGCCTCTCAGGTGTATGTTTCATTTGGCATAGCCCCCAAAAGCCAGCCAACCATGTCCTCTGGTAGTGAACCAGAGAAACTGCCACCTGCTCTAAGGCTGGAGGTAAAGCTGATTGTGTTGGACTCAGTAAGCAGGGCCGGGGCTGGCTTGAGGGAAGCAAGGTGCTCAGGGTGTGATATTGAAGGGGGTCTCACTCTCAGGCACCGACCCGCCCATGCACAAATCTGAGCATGAGGCCTCCTTTAATATTCCGCTCCAGGTGCCTTACTTACTTCACCCTGTCCTGGCCCTATTGCTGAAAGATAGAACAGGATACAGAGTATGTGCATGAACTCTAAGACTCACATAAGGGGTACTCAAGGGTAATGGGGCTGGGCAAGGTGACTCATGCCTGTAATCCCAGCACTTTGGGAGGCTGAGATGGGAGGACTGCTTGAGTCCTGGAGTTTGAAACTAGTCTGGGCAATATAGTGAGACCCCATCGCTAAAAAAATAAATAGATAAATTAGCCGGGTGTGGTGATACGTGCCTGTAGTCCCAACTACTTGGGAGGCCAAGGCAAGAGGATCACTTGAGCCCAGGAGTTCGAGGCTGCAGTGAGCTATGATCACATCACTATGCTACAGCCTGGGTGACAAAGCGAGATCCTGTCTCTAAAGAAAAAGTGCGCCAAGAAGGGCTCAGAGAAGGATAAGTGACTAAAAGAAAAATGACGCAGGGGGAAATTGAAAGAGAAGCCCTCTGTGGGAGCCTGTGAATGGGGGTGGCACCCAGCCAGATGCCCACTAGGGCTGTTATCATAGAAGGGTCTGGAGTTAGGAGGGGCTGGGGAAAGCATGATCAAGATTATGTCTTTGGCCGGGCACAGTGGTTCACACCTGTAATCCCAGCACTTTGGGAGGCTGAGGCGGGCGGATCACTTGAGGTTAGGAGTTCGAGACCAGCCTGGCCAACATGGTGAAACCCTGTATCTACCAAAAATATAAAAATTAGCCAGGTGTGGTGGTATGTGCCTATAGTCCCTGGTACTTGGGAGCCTGAGGCAGGAGAATCGCTTGAGCCTGGCAGGTGGAGGTTGCTGTGAGCCGAGATCTTGCTACTGTACTCCAGCCTGGGCAACAGAGTGAAACTCTGTAAAAAAAAAAAAAAAAAAAGATTATGTCTCTGGAAGATGGACTAGGGAGAAATTGGCCCTAGAAAAAGCAATTTCCTAGAACTGTCCTAGAAGCAGCAAAAAAATAAAAATAAAAAAGAAGAAAAATGGGGGGTGGTGTTGGTGGTAATTAGGACATGCATTTCCCTTGAAGCCCTGGAGTTAGAATCCTTCGCCCCCTGTAATATTCAATCCCCTGCAGGTTTAGTAAACCTAAGGATTATCTAGATGATGAAGAAAATGATGTCAAGAGTCTTACTGACCTACCGGATTCTAGTAGTTTAGACAGAACTCCTTTCAGATCCAAGTTCACAATGCCCCGCTCCCCCATCAATGCTTTCACACTATGTGCCATGTCACTGGGTGCCACTCCAAGCACTCAGGTGCATTCACTCATTTAGTTTCTTTTTGTTTTTTTTTGAGACAGTCTCACTCTAACTGTTACCCAGCCTGGAGTGCAGCGGGGCAATCTTGACTCACTGCAATGTCTGCCTCCTGGGTTCAAGCAATTCTCCTGCCTCAGCCTCCTGAGTAGCTGGGATTACAGATGCCCGCCACTGGGCCCAGATAATTTTTGTATTTTTAGTAGAGACAGGGTTTTGCCAAGTTGGACAGGCTGGTCTCAAACTCCTGACCTCAGGTGATCCACCCGCCTTGGCCTCCCAAAGTGTTGGGATTACAGGCGTGAGCCACAGCGCCTGGCTGCTCATTTAGTTCTCAAAGCAACCCAAGGAGGAAACTGAGTCACAAGGGTGTAGGCCACTTGCCCAAGGCCACACAGCAAGGAAGTTGCACAGCCTAATCACAGACCTGACACTAAACCAAAGATGGGCCGATACTTCCTATAAGGGGCCAGAGAGTATTTTAGACTTTGCAAGCTATATGGTCTCTGTTAGGATACTCAGCAATCCTACTGCAGCTCAAAAGCAGCCACGGGCAGTGACTAAAGAAATGGGCATGGCTGTGTTCCAATAACACTTTATTTACAAATACGGGCTGAGGCTAGATTTGGCCCAAGGGCTATAGTTGTGGATGAACCCTTGTTCTAAATCACCATGTTGTACTGCCCCCAGCAGGCATGTTGAAGAATAAATGTGCCCTACCTGGGCTGGGTGTGGTGGCTCACACCTCTAATCCCAGCTCTTTGGAAGGCCGAGGCGGAAGGATTGTTTGAGGACAGGATTTTGAGAGCAGCCTGGGCAACATGGTGAGACTTTGTCTCTACAAAAAAAAAAAAAAAAAAAATTAAGAAACAATGTGTCCAGCCTGGGCTACAGTGGCCTTTGGACTGGCATTGGAGAATTTCCCTGGCTGGGTGCGGTGGCTCACACCTGTAATCCCAGAACTTTGGGAAGCCGAGGCAGGCAGGCTACCTGAGGCCCCGGGAGTTTGAGACCAGCCTGGCCAGCATGGCGAAACCCTGTCTCCACTAAAAATGCAAAAAGTTAGCTGACATGGTGGCACACATCTGTAATCCCAGCTACTCAGGAGGCTGAGGCAGCAGAATCGCTTGAACCCAGGAGGCAGAGGGTGCGGTGAGCTGAGATCACACCACTTCATTCCAGCCTGGGCAACAGTGCGAGATCTAAAAAAAAAAAAAAAAAAAAAAAAAAAAGAAAAAGAAAAAAAAAAAAGAGCAGGAATTTCCCGAGCATATCTAACACAAAAAAGGAGGCAGGGGCTGAGTTACAGACCATTTGAAGAAAAGATCTTAGAGAAATGGTGGAAAGAGCTGAAGAAAAGCAGCTAGGGATTCTCCCTGGGAGAACAGGGAGGAGGCGGGGTGCAGCACGACCCCGCCTTCCTATAGAAGACAGGTTGCTTGCAGATGCCCCTCCGGACTCCCAGTGGCCCCTGCTGTTTCCACTTTCTCCGCTCCTCGGCTTGACCATCTGTCCCATGTTGCCCTGGGCTCCAGCTCCACATATGGCGCAGCTTCCTCCCAGGCCCCATCAACTCGCTCTTAGCACATGCGTTAGCCTCCGCGCTAGGGCCCGTGGAAGGAAAGCACTACCCGAACATATAACCAACACCGACCGTTTCCAGGCCCGGAGATTCCTGGAGGTCTTCCTGCCTCGACTGAGATGAAGCTGTAAAGGCTTTGAAGTTCATCATTGATTTGAATTTTCCACCATACCTCCCAGAACGCTCCTCCCTCCTCCCCAGAAACTACTCAATTAACATCCAAATACTAGGAGGCCTTCCAGCTGGGGAAGAGATGGCTTGAGTGGGGGCAAGGAGAAGGGACCACGGGGCACGGGGCCCAGGCCTGAATAGCTGCCTGACTCACCAGCACTGGCCAGGGCCTGGGGTGTTGCCTGGCCTCCCCATGGGTTTCTAGTCCTTTGTCCAGAGAAAGGGGGCCCGGACTAGGACCCTGCTACTCTAAGTGTGGTCCACCGACCAGCAGCACTGGTTATCTCCTGGGAATTTGTGAGAAATGCAGAATTCCAGGCTCCTCCTTTGCCCTGGGAATCAGAATGTGAATCTGAGCAAGATCCCAGGTAATTTATACGCACGCACATTCAATTTCCAGTAGCATATCAGGAGATTGACGGGGCTTTGTTGTGGAAGCCGTTGTTTCTGCCTGTCCAGCACACACTCCCCTGTGTTTGGTAAAAGCACCCTATTTTTGCTTTTTGAGATGGTGTCTTGCTCCCCACTTCCTGCCCGGGCCCCAAGAGGTTCACATGGCACTGAACCCTCCCCAGGGGTGGATGAGCACGTGACCCAGGTCTAGCCAATCAGAGTATGCGATTCCCCTGGCCCCCAGTGATTGGGTGACTGGTTCTGGGGCGTGGAAGAGATGTGGTAGCAGAGCAGCGGAACCTAAGTGGGCAGCTGCTGGTGGTCTGTCTTGCTACCACATGGGGCACAGGGGAGTTGAGAGATGAAGAATAGGCCATTATATCGTTTGAGCTCCTGGACCCTAGATAACAAGAATCGGGATGAACAACTCTGCTAGCCTTGGATTTGAATTGAAAGCATGAAAGAGAGCTCTAATGTTCAAGGAAAGCCCTGGCCTCTCTCTCTTCTTTTTTTTTGAGACAGAGTCTCACTCTGTTGCCCAGGCTGGAGTGCAATGGCGCTATCTCAGTTCACTGCAACCTCTGCCTCCCGGGTTTAGGCAATTATCCTGCCTCAGCCTCCCGAGTAGCTGGGATTACAGACATTCACCACCACGTCCGGCTGATTTTTTTGTATTTTTAGTAGAGACAGGGTTTCACCACGTTGGCCAGGCTGGTATCGAACTCCTGACCTCAGGTGATCCACCCGCCTCGGTCGCCGAAAGTACTCTAAGTGTGGTCTAAGAGTACTAAGTGGGATTACAGGCGTGAGCCACCGCGCTTGGCCTCTTTCTCTTCTACGGTTTTCCCATCTTCCCTTTAGCACCACTGCTCACCTCGCGGAGGTGTCAGGACCCAGGTTTGCAGTCAGCATTAAGGCACTGAATCAGCAAGCTCTTACTGAGCACCGACTGCATACAAGGTTTTAAAAACACAGGAAGATACAAAAAAGAAAAAAAAAATGTTTTAAAACCAATGTCCTGCCCTCAAGGAGGTCACACAGCACACATAATGGGAGAATGTGTTTATGAAGCAACATGTGACAAAATTAATGTGGTCCAGAAAGAGTTTCTAATGCTGAGTGGGTGCTGGAGAGGGGAATAAATAGTCCCTCCATCTGGCCTGCTCTCCCGCCCCCAGCCCCAGGGAGGCTCCTCTGCCACCACTGGGAGGAGATTGAAAGCAGCCCTGCCCACACGGAAGGCTCACCTCCAGTGAGCAGCCTGGGCTGGCAGGTTCCAACCCAGCCCCCCAGGCCGTGCATGGCTCCCTGCCTCCCACCTCCACGCCCTTGCAAGGGATGATGACTGTGCACCTGGCTGGCTCCCCGCTTGGCACGCTGCTGTACCTGAGTGGGTGTTTCGAAGCGGCTGCTCTTTCCTGCCTACTTGCAGCACCCAGACCTGGGTAGACCCTCGCAGTATCAATCATATGCAGGAGGAGGATTTAAAAGCCCTGACACTCCAAAATCCATGTTCCTTTTTGCCAGCCCAAGGCCAGCTTATTTCATACCCGGCCCACACTCAGCCCAGTTCATGCCCAGAGTTACTTGTTCATATCTGCCATCCCTCTTCGCAAAGTGTTCTAAAAGGTGTGCATTAAAGCTTATTGTCAAGTAGAAAAAAAGAGCAAGGCTGGGGGCTGCCCCACATGGTTGTGCAGGTTGTGCAGTATGCAAATGGCTCCCTCTAGAGGTAGGAGAGCTCTAAAACACTGACAAAGGCAGGTCTAGGGTGGGAAGGTCTGGCTGACTTGATGTGTTCATCCCCGGTTTGTCTGATCTGTTAGAAATAGCAGCGCTCCCCACTCTGACAGTCTGTGTTGTGCAAGGTCACTGGAAAGGCCAATGCTTTATGGCTTGTTTAATTTGTTGTCCTCACTGCAGGGGTTTCAGAACTCAGAAGGAAGATAACAAGAGACAGGGCCCCCAACACTTCCCATTTTCACTTGTGAGATTTTCTGAAGGTGCTGAAGCTGCACAGGCCACAACAGGACACGGGATATGGTGGCTGAGTGAGAGCAAAGCCTCTGCTTTAACAATTGCAATAAACTTGCTTTAGAGACCTTTAAGGAAAGCCCACCCCACAGTAAATTGCTGGAAGGCCAATCCCTTCACTAGCAATTTAATGCTAAGAGCCGATGACGTTCATCAAATCTGACAGCATTTTGGTAAACGACGGCTCTGTTGATTAGGCCGCTGTCCACCCAAGTATTACAAGGCTGAGGAAGCCATAAATCTTAATCCACAGATAGCAGCAGAAAGATCTAAGGCCCAGAAGTGGTGGGGGGAAAAGGACAGTATGAACAAGAGGCCATATATCACCACCAGCCCATTCCACAGGGAAGGCGGCAGCTAGGGAGCCCAACACAGCCATCACCATGATCTTCCCCAAACCCCCAGGAATCGGAGGGGTTCGGGAAGCGTTTTTACAGGTGGAGGTCATCAGCGTCTTAGCCAGCAGGCAGCGTTGGGATGACTCGGTAACCTTCTGACCAAAGGATCTGGAGGCCAGTACACCTGACGCAGCCCCTCCTGTCAGGGCAGCTCTACCCCAATGTGCTTTCTTACTGTTGGGTGAGATCATAAGAAGAGAAACCTGTTCTCCTGGAGGCAGTGAATGGATTGGGCTTGGTCAGTAGAAACAGGGTGTGTGATTCAAGAGAGTTTCAGGGCTGGGTGCAGTGGTTCACGCTTGTAATCCCAGCACTTTGGGAGGTCAAGGTGGGTGGATCGCATGAGCCTGGGAGTTCAAGACCAGTGTGGGCTATATAGCAAGAACCTGTCTAAAAAAAAAAAAAAAGAAGAAGAAGAAGAAGAAAAAGAAAAAAAAAAAATCCAGCAAGACAGCCAGGAAGCCAGGAGGAGAGTTTAGAGGGTGAACGGGGAGGCAAGGGGGCTGTGCGGACTGTGAATAAAGCTGCGACTGCAGGCGCTCACTGTGCACTGGGACCACTGCATCCCACCACGGTGTCCCCAGATGACCGACGTGAATACACAAGGCGACCGTGTGGCCCTGCTGATCTCTCCTGGTTGGCACCGCCCTACAAGAGAAACCCCAAGACTGGGAGGGGACAGTGGTCCCTCTCTTGGTGGAGTAGCTTTTGAGAACTGGCCACTGGCCACTGGGGACTTGGCTGCCTTGACCACTCTGCCTACCCTCGGCTACCTCTAAGCATGGCAGGAGCCCATCCAAAAGGGTTAGGATAGAAAGACTGTCTTCCTCTCCATGCCGTGGACCCAAGACTTTGTCTCCATGGACTGTCTACCATGGAGAAACTTTGGACTTAACTCCACTTCTTGGAGCCAGAGCAAACCAATCCAGCCCGTCTTCCTCATGACGGTAATAATAGTATAGCTGGCACGCCCAGCCTATTCACTGTTCTGCCTCCAGCCTTCTTGACAAGAAGCTACAGGACTCATGGTTCCTGCTCATGCGGCCACGGCAGGCAGGGTTTACATCAAATGACCTGGTCTCTGAGGGGCTCCAGTCATAGCCGACTGAGGTAGGAGGGGGTGCCTCGTCCAGGCTAAGCAGGAGCAGCCCAAGCCATGCCCTGAGAAAGAGATGACCTGAGAGATTCAGACTGTCTCTGTCTTGGAAACTTTCAACTAACAAATATGGAGGGAGTGCAAAACCACACGTGGAGAAGGCACAATGGATCAGGGGAACACTGAAGCTATGAGTTGGCGGCAGCTCAGAGACAGGGAACAGAGGTGCAAGGACGGGGGCTGGGGAAGGTTGGTGGAGAGAGAGGGAGCCCTGCTTCAAAGGCTTCCTGCTCCTCCTGTAGCCCCTTGCCCCCGTGGGCGGTCCTTTCTGCACACATGAACCCAAAACATGAACCCAAACATGGCGCTCTACTGTTTCAACCCTCTTGGAAATTCCTCACATTTAGATTGAAATCCAAACTTCCTCCTGTGGTCTTCCAGGCCCCGCATGGCTGGTTCTTCCTACCTGCAACCCTGACACCCTCATCTCCACCCTTTCTGCCAGCCTGTCCTGATCACCCCGCCTTCTTTTAGCCTGTGCCCAGTGCCCACTGCCTTCACTGTCCCCTCACCTGAAACACTCTCCCAGCCACAGATCTTTCCAGGGCTGGCTCCAGGTAACTCTCAGGCCCTGGCTGCGATGGGGTCCCTTGGGAGGCTGTGCTGCACACCCTCACTGAAAAAACGCTTCCCTGACACCTTCTCTTTCAGGCTGCTGTCCTCTGTCCTTCCTTCGTAGCACTGTCTCCCGACTCACTTGCTTGCCTTTGGTCCTTTGCCTTCCCAACCTCCCCACCTGCTCCCCATCAATACGAGCTCCAGGAAGTCAGGGCTGGCCTCACTGCTCGGAACCCGGCAGCTGTAAGTGCCAAAACTGAGTATGTGCTCAATACATGAGCACAGAATGAATGAAGTAAAGTATGAGTGAGCAAAGGAACATACTAGAGTGAAGGGCCCTGAGGCCTCCAGGCCCAGCTGCCCTCCCCATCTGCCCCGCCACTGATTAAAACAACAACAGTCAGTACCATTCACTGACTATTTCTCCTGTGCCAGGCACTGCTTCAGCCTCTCTCCAAACATGGGCCCATCTGATCCTCATTAATTGCTCTCATTAATTACCATTACCAACCCCACATGACAAATGAGAGAGCAGGCACCAAGGGGTTAAGCATCTTAGCCACTGTGCAGCTGGCAGGAGGTGGAGCCAAGACTTTGCACTGGGGCTGCTGGAAGGTTCCAGGGTCTGTGCTCTTAGCCATTCCTCTGGACACGTCTGTCACCTGTTCCCACCTGAAGCAGCAGGCATCCCCTGCTGATGGACCACCTGTAATGCACGCTGCACACGCTCCACTCCAGCAGCCCTGGGAGGTTTCACTGATGATGAAATCGAAGCTCAGACTGGTTACATGGCCAGCTCCAGAGCACACAGCTCACAGAAGTCACATGGCCAGATCTGGCGCACATAGCTTAGAGAGGTTACCTGGCCAGCTCCGGGGCACACAGCTCAGAGAGGTTACACAGCCAGCTCCAGGGCACACAGCTCAGAGAGGCTACACAGCCAGCTCCGGGGCACACAGCTCAGGGAGGTTACTCAGCCAGCTCTGGGGCACACAGCTCAGAGAGGTTACTCAGCCAGCTCCGGGGCACACAGCTCAGAGAGGTTACTCAGCCAGCTCCAAGACACATAGCTCACGGAGGTTACACGGCCAGCTCCAAGACACACAGCTCACTGAGGTTACATAGCCAGCTCCGGGGCACACAGCTCAGAGAGGTTACTCAGCCAGCTCCAAGACACATAGCTCACGGAGGTTACATGGCCAGCTCCAAGACACACAGCTCACTGAGGTTACACAGCCAGCTCCAGGGCACATAGCCAGTGAGCAGTCTAATGCCTATTCCTTCCATTCTCCGGAGGCCACAAATTCAAATGCCCCAAAGAGCCAGGTGGGAAATGGAAACACGAGATAAGAGAAACCACAGCCTAAATCTGATAATAAACCACAGCTACCACTCAGCCTCACCACTGAAGCTCTGGGGAGTGGTGGGGACTTTGGCAAACAGGAAGGCTCGTGCCCTGTCCAAAGCAAAGCTGCTGGACACGGCTCCTGCTGCTGGCTGCCTAGTGGGGAGGAGGATGGCCCAGCGTGGGGGCCAGACTTTTCCATTTTTTCCAGGGAAGAAGAAATCTAGATTTTTGATTTTGAGATAGGGTCTTGCTCTGTCCCCCAGGCTGGAGTGCAGTCGTGCGGTCATGGCTCATTGCACCCTTGAACTTCTGGCCTCGAGCGATCCTAACTGTCTCAGCCTCCTCAGTAGCTGGGACTAGAAGTGTGCGCTACTATGCCTGGCTAATTTTTTTATTTTTAGTAGAGATGGGACTTGCTATGTTGCCCGGGATGGTCTTGAACTCCTGAGCTCAGGTGATCCTCCTTCCTCGGCCTCCTAAAGCGCTAGGATTACAGGCATGAGCCATCGTGCCTGGCTAGATATATTTTTAATATAAAATCTGGTGAATTGAAATGTTGGCAAGCTTCTAAAAGTCTTTTTAAAACTTTGTGAGTCTAACAACCATTATCTGGGGGCAAGTTTGACCCACAGGCTTCAAGTGGTTAACTTCTGGACCCCACAGGCCCGCCCTCCGTGTGCTTGAAGTCAGGTGTCACACCCTCCGCCTAGTTAAGCAGTCCCATGTTTGCACAGCCCGAGCTTCAAAGGCAGGAACTGAGCCTTCCTGGATTTTTTGAACCCTAGAGCCTTGCACAGTGCCTGGGCCCTGCTGGGTGCCAATGCCTGTCTGTTACATTAACAGATGATTTCATTCATGACACATGTTGTAGTTCATTCACCACTTCTGAATGCTCCCTGGTTTGTCTCTATCTTTAAGGGTGGTCCCCAAAGGCCTGGGCGTGTGGAGCAGAGTCCATGCTTTGGACTGGAGGAGGCTGGCACTCGGTACCCATCCCACACTCCTCCTGGGGAGCCTTTCTGTGGGGGAGAGGCCAGAAAGCCAAATACTGCATTTCCCAGACTCCCTTGCTGAAGCTGTCCTCACAGGGTTAACAAGAATTCTCACAGAATATAGCTATAATTCAGCATTAATCACTGCACTTTGACCCACTTCCTTGTAACTGAAATTCACTGGATACTGACCATTAGCATTCCCATTATTCCATATAGATTTCTGACTGTAGAATCATTAAAGCTTTTGTTTAAGAATTGCTTAAGATGTTTTCCAGATCTTAAATTCCAGCAAAACAATTGACGCTAGCCAGTTTGAAGGCCCCCACAGAAGAACGGGATCTGCGTGAGAACACAGTTTCTTCATCTCCCTGTCCCGTGACTTCACCCTGCACTCTTCCACCAATCAATGATCTCCACACATCAGCCCACACCAAAACCCTTAAAAACACTGGCCCCAAACTCCTCCGGGAGACAGATTTGAGGTTTCCTCCCATCTCATTTGGCGGCCCTACAATTAAACATCTCTCTCTGCTGAAACCCGGTGTCTACGTGTATAGGCTTGCCAGTATCGTGCAATGTACCTATTATGGTTAAATTTTGGCTTGGGTTCTGGGTGTGCTTTAGGTTCAGCCAATCAGATGGCATCACACGAGCCAGGGAAAGCAGAAGTGAGGTGAGGAGAGGAGGGGGATGGATGTTGGCTGTTTCAATGCTAAGCACAGTCCTGGTGGCATAGAGCTCTACCACAATGTTCCTGGCTGGCTAGCCACACTGCGGGGCAGGGTCTTCATAGCGTTGTCCTAGCAGGCATGGGGTCACTCTGAGGCCAACAGCTGGGGCAGTAACTCCCTGATTCTGGATTGCAGCTAAGGTGACACCTTCCTGATGCTGATCCCCTGCCTTCCCAACGGTGTCCTAGGCAGCTGCTCTCCTGGCGGGCCCAGGCTAAGTGGTCATGCTTTTGAGGCACCATTCCTAGAAGCCCAGCCCAGAGTCCACTCCTCATGCTAGCCCAAGGACTTTGTAAGCACCCGACTCCCTGCACTGCATTTGTTTCTGCTTAAAATAGCCTGAGTGGTCTCTGCTGTTAGGCACTGACTGACCCCTGACTGCTACAGTGTAGAAGGACAATTACAGCCCTCGAGGCATCAGGAAATCAGGAAATTAGCTATGATTAGGCCCTGTGAAGTGTGGGACCACAAGGAGAGACTGAGGAGGATGCTAATTAATCTTAGGCCAAGTTTTTTAAATTGCACAGACTCTAGGGCCAGCTCTTAAGCCACAGTCTAAGACACAAATATGGCTCCTGATAATAGAAGGCTCTCAAAACGACTAGAAGAACTGTCTTAAGTGAGAAGTGGAGAAAGGCCTCATTAGCAACAAATTAATATTCATTGCAGGGGACAAAAGGAGGCCTCCAGGCTGTGTGTCCTCCAGGCCTTGCTCCTCAGCACTGAGATCTGGCAGGGACACCCTTCCCCAATTAATCAATGACTTGAAGATGCCCCTGTGGGGAGGCAGAAAGACCACTGGGTTTGTAAGCACAGGCCCAGAGTTCAACTTCCAGTCTGCCTTCCTCCTTAGTAGCTATGCGACTCTGAGAAAGTCACTTTACCTCTCTTGGTCTTGATTTCTTCAGTAGCACAATGAGGACATTTTCTGACCTATAGGGTTATTGTGGGTGGGCTGACAAAGGGTATGAAAGCATTTAACTATAGTCCCATACATTTAGTACAGTGTGAAATGGTATGTGGTAGTAGTTCCCAATCTTGGTGAACACAAAGTTAAAAAATAACAACAGGCCTGGCGTGGTGGCTCATGCCTGAAATCTCAGCACTTTGGGAGGCCGGGGCAGGAGGATCACTTGAGGCCAAAAGTTCAAGCCTGGGTAATATAGTGAATAAAAATAAATAAAAAATATATAAAAATAAATAATATATTTAAATTTTATTTTATTTTATATAAAAAATAAAAATATAGTAAAAAAATAAATAAATTGTAAAGAGAAAAAATTACAGTAATTTAAAAAATAACACTGCTTAAGCCTCAGCAAGTCAGAATCTCCGGGGGTGGGGCCTGAGCATCTATATTTTAAAACCTCCCTAGGCCATTTAAATGTACAGTCGGGGCTGAGAAATAAAATCTCAAGATCCCAGCCAACTGAATGAACCCCTTCTTGGCCAAGGGGACCCCAGAGAAACCTTAAAACTGAGTTCCCAGCCATGATAGGATGGGAGGTCAGACATGCCTCATTATATCCCCTCCCTCATTACCCGCCAGGAGGTTTTCTTTTCTAAGGGTTAAAAACAAACCAGCCCTTTCCGGCTGGGTGCGGTGGTTTACGCCTGTAATGCCAGCACTTTGGGAGGCTGAGGCAGGCAGATCACCTGAGGTCAGGAGTTTGAGACCAGTTTGGCCAACATGGTGAAACCCCATCTCTATTAAAAATACAAAATTAGGTGAGTGTGGTGGCAGGCACCTGTAATCCCAGCTACTTGGGAGGTTGAAGCAGGAAAATCGCTTGAAACCGGGAGGTGGAGGTTGCAGTGAGCCAAGATCATACCACTGCACTCCACCCAGGGTGACAGAGTGAGACTCTGTCTCAAACAAAAAAAAAGAAAGAAAGAAACAAGCCCTTTTCAAAGACTCCACCACTGATAGCAACCAACAGCCTGCCTGCTGCCCCTCCCTTCTGTGGTTACTACACAACTGACCAGCATTTCTTCCTGGTAAGAGACCACTGACCATGGAGTGGTTCTGACCCCTCTATGGAGGATGCACAATGAGGGTTTCCGTGTCTCCTGATTCGCCTTTTGACAGAAGGCCAAAACCTCCACTCTCAGATCCTGCTAATGCCGCCATTTTTTGACGATGGATCCATGGAGAGGCATGAAGCTCAACTGCACATGTGCATATGTCTCCGTTTATAAATATTCATAACTCCTCCTACAGCTTACTGAATATGTATATTGGGCCACCTATTCAGCATAAATCCCTGTCTTATCCCTCTGAACTTCAAAGTGCAGGTTTCTGGCTTCTGGCCTGAGGCTGTGTTTCCTAGCCTGCCGGAATGGCCACCCGGGAGGGAGGCTGCCACCCTTTTTGAGAAATAAAGCTTTCCTTTCCAAGTTTGTGTACCTCGTCATTCTTCATTTGACGGGGCTGGGACCTGCTGGTCCCCAGTAAGGTGTGAGTGACTACGAGGTAAAATATCAAGAACTATATGAGCAAGAACACAGAATTTGGGGCAAAGGATCTAAGATTGACTCTTGATTCTGCCACTTCTTAGCTGTTGACCTTGGAAAACTCACTGAACTTTTCTGAACCTCCATCTCTTCAGCTCCTTATAAAGAGGGACAATGTTGGAACGTACTCTACAGTTCTGCTGGGAGGGCAAAGGAGACGAGTTACATGGGAGCTGAGCCTATGCCTGGTAACTGAGGTAGATGTTCCGAAATGCAAGCTCCTGACATCAGCACACCAGCTGCAACCCAAAATGGCATCTCGGTTATATGGGGCAGGGG
Source organism: Macaca nemestrina (assembly GCF_043159975.1). Taxonomy (NCBI): domain Eukaryota; kingdom Metazoa; phylum Chordata; class Mammalia; order Primates; family Cercopithecidae; genus Macaca; species Macaca nemestrina. Next base: position 26,432,953 of record NC_092142.1, on the reverse strand, counting down.
CTTTGTCATATGCACCCACTGTATCCCTGGCATCCAGGACTGTGCCTGGCACATAGGGGATACTTAATTAAAAAAAAAAAAAAAAAAAGAGCTGAATGAATGAGTCATCATGATGGGACTGTGAGTCTGACCTTTCTACACCCCCCTGTGGGGCTGGAGTGGCCACATCCAAAGGGGAGGGCCATGCAGCGGAGAGGTCTCTCCAGAGGTCAGTTCCACATGCAGAAAGGGAACACGACTGTGCCTGGCTAGACCCACCTACTCCCCATAGGGTGTTTTTTTGTTTGTTTGTTTTGTTTTGTTTTGACAGGCTCTTTCTCTGTTGCCCAGGCTGGAGTGCAGTGGTGCGACTGTAGCTCACCGCAGCCTTAAACTTCTGGGCTCATGCAATCCTCGCACCTCAGCCTCCTGAGCAGCTGGGACTAGAGGTATATGCTACCACACCTGGCGAATTTTTTATTTTTAGTAGAGATGAGGTCTCGCTTTGTTGCCCAAGCTGGTCTCGAACTCCTGAGCTCAAAGTGATCCTCCCACCTCACCCTCCCAAAATGCTGGGATTGCATAAAAGAGCCACTGCGCCTGGCCCATGGGGGTTTTAAATGCTCTGATTGCATTTCTGTTCCCACAGCCACCCACACTCTGTATTCTAAAGCATGGGCTGGGGCCACAATCTCCAGACCTGGTGCCATCCTCGGCGCTGGACTTTACTGGGGGCTGTCCGTGAACCGCGTCTTAAGCCTTCTTCAGCTTCTCGAAACAGAGTTCTTCGTCCATAATCTGCACCAGAGACGAGGGAAGGAGACTTGGTGAGGCACTGATGACAAGCTCACAGTACTGGGTTGGTGTGTAACTCATGTCTAAAATACGTATCAGTGTGCCCAAAGTCTTGTGTATGAGGACATTGACTACAGCACTGTTTGTGGCAACAAGACATTAGAAAACAAGCTAAATGTTGAGCAAAAAAGGAATGGGTAAATAAGTTCCAGTATATCCATGCCATGGAATAATATGTATAGTACATACTCAGATCAGACAGAGCTATACATACAGAGAAGAGTCTCTAAGCTACAGAGACAAGGTTCAGGACAGCCGGTACAAGAGGTCATCATTTGTGTAAAAGAGGGTAGAGGGTGAATCTCTTTGCTGAATGAATGAATGAAGGTACTGCTGGTGTTCCAAGTACACAGATTCCTGTTATCTCTTCCTCCCTGAAACCTGGACCAGGAAAAGCTGAATTCTCCTTACTAGCAGCAGGTCTGCCTCCACCATGAAAACTAGGAGAGCCACTGGTTTCCCTCTTTGCCCTGGGGGCTGGGGAGCTCAAGCTACACTTTGAGTTCAATTGCAGTGGCTCTCCTAGGAAAACATTTCAGGAATCACTTTCTCCTCTTGCCCTTTTGTTGTTGTTTTGACTTTTACTATATATATTAATGGCTTGGGATCTTACCATGTCTGTGAGGCCATAGATTAGAATAACACAAATCAAAGTTACTGTGTGCCAGAGAACTTACATTTCTTACATCATTTTATCTTCCCAGCAAGCCTGCAAGGCAGGCATAATTATTCCCATTTTATGCAAGAGGTAACTGAGGGTCAGAGAGGTCCTAACTGCCTAAGGTCTCAAAGCCAGAAAGTGGCAGAACAGGGTTCATTCAAGTCCAGTCTGCCTCATTTCAGATCCTCTTGTAACTTGCTTGGCAGCACACTGGCCTCTCCAACAAGGCAGCCTACCTTGAAAGGCATTCTGACAACTACTTGGGATAAGCAGTCTCGCCAGTCCCATTTTATTTTATTTTTTAAATATTTATTTATTTATTTTGAAACAGGGTCTCACTCTGTCACCCAGGCTGGAGTACAGTGGCATGGTCATAGCTCACTGCAACCTTGACTTCCTGGGCTCAATGAATCCTCCTGCCTCAGTCTCCTGAGTAGCTGAGACTACAGGCATGCACCACCATGCCCAGCTACTTTTTGTATTTTTTGCAGAGACAGGGTCTCACAATGTTGCCCAGGCTAGCCTCTAACTCCTGAGCTCAAACGATCTGCCCACTTTGGCCTCCCAAAGTGCTGGGATTACAGGCAGAAGCCACCATGCCTCGCTGAGTCCCATTTTAGAGATGAGCAAACAAAGGCACAGAGAGACTAAGTGGCTTCCCCATGGTATCCTGACTCCACGTGCTCTGCTGTTTCATTCATTCAACTGTCCAATCATTTTTGGTGTCTATGCTAGGCTGGGTTGGGTATTTTTCTATTATACACAAGCTTCCTGCGGTTTTCTTATAGGGCACATGAAATCCATTTAAAGTAGGCACGGTATGGATTAACTAAATGCAGAAATGAGAAGTGGAATCAAATATTACACAGGGGTTAGGTACTAAAGTTAAGACATATCAAGTGAAAAATCAGATATAATCCAAAATTTCCCTAGACATTTCCTTAAAGTACTGACTTAAGACCCAGGAAATGTAAAAGCTAGAAATTAACTGCTTTGACCGCCTTTGCTCTGGGGTAGTAGAGGCCAAGACTAGTTTAAAAAGGAATAAAACAGGATTTCTCTTTCTCATTCTTATGCTCTTTCAGGCCATGCAGATGCAGTTAACTTGTGTTCATTGTTCACATGCCCAGGATGTGGTTCCACAGTCCCTATTTTTTTTTTTTTTTTTTTTGACAGAGTTTCGCTCTGTCACCCATGCTGGAGTGCAGTGGCACGATTTCGGCTCACTGCAACTCCGCCTCTCAGATTTAAGTGATTCTTGTGCCTCAGCCTCCTCAGTAGCTGGGACTACCGGTACATGTCATGCCATCATGCATGGCTAATTTTCATGTTTTTAGTAGAGACAGGGTTTCACCATGTTGCCCGGGCTGGTCTGGAACTCTTGGCCTCAAGTGATCCACCTGCCTCAGCCTCCCAAAGTGCTGTGATTACAGGTGTGAGCCGCTGTACCCAGCCCCTAATTAATTTTGATTAACAGAGCTGTGACTCAGCCTGGAGGGCCTGTGCTCACCGTGTGTCCCCTCCGTGTGGGAGGCACTTCTGGAGAAGTCAGAGTGAATGGCTTTCCGCGGTGACGATTTCAGCTCCGAATTGGCACCGTTGACATAGACAGAGAAACCTTGCTCCAAGTGCTCCAGCCTCAATTGCACGGGGTCCTTGCTTTTCAAATGCTTTAATATCCTGAAAGAGAAACAGTGGCTGTTCCTCCTCATCACTTGAGAGTCTGGGCTGCTGAACCCCCAAGCCAGGAGCGAACTGCTGTTCCCACAGTGAAGCGTCTCTAATCAGAGCCCAGGGGGCATGTGCCCAGCTGTGTGTCTACAAACAGCCTCCAACAGGTCCATTACCCACTTAGAGAAGCCACGAGGGGGAGACAGTTTGGGGCCCTACAGGGAAGTTTCTGCAGCTCTCATTCTGAGGTTCAAATACACATTAGCGAAAAAGAACACACCCAGTTCATGCCCTGTGCTGGCCAAGGCAGAGAGGAGGCGTGTGTGTACACACTGCTATCATACAGCCTGGGCTTCCTGAAAATATCCCGATTTTATGCGATTTCATTTTGTGTGAAACTTCGTTTGACGTGTAACAAAAAAGTGGTTTTTAGGCTCTCAGGCTTTGTGAGAGCGATTTCACACCATCCATTTACAAATCAGAAACCATCTTTTGTCAGACCAGGTGGGCTAATGCTTTGCTTCAGTGAATAGATGTGTTCTCGAAACACTCACCCCTGACATTTCAAAGGCCATCATTTCATATTCTAATGCAGTTAAAAAAATATATCAATGCGGGCGTTGGTTCAAGGTTAACAATAGGATTATCATGTCTTTTGGCTAAAAGGCCAAAAGTTAGGGACCTGGCCAGGTCCCTAACTTAGCTTTCACTGAAGACCATCCTTACACCTTAAGCCTGGTCCTTTACCCAATCCTGATGTCACACTGCCACAGGCAGGGTACAGTGTCCTCTTCGGCCCCCAGAGAACTGCTTCCATTGGATGCCAGACTCGCCTGCATTTTATACACAGCTTTAGACGCCCCTACATCAACTACATTTATACAGACAACCAGCCAACCTAGCAACAAGTGTGCATCTTCTTCAGTAATTAAATAAGTGCCAATCAAATTAGCACAATTTAAATTTTAAAAAATAATAGCAATCACATAAAAGGTGCACACTGTATGCTACACTCTGTTCTAAAAACCTAAAGTTGATTCTCATTATTCGCAGTACAAGTGGTCTAGAAAGTCACCATGAATTCTGAATTAGCCAATTTGGAACTACTGCTCCTAGAGGAAATACAGGGTTAGGTGCCTGTGAGTCTTTGGTCACATTTTCATGAACCAATCAACACAGAACCTTGTGTATGTGTGTTTCTGTTTAAAGATGCCTTATTACATTGTTGATTCATTCACACCAAACTCACAGCCAAAAGCACTATCACTCAAGCCTGAACAAAGCTTCCCAACATATGTATTTTCTTCATAAGGCACATCACAGCCTCATGCCTAGGAACACTGAACAGCATTTCTGCACTATGTCTGAGGCCAGTTTAAGCAACGAAATCACCAGTAGAAAGCACAAAAATGTGAAAAACATGGCACTATGTACACTGCAAAAAGGACACTTGCTTATAGTATGAGAGGCAGAGAATTGCCTTGTTCTATATCGGCTGGGAACGTGTGTATCGGGGGACTAAAAATGTTGCCTCTCTGCATGTGTCTGCAAGTGACTGCAAAAATACACAAGTATCGACTGTGGGGTTACAGATCAGTTTTAGTGATGACACAGACTCACAGACAGAGAGTCAGAGAATAATGATGATCAACTATATGAAGATGTTCCTCTTCACAATAATCCTACAGGGTAATCCCTTTTTTTTTTTTTTTTTTTTTTTTGAGACGGAGTCTCGCACTGTCGCCCAGGCTGGAGTGCAGTGGTGCGATCTCGGCTCACTGCAACCTCCGCCTCCTGGGGTTCAAGCAATTCTGATTCTCCTACCTCAGCCTCCCAGCTGAGGTAGCTTGGACTACAGGCATGTGCCACCACATCTGGCTAATTTTTTTTGCCTGTGTTGTTAGTAGCGACAGGGTTTCACCACGTTGTCCAGGCTGGTCTTGAACTCCTGACCATCTGCCCACTTTGGTCTCCCAGAGTGTTGGGATTACGGGCATGAGCCACTGCGCCTGGCCGTAATCACTTTTATTACCTCCATTTAGTAGATAAGCAGTATAAGGCATAGAAAGGTTAAAGAACTCGCCCAAGGTCGCATAGCTATTATAGTATGCGGCAGGGGTAGAATGCAAACTTAGGCAATTTGGCTCCAGAGTCTACACCGAAACGAAGACAACGTGTAAAGCTGGCAAGATGATGTTGAAACTGGCAAACTTAGACACTGCTGGTAATTCATAGAACCTTCTCAGAAGTAGTATGAAAATATAGAAAATGCCATATGTTTGGTCTTTGCCCAGTAAGCACATTCCGGCAAATTGTTCCTGAGCATATGAACTCTGGGCAAGAAGATAATCAGTGTTCAGTAATAACAAAACCCTGGAAGCAACCCAAATGTCCAACACCAGAGAAGTGGAAGCTGCTATTACACAGATGCTATCATTACGAAGACTCTATAGAAACATGGGGGACTGTGATCTGTTCAGTGGGGGGCGGGGGAGTGGTGATGAAAAAGGCAGAATAAAAATGATACATAGGCCAGGGCACAGTGGCTCATGCCTGTAATCCCAGCACTTTGGGAGGCTGGGGCAGGCAGACTGAACTCTTGAGCTCAGGCGTTCTGAGATTAGCCTGGGCAACATGGTGAAACCCTGTCTCTATAAAAAATATTAAAATTAGCTGGGTGTGGTGGCGTGCACCTGTGGTTCTAGCTACTTGGGAGGCTGGGGCAGGAGGATGGCTTGAACTGGGGAGGTTGAGACTGCAGTGAGCCGTGATCATGCCACTGCACTCCAGCCTGGGTGACAGACAGAGACCCTGTCTCCAAAAAAAAAAGAAAAAAAAGAAAGAAAGAAAAAAGAAAAGAAATGAAATGAAAAGAAAAAGAAGGCATATGTAGCAAAGGTAAAGTTGGAAAACTGTGTGTTTGTGGACCCAGCGTGGAAGGTGATGTGGAAGGTGATAAATGTAAAATGAAATAGGTTGTTGAGGGAAGGTGGTGGCATTGTGGGTGACTTCTTTGCTTATTTTTTAAATGTTTCTTTAGCGGCTGATACATTCATCTTTTCACCAATTGTGGCAGGAACATTTATTACAGGCTGCTTATCTCTTGCCAGCCTTGGAAGCCTGGGAGATGCCTGATTGTTGGGCAACAACATAAAACAGAAGAAAAACACAAGTAACTAAGAGACGATTTCCAAACACAGCAATAGCTACGCTTGCAGGAGCAAACAACCAAGGGACAATGTAGGCACCGTCAATCTCTCGGGAGCAAGCGGGAGCCTAGGTCCCGGGAGGCCTGTGGCGGGACAGGGCGGGGAATCTGATCACCCAGGCAGACAGCCTGCCTCAACTTCTCTCCCCGCCTTCTGATGCCACATTAACAGTCATGGCATCCAGTTACCCAGGCTCTGAGGCTGGCAGTCCATGGGTGCCCCTCCTTAAGCAGAATGATTTATGAAAATGTAGATTTATGAAACTGATAAATTAGGAGATAATTATTCAGACTGTGAAAGGAATTGCTAAAGGAACTCCCCTACTGCAGCGGACTGCATCAGTAATATTCAGGTGGCATCAAAGAAAAGTGTTTTTTTAAAAATTGATAGCCTACTTTGCATAAAAAGCTGTCCTGGGCGCAGGGGACTCAGATAAATCAGGTTCCACTCCTGCCCTATCTAAAATCGAGTTCTTCCCTCCTGCTGCCCTGCCACCCTCTACTGGCTTGCTGGTTCAACTTTTTCCATGGCACGCTATCACTGGTTAACATTATATTATGGAAGTATCTGTGTATTTGTTTATTCTTCCTCCCCTGCACTGGACTCTGAGCCTCTGTCCTATGGGCCATGGTGCCTGCTGAATGAGGAAAGCTCTCAATGGCTATTTCTTTCTTTTCTTTTTTTTCCGGGTCTTGCTCTCTTGCCCAGGCTGGAGTGCAGTGGTGTGATCACAGCTCACTGCAGCCTTGATCTCCCAGGCTCAAGCAATCCTCCCACCTCAGCCTTCTGAGTAGCAGGGACTACAGGTGCATGCCACCACACCTGGCTAATTTTTGTACTTTTTTTTAAAGACAGGGTCTTCCTGTGTTGTCCAGGCTGGCCTCGAACTCCTGGGCTCAGTGGATCCACCCACCTTGGCCTCCCAAAGTCCTGGGATTACAGGCATGAGCCACTGCGTCTGGCCTCAATGCCTATTTCTGGAACAAGTGAGCCCAAGGATCTCAAGTGGGGGCAGGGGACATGGATGAATACCCTAGTGCTCACAGCTACCATTCATGTGATGCACATCACACCCACCATTTCCATTTTATGCCCATGTTGGCCTTTGGAATCACCTTCACAGATGAGGAAGTGAAGGCACAGTGAGTGGGGAGTACAGGGTGTGATGAGGCAGAGTCTAGGGACCTGACATGGCTGGGGCTGGTGTGGTTGGGGAGGATTCTCCTCCTCGTGGGCCACCGGGGCAGGGACGTAGATGGCAAGGAGGACCCAGTGAACACAAAGGGCAGGTCATCGTGTTCTCAGGGGGCAGCAGCCTAATTGTGACTAGGCTTATGACTGAGTGGTCTCTGAGCGGTGTGGCTGCCATGGCACTACAGATGAGCCACATGGTTCCTCCAGATCTCGGTCATCTCAGGTCGCCTGAGGGGGTTCTCCAAGGATCAGTCATTCAATAATTACCTGGATGTCAATTTGGGGAGAAGGTTTTTATATCGAAAGGATGATAATCATAATAAACATTACAACAATTAGCTGGATGTCGTGGCCCACACCTGTAGGCCCAGTTACGAGGGAATCTGAGGCAAGAGGATCACTTGAACCCAGGGGTTGGAGAGTACAGTGAGCTACGATCACACCAATGCACTCCAGCCTAGGCAACAACAGAGTGAGACCCCCATCTCAATCAATCAATCAGTCAATAACTGAATGATGATGATAATGATGTTGATGATGATGATGAACGCTGGGTTGGGTAGGGGGCTTGCTATGGGCCTTCAAGAGCCTTGTCTCACGTCACCCTTCAGTGATCCTGGGATTGAGGTTATGTTGGCCTATTTTAGAAATGAACTTGCCCAAGGCTAGAGAGTCAAGGAAACCTCCAACCTGGATTTGAGTTCTGGCCCGTGGGGCTGCAGTACTTGTGCTCTCCCCTGCTCCTTCCTGCTGTTCCTTGACTTTAGCACCAGACATCACAGAGGCTCTGAACAAGAAGAGGTCACAGGAGGGAGCACTGGATCGCAACTGGGGGCTCCTTGGAGGGGGTGGCATTTGAGTCCAGTCTTAAAGGGTGACAACAGGGAAGGCAGGGGTGCAGAAAGCCTGCCATTCCTCCCCAGAACCTGTAGGTCCCCTAGGATGCTCCACAGAGCTGCACATAAGAGCATCTGTGCAGGTGGAGGAGGTGAGTGTGGAGGACGGAGCTCAGTGCCGGAGGCTCTGCCATTTCCCCAGCCTGCGTGACCTTGAGCAAGTCTCTAAACTTCCCTGGGGTCTGTTTCCTCTTCTGTAACAGGAGACTAAAGATGCTGGCACCTCCCTGGGCTGCTATGAGGACAAAAGGACAGACTGGGTTAAAGCTCTGGCTCAGATAAAGGCCCAGGCGAGAGAACCAGATGCTGGTTCTCTCCTTCCTTCTTTCTGCCTGGATCTTCTCCTGGGGCTGCAGGCACTTTTGTGGGCAAGTTTTCCTGTAAGTTTCCCTTGAATGACCTTTCTCAAGGACCAAATGATCACAGCATTGCTGGATTCTTGGACCTGGAGAGCAAATCTGGGTCTACTCCCTACAGTCCAGAGGTGGGTATATATTACAGCCCCTCTCTGCCGTCACCTCTTCAGATACAAGGGCCCTCATCTTCTCAGTCCATCCTCATTACTCAGACCTTTGATCACTCCGCCTGCTCTTTCATGAATCCTGTCGGGCGTGATTACCTCTTTCATAAGGGCTGAGTGACAAGAATCACTTAGAGTCCACTGGGACAGGCAGCTGGGAGGGTTTCTGCAGGGGTAAGGCAGGGCTGTCACATCTCCAGATTCTGTCCTCCTACTCCCTGCCCCCAGTCCTCTCCTGAAGCACACAATGACCTTCTGCTTCTTTTGTCATAGTTATGGGTGGCCTTGTGCTCACCCTGCCACTACCTGGGGAGTTCTTCAAGGATAAGAGCTGTGTGGTGGACACCTGCTCTCTCTGCCCGGCCAGAATCTCCCCCATCTCAGATCTGTGGGTACAGCACCATTCCTTCTTTCACTCCATGAAACTGACTCCACTGGGTGAAACTGACTCCACTGCACAATTTAGTGGGGTGGCCAAGGAATGGCCACTAGACTGTGCGGGACACAGGGAGTGACTGGCTTGTATATAGTTAGAATGTAGGTCCCCTCTAAATCTCATGTTGGATTGTAATCCCCAGTGTCGAGGTAGGACCTGGTGGGAGGTGACTGAATCATGGGGGCAGAGTTCTCATGAATGGTTTAGCACCATCCCCTTGATGCTATCCTTGCGATAGTGAGTTCTCCCAAGATCTGGCTATTTAAAAGTGTGTGCCACCTCCCCCCACCCTCTCTCTCCTACTCTCACCATGTGATGTGCCTGCTTCCACTTTGCTTTGCCTTCTGCCATGAATACAAGCTCCCTGAGGCCTCCCCACAAGCCAAGCAGATGGCGGCACCATGCTTCCTGTACAGCCTGCAGAATCGTGAGCCAATGAAACCTTTTTTCTTTATAAATTACCCAGTCTTAGCTGTTTCTTTATAGTAATGCAAAAATGGCCTAACATAGCTTGGGATGGAATTGGGCCCACACCAGGCCAATGGGAACCTTCCTCAGCACTTTCGCTGGAAGCATTAGGAAAGATCCCTAATACTTCCAGGTAGGATGTACGTAGGGGCTTTTCCTGGCTGTCTTGGCCACTGCAAGTGAAGTACCTGCCTGAGAATGGCTCTAATATGGGAAAACGAGGGTATAGAAAATGGAGAATAGTTGATTTTGATTACATCATCTAAGCACTTGGATCTACCTATGCCTGAGGCCAAGAGTATCATGATGAATTTCTTTTTTTTCAGAGACAGTGTCTTACTCTGTCACCCAGACTGGAGTGCAGTGGCATGATCATAACTCACTGCAGCCTTGAACTCCTCCTCACCTCAGCCTCCTAAGTAGTGAGTAGCTACAACTATAGGTGGGTGCCACCACACCTGGCTATTTAAAAAAAATATTTTGGAGACAGGGTCTTGAACTTCTGGGCTCAAGTGATCCTCCTGCCTTCGCCTCCTGTATAGTTGGGATTACAAGGAGAAGCCACCGTGCCCAGCTCGATGTTGGATTTCTTAATTTAATGAGCCAGTGTTTCCTAGCTGCTTAAGTCCATTTACCTTCGGTTTCTGTCTCTAACAGCCAAAAAACACTAACTAATACAGTGTGTGTCTTCCTTATCGCAATGCTTCCCTTTGCATTAATGGCAATACCAGGCACTTAGAAGGTACTCAGTGAAATCCTGCTGAACGAATAAAAGAAAAATGCTGCCCTGCTTCTTATGGGCAGCTGTGTTCTAGGTAGATCTCTGTTCAGAACTCACTCCAACGATTACATTCCCCCTTCTCAGGTTACAGACAATCCAGATAAGCAGCCTGGGTTTTCATCTCCCTCAATGTCCAGGGTAAAGCTCAGAGGCTAGTTTTCTATCAGGTCCTACAACTAGATTTCCAAGTAAATTGCGGCTCTTCCCACAAAATCCCTCCTCACTTAACTTAGGGCCACTGGCAATCCAGCAGGTTTTTTCTCCTCTTGATTATTTATGACAACATTAAGCAAAAGGTAGAGTCCAGCCCGGCTCCACCACTTTCTGGCTGTGAGATCTCGGGCAAGTCGCTCACTGCTCGGAGCCTCCACTTCCTTGCCTGTAAAATGGGTGCGGTAACTCTGTCCCATTGGGTAGTGTGCAGATAAAGTAAAATGATGGGGTGAGGTGCCTGGCATATGGCTGGCACTCTGCAAAAGGTGCCTTTGAGATTTCACCGACGATGGCTCACAGGGATTCCCATTCTTCACAAGTCTCCACTGGAAAGTGTTTCTTTCCAGCTCTACCTTCTAATTTCCTGTCATCGTGACAGCTCCCTCTTGGTGACAACACATCCCCCCAAATTTTATGGCAACTCAGTTTTGATATAGCTTTTAATTGTCTTTGTGCTATAACCTTGTCTCTGGAAATTCTCATTTATACTATGGGCCAGTGCCTCTTTGATTGCACACTTATTGATCCCCCAATTAATGAGAAACAATTTGTTCATAAGGAACTGTGACAGCCTCTCCCCAGACAAGTCACATGCAGATGATTAAACGATCACCCAGGTGTTCAGTGGTACCATCCAGTCCGCCAGAGATTGAATAAAAACATCCTGCTCCGTGGCATTAATGATGATGGAAACTCACGTCGGTCTAATCAGCACAAGCCTTCGCTGTTCTAGTTTGAGGCTGATGTGGGGATGGAGGTGGATGAGCGCAGAGCTGCTGGGCACAGAGGACACTGTTGTGGTGTTTCTGGCTGGCCCTGGAGAGACTGTCTGTTCAGAAGATCTCCACCAGGGGTGGTGCTGCCTCAGTGGGTGGGTGTCTGGAAAGCGGGTGGGTGCTGTCATAGGTGGAATTTAGGGTCTTAATGAAATGAAGTAAAGGGGCTGGTGGGTAGGGACGCTAAACTCCTGCAATTCGTAAGATTACAAAAACTTGTCCCATGCAACATGCCACCAGAGCCCCTATTGATAACACCGAGTCCAGTCAGTGAGACCAGAGCTGAAGTCACATGCAGGATGACACCTCCCTATCCCAGACTCTGTTGTCTTCGAGACCCTAAGCCCACTCCCATAACACAGAGACCTACATTCATACCCATCCCCCTTTCTTCCCCCTCCTCCCACCAGTTCTGTGGGCCTGCATTGTTTTTCTGTTTGCTTTGTGCTTTAATTTGAATTCATTACCAACATTTTAAAAGTCAGGAGATTTCACAGGCCAAATCCAGATCTCCAGCTTCTCTGGCAGACTTGGGAGGATCAGGACCTGGGGGAACTGTGGTCTCACGGACAGCTGGCCTGGGCTGAGCAGCTTGGAGACAGGAGCTCCAGGTACCCACTGGCCCACTGAGCCGGCTCCACTCACTGCCTGGCCATCCCTAGAATCTGAATTCGCAAATCCCCAGCTTATCGCAAGGTTTGAGGCCTGAAGACAAACTGCGGTGAACTGAAAATGAACTTCCTCAGCCCTACGAAAGAACCGAGGAATGATGCCTCTTTCAAACCAGACCATGATGCTTTGACCTTGATCACTACACACTGGACCTACTGCAAGCTTTTTTAAGAACCAGCACTCCAGAGACAAAATCAGTCCTACTTTAACTTCAAATGACTTATCGACCAACTTCAAACACCAATGTAAAATGACTCCATTTTTGCATAACACGACATGATTATAGGCTCAGATTTCAGGGATTGTCAAAGCCTGTGCGATCACAGACTGGGCTCTTCAGGTGGTTCTTGCACAAGCCCTGCCAAATTCGAGCTTTTTTTGACAACTTTATCTTCTCCCAGAACAGGAGCTGGGAGGGAAGAGGCGGTACTTACACATCGAACAGTTTGCTACAGCTCAGTCAAAAGATGCAATTAAATCAGTGAATGGAGAAATAGGAGCTGGGGTTGCAGATAATATTCTAAGCCTCTGAGTGGAGGGGGACTCTGCATCCCATTCCTATGTGAGGCAGGGCCTGCCTGCTGTTAATGAATCTAAATAGATTTTTACTTGGCTAATATCAAGGGCTGCCGTCGAGCGGCTTCTCTTACCGGTTCCTTTGCTGAAGCAATATTAAATACTCATCATGTTTCTCATCAAAGTCTGTCACCATGTCCTTAGCGTAACCCTGAAATGAAGAAACAGAGCAGTGTGATATCAGAATGCAGGGAATCGCTGACTGAGAGCGCAGGTGCGGCACACACCGGCACAGGAGGCTGAGAGGCGGAGGCTGACCTTGACGAAGGCCCAGCTCCCCCGGCGCATCGCTCCAGCGACCCAGAGCCCCAGAGATTGTCTGATGGTCCCATGGGTCTTAGGCGTACACACCTTTAATTGTCTATGAAAAGGAGAAGGTCAATTCTCGCCTCTCACTGCTCTTCATTCCTCCCATGCCCTCTAAGATCAAGGGCTCTGACATGATTTGGGCTGTACTGTTTTCTCAACACTCATTATTTAGTTATCTTAATTGTCATAACCAGATGCAACCCAAATCAGTTGTTTAAAAGGGGATCTTGGACAGGCACAGTGGCTCATGCCTGTAAAACTAGCACTTTGGGAGGCTGAGGTGAGACGATTGCTCGAGCCCAGGAGTTCCAGACTAGCCTGGGTAACCTAGGGAGACCTTATTTCTACAAATAATTTAAAAATTAGCCAGGCATCGGTGGTGCATGCCTGTGGTCCTAGCTACTTGGGGGGCTGAAGAGGGAGGACTGCCTGAGTCTGGGAAGTTAGAGCTGCAGTGAGCCATGATTGCACCACTGCACTCCGGCCTGGGCAACAGAGTGTCTCAAAGAACAAAAAGGGGAGGGGAATCTTATTTTCCCCTTGTCATTTCAAGAGAAATATATGTTAATTATAAACAATGCAGTCGTTACAGAAATCTATGACCCAGACCGGAGTCCCTCTTGGAGTGGACATCTGTGGTTCTGTGTCTCCTCTTCTGCCAATGGGACCCTGGGTTTCCTTTGGGGAACTGCTCAGCCCCTTCCTGCACTTCACTGGCTTCCTTAGATGACCTTGAAAGTGACTTTGTTCTTCTCTTGGTTCACATGACCTTGGCCTTGCCAATCAACATAGGGCTTCCCCCAGTCACAGTGATTTACCACTTTAGGGGTGAACCAAGACCCGAGTCAGCCTCGGGACTTTGCTGATACCCTTGGAAAAAGAGCTGCTCTCTTCCCATTTGAATGCTGTGCCAGTGAGATGCAGGCCTGGACCTGCCTGAGAGTGAAGCTGATAAAAAAGACAGCAGATCCAAGAGATGCAGAGGCAGATTCTTAATGACATAATTTGAGTCCCTGGATTCACCTATGCCTAAAGAAGTATCTGGACAATTCAGTTATTGCCTTAGAAGTTTCAACTGAGTTTCTGTCATTTGCAGACAAAAGAATTTTAAGTAACACACTATAATCTGACCATCAGAGATAATCCCTGGTATAATTTATTACGGCTGGGGGAGAGTAATATATAATAAACTACACATATTTAAAGTGATGTATGCATGCACCAGTAAAACTGCTATTGTAATTTGATATGTATATCTTCCTCCGGGTGCTTTTCTTTGTTCATAATATACAAAGATACATATCTACATATACACTCTTTAAAAAGCTTTTTCTTGTTTTTTTTTAGTAGAGATGGCATCTCACTATGTCGCACACACTGGTCTCTAACTCCTGGGCTCAAGTGATCCTCCTGCCTTGGCCTCTCAAAGTGCTGGGATTACAGGCATGAGCCACTGCCCCCAGCCCCATATACTCTTCTATTTCTTTTGTTTGTTTTTTTGCTGGTTTTTTTTTTTTTTTTCTTGGTTTTTTTTTCGAGACAGAGTCCTACTCTGTCACCCAGGCTGGAGTGCAGTGGCGTGATCTCAGCTCACTGAAACCTCCATCTCCCAGGTTCAAGCAATTCTCCTGCCTCAGACTCCCAAGTAGCTGGGACTACAGTCACCTGCCACCATGCCCAGCTAATTTTTGTATTTTTAGTAGAGACAGGGTTTCACCATGTTGGCCAGGCTGGTCTCTTAACTCCTGGTCTCATGTCATCTGCCTGCCTTGGCCTCCCAAAATGCTGGGATTACGAGCATTAGCCACTGCGCCAGACCTCATATACTCTTTAAAACAAAAATGGGATCATACAATAAACAATTCTTTGCAATTTGCTGTTTCTTTTTCCTTTCCTTTTTTTCTTTGAAATGGAGCCTTGCTCTGTGGCCCAGACTGAAGTGCACTGGCACAATCTTGGCTCACTGCAACCTCTGCCTCCCAGATTCTCCTGCCTCAGCCTCCTGAGTAGCTGACATCACAGGTGTGCGCCACCACACCCAGCTAATTTTTGTATTTTTAGTACAGACAGGGTTTTGCCATGTTGGCCAGTCTGGTCTTGAACTCCTGACTTCAGGTGGTCCTCCCGCCTTGGCCTCTCAAAGTGTTGGGACTACAGGCGCGAGCCACCGCACCTGGCCAATTTGCTGTTTTTTAACTTTGTTGTCAAGGGGAGGATTAACAGTACAATATCAGCTTGGCACTGGTCCCAAGTTATAGCAAGTTATGGGGATTAAGTTTTAAATGGCAAGTAGGGCATTTGTATCAGAAATGCAGTTTGTGTGGGAACCTTAATGCTTCTCCTGGGAAGGAAAGAGAGAGAAAAATAGAAATCTCTGTCATTCTCTTCTTAACTTTTCAAAATCTGGCTTTAGCCCCATTATTTTGTTAGAATTCTACCCAAGAGAGACCCAGGACCACCTTAACTTAATGTAATAGGTCTTCTCTCCATCCTTTCCAATCGCTCTGAGGCACGGGAAACTAATCACCCATCATGCCGTCCCAAGTTGAGAATGACGGGCATTCCTTTCCTCTCGCTCTCATCCTCATGATAATCATTAAGATTCCCACTCCAGGCTGGGCACAGTGGCCCACGCCTGTAATCCCAGCACTTTGGGAGCCTGAGGCAGGCGGATCACGAGGTCAGGAGATCAAGACCATCTGGTTAACATGGTAAAACCCCCTCTCTACTAAAAATACAAAAAATTAGTCAGGTGTGGTGGTGTGCATCTGTAGTCCCAGCTATTTGGGAGGATGAGGCAGGAGAATCGCTTGAACCCAGGAGGTGGAGGTTGCAGTGAGCTGAGATCGTGCCATTGCATTCCAGCCTGGGCAACAGAATGAGACTGTCTCAAAAAATAAATAAATAAATAAATAAATAAATAAATAAATAAATAATAAAAAAGATTCCCACTCCATTTCTTTAAAAAAAAAAAAAAAATAGCTGGGTGTGGTGGCAAGCCTGTAGTCCCGGCTGCTCGGGAGGCTGAGGCAGGAGAGGATGGTTTGAGTCTAGGAGTTCAAGATTACAGTCAGCTATGATTGCACTACTGCACTGCAGCCTGGGCAAGAGAGTGAGACCCCGTTTCTAAAAAATGTCCTACTTGCCAAATTCTCTTCCTCTGCATCTGTAGTGCTGAATGAGCTGCTCTTCCCATGCAGCTTTCTGCCTGTGCCTTCTCTAGCTAGCCTTCACCCTGTGCCCTCAATTGTGGAAGGTCAGTGTCTGCCTGCATCTCCATTTCACCAGTCTTGGGTTTTTCTCCCTCCCGTCTTCACTTCTCCCTCCAATTTCGAGGAAAAGAGCCGGATGTGCAGCCCAGTCATGCCTAGTCCAGGGCTAACACCCTGATGCCCTTTCTCCTCCTGCTTCCTGTAGGGCCCCAGGTTGTTGCCATCTGCTTCCCTCTTGCTCCGGAGCCTCTACTTTCCCTTCCTGACTTCCCTCTCTCTAGACCCACCCAGGAACAGGATGCTGTACCCTCATGTTCTCTCCTATTCTGACATCTCTACAACCTCTGAGTTTCACTGGGGCTTTCCTTCTGGCTAAGTTGGCCAATCACGAAGTAAGCAATAATAAGAAAGGGTGATACAATGAAATTATAAGAAATAAAAAACAAAAACAAAAACAAAAAACAAGGCTGGGCATGCCCACACGTGTAATCCCAGTGCTCTGGGTGGCTGATGCGGGAAGATTGCTTTAGGCCAGGAGTTTGAGACCAGTCTGGGCAACATAGCAAGACCCTGTCTCTTAAAAATAAAAAATAAAAAATAGTAGGGTATGGCCAGGCATGGTGGCTGACACTTGTAATCCCAGCACTTTGGGAGGCTGAGGTGGGTGGATCACCTGAGGTCAGGAGTGCAAGACCGGCCTGGTCAACATGGTAAAACCCCATCTCAACTAAAAATACAACAAATTAGCCAGGTGAGGTGGCGGGCACTTGTAATTCCAGCTACTTCAGAGGCTGAGGCAGGAGAATCACTTGAACCCGGGGGTCGGAGGCTGCAGTGAGCTGAGATAGCGCCACTGTACTCCAGCCTGGGCAACAGAGCAAGACTCTGTCTTGGAAAAAAAAAAAGTAGCTGGTGTGGTGGTGCATGCCTGTAGTCCTAGCTATGTGGAAGGCTGAGGTGGGAGGGGTGCTTGAGTCCAGGAGTTCAAGGTTACAGTGAGCTATGACTGTGTCACTGCACTGCAGCTGGTGCAACAGGGTGAGACCCTGTCTCTCTAAAACACCCGAGAAACAACAAAAAACAAACTAGCTTTCCTGGCTTCCGGAGGTGCCTACAGACACTACTCTGTCCTCCCCTGGGCCTGAGTCCTGCCTCATCCTGAGTGCAAGAAAAGCACAGGAGGCCTCAGCCCTCGGGAGAACTGGGTTTTTATGAGAGTGGGTCTGGGGAGGATTCTCGCCTTCTTCCAGAATAATAACACATAAATCGCGCAAACAGTTTATCCAGCATTTCCATATACACGATTCTCCTTTGATCTTCACAGAAGCCCTTGAAGTAGTGATTATTACCCCATTTAAGATACAAGGAAACCCTCCCAAGCATCTTCCCAGAACACAGATGCTGCTCCATGGCAATTTACATAACCATTTTGAAACATTAAAATGACCGTGGATATATTATGGGTATGGAATGAAACAGTGGATGACATTTTTAGATGAAATATGGGACTTCAAAGAAATCTCAGCTTTTGCTGGCTGCCCTGGGCTTTCACCTCAAACTCTCCAGGGAATGCATCGATCCTCCTTTGCCAGGAGGGAGATGTCATCAGAAAGATTCGAGGAACTGGAACATCCATCCATCTCCACTTCTTAAATGCTGATGTGCCTACAAATCACCTAGGGATCGTGGTGAAATGCAGATTTTTTTTCTTTTTTTCTTTTTGAGACAGGGTCTCACTCTGTCTCCCAGGCTGGAGTGCAGAGCAATTTCAGCTTACCGCAGCCTCAACTTCCTGGACTCAAGCCTCCTGAGTAGCTGGGACTACAGGCAGGTGACAACACATGGCTGGCTAATGTTTTTTTCTTTTTTTCTTTTGTATTTTTTGTAGAGACGTGGTTTTGTCATGTTGCCCAGGCTGGTCTCCGACTCCTGAGCTCCAGTGATCCACTTGCCTCAGCCTCCCAAAGTTCTTAGATTACAGGCGTGTGCCTGTGTGCCACCATGCCCCAGATTCTTTTTTTTTTTTTTTTTTTTGGAGACAGGGTCTCACTATGCTGCCCAGGCTAGTCTCAAACTCCTGGCCTCAAGTGATCCTCCCACTTCAGCTTCCTGAGTAGCTGGGACTACAGGCATGTAGCACCATGCCTGCTTTGAAATGCAGATTCAGTAGGACTGGGAAGTACCCAAGTCTGCATTTCCTTTTTTCTTTCTTTTTGAGAAGGAATCTTGTTCTGTTGCCCAGGCTGGAGTTCGGTGGTGTGATCTTGGCTCACTGAAACCTCCGCCTCCTGGCTTCAAGCGATTCTTCTGTCTTGGCCTCCCAACTAGCTGGGATTACAGGCACGCACCACCATGCCTGGATAATTTTTGTATTTTTAGTAGAGACGGGGTTTCACCATGTTGGCCAGGCTGGTCTCAAACTCCTGACCTCAGGTGATCCACCCACCTCGGCCTCCCAAAGTACTGGGATTACAGGCGTGAGCCACCACACCTGGCCCCAAGTCTGCACTTCTAATGAGCTCCCAGGTAATGCCCATGGCCCATACTTTGGGTAGCAAGGCCCTAAACTAGCCAACTTTATTTCCCACCATTCACAACACCCCCGCCTCCAGTGAGATGGTCTCTGAACTCGAGCTGGGAGGTACCAGGGCTCTGGAGTCCAGCCTGTTCCATGACACAAGGTTGCCACTTAGTTTCTTTACCTATAAGATGGAGTGATGCCTGTACCTGTTGTCTGGTGGAACTTTTCTTTCCCTCACAGAGTTAAGTGAATTGGATGCAATAACAGTGGAAAGGATTTAGCACAGTACCTGGCACTTACAAAATTCTCAATGAACATTAGTTATAAGTGCATTGATGGAACTCCATTTCTAAAACAGAACCATCCGAGTCCCACCCCGCCCCATTCTCACTCCTAACTTGATGTCTTAATCATTCTATTTCCTTTTCCAGTAACCCACCCCAGCACCCTCCAGCCTCCACTCCGACTCTCCAAGGGCCAGCTCAGTTCCCAAAGTCCCCATGAAGGCTTCCCTTGCCATTCTCCCCACCCCACTCACTTCAGTTCCTTCTGAAAGCCTGAAATTAGTATTAAATTATATTCAATACAGTGTGAAATCTGATATAATTAAGTGCTAAGGTGTTAGCATTTAACTATATATACTACTCACTAATTATCAGGGGATTTGGAGACCTGGGTGTGAGCCCTGAACTCTGTTGTTTATCTCATCTGAGCCTCAGTTTCCTTGTCTGCAAACGGGGGATACTGATAAGGTCTACCTCACAGGACTGCTATGTGGATAAACTAGGATTAAAGTGGAAGTAATTTGGGATTATTTTCTTTCTCGCTCATCTTGGCTCCCCAATCAGATTATAAATTCCTGGAGGGCAGACCCATGGAACAGGGAAGGAGATGGAGTTTCGCCTGAGTGCCTGGAGGCCTGGGCTCCAATCCTGGCTTCACCGCTGTCCAGCTCTATGACGACAATTGCTAAGGTTGACTTAGCACTTACTATGCGCCAGGCAAGATTCTACCCCTTTTCGTGCCTAAGTCAGTTAACCCTCGTTGTGCTGAGGCTTTACTTCCTTGCCTACAAAAGGCGTGTATGAATACTTAAGGCATCCAGCAAAGGTGTGAGAACCCTGAAAAAACGCCAAGTTCCTCTTCAGTTTTTCAGCAAACATTTATCAAGGGCTTACTGTGTGGCTGGCCCCTTTGCATATGCAATCAGGGCTTAACAAAAGCTCTGACCCAGTGTAGATTCAGATACCAACTTGCCTGTGTAGACTCTGTGAACCCCCAATAGCTGAGATAGGTCTCAGTTAATTGAGAAAGTTTATTTTGCCAAGGTTGAGGATGCGCACCCATGACGCAGTCTCAGGAGGTCCTGACGACAGTTGCCCAAGGTGGCCAGAGCACAGTTTGGTTTCGTACATTTTAGGGAGACGTGAGATGTCAATCAACATATGTAAGATGAACATTGGTTCGGTCCGAAAAAGGCGGGACAACTTGAAGCAAAGGTGGGATGACTAGAAGCAGAGAGAGGGCTTCCGGGTTACAGGTAGATAAGAGACAAATGGTTGCATTCTTTTGAGTTTCTGATTAGCCTCTCCAAAGGAGGCAATCAGATATGCATGCATCTCAGTGAGCAGAGGGGTGACTTTTTTTTTTTTTTTTTTTTGAGACGGAGTCTCGCTATGTCACCCAGGGTGGAGTGCAGTGGCCGGATCTCAGCTCACTGCAAGCTCCGCCTCCCGGGTTTTTACGCCATTCTCCTGCCTCAGCCTCCCGAGTAGCCGGGACTACAGGCGCCCACCACCTCACCCGGCTAGTTTTTTGTATTTTTTAGTAGAGACGGGGTTTCACCGTGTTAGCCAGGATGGTCTCGAACTCCTGACCTCGTGATCCGCCCGTCTCGGCCTCCCAAAGTGCTGGGATTACAGGCTTGAGCCACTGCGCCCGGCCCAGAGGGGTGACTTTGAGGAGAATGGGAGGCAGGTTTGCTCTAAGCAGTTACCAGGTTAACTTTTCCCTCTAGTTTAGTGATTTGGGGGCCTCAAGATTTATTTTCCTTTCACAACTGTAATCAACTGCTGGTTGTTGGTTAGGGCTGCTGGACTGAACAGCCCCCAATCACAATGTGCAGTGTGAATCGTGCCCCCTGACGTTGTACAAAAGTGGGCTGCAACTGCAGCCAGTCAAGCAACCACACACTGTCTAGGGATCCCTGCAGGGGTCCTGAGAACACCCATTTAATTGCATGCACAAGGGTGTTCTTGGAAGAACCCGTAACTTTCATCAGACTATCAAAGGCACCTGGGCCCCTCCCAAAGGAGAGAATTCTAATAAAATACACAAAATGCAATGCCAAGTGTCTGAATTAGATCCCCAGGAAGGTCTCTCCAATCCTCGCAGTCATCTTCAAAGCCCCACTCTGTGTCCCATCCCACACACATCTAACCCATCAGCTCCACAGGAAAACTACTGCGTATCCAAAATCCGACCCCTTCTCCCTGCTCTCCCCTCCCAGGCTGGTCTAGGCCCAGACTGGACTCCTGCGCCTGCCTCCTCCCTGCCTTCTGTTCTCCCTGCTGTCACCCAGGGGGCCTGATGAGAGGTGAGTGGAATCATGTCACTCTTCTGCTAGGACCCCAAGGGGGCTCCTGTCCCACTCAGAGTCAAGGGCAAGGCCATCCCAGTGGCCACAAGGCCCTGCACTCTAGGTCTCGACCCCCATCTCTGAGCCACCTCTCACCACTGCACTCCTCCTTCTCACTCCAGTGTCCTCAACACCCCCCATTCCTCAGGCCCCATTCCTTCCATGTGGAATGCTCTTCTCTCAGGAAAATGCCCACATTCCTCACCTCCTTCAAGACTTAACCCACTGGCCAACATGGTGAAACCTCATCTCTACTAAAAATACAAAAATTAGCTGGGCATGGTGGTGCATGCTTGTAATCCCAGCTACGCAGGAGGCTGAGGCAGGAGAATCACTTGAACCTGGGAGGTGGAGGTTGCAGTGAGCCGAGATCACGCCACTGTACTCCAGCCTGGGCGACAGAGCAAGACTCCATCTCAAAAAAAAAAAAAAAGACTTAACACAGATCCTCCCTTCTCAGTGACGTCTCCCCTGACCATCATAGTGAAACTTGCAAACTGTGCACACACTGCACGCCCCATCTCCTGCATCCCTCCCTGCACTAACACACGTCTAATTTATCTTACTTATTATACCTTTTATGTATTGGGGTGTCCTTGCACTAGAATGAGAATTCTATGAAGGCGGAGAGCTTTATCTATTTTGTTCATTGTGCATTCCAATGAAACTGTTGAGTGAATGAATCCACGAGGACACATTGAAGCGGGGATCTGAAAGTTGAAACGTTACCTGGGCAACAAGAAAAGGGAAAGGCCTTCCAAGCAGCAGGACCAGCATGAACAGAGGTTTGGGGGTGTGAAGAAACATGAAATGTTCACGCACGGGCCAGAGGATGCCTGAAAAGCTGCACCCCAGTCACCCGAAGCATTGGCTTGTCACCCATAAATGATCCCTTGGTTAGGATGTGGAGGTTGCAGGGGGTTAAGGGGGAATCAAGAATTGGCTAGAGTGTTGGGTGCTGAGAAGGCACAAGTGACCTACAGCAGAGGGTCCAAGGAGTTTGGATGTGACACAAAAGCAGAGTCTCAATGTCCTTATTGGTATCCTTATCTTTATCCCCAGTGCTGGCCCTGGAGAAGGCACAGAATTTTGTCAAGGGCTGTCTCTACAAAAATGTTTTTTAAAAATTAGCTGGGTGTGGTGGTGTGAGGCTGTAGTTCCAGCTACTTGGGAGGCTGAGGTGGGAGGATAGTTTGAGCCCAGGATCTCGAGGCTACAGTGAGCTATGGCCGTGCCACCACACTCCAGCCTGGGCAACAGAGTGAGACCCTTTCTCTAAGGAAAAAAAAAAAATCCTACCAAGAGTTAGGCACTGTAGAGATAAGGGAGAAGTTAGGACTGTGGTTTGAGAGCAGCCTGGGCAACACAGCAGGACCCCATCTCTATAAAAATATTAAAAAAAAAAAGATTAACCAGGCATGGTGGCGTGTACCTGTAGTCCCAGCTACTTGGGAGGCTGAGGTGGGAGGATGGCTTGAGTCCAGGGGGTTGAAGCTGCAGTGAGCTATGACTACACCACAGCACTCCAGCTTGGGTGACAGAGCAACACGCTGTCTCAGGGAAAAAAAAAAAAAAAAGGGAATTTTACCAACGGCCATGTTATTCATTTTCTCTAGGGGAAAAAAAACTGGAACTGGAATGAAATGCCAAGAATCAGTTATACTTAAAGACAGAGTCCATATTTCAAGGATCACGTATTCCTCTGAGGCCAGTACACTGGAATTCTCCTCAACGGGGCTGATTTAGTGAATACAGAAGCCTGAGCTGCATTCAGGAGCAGCTGAGAGTGCAGTGTTGGTTTCTAGGGCTTGAGAATGTCAGATACCCAACCTTGCTGACTGCAGATCCCACCAGAAAACCATCACTTAGATAGGATAACACTGAGACCATGAAGCCACTCTTTGTGGCTGGGCATGGTGGCTCATGCCTATAATCCCAGCACTTTGGGAGGCGAGTGGACTACTTGAGGCCAGGAGTTCAAGGCCAGTCTGGCCAACGTGGTGAAACCCTCTCTCTACTGAAAATATAAAAATTAGCCGGGCATGGTGGTTAGCGCCATGCAGGACTATAATCCCAGCTATTCGGGAGGCTGAGGCAGGAGAATGGCTTGAACCCAGGAGACCGAGGTTGTGGTGAGCCAAGATCGTGCCACTGCACTGCAGCCTGGATGACAGAGCGAGATTCCATCTCAAAAAATAATAAAAATTAAAAAAAAGAAGACACTGACTGTCTGGGGTCACAGAGCTCTTCCACACCCCCAAGTCCCTTGATCCCCTGCTGCCTCCCTGTAGGCTCCACATCCTAACTAAGGGATGAGTTATGGGTGACAAGCTGATGCTTGAAGTTACCGGGGTCCAGCTTTTCAGGCATCCTTTACTGCCGTTTATCAATGCTGTCTGTGGGTGCTTATTTAACGCATGCAGCAATCCTATGCTCTAAGATCATTATGCCCATTTTACAGAGGAGGAAACGGAGGCCTTGAAAGCTGAAGCAAATTGCCTGAAGTTCTCAGAGTCCCTAAGTGGAGCTAGCAGACAACCCTTGTTTATGTGGGGCCAGCATCCATTCCTGTTCTGGGTATAACACCTTGATTCTCCTCTAGGAAACCGCCTTTCGTCCACTCTCAGTCCACGTGGTGTGGGTGGAAATAACACTCCCAATGCTGCAAGGGAAAGCACGTGCCGCAGGCCTGGCCAGTGCATTCCATCTCCCCGGCCATGTGATGGTTCAGGGCTAGGTATGCTTCCCAAGCTATGCCTCCCAAGGACCCTCCTGGAAAAGTCCTTATCTCTCCTCCTTCACAATTATTAGTTGATATGAGCCAGGGCTACTAAGGAAGGAAGGAAGATGTCATTTCTTCACACACAAAGGAAGGAGTCATTTTACCAACTTCTTAGGTTCACCATTATGAGCATCCTTAAATGTTCCATGAAAAAATCTGCCCAAGATGCCAGGCATGGTGGCTCATGCCTATAATCCCAGCACTTTGGCAGGCTGAGGTGGGAGGATCACTTGAGCCCAGGAGTTTGAGGCCAGCCAGGGCAACATAGTGAGATCCCACTTCTACAAAAATAAAAAAAGTTAGAAAAATCTGTCCAAGAGTGATGACACCAATGTAGAGACAGCAGAATGGAGGACAGTGAGAGACAGGCCAGACAGCAACCAGATCCTTTAATGGTGGTTAATCCACCATATCCAGCCATGCCCGAAGCCAGCACTAACCTTTTAGTCACTTGAGTGAATACATCCCTTTCTTTCCTTGGGTCAGTTTGAAGTGTGTGTATGTGTATGTGTATGAGAGAGATTTATACCCAAGTAGGTACTGGGAGGTACAGTGGTAGAACAAATACTAGACAGTGTCTGAATCCAAAGTCCCTGCCATGTCTAAGGGCTCAGAGAAGCATTTCATAGAGGACTAAATGATACCTTGATGCATGCTCCAGTGGCCCTAAGCCCACAAGAAGAGATGATTCAAATGTATCTTACAGTACAAAACTCATAGCCTTCTTTCAAAACCCACCCCAAGTGCTCAGACCCACTCACTGGGGGAGTCTGCATGTCCCAGCGCTGTGTAGCCCATCCTCAGTGCATATGAGTTAAATGAGAAAGCATCTGAGTCTGAGCCTGAGCCTGCTGTTTTTCTCTTTTTCTTTTTTTTTTTTTTTTTTTTTTTTTTTTGTGAGACAGAGTCTCACTCTGTTGCCCAGGCTGGAGTGCAGTGGCTTGAATTCAGTTCACTGCAACCTCCACCTCCCAGGTTCAAGCAATTCTCCTGCCTCAGCCTCCCCAGTAGCTGGGACTACAGGCGTCCACCACCACGCCCAGCTAATTTTTGTATTTTCAGTAGAGACAGGGTTTTGTCATGTTGACCAGGCTAGTCTTGAACTCCTGAACTCAAGCGATCCACCCTCCTTGGCCTCCCAAAGTGTTGGGATTACAGGCGTGAGCCACCGCACTGGCCTGAGCCTACTTTTTACTGCATTTGCTAACACATCGGTTATATTCCCATTCTCAAAAAAAGAGCAATAAATACTCTGCAGTCAGCGCTTCCATCACGCCAGCAGAAGCCAAGCAACAAAGACCTAAAGCAACGGTTGATACTGCCCCCTAGAGGTGGAAGGAAACAGCACAAAACACGGCAGTTTCTCAGGCCCTGGAGTAGGTGTCCTATCAAAATATTACATCCTATGCACACACCAGATGGATAATCAAAGGGAGCGTTTGGGCTATTTTTCCAATACCTTACAGTTACATTTATTACTATCCTACCTGCTATGTACTATTCTTTATCGCTACCAATACGTACCTTGAGATTTTATACTTAGTCTCAGGTTTTATAGACTATCAAGGCAGATCCAGAATCTACGACCGCAGGCCACAGTTATGGTGTATTTTTATAAAAATGTTTTTCTTACATAGCTATCTAAAACATCATTTTCAATCCATGTCCAGCGGAAAACAACGAGCATTTCTTTTTATTCTCAGAAAAGTTTTCTTTTTTTTTTTTTTTTTTTTGAGACGGAGTCTCGCTCTGTC
Organism: Macaca nemestrina; assembly: GCF_043159975.1. Classification (NCBI taxonomy): domain Eukaryota; kingdom Metazoa; phylum Chordata; class Mammalia; order Primates; family Cercopithecidae; genus Macaca; species Macaca nemestrina. Next base: position 26,406,830 of record NC_092142.1, on the reverse strand, counting down.
ACCCAGGCTGGAGTGCAGTGGCCGGATCTCAGCTCACTGCAAGCTCCGCCTCCCGGGTTCACGCCATTCTCCTGCCTCAGCCTCCCGAGTAGCTGGGACTACAGGCGCCCGCCACCTCGCCCGGCTAGTTTTTTTTTTGTATTTTTTAGTAGAGACGGGGTTTCACCGTGTTAACCAGGATGGTCTCGATCTCCTGACCTCGTGATCCGCCCGTCTCGGCCTCCCAAAGTGCTGGGATTACAGGCTTGAGCCACCGTGCCCGGCCCTCAGAAAAGTTTTCTTCTAAAATTGCAAGGTGTTATTTATCAATTATCTTTCAGATTCACAAATATAGAAGACTTAAAAAATCTTGAGGTTGGGTGTGGTGGCTCATGCCTGTAATCCCAGCACTTTGGGAGGCCAAGGCGGGTGGATGACTTGAGGTCAGGAGTTCGAGACCAGCCTGGCCAACACAATGAAACCCTATCTCTATTTAAAACAAAAATACAAAAAAATAGCCGGGCATGGTGGCACATGCCTGTAATTCCAGCTACTCAGGAGGCTGAAGCAGGAGAATTGCTTGAACCCAGGAGGCAGAGGTTGCAGTGAGCTGAGGTCATGCCACTGCACTCCAGCCTGGGTGACAGAACGAGACTCCATCTCAAAAACAAACCAACCAACAAAGAAACAAAAAACTTGAATGAGTTTACTTTAAAAAGGAAAGTTTATATTAATGCCATAAATGGAAAATAATTATTGCTTGCCAGAAGGTAACTGTAGACATAAATACAGACCTACTAAAAGAGAAAACGTTTACTTGCCACCTACTACAAGGTGGCACAGGTAGGCAAAATGCACAGTGGAAAACACAGAGCCAGAACTTCCACATTCATACAACCCTGGGAGGTAGGTGGCATTGACTTTATTTCACACAACGATGCGTTTCTTCAGTATTGGCTGAACACTTCCTCTGGCTGGGCCCTGAACTAGCCTCTGGAGATACAACAGTAAGCCCAGCAAAGTCTCTACTACCACAGAGTTCACATTCTAGCAAAAGGAATCAGATGATTTACAAAAAAGTAAAACAGCCAAGTGCGGTGGCTCACACGTGTAATCCCAGCACTTTGGGAGGCTGAGGCAGGAGGATCACTTGCGCTTAGGAGCTCAAGACCAGCCTGGGCTGTTAACACAGTGAGACGCTGTCTGTACTAAAAATTTTTTAAAGTAGCTGGGTGTGGTGGTGTGTGCCTGCAGTCCAAGCTACTTCGGAGGCTGAGTTGGGAGGATCGCTTGAGTCCAGCAATTCAAACCAGCCTGGGTAACACAGTGAGACTCTATCTCTACTAACAATTTTAAAAAGTAACCAGGCATGATGGCATGTGCCTGTAGTCCCAGCTACTTGGGAGGCTGAGGCGAGAGGATCACTTGAGCCCAGGAGATTGAGGCTGCAATGAGCTATGACTGCACCATTCTACTCCAGCCTGGATGACAGAGTGAGACCCTGTTTCAATCCATCAATTTTTAAAATTAAAGTATATTGTATATCACCTGACAATAAGTGCTATGGAGAATAGAAAGCGGGAAGGGCAGCCAGGCACAGTGGCTCACGTCTATATTCCCAAAAATTTGGGAGGCCAAGGCAGGCAGATCGCCTGAGGTCAGGAGTTTGAGACAAGCCTGGCTAATGTCGTGAAACCCTGTCTTTACTAAAAATACAAAAATTAGCCAGGCGTGGTGGCACGTGCCTATAATCCCAGCTACTCAGGAGTCTGAGGCAGGGGAATTGCTTGAACCTGGGAGGCGGAGGTTGCAGTGAGCCAAGATCGTGCCATTGCACTCCAGCCTAAGCAACAGAGGAACACTCTATCTCAAAAAAAAAAAAAAAAAAAAAAAAAAAGGAAGTGGGAAACACTGTAATCTCAGAACTTTGGGAGGCCAAGGTGGGAAGATCACTTGAGCCCAAAAGTTGGAGACCAACCTGGGCAACATCATAGTGAGATGCCATCTCTAAAAAAGAAGAAAGTAGGAAGGGGCAGAAGACTGTAGGAGCAAGGGGCGGGGCTCCCTCTTCCCTTCACTGCAGTTGGGGGTGGTGGGGTTCAGGGCTCCAAGAAGGCCTCTCTTGGGAGGTGCACCCTGAGGGTAAAATCACCTTTGTAAAAATTATACTAGAGAGAACATTCTGAACATAACCAATTCTATCTTGCCTTTCACCTCCAAACTGCCCTTGGTCATTCCTGGGCGTGTGCCAAGCTAACTTTGGGAAAATTTAGTTTATCGTTTAAATAATAATAGCCCTTCCCAAAACTAAATCGCCTTTGTAAAGCTAATGAAAGGCCACCAGGTGAGGAGGATGAAAGGGGCCTGAATTCTGCTGAAATGTTAACGATCGATCGATCGCCAGCCATCATTCCAGAGGCCACTGGATTTGCAACTTCCCCGAGGACTCCAGCAGATCATGATTGTGGATCCTGACTGGCCTTCTGAGATGTCTTTTCAGGCTTTTGCATTTCTGACAACCAGATGGCCCAAGCCACACCCCTATGATTGCACCCTCCAACCAATCGAGGGCACCCAGACCCTAGCTCCCTGCTCACCAAACTATCCTTGAAAAGCCCTGGCCTCAGCTGGGTGCAGTGGCTCATGCCTGTAATCCTAGCACTTTGGGAGGCAGAGGTGAGAGGATCACTTTGGGCCCAGGAGTTCAATACCAGCCTGGGCAACAAAGTGAGCCCCTTCTCACACATGCCGTCTCTTTAAAAAAAAAAAGGACGGGGAGGGGGGGTGGGTGGGGGCTGGGTACAGTGGCTCATGCCTGTAATCCCAGCACTTTGGGAAGCCAAGGTGGGCACATCACTTGGGATCAGGAGTTTGAGACCAGCCTGGCCAACATGGCGAAACCCTGTTTCTACTAAAAATACAAAAAGTAGCCGGGTATGGTGGTGAGCGCCTGTAATCACAGCTACTCGGGAGGCTGAGGCAGGAGAATCACTTGAACCCAGGAGGAGGAGGTTGCAGTGAGCTGAGATCGCGCCACTGCACTCCAACCTGGGCGACAGAGAGAGAAGCCATTTCAAAAAAACAAACAAACAAAAAACTCTAGCCTCCACCTTTTTAGGAAGGCTGATTTGAGTAATCGTAAAACTCTGGTCTGCTGTCTAGCTGGCTCTACATGTATTAAACTCTATTTCTGTTTAAAGTCCCCTGTTTTGATAAATTGGCTGTATCTGGGCAGCAGGCAGAATGAACCCGTTGGGCAGTTACAAGGGTATCAGGATAAAAGGGGCTTCTAGATGGCAGGAACAATGAGTGCAGAGGCCAGGAGGCTCAGCACATTTGGGGAAGAACTCAGTGGCCAGTGTGGCCAGAACAGAGTGAACAAGGCAGGAGAGTGGGAGGAGATGGGGTGGGACAGACCTTGAGGCTGCCAGGCCTTGCAGACTCTGGCCTGATGCTGAGGCGGCCGGGAAGCTACTGGAGGGCTTGGGGCAGACCTGACATCCTCTCAACTGGATTTTAAGCGAGTCCTGGGTTGGGAAGGGCTGATGGAGGCTCAGAAGGTTTCCACACGGCCTGCAGGTAGAAGGGCTGAGGCTACCCCTACCCTCCTTGCCTGAGGACAGCCCAGGAGGGGGCTCAGGTCTGGGGCAGCATAAACAGCCTCTAATTATTGAGAAGAGAGGCAAGCTGCTTTCGCCCTCCCAGGCTGGTGCTGTTAGTGGAACTGATTTAGGGCCACTTTTACCTGTCAGAGCCTCTCAGTCCTGCAGGACTGGCCACCGGTCCTGATGGGAAGAGAGAGGCAGTCACCCTCTGCCAATCTCTGCCTCCATCCACCTGATTTCCATCCAAGAACTTTTCCTTCTAACGAAATGAACCTCCCAACACAGGGCATCTATCACCACCAGCCCAGCAGGCAGGGCTGTCTGAGCAGATGCTCATTCCCCCACACCCCAGGGCTGCCGCCGGCCCCCTGAAGAAGGGAGGGCACTCCCTTCCTATTGATCCTATACATATTCCTTGTGCTTCTCCTATGGGTTGGGCATCAGGCAAGGGCCACAGATAGACAGACAAGTGTAATCTGGCCTTGCCACCCTCCTTGACCTCATTTCCACCTTCATCCTAATAGCCACGTGGTCCTTCTGGCTGTTTCTCAAGGTCATTGCCGGCCGGGCACAGTGGCTCATGCCTGTAATCCCAGCACTTTGGGAAGCCACAGCGGGAGGATCACTTGAGCCCAGGAGTTCGAGGTCACACTGGCAAATATCGCGAGAGCACCCTCTCCGCTTCCCCTGCCCCATCTCTATAATAAGTAAATAAGTAAGGTCATTGCCCTTGCTGTTCCCCCTGCCTGCAATGTTTCCCTCCTCGCTCAAGGCTAAGCTTGTTTAGTAGCATCCCTTCTTCTAGGGGCCTCTCCCAACAACCTCTGTCCCTGTCTGCCTCCTCACCCAGTAGCACCTCTCACTCTCTGAAAGCATCTCTGTTCATTTATACATGGCCTCCCTCATCAGGACGCCAGACCCACGAGAGCAGGGACAATGCCAGCTTGCTCACTGCTTATCTCCCAGTTCCTGGTGTGTACAAGGAGCTTATAAAGGATTTGCAGAAAGGAGAGAATGAGGACGAACAGAAGGAAAGGGAGGAAGACAAAAATCCCTGGCCTCAAGGAACTTGGAGTAGAGAGGTGGAAACGGAACAATTGCTCCAGGGCAGTGCGGCGGGTGCTATCAAGAGGAGGCACCTGAGGCTGGGTGCGGTGGCTCACTCCTAAAATCCCAGCACTTTGGGAGGCTGAGGCGGGTGGATCACCTGAGGTCAGGAGTTCAAGACCAGCCTAGCCAACACGGCAAAACCCTGTCTTTACTTAAAAAAATACAAAAAATTAGCTGGGCGTGGTGGTATGTGCCTGTAATCACAGCTACCCGGGAGGCTGAGGCAGGAGAATCGCTTGAATCCGGGAGGCGGAGGTTGTGGGAAGCCGAGATCGCCCCACTGCACTCCTGCCTGGGCAACAAGAGTGAAACTCCGTCTGAAAAAAACAAAAAAAAGAGGAGGCACCTGTGCCACAAGGGCAGTGGGTAGAGTGGAGGGGGCCTGGGATTACTGGCGGGGCTGGGGGCGCTTTGCAGAAGAGAAAACAAGACACAGAATTGTAAAAGAGCTCGCCAGGAAAATGGGGGAGGGAGGGTGGAACAGGGGCCAGAAGAGAACAGTGTGTGTAAAAGCAGATGCCAGGGGACTCCAGGAGCCTGTCTTCGGCTGGTGTGGAGAGTGATCAGAGCCTGTTGGCTGATCCCAGGGGATGGCTAGAGAGTCTTGGCTTCTGACATCCCAGGCGTGCTTAAGAGCAAAGCCTGTCTGTGCTAACGGCAGGTGCTGAAATATCACTGTCATGTGTAGGGCAGTGCAGTGGGGTTCATGGGCCTCAAACTGGATTTACTCTCACATATTGCAGTCAAGATTTTTGCCATGTGAGATAATGTTCATCTAGGAATTTAAAGGTGACAGTAAATGCTCACTCCCTCTGACCACAGTCCCCTCCCTGACCATGCGGAAATGCGTTCCTTTCCCTCCTTCCTCACCCCACTTCTTTCCTACCTTCTTCCAGATTTACTAAACTCCTCCTAATTCATGCCAGGGCATGTCCCCAGCCTCATGGAGCTGGTGGTCTAGTGAGGAAGACAGATTGTAATCAAATGACCTACCAAATATATGACGTCAGCGCTCGGAAGGTGGGGGAGGTGGGGGCCCAGGTGGGGGAGGCGGGGGCCGTGAGTGGCTTTAAAAGGGGGGCAGGTAAAGCTTGGCTGCAGGGGACAACAGAACCAAAACCTGAAGGATGAACGGGTTAATTGTGGAGGGGAGGGGAGAGTGCTCAAAGCAAAGTGGCGGTGTGCTAAGGCAGCAGACGCACGTGAGCACAGAGCAGAAGGGACAAGGAAGGCGCGTGGGACAGAGACACGGAACTGAGCCGGATGGACCACAAACACCACGTGCCCACAGCAGGAGTTCTGCCCTGAGATCCAGACCACATGGTGCTCCTGGAGCGGACAGCGGAAGTTGGAGTAAGAAAGGGGTTGGATGGCAGGGAATGGGTGCCAGGTTGCAGGTGAGAGGCTCCTGCGGGTGCTCAGATGAAAGGTGTCAGCCACGTGGAGGGTCAGGGAGGAGAGGCTTCCGAGGTGAAGGCACAGGACTTGATAAGAGGCTGGAAAGAAGAGACAAGGGAGAGCGTCTATCAAGGATGATTCCAGGCCTGCATCATTGGAGGGACGGGGCACCGTTCATGGAGCAAAGGCTGGAGGGAGAGCAGGTCTGAGTGTGGCCTGGCGCATGAATGTAATCTGCTCTCACCACCCTGCTGACGTCATTCCCACCTTCCCCACCCCCATCTCAATAGCCACTCAGCCCTTCCGGCTGCTTCTCAAGCTCATTGCCCTTGTGTTGACTGCCCTTGCAAGGTCATTGCCTTGCCTTGAGGAGTCTTCGAAGCATCCAGAGGAGCCGTTTCTGGTGTGCAGGTTTGGAGTTTAGGACTTTGAGGCACAGTTAAGGTCTACTTCCTCCCTGCTGGCCTCTATCCCAGGATGGCTTCTCCCCTCCCTCAGCTGTGTTCCTGAAGCATTTTCACACACCCCTTGCTGGAGCATTATCAAAGGCAGTGGCTGTGGGCTTTGCATGGCCAGCAGGTGTTGTGCTGCGGGGCCCAGATCGTTCACATACCCCAGCTGCTGGGAGTGCAGATGGCTGGTAGCTTACAGCCGTATCCCTTCCCAGGAAGAAATTCATCCTTCCCCAGGTTATGCCGGATCTCTGATGTTGGTTGATGCCAAAGGTGCAAAGACCCCAGTTCCTTGTCTCAACTGGGACATCTCTGAAGGGCCACCTGTTTCCACCCAGGATCTGTGGGCTCCCCAAGGCCTGCACTGCACAACTCCTCCTTCTGCCCAAGCCTGCCGCTCTTGCCCCTCACAGGTGTCATCCAAGAGCCCTCCCAATAAACCCCTGCATGTGTATCTCCTGCTCAGAGTCTGCGTCCTGGGAACCCTGAGACAGCACATCGTTCCTCCTTGACCATCAGCTCCCAGGGCAGGCTGAGCCTTGACATCAAAAGTCACTGATAAATTGTACTGTGAACCGAATGGATGATCCTGATGGCCAGGATTTCCTACAGTGGTCCTGAATTCAAACAGGCCAGGCCCAAATCCCCAAAGTCCAATGAACTCCTCAGGTCACAGGCCCCAATTTTAATTCTGAAATATGGTCACCGTGGTGGCGTGTGACATAAGGCCCTCAACTCCTGGGTCTTCCTTCAGTGGCTGAGCAGCCACATGGGGTGTGGCCGCAACTCTGGGCTGTGAAGCTGGCTTAGGAATGGCAACCAGCTGCCTGGGAAGAAGCCAGGTGTGCAGACGGGAGAGAGATGGTTTTTCATTTGTGCTGCTCTGTTTTCAGGAGGGAAGGAGGGGATTGGGAGAGTCTGGTCAGCCCCCTAAAGTAGCTCATGTTCTCTCCAAATGCACGTTATTATTTACTTATTTATTTTTGAGATGGAGTCTCGCTCTGTCACCCAGGCTGCAGTGCAATGGTGGTGCAATCTCAGTTTACTGCAACCTCCACCTCCCAAGCTCAAGTGAGTTTCCCGCCTCAGCCTCCTGAGTAGCCAGGGCAACAGGCATACGCCACCATGCCCAGCTAATTTTTGTATTTTTTGTAGAGACAGGGTTTCACCATGTTGCCCAGGCTGGTCTTGAACTCCTGAGCTCAGACGATCCACCCACCTTAGCTTCCCAAAGTGCTGGGATTATGGGCCTGAGCCACCATGCCCGGCCCAAATGCATATTCTTAAGAGTGGAACTGCAGCTCACAAAGTCCATGATTTCTTGGCTTCCTGGTCCTACCTTCCAACCCATAAACCCTTCCCTGTGCTTTGCTCTAAAACCCAGATCTCTATGGCTTTCTTCATTCAAAACCTGACGGCTGGGCAGAGAAATAGACAGAGGCACTTTGGGAAGCAACATGGCAGTATCCACTGAGACAAGACATCAAATCCCACACACCCTTCATCTACTCAGACCCGGCCATTTCCTTTCTGCAATTCAGCCTAGAGAAAGCCACACAGGTGCCTGAGAAGAATGGACAAAATGCTAGTTGAAAGCAACTCTAATGTCCTCCGGCTGGAGAACAGCTGAATACCAGAGAATCCGATGCAACAGGTTAAAAAATAAAAGAGCAGATAACATCAAGCATAGATCTCCAAGACACATAGCCCAGGGACAATAGGCAAGTTACAAGTTACAAAAGCATGTTGCAAAACAGTACATTCAGTGTGACACCATTTCTGGTTAAAAAAAAAAAAAAAATTTAAAAATACCACATACATTTTATGGATACACTCAGGTATACAATTGCACAGAGAAAGGCCTGGAAGGATGCATGCCAAGCTCATAGCAACAGCTACTCCAGGATGGGAAGACTGGCCTTAGGGAGGGGTGGGATTAGCAAAATGGATTTTAGCCTTATCTAGAAGGTGACAATGTTTATATTATTTATTAGAGACAGGCTCTCACTCTGTTGCCCAGGCTAGAGTACACCAGTGTGATCATGGCTCACTGCAGCCTTGAACTATTAGGCTCAAGCAATCCTCCTGCCTCAGCCTCCTGAGTAGCTGGGACCACAGCACGCACCATCATGACCAGCTAATTATTTTTATTTACTTATTTTTTTGAGACGTTCTCACTCTGCTGCTCAGGCTGGAGCGCAGTGGTGCAACCTCAGCTCACTGCAACCTCTGTCTCCTGGGTTCAAGTGGTTCTCCTGCCTCAGCCTCCCCAGTAGCTGGGATTGCAGGCACAGGCCACCACTCCCAGCCAATTTTTTTTTTTTTTTTTTTTTTTTTTTTTTTGAGACGGAGTCTTGCTCTGTAGCCTGGGCTGGAGTGCAGTGGCCGGATCTCAGCTCACTGCAAGCTCCGCCTCCCGGGTTTACGCCATTCTCCTGCCTCAGCCTCTGGAGTAGCTGGGACTACAGGCGCCCGCCACCTCGCCCGGCTAGTTTTTTGTATTTTTTTTTTTTTTTTTTTGAGACGGAGTCTCGCTCTGTCGCCCAGGCTGGAGTGCAGTGGTGCGATCTCGGCTCACTGCAAGCTCCGCCTCCCGGGTTCACGCCATTCTCCTGCCTCAGCCTCCCGAGTAGCTGGGTCTACAGGCGCCCACAACCGCGCCTGGCTAATTTTTTGTATTTTTAGTAGAGACGGGGTTTCACCGTGGTCTCGATCTCCTGACCTTGTGATCCGCCCGCCTCGGCCTCCCAAAGTGCTGGGATTACAGGCATGAGCCACCGCACCCGGCCAGTTTTTTGTATTTTTAGTAGAGACGGGGTTTCACAGTGTTAGCCAGGATGGTCTCGATCTCCTGACCTCGTGATCCGCCCGTCTCGGCCTCCCAAAGTGCTGGGATTACAGGCTTGAGCCACCACGCCCGGCCTCCCAGCCAATTTTTATATTTTTAGTAGAGACAGGTTTTCACCATGTTGCCCAGGCTGGTCTTGAACTCCTGACATCAAGTGATCCACCTGCCTCGGCCTCCCAGTGCTGGGATTACAGGTGTGAGCCACCGTGACAGGCCTATTTTTATTTTTTGTGGAGATGGGGTCTTGCTATGTTGCCCAGGCTGGTGTCGAACTCCTGGGCTCAGGCAAGTAATGCATGAAAACAGCTTGATGCAAAACAGTGTGAGCTACCATTTTTAAAGAAAGCTGTTTTCATGCATTACTTGCATAACTAATGACCTCAGCCCATTCTACCACTGTGTACAAAAAAGAAAAAAGTTGTCAATGGTTCCACACTCCAGACAGACTCAGCTTAACACAGCTTTTCTCCCTGAGCCCAAGATTCCCATCTCCAGCTGCCTTCAGAGGTCTTCCTAGGTTTTAATTCCTGATGTTCCCCCTAAAGCCTGCTCTCACCCTCTCTCCCTTCTCAGGAGATGAAGCATCCATCATTCTCACTGCTCAGACCAAGACTTAAAGGTCTTGTCTTTTTTCTCTCTCCCACCCATATCTAATCCAACAACAAGTCCAGCTGCCTCTGTCTTTACAATACCCAGGATCAGGCCGCTTCTCAGCACCCCCACAGCTGCTGCCCCAAATCAAGCCACGTCATCTCTCACGGAGATTCTGCAGCAGCCACCACCTGGTCTTCCTCCTTTCGCCTTCGCCTATGGTCATTCTCCCCACATGACCAGGAGGTGCATCCTGTTAAAGCCTGCCAGGTCCCGGTCCTCCTCTGCTCAAAATGCTCCCCTGGCTCCCACTACCCCCAGAGTAAAAGGCCAGGCCCTACAAATGACACAAGGCCCTACATGACCTGGCCTTGACCCCTCTGTCCTTCTCTCCCACCATCCTCGTTCCTCCTCCATCAGCCACACGGATGCCCCTGTCCCCACGACTTTGCCCTTGCTGTTCCCTCTGCAGAAATGCTCCTTTTCCAGAGATCTGCGTGGCTTCCTCTCACTTCCTGTAGTCTCTGCTCACATTCTCAGCGAGGCCCTTCTGAGGGCCCTATTTAATGTCACATCCCTCCCCAGTCCTCCCCAGCCCCCTTCCCTGTTTATTTCTTCTCTGACACCCCTTTATATTTTGCTTATTTATTTGCTTAGTGTCTGCCTGCCGCCACTGGCACATAAACTCTACAGAGGCATGGATTTGTGTCTATTTTGTTCACTGCTGAATCTCCAGGGCCCAGGACAATGTTTGGCACATGGCAGGTGCTTGATAAATATTTGCCAAATAAATGAAAGAATGAGTACACAAAGTTTTTTCTATAGGGCCCCAGTCTACACGACCAGCCTTGGTGATGCTCATTTGCTCCTAATACCTATTCTTTTCTTTGCTTCTATCACAATGAACAACTTGCTGGTCCCCCACACTCCTGTCTATGCTCCTATGTCCACTTCTGGTTGTGTGTGTGTGTATGTTTGAGACAGAGTCTCACTCTATTGCCCTGGATGGAGTGCAGGTGTCATCTCAGCTCACTGCAGCCTCGAACTCCCAGGCTTAAGTGATCCTCCCACCTTAGCCTCCCGAGTAGTTGTGACTAGGCCTCCCAAAGTGCTAGGATTACAGGTGTCAGCCACCATGCCTGGCCCACATCTGCTCTTATCTGCTGCCATCATCTATTCAGGCCTCAATGCCAATTCCTCCTGAAACCCTGGCCAGTCCGCTTTCCACTGCGTGTCCTGTTAGCTGAGTAAAGACTTCCTCCTCTGGACTCCCGTTCTTTCCCCATTGTTTCAGAGTTCATAAACTGCTACCATTCAGAGAACTGATTGCTCTGTGCTGAGTAATGGATTTGTGCGGAGTGGTTTGCATGTTTTATCTCATTGACCCATCATAGCAACTGATAAACTGGCTATTATGATTATCTCTATTTTACCGTTAAGGAAACGGAGGCATAGAGAGTCATCCAATGAGAAGTCACAAAGCTAGAATTTAAACCTAGCCTTGGACAGGCACAGTCTCGCACCTGTAATCCCAGCACTTTGGGAGGCCAAGGTGGGAGGACGGCTTGAGGCTAGGCGTTCAAGACCAGCCTGGGCAAGACAGTAAGACCCTGTCTCTACAAAAACAAAATAAACTAAAAAACACCTAGCTTTATTGAACTCCAGTGTCTCTGCTTGTCACCTTTAGTGTCAGGTTCCACCACGAAATTGTGAGATCTGAGACTTTAGCCAGGGCCGAGGTGACTTTCAAGTCACCAAAAAAAAAAAAAAAAAAGTAAACCGACCAGGACTCTTAGAGCCCCTAATGGGGACTGGACCATGGTAGATGACACAAGGTGGGTCCCTGGGCTCCCTGGCCTGAGTCACTGGCCAGACGTGAGTCACAGACACCACAACCAAAGCCATCCTGGGACAGTGTGGCCCAGCGTAAGGAGCAGAGCATTAACAACATGAGCTTCAGCATCAGACAGACCTGGAACAAGCCCTGGTTGTTGTTGTTGTTGTTGTTTTTGAGATAGGGTCTCACTCTTGTCATCCACACTGGAGTGCAATGGCATGAACACACCTCACTGAAACCTTGGCTTCCTGGGCTCAAGTGATCCTCCCACTTCAGCCTCCCAAGTAGCTGAGACTACAGGCACACACCACCACGCCCGGTTAATTTTTAATTTTTTTTTTGTACAGACGAGGTCTTGCCCTGTTGCCCAGGCTGGTCTTGAACAAGCCCTGGTTTCTTTTTAGCTGTGTGACTTAGGGCCTCACTTTTATTTGTAAAATGTGCAGCTGGATTCTGGATGTCACTGTCCCATCAGCCACGAGGTCACAGCACTTAGATTCCTGGACGCCATATCGGGACAGTGTAACCCCACCGCTAACCATGGGTGCCTGAACCAGGAGCAGGTGCCTGACCCAAGTAGGGCCAACAATCCTGAGAGGTTTGGATAAAAGGTTTAGGGTGGGCCAGGTCCCGTGGTTCACACCTGAAGTAATCGTATCCCTTTGGGAGGCCAAGGTAGAAGGATCAATTGAGCTCAGGAGTTTGAGACTCCATTTCTACAAAAAAAATAAAATAAAATAAGTTAGCTGGGTGTGGTGGTGCACCTGTGGTCCCAGGTACATGGAAGGCTGAGGTAGGAGGATCACTTGGCCTGGGAGGTCGAGGCTGCAGTGAGCTATGATCATGCCACTGCACTCCAGCCTGGGCAACAGAGGGAGATCTTGTCTTAAAAAAAAGGTTTAGGACAGACAAGGTGGCTCACACCTGTAATCCCAGCACTTTGGGAGGACAAGGTGGGCAGATCACCTGAGGTCAGGAGTTTGATCAACATGGAGAAACTCCATCTCTACTAAAAATATAAATTAAAAATATAAATATAAAATGAGTTGGGCATGGTGGTGCATGCCTATAATCCCAGCTACTTGGGAGGCTGAGGCAGAAGAATTGCTTGAACCCGGGAGGTGGAGGTTGCAGTGAGCCGAGATCATGCCATTGCACTCCAGCCTGGGCAACAACAAAACTCCATCTCAGAAAAAAAAAAAAAGCGTGGGGGGAGGTTTAGGGCAGATCTGGTTACTCTCTTTAAGTGGGTAAGTGAACTTAGGAGTCATTGGTGGGAACTATTTTCTGCTGGGTGAACTGAGAAAGAGAGTCAATTTGTACCAAGTAAGAAGGACACAGAAGCAGAGACGTAGACAGATAAGAGCTACAGAGACAGGACTTCCCAGGACCCTGGAGAGCTCCATCTGTTCTTAACATCCAGATGATTCTGTGAAGCTCCACTGCTTCAGAGCCTGTGAGAAAGTAATGAAGTTCCCCTTCTGCTCAACTAGACTAAGTTTATTTTTTCAACCAAGTCCTAAGTCATATAAATACTTACCTTGTAGAGCTGCTGTAAGAAATAAAAATAATAGGCTGGGTGCGGTGCCTAACACCTGTAATCCCAACACTTTGGGAGGCCAAAGCGGGTGGATCACCTGAGGTCAGGAGTTTGAGACCAGCCTGGCCAACATGGTGAAACCCATCCCTACTAAAAATACAAAATTAGCCGGGTGTGCTGGTGTCTCTATCACAATGAACAACATGCTGGTCCCCCATACTCCTGTATATGCTCCTGTGTCCACATCTGGTTGTGTGTGTGTGTGTGTGTGTGTGTGTGTGTGTGAGTTTGAGACAGGGTCTCACTCTATTGCCCTGGATGGAGTGCAGTGGCATGATCTCAGTTCTCTGCAGTCTCGACATCCTGGGCTCAAGTGATCTTCCCACCTCAGCTTCCTGAGTAGCTGGGACTACAGGTGCGTACCACCACATGCTGCTAATTTTTTTTGTACTTTTCTAGAGACAGGGCTTTACCATGCATGCTTGTAATCCCAGCTACTTGGGAGGCTGAGGCAGGAGAATTGCTAGAACCCAGGAGGCAGAGGTTGCAGTGAGCCAAGATCAGGCCATTACACTCCAGCCTGGGCAACAAAAGCACATACACACACATACACAAAAGTAATATATGCAAAGCCCTTACCTCAGTACCTGGCCCATGGTAAATAACATGGAATACATGGTTGCTAATATTATAATCAAGCCACAAGGACATACTATTACAGGAAATAGACAAATTAATCATCGTGCCCAGTCATCTAAATTACTGTTCCCTGGAAGGGTGGCATGTCGTGGGGTTCTGTCCTTGGTCCTCTCCCAGGCCATAATTTTATCAATGGCTGGATCTGGCTGTTGGAAGCTGTTTATTATGTTGGCAGATGACATTCAGATGGGAGGCACACAGAATAAACTGGATGACGGAATCTGGCTTCAGATCAATTTCTTCAGATTAGAGATGGAGCAAGAGTAGCTTGATAAAATGCATCATGGCCAAGGTAAAGGTCCTGTACAAGGGGAGGCACTGTGAGGGAAGGGTGGCTTGAGAAAAGTTCAGGAGGCAAAAGACAGGGCTTTTAGCTGATGTCCTCAGTATGAGCTAACATTATGGTATGGCTGTCAAAACCACCACTACCATGGCACAAAATGAGTGTGTGAGAAATATTTGCTCAGACTAAGACAGATGAAGGGCGCTAACATATTTTAGCAATGTAGATGTGCCAGGCCCCATGCTGAATACCTGACATTTGCTATTTCCATTGACACTCTCATTAACCCTAGGAGGTAGGTATTATTATCATTCCCCCCATTTGACAGGTGAGAATGCTGAGGCTTAAGAGGTGAAGTGACTGGACCAAAGTAGCAGAGAGCAGATATGGTATTTGAACCCAGTTTTCATTAGAAAGTGTAACTCCGGCCAGCACGGTGGCTCACGCCTGTAATCCCAGCTTTGGGAGGCTGAGGCAGGCCGATCACCTGAGGTCAGGAGTTCGAGACTAGCCTGGCCAACATGGTGAAACCCCATCTCTACTACAAACACAAAAATTAGCTGGGCATGGTGGTGGGCGCCTGTAATCCCAGGTACTCGCGAGGCTGAGGCAGGAGAATTGCTTGAACCCGGGAGGCGGAGGCTGCAGTGAGCCAAGACCGCACCATTGCACTCCAGCCCGGCAACAGAGTGAGACGACTCTGTCTCAAAAAAAGAAAAAAAAAGTACAACTCCATTCCTATATTCTATACTGATCAGCTCAAAATTGGAACATCTCATTTGGTTCTGAGTGTATTTTTAGAGAAAGATGAATCTTTCCAGATGAAGGTGAGCAGGCAGGTGAAAACAGGAAGTCTCCTTGAGAATGAATCAAGTTTGGAAAACCAACAGCAAGTCCATATATCAATCTCTCCTACCCGAGTCCACAGAAATGACACCATTTAAAGTCTATGGCAGCATAGGCTTATTTCCCAGCACTTTGGGAGGCCAAAGTGGAAAATAAAAAGGGGTGCCACTAAAAAAAAAGATTTTTAATCTTTTAGTTAAAGATGTTGAGAAATCCCTGAGAAATGAATGGCAGACAGAATTGAATTAATGAACAAAAATACAGGCCAAAACAGAAGCTAGGAAGGACAGCTGCAAAAGGTGAAGGTGGGCCTGGGCTGCTCCAAACCTAGAGGCAGCACCTTCTCCAGGGACAGGAGAAAGCCCCAGGCCAAGGGTCAAATAGATTGACGGAGAGCTCCCATGGGGATACCAGGAGGCAGCTTGTCAATCCCACCAACCTTCAGGAGTTGTGACTATGGGTCTTCGGGACAGAAAGGCAGGACATAGCCAGAAAGAAAAAAGAGATCCTGCGCTCACAAGACCAAGCATTACATCATACTTCTTGCAGCAAGTTCTGACCCTCTGCCTGTAAGTATTGGCAGCAATCTATAGCATCTACAGAGAAGGAAATGGGAAATCAGTGGCTCATGCCTGTAATCCTAGCACTTGGGAGGCTGAGGCAGGAAGAATGCTTGAGGCCAGGAGTTCAGACCAACCTGGGCAACATGTGAGACACCTTCTCTATAAACAAACAAAGAAAAAAAGAAAGAAAAAGAAAATATGAAACAGGAAATCATACTACACAGAAGAGCACATATCCACAAATCACAAAACATTTCAGGAAAACCAACATCCATGAAAGACAGGGACTTACTTAATAAATAGAAGAAATAACAATCAAACAGATAATAATGCAAGCAGAGACACTTAAAATATATTTAATATTATCAGAAGAATAAAAGAGGAAGGACATTGCATATATCAAACAAGAACAGCCTACTACAGAAAAAGAATTAAAAAATTACATTGATAGTAACTTGGGAAACATAAAAAAAATCACAAATAAAAGATTTAATCATCAAAATAAATCATTTGTGACCAGCCTGGCCAACATGGTGAAACCATGTCTCTACTAAAAATACAAAATTAGCCAGGAATGGTGGTGGCTGCCTGTAATCCCAGCTACTTGGGAGGCTGAGGCAGGAGGGAGGCAAAGGTTGCAGTGAGTGGAGATCATGCCACTACACTCCAGCCTGGGCCACAGATCGAGACTCTGTCTCAAAATAAATAAATAAATAAATAAATAAATAAATAAATAAATAAAATAAAATAAAATAAAAAATAAAAGAAATCAAAGCATGCTGAAGGACAGAACAGATACAGATAGAGAGAAAATTAGTGATCTGGAAGATTAAACAGAGGCATTTTTCCAAAACACAGGAATAAAGACAAAAAGGACTGGCAAAAATATAAAAAGCTGTTAATTGCTATTCCATACAATTAGAAAGACAGGCTTTCTCGGATGTTTTTGGTAGAAGTGTAAATTCAGATTTTCTCATGAAGCTATTTCCAGATTTTCCACCACATGAGCCAAACAAATCCCTATTATTTAGGCCAAGGGTAAGCAAATTAATCACATGTCAAATCTGGCCAGCCACCTACTTTTGCAAATAAAGTTATACTGGAACACAGCCATGCTCATTTACATATTGACTGTGGCTGCTTTTGTGCTCAATGGCATAGTAGTTGTGACAAGAGACTGTGTGGCCCACAAAGACTGAAATATTTATTATCTGATCCTTTACAGAAAAAAGTTTGCTGACCCCTGGTTTAGACAATTATTAGTTGGGTATCTTGCTATTTGTGGCCAAAGCTACTCCTAATTGAAATAAATAATAGAGTTGCATAGGCTGGGCGCAGTGGCTCATGCCTGTAATCCCAGCACTCTGGGAGGCCAAGGCAGGCAGATCACTTGAGGCGAGAAGTTTGAAACCATCCTGGCCAACATGGTGAAACCCTGTCTCTACTTAAAAAAAAAAAAAAAAAAAATACAAAAATTAGCTGGGAGTGGTGGGGCACACCTATAATCCCAGCTACTCAGGAGGCTGAGGCACAAGAATCCCTTGAGTCTGGAAGGCGGAGGTTTCAGTGAGCTGAGATCACACCACTGCACTGCACTGCAGCCTGGGCAACAGAGTGAGACCCTGGTTAAAAAAAAAAAATAGAGTTGCATAAATAGAAAAAGCTCCAGAAAGACGAACATCCAATGTATAACAGCAGTTATTTCTGGGAAGGGGAACGAGATTGAGGGTAAATTTGACGGACTATTTTTATTTAACGTGCAAACTTGAAAATTTTTTAACAACAACGTACTCAAATTATTTTGCAATTTAATTTTTCCGAGAAGAACTGAAGGTCTTACACCATGATAAAGAACAAACTACTGATGCATTAAAACACGTGGATGGAGCCAGGCATGGTGGCTCAGTTACTTGGGAGGCTGAGGCAGGAGGATTGCTTGAGCCCAGGACTTTGAGGCTACAGTGAGCTGTGACTGCACCACTGCACTCTAGCCTGGGTGACAGAGCAAGGCCCTTCTCCAAAAAAAAAAAAAAGAAGGAGTCAAAATAGTGTTTATCCTTGGAGAGGTATTAACTGGGAGGGGACATGTGAAAACCTCTTAAATATAGATTATTCTACATTTGATGTGAATAACTGATTTTATATATTTATATATAAAAATTCATAAAACTATACACTTAAGCTTGTTTATTTTATTGAACATAAGTTATACCTCAATAAATACATTTTAAAAAGAATAATGCAAAGTAGGCATTTTTCATTGTCCCTTACTATGGTCCTATTTCTGAAATATATGTAGTTGCATGGAAAAAAAATGCTAGAGGCACAGTGGCTCACGGCTGTAATTCCAGCACTTTGGGAGGCAGAGGCAGGAGGATCACTTGAGTTCAGGAGTTCAAGACCAGCCTGGGCAATGTGGTGAGACCCTGTCTCTACAAAAAATACAAAAATTAGCTGGAGATGGTGGCATATGCCCATAGTCCCCAGACACCCGGGAGGCTGAAGTGAGAGGATCGCTTGAGCCATGTTCATGCCACTGCACACCAGCCTGGGTGACAAAGTGAGAAAGTGAGAACCTGCCTCAAAAAAAAAAAAAAAAAAAGAAAAAAGAAAAAAAAAAGAAGAAAAGAAAAAGGGAAAAGGAAAAAGAAAAAAAAAAGCTAGAAAGAAATATAAAAATAAATACAGACAATCCCAATGGCTCATCTTAGGATTTTTCGACTTTATTGTGGTATGAAAGCAATATACATTCAGTGGAAACCGTATTTCAAGTCCCCATACAACCATTCTGTTTTTCACTTTGAGTACAGTACTCAGTAAATGACATGAGATATTCAACACTTCATGATAAAATATGCATTGTGTTAGATTATTTTGCCCAACTGTAGGCTCATATAAGTGCACTGAGCACATTTAAGGTAGGCTAGGTTAAGCTATGATGTTCAGCAGGTTAAGTATATTAAATGCATTTTCTTTTGATTTACAGTATTTTCAACTTAGGATGGGTTTATTGGGACATTGTATGTTGAGGAGCATCTGTAACAGTGATTATCTAGGTGGTAGGATGACGAATCATTTGTGTACCTTTCTGCATTTTCTAATTTCTTGACAATCAGCATGCATTAATTGTGGAATCAGAAATAAATTAAATGTCGAATGCAGGGCCCACCGGGCTGGGTATCTGCAGATGTCAACCACTAACCCTGCCTTCCTACGCCAACCCCAACTACTCCAGCGGATGGAACACGGTGTGGACAGGATCCGACAGAGGGACTCAATGAATGATAAACAGGAAACACTTAAACAGCCCTTACAGATAATGGTTCTAAGTGCTTTGCATGTATTAGTCTTTTAATTCTCTCAACAACCCAGGAGGAGGTACTCTATTTTCAGCTCCATTCTGCAGCTGAGGAAACTGACATGCAGGAAGGTTAGGTAATTGCTGAAAACCATACAGCTAGTGGTAGAGCCAGGATGTGAACCTAGGCTGTCTGTCCCAGCCTCCTGCCCTGCCTGCCTGGGATCGCTCCACCCCTCAGTGCCAAGCCATCTTCCAGGACTTCAATAAAGACGACTGGCCCAAATAATGTATTTTTTAACGAGTTTAGGTTTCTATATTAAAAAAAAAAAAAGCTGGAAAAGTCCAGAACTTTATCGAATTTCCTTATACTTATTTCAATTTCTGTTTTTGTTTGTTTGTTGTTTTGAGACAGGGTCTCGCTTTGTCACCCAGGCTGGAGTGCAGTGGTGCAATCTTGGCTCATTGCAGCCTCAATCTCCCAGGCTCAGGTGACCCTCCCACCTCAGCCTCCTAAGTAGCTGGGACTACAGGCACACGACACCATGCCTGACTCATTTTTGTATTTTTAATAGATATGGGGTTTTGCCATGTTGGCCAGGCTGGTCTCGAACTCCTGGGCTCAAGTGATCCTTCTGCCTTGGCCTCCCAAAGTGCTGGGATTACAGGTGTAAGCCACTGCACTCAACCTTATTTCAGTTTCTGTTTTGAATTATATAGTGGTGGTGGGGAGGAAGGCACAGTTCAGTGGCTCCTTTTTTTATCGGTAATTCTTTTTAACTGTAATTTTTATTTTTTTGAGGCAGGGTCTCACTATGTTGCCCAGGCTGGCCTCAAATTCCTGGGCTCAAGTGATCCTCCTGCCTAAGCCTCCCAAAATGCTAGGATCACAAGCATGAGCCACCACATCTGACCTTCAGTAGCTTCTTTTTAAAATTTTTAAAATTTATTTTTATTTTTAATTGTTGTGGGCGCATAATGGGTGTATATATTTATGAGTTACATGAGCTGTTTTGATACAGGCATGCAATGCATAATAAGCACATCAGGGTAAAAGGGGTATCCATCCCCTTAAGCACTTATCCTTTGTGTTTATAAACAATCCAAATATATTCTTTTAGTTATTATTTTTTTAAGACAGAGTCTCCCTCTTATTGCCCAGGCTGGAGTGCACTGGCATGATCTCGGCTCGCTGCAACCTCTGTTTTCCGGGTTTAAGTGATTCTCCTGCTTCAGCCTCCCCAGTAGCTGGGACTACAGGCATGTGCCACCACACCGGGATAATTTTTGTATTTTTAGTAGAGACGGGGTTGCACCATGTTGGCCAGGCCAGTCACTCCTGGCCTCATGTGATCTGCCCACCTCAGCCTCTCAAAGTGCTGGGATTGCAGGTGTGAGCCACTGCACCTGGCCTCTTTTAATAATTTTTAAATGTACAATTAAATTGTTTTTGCCTATAGTCACCATGTTGGGCTAGCAAATACTAGGTCTTATTCATCCTTTCTAGTTTTTTTTTTTTTTTTTTTGAGACAGAGTCTCACTCTATTGCCCAGGCTGGAGTGCAGTGGCATGATCTTGGCTCACTGCAACCTCCGCCCCCTCCCCAGGGTTCAAGCAATTCTCCTGCCTCAGCTTCCCGAGTTGCTGGGTTCACAAGCATGTGCCACCATGCCCGGCTAATTTTGCATTTTTAGTAGAGATGGGGTTTCACCACGTTGCCTGGGCTGATCTTGAACTCCTGACCTCAAGTGATCCGCCTGCCTTGGCCTCACAAAGTGCTGGGATTACAGGTGTGAGCCACTGCGCCTGCACATTTTTTCTAATTTTTTTGTGCCCATTAACTACCCTCACTTCTCCTGCCACCCTCCGTAGCTTCTGGGACCCATCCTCCTATTCTCTACGTCCATGAGTTTAATTTTTAGCTCCCATAAATGAGAACATGCGAAGTTTGTCTTTCTGTGCCTGGCTTATTTCACGAAACGTAATAACCTCCAGTTCCACCCATGTTGTTGCAAATGACAGGATCTCATTCTTTTTTATGGCTGCATAGGACTCCATTGTGTGTGTGTACCACATCCTCTTCACACATGTGTCTGTTGGACACTGAGGTTGCTTCCGAGTCTTGGCTATTGTGAACAGTGCTGCAAGAAACATGGGAGTGGAAAAATCTCTTCGATATACCCATTTCCTTTCTTCTGGGTATACACTTAGGAGTGGAATTGCTGGATCGTATAGTAGCTCTATTTTGAGTTTTTTGAGGAATCTCCAAACTGTTCTCCATAGTGATTGTACTAATTTACATTCCCCACAAACGTGCACAAGGATTCCCTTTTCTCTGCATCCTCGCCAGTATTTGTTTTTGCCCGTCTTGAATAAAAGCCATTTTAACTGGGATGAGATATCTCACTGTAGTTTTGATTTGTGTCTAGTGGCTTCTAACTGGAATCTGGCTGTAGTTAATTGCATTGAGTTGGGGGCGCTGAGTATCAGACCAGCTCCCTTTGCCAGATGAGGAAACTGAGGCTCACATTAACCAGGCAGTCGTTGCCTCTGCCCGGCCCTGTGGTCACAGGAGTACAGGGTCCTCCTGTCTGGCTGTGAACTAGTAGCAGGGGCCTGCGGGGAGGAGGGGGAGCAGTGTACTCTTGCCACTTTGCCAGGGTACACAGAACACAGGCTGTCGGCTGAGCCCTGTACTTGCTGTGTTACCCAGGGCAGGCTGTCTCACCGCTCTGAGCCTAGACTTTTTCTCATGTAAGTTAATATTGCTTGCCTTCTTGGACATTGTGAAGAGTCAACAAGACAACAGATGTCAATATCACTTTTTTTTTTTTTTGAGATGCAGTTTCGCTCTTGTCGCCCAAGCTGGAGTGTGGTGGCACAATCTTGGCTCACTGCAACCTCCGCCTCATGGGTTCATGCAATTCTCCTGCCTCAGCCTCCTGAGTAGCTGGGATTACAGGCGCCCACCACCAGGCCCGGCTACTTTTTGTATTTTCAGTAGAGACAGGGTTTTGCCATGTTGGCCAGGCTGGTCTCAAACTCCTGACCTCAGGTGATCCACCTACCTGGGCCTCCAAAGTACTGGGATTACAAGCGTGAGCCACCACGCCTGGCTGTGAACATAATTTTTAACAACTGTGCTGTCAGTTACTATTCCCATCACACAGTGGCCATGAAGGGGAGAGTTGCTGTTTTTTGCCTTTCGCCCTTTTTCTGGCACCACTATCCTGATTTTCCTTTGGGAAAATATCCCTTCCTAACCATGTGCTTAACGTAGGGTTGACCCCACCCAACCTTTGTTTCCAGGACAAGTGTACAACCCTCGATGGGCCAGTGAGCCTCGATCTGGGGCTGTGGTTGCACAGTTAGACTTGGAGAGTGTTCACTCTTTGCTGAAGTTGCTGAGAGAATTCTGATAATGACAGGAAGGAGAAGGGGAAAGGGAGGAGGAAGCGGAGGATGAGGAGGAAGTGCCGCTCGCTATTCAGGGATTCGCGACCTGTAGGGCACTGTTCTAGGCACCCCAACCACCTAGTGAGACAGGTGCTCCCACTATCCCCATTCTATATAGAAAGAAACTGAAGCTCTGAGGTGGCTGAGCTGCTTGGGTGAGTGAGGAGCCAGGATTCATCCCCGAACCTTTTAAATCTAGCACCTGAGCTTTCCCCACCATGCCATCTGGCCTCTATACTGTAAGCCTGAGGCTGCTGGTGGCCATCTTGCCACCTGGTGGAGAACAGACCTGCCACCGAAGAAGGCAGAGTCAAGAGGGACTAAGTCAGAGCACCTAGATCCATCCATGCCTGATGTCCACCCCTGAACTTTTCAGCTAGGTGAGGCAACAAATTCCCTTTTTTTGCAGAAGCTGGTTTAAGGAAGGCTTCTATCACTTAAACAGAAGCTGACAGACATGGCCTGTGGACACTAATAAAGCTGAAGTCACAGAAGCATTGGCTCTTGTCAGACTTGGGGGATCACAAAGGAAACGGGGACTCAGAGTGGGGAAAGCAAGTGTGTCCATGGTCAGTGACGGCAGCCAGGACCGGAGCCCACATGGCCTGGCACTTTCATGACCTGTGTCTTGCTCCTCCAAAAGTGTCCCCAGAGAAAGTGACGGTTTTCACGGGGTGTTTTTATCCTGCAGACATACCTTTCCTGAGTAACTTGCAGGAACCTCCTCTTAGCACCATTCTCTCTTCTAATCATATTCCATATTCCATACAGTGATTTCTGGGGGTGGAGGGAGGAGGTAAAGGGAGCTATTTGAAAGGCTATTTCATGCCTAAGATCTGAGGATAGAGAAAACTCTGATGGCGCTCTGTTGAAGGGCACATTGTTTATCCAAAACAGACTCGGGAAAGGGAAGCTGTCAACATTATCTCTGTCTGGTCACAAATTGCAGCTCTCTGATGGGTTTTTCCTAGAGTTTAATCTTGTGTTGGAAGCTAAGCTGATACCAGGAAGGTTTTAGACATGTCAATCTCCTTCCTGGCATTTTAGCAGAAATTGATTCTCTTTGCTTTTCGGGGCTGGAGTCTTGGCCCTGTTGTTGTTAAACTTGGGTGTTTGTGTACACATCTCCTGCAGCGCCCAGCCTGACTGCAGAGGTACCGGGGCAGGCTGGGGACTCACATACAAAGGAATTCCAACAGGGAGGGATTATGCACCATTCTTCCATCATACCAAAGGGGCCCAATCTGTGTCCTGCTTTTTTTCAGCAAGACTTCTCCACCTGTGACTTTCAAGGGATTCATTTTGCAAATACGCTATTTTGCCCTGCCAGTCCTAAATTATAATTGTTGACATTTATTGAGCTCCGAGTATGTGCCAGGTTCTGTCCTAAGCACTTGACACATATGAACTCACTGAATCCTTGCCACGGTCCTGTGAAATGCAGGTTTTATATCATCCCCATCTTACAGAGAGGGAAGTCGAATCACGAAAAGGTAAGTCACTTGCCTGAGTGGTAGAGCTAGCCTAGGAATCCAGGCTGTTTGGTTCCAGGGTTCGCAGGCTCAATTCCTCTGCTGCACTGCTTCTAATCCTGCCCTGTGTCTTATTGCCCTGCATAAATCAGAATTTTTCAATGTTACGGGGGCCCCTCTCTTCGAGTTCTCAAAGCTGCAGAGAGACCAAGACCTCAGGAAGCAGAAAGACTGACAACAATAATTTCGCAACTGGGAACGCATTTGGCAGTTGAATCTAAAATAGATTTTGTTCTTCTCTGCCCAGAAATATGAACTAAAAGGTTTCATTCCAGTAAAAGTGCAGAGTTGGAATGTGAGCTGTCATATCAGGCTCTTTGTAATGCAACACCACCAACTTGCCTTTTCTTTTTTGTTTGTTTCCTTTAAAAAAACTTTTTTTTAAACAAAGCAATTGAGATCTGCAAGTATGGATGGGGCAACTCCTGAATCCCCACAAAACTGAAGTTAAAAGAACATGGAGAACTGAACAGAGAAAAGGGAAGGGAGTATCTGCAGTTTGCGCACTAGTGGAGTCTGAAACTTACAGAAAAGTCACCTGTCTCACTGGCGCCTGCAATCAGCCAAGACAAATCTTATGAGCTCAGGGCTGCAAGAGATGGCTTGCAGAAATTGAGGTGCTGCAATTCACAATTGCGACATGGAACCCACCAAAATTCCCACCAATCAATGAGTAGATAAAGAAACTGTGGTATGTATATACAATGGAATACTACTCAGCCATAAAAAGGAATGAATTAATGGCATTCACGCAACATGGATAGAACTGGAGACTATTATTCTAAATGAAGTAACTCAGGCATGGAAAACCAAACATTGTATGTTTTCACTTACAAGTGGGAGATAAGCTATGAGGATGCAAAGGCATAAGAATGACACAATGGACTTTGGGGATTCAGAGGGAAAGGGTGGGAAGGAGGTGAGGGACAAAAGACTACAAATTGGGTTCAGTGTATACTGCGTGGGTGATGGGTGCACCAAAATCTCACACGTCACCACTAAAGAACTTACTCATTTAACCAAATACCACCTGTTCCCCAAAAACCTATGGGAAAACAAAAGAAATCAAGGTGCTAGATATGTCCCCAAGTCCTTCCCAAGTAAACACCCCTCCTCTCACCCCCACAAGACAAGTGAACTAGGGAACTATAGGGGTGGCCACTGAATGGCTCCATTGTGGGCACCTCAGTCAAGGATAGCCACACTTGAATCTGGCCAGCTTGCTATGACATAACCTGGGGGGAAACAAAAAAGAAGCTCTATCCCTTTCATGCACTGTTAAAAGACGAATTGGAAACATCAATTTAAATAGAGCACACCCCCTCTGATCCATTAGTTCTACTTTAAAGCATTTAACCTTTGGCTATTCCTATGTACACAGGGATGTCTGCTCCAGAATATTCTTTAAAGTATTCTCATAGTAGCAAAAGACTATTAATAGAGCAGATATTCATTAATCAGGAATTAGTAATACATTTATGCAATTATTTAGGACCAAAACCTGATCTGAAATGACATAAAATTTATAGCCTTTATTTACCCACTTAGTATACATATTCATATTTTGCTGTACACACACTATATATATGTTTTAGAGATAGGGCCTCACTATATTGTCCAATCTGGACTCAAACTTCTGGGGTCAAGTGAGCCGCCCACCTCAGCCTCCCAAGTAGCAGGTGGGATAACAAGCAGGAGCCACTGCAATGAGCTCTGTGCATATATTAATGTATTTGATTATAGAATGCTTTTCCAGGTCCTCCTAGGATGGTATAACTTTTTAAATATAAAAAAGTGAAATATATTTGGTCTTAAATATTTCAAGTAAAGAATTACATTCCTGTAAATCCACAATGGAGTACTAGGCAGCCATGAAAAGAGTGAGGTCTGTCCATATGACCTGCTGAGGAATGCTCTCTAAGACATGTTGTTAAATGAAAAAAAAAAAAAAATCAAGAAGAAAACAATATGTATTGCATGAGGGGGATGGATGGGTGGGTAAAGGAGACAAAGCATACATTCTGCATAGCTGTATACCTGTAGAATATTTCTGGAAGGACACATAAGACATTGATTATAGTTATTGCCTCTTGGGAGGGCAACTGAAGGCTGGTGTCAGGAATATTGTATTTCCTGAATACTCTTGAGTATTGATTAGCCAGGCCAGCCTCTCTCACTGACCTGTGGCCTGGGCTTATAGAGGAGGAACAGCTAATAGGAGAATCAAGACAGCAACAAGGACCAAGCTAGGTGGCTCAGGCCTATAATCCCAGAACTCTGGGAGGCCGAGAAGGGAGGACTGCTTGAGCCCAGGAGTTCAAGATCAACCTGGGCAACATGACAAAACCCCGTTTCTACAAAAATTAGCTGGGTCTGGTGGTGCACACCTGTGGTCTCCACTACTCAAGACGCTGAGGTGGGAGGATCACTTGAACTTGGGAGGCAGAGGTTTCAGTGAGCTGATACAGCACCACTGCACTCCAATCTGGGCGGCAGAGCGAGACCTGTCTCAAACAAAAAGCAAAAAAGATAGCAACAAGGTCAAGAGACCCAGAAGACCCAGACGGGAGCAGAGGTGTGTTTGTGGTTGCACACTGAAGAGACAGAGAGGGCTGTCCGGATAACCTTGTCCCTGGAGGCACCCTGGATCCTGGACTTGCTGTGTTTTAATGTTTTAATGTTGTTGCATTCCCCTCACACCCCAGTCTCCTCTTTTGCTTGGGAAAAATGAAGGAAGCCTCTAGCCTTGCACCAGAAGTCTCTGTTAATAGCAGGAAGGTGTGTGTGTGTGTGCATGTGCATGCATGCAAAGGGAAGGCTTAACATTTTCTAGTTGGGTGAGTTCAATGACTTTTGCAATCCTTGCAAAGTCAGTTCAGCAGACGAGTGTGCTGTCAAGAGCATTTTTTGGAATCTCCAATCAACTGCAAAAATGGCCGTCAGTTATCATGGGAGGCTCTCAGAGTGGTTAAGAATGAGGGCCCTGGGGCTAGCCTGCCTGAGGCCCAGGTGCCTGGGGACACACAGTCAAGAAGCAGGAAGGCTGGAATCAGCCTCCGGCTGGAGTGAGGGAGGTCCCTTCTGTAGGAAGTAATTAATTGTGCTGCCTTCTCCTTGGGAATCTCTCTGTTAAATCCTAGACACTTCAAGTTATGTAACAACTAACATCTATGGAACACTTAGTGTGTGCCCAGCACTGTGCTAGTTATGTTAATACATGACTGTATTAACTCTCTCCAAAGTGGGCATTATCAAACAAGGTGAGGGGGCTCAAGAGACTTGTCCAAGGTCAACAGCTGGGATTTGAGGCAGAGCTGCTTGGCCCCAGGACCTGAACTGCAGCCCTCACAGCAAACTGGAGGTATTAATTCACAGAGCCACCAGGGGCCTCAGTGGCTCTGACCACTAAGGGGACATGTCCCCAGCACCATGCTCATGAGCCCCACAGTGCCCTAGGCACCAGTGTGGATGCTGTAGGGATGAACTGGATGATGAATACATATTTCTTCCTCCTCTGTGATCTCCTTTTTTCTAACACTGCATGATAAATTTACTTCCTAATGATTTTTGAGTAAACTACAATGACCACAATTTCAAAATCATTAATAATTCATGTCCAAGGGCCATAAACACTACATAATCTCCACAGGCAGGAACCATGAATACTTGTTAGAAACGAGGCTGAGAATATTTTTACCAGTTGAACTGAACTTATCTACTGCCTTCAAGCCAACCATCAAAGCTACATTTTTCAGAAATGACTGTGACCTGGCCAGGCACAGCGACTCAACCCTGTAATCCCAGCACTCTGGAAGGCCAAGGCGGGCGGATCCCTTGAGGGCAGGAGTTTGAGGCCAGACCGGCTAACATGATGAAACCCCATCTCTACTAGAAATACCAAAATTAGTCAGGCATGGTGGGACGCACCTGTAATCCCACCTACTCGGGAAGCTGAGGCAGGAGGATCGCTTGAACCCGGGAGGTGGAGGTTGCAGTGAACTGAGATCGTGTCACTGTACTCCAACCTGGGTGACACAGTAAGACTATGCCTCAAAAAAAAAGAAATGGCTGTAACCTTTCCAATACCTCAGTTCAGGCCACCTCTCCAGGAAGCCTTTCCCGCCTCTGGCGCTCCCTGGAGCTTTATTTGGGGCTCATCTGTAATGTTTATCATTCTCTTCTTTGGTTTTGCCTCTTGGTATCTGTGACAGCGGTGGAGAACTGAGGTGCCTTCGGGGCCAGGGAAGCCAGGCACAGGGTACAGGCTCTACGACCTGGGTCGAGAGCCAGAGCTATTTATTTTGTTTTCTTTTTTTGAGATAGAGTCTCACTCTGTCGCCCAGGCTGGGGTGCAGTGGTGTGATCTTGGCTCACTGCAGCCTCTACCTCCTGGGTTCAAGAGATTCTCCTGCCTTGGCCTCCCGAGTTGCTGGTACTACAGGCATGTACCACTACGCCTGGCTAATTTTTGTATGCCAGAGTCTACTTAATCCATGGAAAGAGCTGGTTCTTATCCATGGCTGCACATCGGAACCACTTGGGGGATTAAAACATTCTGATGCCCAGGTTGCACACCCAGATATTTTAACCTAACTGGTTTGGAAAGAGGCCTGGACATTGGGTTAGTTATGTAAGTACGAATGAATGAATGAACATACGAATGAATGAACTGCACCAGGCCCTGTGCTGAGTGCTTTATGCCAGTGGTTCTCAAACTGCTGCACATTAGAATCACCTGGGAACTTCTTTTTAATTAAAAAAACTTTTTTTGAGACAGGGTTTTGTTGTCCAGGTTGGAATGCAGTGGTGTTATCATAGCTTATTGCAGCCTTGAACTCCTGGGCTTAAGTGATACTCCCGCCTCAGCCTCCAGGGCAGCTGAGATTACAGGCACAAGATACCACACCTGCTTTTTATTATTTTATTTTATTTATTTTGAGACAAGTCTCACTCTGGCGACCAGGCTGAAGTACAGTGGCGCGGTCTCGGCTCACTGCAACCTCCACTGTCTGAGTTCAAGTGATTCTCCTGCCTCAGCCTCCCAAGCAGCTGGGATTACAGGCACCCACCACCACGCCCAGCTAATTTTTGTATTTTCACTAGAGATGGGGTTTTACCATGTTGGCCAGGCTGGTCTCGAACTCCTGACCTCAGGTGATCTGCCCACCACAGCATCCCAAAGTTGGGATTACAGGTGTGAGCCACCATGCCTGGCCTCACACTGTTTAATTTTTAAAAATTTTTTTGTAGAGAAGGAGTCTTGCTTATATTGCTCAGGCTGGTCTTGAAGTCCTGGGGCTCAAGCAATCTTCCGGCTTCAGCCTCCCAGTGTGGTGGGATTACAGGTGTGAGCCACCACACCCGGCCACCTGGGAGCTTTCAAATATCCAGATGTTGCTAAGTACCGTGGTTGGCAATGTTGAAATGTGGATTTAACCATTTTAAATGTGGATTTAAACATTTTTTTTAAAATCCACAACTTTTAAATGTGGACATCTACTTTTTAAAAATTATAACAGGGTACGAGCTAGATACAACACACCTTTGGGCTGAATTTGGCCTGGCGAGTTCATTGACAACAGCCACATCCTCCCTTTATCATGGTGGCTTAAGATCCCTCAAAGAAGTACCCGATCCCAACCCAGGAAGGAAACCACGTGTTCACCCTCCAAGGAGTGCGCTGGCCGCACCACCTCACCACCACGTGTTCATCCTCCAGGGAGTGCTGGCCGCACTACCTCACCACCTTGAGAAATACAACATTTGTTCTAACCAGCTCTGGGAAAGAGACAGCTGGTCTCCGTGCCTTTCATGGTGACATGGTTTGATCTATACCTGGCATCCTGGGTGAGGCACAGAGGGCTGGGGAGTCAGGAGAGAGGGTGCGGGATGCAGAAAGAAGAGGTGGGTGGAAAAGGCATGTTATAATCTATCAGACGAGAGTCCTAGCAGCTTGCTGTTCTTTTTTTTTTTTTCAATAATTATTTTTTAGTAGAGTTGGGGTTTTACCATGTTGCCCAGGCTGGTCTTGAACTCCCGGGCTTAAGTAATCCACCCACTTTGGCCTTGTAAAGTGCTGGGATTATAGGCGGGAGCCACTGTGCCCAGCCTTTATTTATGTGTTTGTTTTTTA
Source organism: Macaca nemestrina (assembly GCF_043159975.1). NCBI lineage: Eukaryota > Metazoa > Chordata > Mammalia > Primates > Cercopithecidae > Macaca > Macaca nemestrina. Next base: position 26,376,660 of record NC_092142.1, on the reverse strand, counting down.
AAATAATTGTTTGGGGCTGGTTTTTTGTTTTGGTTTTGTAACCGAACAAAATCTTTGTTAAGAGAGCTAGCACTCTCCTTTTTTCAGAAGGTCTGAAACCGAGTGAAATATCTTTCCAGGTTAAGCCTGGGTATTGTGATAAACAGCCTCACTCTCCATTTCTCACTACAAGCACTTCTCAGAAGAGAAATGATCTGAAATGCTCTCCCGTGATGGGCACAATGGGAGTGGCTGGGAAAGCAGCAATTAGGGGAGTCACATTGCTAGAGAGAGACAGAGCCTCAACTAGTTTCCCCTGCCCCACTCTGTGGTTTCCCAGTTAATTTCTTAATGTGGATAAATGGGATGCTGCTATTCTGTGACCAAAAGCCAGGGGCAGGTTCAAGATTTCCTCCCCGGCTTGCGGGCTGGTCTTCACCCCCGGTCAGTTAACTGAGGGAGGTCCGCAGGTCTGGGCTCACTTCCATCCCTGCTCCTCTACCTCAGGGTCTCTGGAAAGATGTTGTGGGAAGACAGGCACTTGCTTCTGCCTTCAGAGAAAGATTCCTTACCAGAAGGAGTGGGAAAATCCACCCTGGCTTTGCCCCTAGACTGCCCACTTGGGCGACACTTAGATCTTTTCAGCAGCATCGAAGTTCCTAAGGCTTCATCCAGCCCTTATCCCAGGTGGGCTGATTGAAAGAAAAAGAAAACGCAAACTGGCTATTCTGGTTACAGCTGATGAAGGAAACAACAGGAGAAGGTGAAGGTCATGTAACTCACACGACGCTGAGTACAGTCTAGCCCCAGCTTCCTCCTCAGAGCTGGCCAGGACAGCTCCAGAGATGGAAGGAGAAGGACCACGTCTTCTTGCCATTTTTGAGGCCCTGGACCCAGCTGAGCCGGACAAATGCCCTTTCATCATAGGAATGATGACACTTTACAATCAAAAGTGTCAGTAGATATGTGTGGATGAATTTCTGGATTGGTCAATGTTTCTGATGAGCCACACAATTTCTCTCCCTGGCACTCCTGCCCCATCTCCACTAAATAAGACTCAATTTTATATTCTCATAAGCCTGGGACTTGATCAAAGGGCCCTGGAGTAACCTATGGCTCCTTGCTACCACTTCCCACTCGCTTTAGGCGCCATGATCTTGCAACCTTCCTTATTTATGTCTCTCTGACTTTGACTGTACTGATTCCTTGGCCTGGAAAACTCCTAGTCATCCTTCAAGAAGCAGCCTGCACATCACCTTTTCTGCAAAGGCTTTCTTGATATTGCTGGAAGAGTCAGGTGACTGGTTTCTGTATTAAAATCTCACTTTCTCTGTCCTTCTATGATGGCACTTCTCACCCTGTATTGTAATGATCGTGCTGTAGCTCTCTTCCAACTAGACAGTGCATATCCCGAGATCAAGGACTGTGTTTCACTCAACATCTAGTCCAGGTCCCCCTGGTGCCTGGCACAGAGCAGGTGGGTTCAGAGGCAGGGGGGTGGGGAGATGGGGGAGGGTGGTGGGTTTCAAGAATGACCACAATATTTTGTAGCTCTTCCCATCAAAAGGTGAGGTCTATTTCCCCACTCCTTGAATCTGGGACCTTGTGGCCTGCTTTCAAGAATAGAAAGTGAGGCCGGGCGCGGTGGCTCAAGCCTGTAATCCCAGCACTTTGGGAGGCCAAGGCGGGCGGATCACAAGGTCAGGAGATCGAGAACACAGTGAAACCCTGTCTCTACTAAAAATACAAAAAATTAGCCGGGCGCGGTGGCGGGCGCCTGTAGTCCCAGCTACTCAGGAGGCTGAGGCAGGAGAATGGCGGGAACCCGGGAGGCGGAGCTTGCAGTGAGCCGAGATAGCGCCACTGCACTCCAGCCTGGGCAACAGCGTGAGACTCCGTCTCAAAAAAAAAAAAAAACAAAAAAAAAACAAAGAATAGAAAGTGGGGCTGGGTGTGGTGGCTCACACCTGTAATCCCAGCACTTTGGGAGATGGAGGCAGGCGGATCACCTGAGGCCGGGAGTTCAAGACCAGCCTGGCCAGCATGGTGAAACCCCGTCTCTACTAAAAATACAAAAAGTAGCCAGGTGTGGTGGCGGGCGCCTGTAATTACAGCTACTTGGGAAGCTGAGGCAGGAGAATCGCTTGAACCCGGGAGGCGGAGGTTGCAGTGAGCTGAGATCGCACCATTGCACTCCAGCCTGGGCAACAGAGCGTGACCTGTCTTAAAAAAAATAAATAAATAAAAAATAGAATAGAAAGTGGTAGAAGCAACACTGTGTAACTTGTAAGCCTAGGACTCAAGAAGTCCTGCAGTTGCCACTGCTGCACTCTTGAGCCCTTGAAGCACGATGTGAAAAGACCTGCCTAGACTGCTGGCACACGAGAAGTATTTGGAGGAGAACTGAGGCACCCTGACACTCCAGTACCCCCTAGTCAACACAGCCATGAACTGCAGAAGCATGAGTGAGCCCCATGCAGAGCCTGGTCCAGCAGCAGAACTGCCCAGATAAGCCCCAATTGCTAACCCACCAAATCCAGAACTAAATATCTGGTTGCTGTTTTAAGCCACTAAAATCTGGGATGATTTGTTACACAGATGAAGCTAACCGATACACTCAGACATGATTATTACCAGTGATGGTTATTACAAGTGATACTGGGTTGGTAAGCCTAGTTGCTCACTGTCATTTGCTCCAGGATTCAAGCTTGGGACCCCGAGAGAAAACAGTAGATTTAGGGACACTTATTCGCCACCCTGCTCCCTCAGGTCCTTTCAAATGGAGTTGCCTCCCATCAGCCCTCGCCAGGGACACATTTACCTCCTTTTTCTCTCGTGAGCAGGACCGGCTTCTCTCAGCCTTTCGCAGAGTCTGACCTGTCGCAGTTCAAAAGCAGAACCAAGATTAAGGCTGTTTTAGAACAGCTAGTTTATCACCACAAAAGCTTTTTATTTGCAAACTGAATAGACGGGACCAATCATAATCAAATGATTTTAAGAAAATGCAGCCTATTATTATAATGGGAAAATGGCACACTTTTGAAATAGACCAACGGTAAGGAAAATGGTAATTCACACACTTACGTTATTTGACTATAATGAACAAAGCTTCAGCCTTTAATCTGGAACATTATCTGTACTCTGAAAGGGCCTAGGGACTGTAGTTCCCCCTTTGAATTACATTTTTATTAAATTGTTTGGAATTACATAAAATGCCTTCCACAAAAATGCCTTCCTCTGTGCACACACACATAACCTTTGATGACAGCATACCAACGTGCTGCGCCAAACCCCCAAATCCACCACACAGGTGACAGTGCAGATGTGAATGAGTGGTAATCACCTGCATTTCATTCACATAATGGGCAATTTCAGAGAGAACTGTTGCTTTTCTGGGAGAGCCAGAAGACTAACATTTGAAGGTCTGCATAAATTCAACAGACTGACATCATAATGTTTACATATGCTGTGTCCAATGCAGTTTTCACAACTTTTATGCAAGTGTCCATTATAAAAGAATGCCTTGATGCAAAACTAATAGATTGCTTTGGTTTGAAAATATAAAACAAGAGTCACTGCATTATTGTCAATGTATCTCCTAAACTGCCCAACTTCACTCTCCGGTGGCTATTTGTGAAAATGCCACAACCAGTGTCCCCTTAGGTAAGAGCACTCAGAAGACAGGAGCAAAAAATGCTTAGTGACAGCTTAGCAAGAGGAAGGCAATGGGGACTGAGTCTCAGAGAAGACACATGTCTTTGGACATGGTCACTTCTAGTCAGTCTGCACGTGAGTGAGGGGTAGGGGAGAGGCCACATCTGGTGATAAAGCTCAAGGGATGATGCTTTTGCCAAGCAAGTGTGAATAAAGGGAAGAGCCAAGGCCTAGGATGAACCACTGGACACGGCCAGACTCTAGGGCCAATGTGTAAAAGAATTTCGAAATGAGGCCACTGGAGAATTTACAGGAGGGCGTGGATCACACAGTACTAGTATTTGCCTATGTGCCTTCTTAGAAGTTCCAGGGGCTAATCTTGGATCAAGCCTGGACACCCAGCTGCAAAATTCCAGAGATGACTTCACAGTGGTGAGTTAACAACCCAGCCATTGTTGAGATGACACCAGCCCAATGTCCAGGTAGACTGGGACCCAAGATGGCCACCAGAACAAGACACACAGACAGTACTCAGCCCAATTCCTGCATGCATTCCTTATCAAGTTTTCCCTGTTTATTTATTTATGTATTTATTTATTTTGAGACAGAGCCTCACTCTGTTGCCCAGGCTGGAGTGCAGTGGCATGATCTCTACTTACTGCAAACTCTGCCTCCCAGGTTCAAGCAATTCTCCTGCCTCAGCCTCCCAAGTAGCTGGGATTACAGGTGTCCACTGGCTAATTTTTATATTTTTTTAGTAGAGATGGGGTTTCACCATGTTGGCCAGGCTGGTCTCGAACTCCTGACCTCAGGTGAACCGCCTGTCTTGGTCTCCCAAAGTGCTGGGATTACAGGAGTGAGCCACTGTGCCTGGCTCACTCCTGTAAGGGAAAACTGGAGTTTTCTTCCCCTGCAAAATGGAAGTGGTTACTTTGGATAGGAATCGGATCACTTCCCCTTTACTAGTTTTGGTTAATAAATTCACTTTCTTATTACAAGACCTCACTCTTATTAATTGAACTCTGCAAGCAGCAAGCATGAGACCTGCATTTAGTCGTCCAGTTACATTAATGCAAAGAACACAGAGCTTAACTACTAAAATGTGAAAGCAGGACAGATGTCATGGCTCATGCCTGTAATCCCAGCACTTTGGGAGGCCAAGGGAAGAGGATCATTGGAGGCCAGGAGTTCAAGACCAGCCTGGGTAACATAGCAAGATCTCCTCTCTATAAAAACAAACAAAACAAAAAGAATAAAATAAAATAAAACATAAAAGAAAATCTTTCTACTGGAGTTAATTAGAAGCTTTTTAACTCATTAAATCAGAAAATAATTTGCTTATTTTCTAATGAAGAGAATTCACTCAATTAAGAGCATTTATTATCCAAGCTCCCTAGAAGATTGGCTGGCCCAGTCCTCGCATCACTGAGCCTCTCTCTCTCCTCCAGATTAGCTCGATGCGAAGACAGCTCCTGCTTGTCAAGGATGGAAGCGCTGTAACCAGTTAACACTGTGCCTGTCTACCGCACTTAGCTTCTCTGAGCATCTTCCTACCTATATCTCATTTATTCTCACAACAACTCAAAGAAGGAAGTGGAAAAAGGTGACATTATTATCAATATATGCCACTTGCAAAATTAAGGGGGTGTTCCTCTGCATTTTGCAAGGTGACCTGCCTGCTTCAACTATGAAGCAATAAATAAGGCCAAATGTAAACGATACATGTGTACTTCACTTTACAGAACAGATGTCTGTCTGGGGAAAAGAAAAAAAAAAAAAAGAAGTGACTGCATTGAATTTTGTAACTACAATACTATTCTCCCACTTATGATTTCAGTAAGGTTTTATCTGCACATAGGATTCATTTTCAATGGTTAGCACATTCTGACACTTTGCTCTAGATGAAGATAATCTTCATCGCTACCACTTAGAGGGGAGTCGCATCTTTCTTGGATGTAAGTTTCTGAAGTCATCAGGCAAAGGGAAAATCAGTGCCAAAATTACCCTTGATAAAGAGTCTTAAGCAACCCGTAAAGTACAGTCTACAGGACATAGTTTTTTATATCCACTGCTGTAGACTAATATGCATGCATATTTGATGCATATGGAAATGTATAGTACATGATAAAAATATATATGCAAAATACCATTTCATGATATTCCTAATTAAACTATTCATATTGTAATCACTCCCTCTATTTATCCTCTTCAGGTGGGAGGAGAGTGGTGGGGGTGGAGGTAAGAGCCCAGCATTGAGTTCATAAAAGTTCAATGCTTGGTTGATGCAGGGCCACTGTATTGGACACCTACTATGTGGCGAGTTTCTAGGCGGAGGCATCATCTCCTGCATCCTCACAACCACTCCTTTAGACCAGAGGTCAGCAAACTGTCTCTGTAAAGAGCCAGATAGTAAATATTTTTCACTATGTATGCCATAAGGTCATAAGACCATAAGGTTTCTGGTGCAACTACTCAACTCCACCACTGTAGCAAAAGCAGCCGTAGACAATATGCAAATCAATGGGCATGACTGTGTTCCAATAAAACTTTATTTAAAAAAAATGATCACTTACAAGTGGGAGCTAAACATTGGGTATACATGAACACAAAGATGGGAACAATAGACACCGGGGACTTGAAAACGGGAGGGAGAAAGGGCTAAAAAAAACTTCTGTTGGATACTATGTTCACTATATGGGTTCACTATACGGGGTTAATAGAAGCCCAAACCTCAGCATCATGCAATATACCCTGTAACAAACCTGCACATGCACCCCCCCCCGAATCCAAAATAAAGATAAAAATTTAAAATTAAAAAAAGGGGGGGGCTGGGCATGGTGGCTCATGCCTGTAATCCCAGCACTTTGGGAGGCCAAGGCGAGCAGATTGCCTGAGGTCAGGAGTTTGAGACCAGCCTGGTCAACATGGTGAAACCCTGTCTCCACAAAACAAAAAAATTAGCTGGGTGTCGTGGCGGGTGCCTATAATCCCAGCTATTCGGGAGGCTGAGGTATGAGAATCGCTTGAACCTGGGAGGCAGAGGTTGCAATGAGCTGAGATGGCACCTCTGCACTCCAGCCTGGGTGATAGAGCAAGATTATGTCTAAAACAAACAAACAAACAAACAAAAAAACAGGTGACAGGCCAGATCTGGCCCACAGGCTGTTGTTTAACTGACTCTTGCTTTAGATGAATAGTACCATTCCCATTGGTACAAAACAATGAAGAAATGAGAAACAAACAAGGTAAGTGATTGCACTGCTTGCTCAAGGTCACAAAAATGTAGCTTGTTAAGTGGCAGGGCTCAGTGCCCTCTTAATCACCATCATCACCGTCATCATCATTACCATCAACATCATTGTCATGGTCAGGTCATCATCATCACTGTCACGGTAATCACCACTGACTTTACCCTCACTGTCACTGTCAGCCATCATCACCACTGCCATCATTATCATCATCTCCATTACCGTGGGAGCTCACCTGTAGTCAGGGTTTACTATGTGCCAGGCACTGTGGGCTCGGGGCTAAGCACATACATCAAATCATTTACTTCTCACAACCACCCTATGAAATAGGGACTATATTATCCCACTTGGCAGATGAGGGCACTGAGACCCAAAGAGATTAGGAAACTTGTCCAATACCACATAGCTAGTGAGCGGCAGAGATTTAATTTCAATCTGGGCAATTTGGCTCCTGAGCCTGCACTCCTAAGCACTAGACTCTAACTGTCCCTCGGCCAGGTCAGTAAAGGCTGGTACAAGAACAAAGGCAGTACAAGCATATGCTGAGGAGGAAGTTCCAAGTAAGGAACTCCTCTGGGATGCAGCTGTTTAACGTGCTTTGGACTCCCACAGCAATTAATAAAGAGACTGGAAGGAAAGAATTCCCCAGTGAAGGTGGAGCTCCCTTCTAGCCAGATGGCTTACTGAAAAGATCTAGAAGATGGCAAGGAGCAGAAAATACCAAATGTGCAGAGGCAGGCTTGACATTAGACCCTCACGCCCATCAAGTCAGGTAAAATGCTCAGCCTTGGCACGGAAGGTCAGGTTTTGGAGAATAAAAGGAACTCAATAGAAATCTGCAGGTAAAGAAATCCAGTGTAAGGGCCTCCCCAACACAAAAGAGTTTTGGATTAAGAACTTATTTCTGGCCAGGCGTGGTGGTCCACACCTATATTCCCAGCACTTTGGGAGGCCCAGGTGGGCAGATCACGAGGTCAAGAGATCAAGACCATCCTGGCCAACATGGTGAAACTTCGTCTCTACTAAAAATACAAAAATTAGCTGGGTGTGATAGCATGTGCCTGTAGTCTCAGCTACTCAGGAGGCTGAGGCAGGAGAATCACTTGAACCCAGGAAGTGGAGGTTGCAGAGAACCGAGATTGTACCACTATACTCCAGCCTGGCAACAAAGCTAGACTTGGTCTCAAAAAACTTATTTCTTATTCCCGGGGCAAGGCCCAGTGGCTCACGCCTATAATCCCTCAAAAGCACAAATGCATTTTTCCTTTACGCTAGCAGTATCACTACTAGGAATCAGCCGTGAAGAAATGTGTCCACAAATAGGAAACAAACGTATGCGCAAGGTATTTGCTATATCATGATTTGCAATAGCAAATATTAGAAATAATAAGTCCCTGAGTAAGTATGATGAATCTACACAACGTAATTGAACATTATAAAGCTGAAAGAATGAGCAAGCTTCTTATATTCTACTCTTCATAAATCCTTAAAAGATGGTCATATTTTAGGTGAAAAAAATCAAGACAAGAAAGTATATGTTGTATGTAACTTTTTCTCTAAGAAAAAGGGAAGATCAAAATATATACTCATATTGGTTCTATTTGCATAAAGAACTACCCAGAGAGACATGTGAGGGACTTCTTAATGTATATTTTTTATATTGTTTTTATTTTTCTTTTCCTATTACTATTATCTTTTAGAGATTCAATCTCGCTCTGTTGCCCATCCTGGAATGCAGTGGTGTGAACATAGCTCACTGCAGCCTGGAACTCCTGGGCACAAACGATCCTCCCACCTTAGCCTCCTGAGTAGTTGGGATACAAGGGTGTGCCACCACTGGGTGCAGTGGCTCATGCCTGTAATCCCAGCACTGTGGGAGGCTGAGGTGGGCGGATTACCTGAGGTCAAGAGTTCAAGAACAGCCTGGCCAACCAACATGGTGAAACCCCGTCTCTACTAAAAATACAAAAATTACCCAGGCATGGTGGCAGATGCCTGTAATGCCAGCTACTCAGGAGGCTGGGGTGGGAAAATCGCTTGAACCTGGGAGCCGGAGGTTGCAGTGAGTCAAGATAGCGCCACTGCACTCCAGACTAGGCAACAGAGGGAGACTCCTTCTCAAACAACAACAAAAACAAAAACAAAAACAAAAACAAAAAACAGAAAAAAAACCCAAAAGGATGTGCCACCACATCCCGCTTTTTTACTTTTTTGTAGAGGTGGAGTCTTGTTATGTTGCCCAGGCTGGTCTCAGCCTCCTGGGCTCAATTGATCCTCTTGTCTCAGTCTCCCAAAGTGCTGAGATTATAGGCGTCAGCCACGTGCCTGGTCTTACTTTTATTTCTGAATTATCTATTTGGATTTATTTCCTATTCAAAAAGCTAAAACAAACTAAAAATATGCAATGTCCAAAGGCTGATTTAAATGTGTAAAAAACATAACATAATGAGAAATGCTATAGAGTCTCCCATCCAAGACCTAAGATGGGGTAGGCGGTCTGTCAGAGGGAGATGGAGGAGCCTCTGTGAACCTCAGGACCCCAAAGCTTGCTGGAAAGAGAACACAGTATTTTTGGAGGACAAACTGCCTTCTTTTAAGAGATCAATCAGTAATGTGTGAGAGATAAGAATGAAATGATGACAAAATATGGTTTCTGGAAATTGAAACAACAGTTCCTTAGTGAAGCCAATAGGTTATTGGTGACCTGCTCATTTATTTGAGGGCGAAGTTTTTATGAAATGGCTAGAGAAGATGAGAAGGGAAAAACAAACAAACAAACAAAAAGATAAAGGAAGGTGCATTAAAAAAAGATAAAAAGATAAAAAAAAGATAAAGATGGGTTGTCTGACGATCTGATTTCACTGGGAGTCAGTTTTTCCAGTGCTTTCTGAGCACCTGCCATTGTCAGCTTCTTCCCCGGGTGATAGCTCTTGAGATTTCCTACCATTTGCAATGACAAAGCCACATGGGTCACAGAAGCAAAGCAAACTGCCCACGATCACACAACAAAGAAGCAAGGAAGGGTTAGTAACCCATTGGTCCAACGGCCGACCCAGTGCTCAGCATGTTTGCCCCACCCTGCTGCCTGCACACCATTCTTCCAGTACAGGAAGGAGAGCACCCCCTGTCATTACTACCCCCACTCCCCTACCCCCATTTCAACTTCCTTTTTTTTTTTTTTTTTTTAAGACAGAGTCTCACTCTGTCGCCTGGGGCTAGAGTGCAGTGGCGCAATCTTGGCTCACTGCAACCTCCGCCTCCCGGGTTCAAGCGATTCTCCTGCCTCAGTCTCCCAAGTAGCTGGGATTACAGGCGCCCACCACCATGCCCAGCTTATTTTTGTATTAGTAGAGGGTTTTGCCATGTTGGCCAGGCTGGTCTTGAATTCCTGACCTCAGGTGACCTGCCCGCCATGGCCTCCCAAAGTGCCGGGATTACAGGCATGAGCCACCACGCCCGGACTCCTATTATTTCTTTATCTTGATGCCATGGACCCGTTCTGAGGGGACTTCTTTAAGGACATCCCACTAAAACAACATAAATCTATTAGACAAAAAGCAGGACTGTTTGAAAGCCAGGTAGGGCCGGGCGTGGTGGCTCACTCCTGTAATCCCAGCACTTTGGGAGGCGAAGTGGGTGGATCACCTGAGGTCAGAAGTTCAAGACCAGCCTGGCTAACATGGTGAAACCCTGTCTCTACTAAAAATACAAAAAATTAGCCAGGTGTGGTGGCACATGCCTTTAATCCCAGCTACTAGGGAGACTGAGGCAGGAGAATCACTTGAACCCAGTAGACTGAGGTTGCAGTGAGCCGAGATCGTGCCATTACTCCAACTTAGGCAAGAAGAGCGAAACTCCATCAAAAAAAAAAGAAAGAGAGAGAGAAAGAAAGCCAGCCAGGTAGACACCGGCTCTGCAACACCCCTTCCCTTCATTCCCCACGTGTGCCTCCAGGCTGATGTGGGCCTTTAAGTTACCTTCCTTCAGGGAAAGCCTGATACAAAATCCCTGTCACTTTTCCTTTGCATTTTCTGTGTAACTTGACTTCTGGGGCCCAGTTTACTACCAAATTACCTGGGATAAACAAGTCATGCTAAGATCCTCTTTTCCTTTCCAAATCCAAACAGCAGCTGGCAGACAGAAATGGTTATTTATAACCTGCACACTGGTAACGCGCATTTGCTTGGTTTAGAAATGCTTAGCCATGTGTTCTTCCGTGAGCTTCGGGCTTCATAATTAGATAACAGCCTGGGGACAATGCTGCGTGGTGGCTGAGAGGGGAGGCTCTGGGTCAGCAGGTCTCACTTAGCTACTACCCATTTGGGAGTCCTATTAGTCCTAACTCCATTTAAGTCTATTGTCAGGGTTAAGGCACTACACGTAAAATGCTCAGAACAGCGCCCTGCATACAGTAAGTACTTAGCAGTTATTAGTTCCCATAAACTGCTGACTATTCATGGATCTCAGCCATTTCAATTGAACTTGGGCTTCCAAATAGATCTGGAATCTGTTCATTCCTATCATTCCCTCTTTCCAAACCAGGCCCCCGTCAACTCCCCCTGGACTTTTTTTTTTCTGTTCTATTTTATTTATTTATTTATTTTTATTTTTATTTTTATTTTTTTTTGAGACAGGGTCTTGCTCTGCTGCCCAGGCCGGAGTGCAGTGGGCATAATCATGGCTCACTGCAGCCTCAACCTACTGGGCTCAAGTGATCCTCCTGCCTCAGCCTCCTAAGTAGCTAGGACACAGACGTATGCCACCACAGCTAGTTTTTTTTTTTTTTTAATTTAGCAGAGATGAGGTCTCACTGTGTTGCTCAGCTGGTCTCGGACTCCTGGGTTCAAGCAATTCTACCCGCCTCCGCTTCCCAAAGTGCTGGGATTAGAGGCATGAGCCACCACACATGACCAACTTTTTCAACAGCCACCTAGTAGGCATCCCTGCCTCCACTCTTGCCCGGATTTTCCTATGGCAGCCATATAAAAACCAGACCCTACCACTTGCCTGCTTGACCTTCTAATGTTTCCCTGTGCATGCAGAAAAGAATCCGAGCCCCATTCTGACCAGGATCTGCGTGGCCTGGCCCATGGGATATTCTGGACCTCTCGTCCCTCTTCCCTGCAGCCCTGCTGTCTTTCTTCTTTGTATTTAGAGAAGGAACCTTGCTCTGTTGCCCAGGCTGGACTGCAGTGGTGTGATCACAGCTCACTGCAGCCTCGACCTCCCAGGCTCAAGCGATCCTCTCAAGTGGACTCCTGCGTAGCTGGGACCACAGGCATGGGCCAGTGCACCAAGTCCCACATCCTTCTTCTGCTCCGTAGACCCAAGACTCCTTCCTGCCTCAGGGCCTTGGCCCTCTCCTCTGGGCCAAGAGCACTCATGCCCTGGTCTTATGAGGGATCCTTCTTAGCAATGAGATTTCAGCTTAAAACAACCCACCTCTCCAGAGGGACCCAGCCCTCAGTCCTCCCTGTCTTAACCTTCTGCATGGCACTTACTGACATTTTCTTATTAATACGTTTGTGGTCTGTCTACCCAACCAAAAATAAGCCCCATGAAACCAGAGGCTGCTGTCTGGCTTATCACTGAATTCTCCACACCTGGAATAGTGCCTAGAATGGAGTGTGCATCAGTAGAAATTTCTGAAATGGATGAACGAGTGAATGACTGAATGTCTGAATAGACAATGCTGGAAGGGACGGGAGGCAGGGCCATGTACTGTGGTGAAGACGTCATCCGCTCTGCTCTTGCAATGTGCTTTCCCGACCCCTTCCCCCTGCTCTTTCTGGGATGGTGGAACAAAATATGACAAAGTCAGTTTAATACCCCATTGAAGATAATTGGAAAATATTGATTTTTTTTTCCATTTGAAATAGTAAAGATAAGTAAATGCCACACTTCTTTAATCTAACCAGCGGCTTATGTGTCAACACGCTTCCCAGGCTGAAATATATTTTAATCTACCTCTGTATCCATCAGACAAGCTCCTAAACCCATTCCCACTCTGCACTCCAACCCAGCCTCATCCAGCCATCCCAGCTCCCCATAGTGTACAAGTGAAGACTTTGCACTTGTGAAAACGTGCACGGGTGTGTATGTGTACCCTAATTAAAGTGTCTTTTGAGTATCTGCATCTCCCAAAAATGATCTGCCAATCTGCCTTGATAAACACTGGAAGTAGTGCATGAGATCTCCCAGAATCCTAAGGAAAGATGATGTGTTCCTTCTCCACATAGCTAAGTTGTACTGAGAGGCTACCAAGCACCAGGCCCTATTCTAAGGGTTTTAGATGGATGAATTCATAGGATTTGCCTAGCATCCCTATGGGAAGGTCCTATTATTATTATTACTGTTATTATTATTATTATTATTATTATTTTTTGAGACAGAGTCTCGCTCTGTTGCCCAGGCTGGAGTGCTGTGGCGCGATCTCGGCTTACTGCAAGCTCCGCCTCCCAGGTTCATGCCATTTTCCTGCCTCAGTCTCCCGAGTAACTGGGACTATGAGTGCCCACCACCATGCCCGGCTAATCTTTTTTGTATTTTCAGTAGAGACAGGGTTTCACCGTATTACCCAGGATGGTCTCGATCTCCTGACCTTGTGATCTGCCTGCCTTGGCCTCCCAAAGTGCTGGGATTACAGGCGTGATCCACCCTGCCCGGCCTTACCATTAGTATTTTTTTGAGATAGGGTCTCCCTCTGTCGGCCAGGCTGGAGTCAAAGTGGTGTGATCATGGCTCACCATAATAACTTGGACCTTCTGGGCTTCAGCGATCCGCCCACCTCAGCCTCCCAAGGAGCTAGGACTACAGGCATGTGCCACCAAGCCCAGCTAATTTATAACATTTTTTGGTAGAGCTGGAGTCTGCCATATTGCCCAGGATGGTCTCAAACTCCTGAGTTCAAGCAGTCCTCCTGCATCAGTCTCCCAAAGTGCAGGAATTACAGGCATGAGCCACTGCCCCTGGCTGACAACAGATTTTTTTTTTTTTTTTTTTTTGAGACAGAGTCTTGCTCTGTTGCCCAGGCTAGAGTGCAGTGGCATGATCTTGGCTCACTGCAAGCTCCGCCTCCCAGGTTCACACCATTCTCCTGCCTCAGCCTCCTGCGTAGCTGGGACTACAGGCACCTGCCACCATGTCTGGCTAATTTTTTATATTTTCAGTAGAGACAGGGTTTCACTGTGTTAGCCAGGATAGTCTTGATCTCCTGACCTCATGATCCGCCTGTCTTGGCCTCCCAAAGTGCTGGGATTACAGGCGTGAGCCACCACGCCTGGCCAACAACAGATTTCTTTATGAAACTGAAGAATATTCTTAGGTATGCAATGTGTATTTAGGTGTTGGAAACTGACATAAGCAGTGTAAGGAAATAAACTCTGGTCAGGACAGTCATCTACATTACCTGGCCCCTGCAGGCCTCTACATTTGTGACCCCTGCAAGGGAACTTCAGGGTTCTGAGCTACTTCAGAGTCCCCAAAATGGGACCCTAGGCTAGATCTGTCAAGTCCCTTCTAGCTCTAACTTTTGGGATATTAGAGAGTTCATGAAATGTTTTTAAATAGTTTGGGACTCATTGCAGGGGAAAAACATACACATACACATACACATACACACACACACACACACACACACACACACACACACACACACACACTGCACTGCAGGTTCATTTAGAGTTTAGAAAAGTGTGGTGGGCCCTGCAGGTGACCAGATATCTGTAGTGCTCTGACTTCCTGCCAGGCGCTACGTTTACCCACAACTTTCCTCTCCCCAAAGGACATGTTAAATCAGAGGGTCCACTGCTAAGAGTGGTCAAAGGAGCAGTGGGCTCTGAAGCGAAGTGGGAGCTGGGAGAGAAAGTGACTTCACTAGGAAAGGAAATTGGGCTAGGACAGGAATGCTAATGGGAGAGCACGGGGAGCAGCTGCGGGGGACAGGACAGGTAGCTAGGAGCGGGAATAGTATGAGGACTGGGTTGTCTGGGGAAACCATACATATCCACTAGAGAAAAAGGACCAGGCCGGGCAAGGTGGCTCACGCCTGTAATCCTAGCACTTTGGGAGGCCGAGGTGGGTGGATTATCTAAGATCAGGAGTTCAAGACCAGCCTGACCAATATGGTGAAATCCCGTCTTTACTAAAAAAAAAAAAAAAAAAAAAAAAAAAAAAATTGACGGGCATGGTGGTAGTCCCAGCTACTCGGGAGGCTGAGACAGGAGAATTGCTTGAACCTGTGAGGCGGAGGTTGCAGTGAGCCAAGATCACACCACTGCACTCCAACCTTGGTGACACAGCGAGACTGTCTCAAAAAAAAGATAAAAAAAAAAAAAGAGAGAGAAAAAGGATCCAACCACGGTCCCTGGAAGCTTGGCCTAGAAGCTTGGCTACGAGGCCCTTTCCTCTGTCTACTTTATGGAGACTGTCCAGCAATTCACCAGGGAATAAATCCGTTAATCTCTTTCCTGGTTACAGTGTCAACCCAGCAAACACTCATGGGATCTGCCTGTGCCAGTGTTGGGCATACAAAGGAAAGAAGTGAGTCTCTACCCTCAAAGAGGGAGAAAGGCATGGAGCCCATCCCTGTGATACAACACATGCATGACTAGCTATGGGGTCCGCCATCAGGGAGGAGCTAATTCTGCAGGTGGTGCTGGTCACTGCAATTTACAGTGTGGAAGTGACTTGAAAGAACGGCACAGCTGGCAGGGAACACAGCACAGGCAAGGCAGAGAGGTGGGAAAGAAATGGTGTACTCCAGAGATGGCCAACCTCCCCAAGTGTCTTGGGCTGGGATTGAAATCTCAGATGCCTGCAAAGGAGGGCAATATGCTCAATGGAAGAAGCGAGCACCAGATGACAGGTAACACCAGCCAGAAGGGGTCATCGACACATGTCCCAGGTCAAGTGGGTGGCCACTGTTCAGTGCTAGAGGACCAGAGCTATGTGACAAGGAAGTGCTGAGGGCCCAAAGCACCCTGTTTATCAAGAGACTGAGAAGTCCAGGTTCTTATGTGAAATTACTTCTTTTTTTTTTTTCTGAGACAGAGTCTCACTCTATAGCCCAGGCTGGACTGCAGCGGCATGATCTCGGCTCACTGCAACCTCTGCCTCCCAGGTTCAAGCGATTCTCCTGCCTCAGCCTCCCAAATAGCTGGGATTACAGGCGTCCGCCACCACGCCCGGCTAATTTTTTATTTTTAATTTTAAATTTTGTATTTTTAGTAGAGATGGGGTTTCACCATGTTGGCCAGGCTAGTCTCAAACTCCTGACCTCGTGATCTGCCTGCCTCAGTCTCCCGAAGTGTTGGGATTATAGGCGTAAGCCACCACACCTGGCTTTTTTCTTTTTTTTTTAAGACAGAATCTTGCTCTGTTGCCCAGGCTGGGCGTGCAGTGGCGCAATCTAGGCTCATTGCAACCTTTGCCTCCCAGATTCAAATGATTTTCCCCCCCTCGGTCTCCCAAGAAGCTGGGATTACAGGCAGCTGCCACCATGCTCGACTAATTTCTGTATTTTTAGTAGAGATGGGGTTTCACCATGTTGGCCAGGCTGGTCTCAAACTTGTGACCTTAAGTGATCCACCTGCCTGGGCCTCCCAAAGTGCTGAGATTATAGGTATAAGCCACCATGACCTATTTTTTTTTTTTTTTGAGACAGGGTCTTGCTCCGTTGCCCAGGCTGGAGTG